>NC_084861.1:10131627-10763403 GCF_951802175.1 Populus nigra | reverse complement strand
TGAAACTTCAGAAGAAAATCCAACATAGCTGTCTTCCATTTTCTGTATGAATATTTGAGGGGAAACCTCCCTGTCATGGAAAAGTCACATGGAGAAATATGCATGGTCAAGCGATTTGTTTAACACGTATTAGGCAACACCGTGCCATAATCAAACAAGAGACCATTGTTGGTTCTCTTGCATCACATAATGCAGAAAAATGAAGAAATAAGCAGCAAAGACAAAAATAGTAACAATTAACATTAAAAAAAACAGAATAATTTTTCACCATATATCTAAACATTGTTCACACATTCCTAAAACACTGTCCATTTACTTTTGCGTTCGGAAAGCCCCCCCCCCCCCCCTTTCTTTTTTTGCATTTTGGTTCTTATAATTAACAAAGTTTATATTTCAATCATGACATTTTTTTTTTGTATATTTCAATTTTTCCACTTGAGAGAGAGGTTTTGGCTGGCTATATTCTGGCTGCAAAAAACACTAATCTTAGTGTTAATAAATTTGTTTTGAAGAGGGGGGTCTGAAAAGATAGTTTGGACCTTAAATCATACTACAAATCAAAATTTGAAAAAAATGTTTTTATTTAATTTTAAGTTTTTAAACTAACTGGAGTGTATTTTAGAATTGAAAATAGAATTATAGAGATATCTAAAATGTGTTTTCTGTGAAAAAAAATTGAAATTTAGATATTGAAAACCTAAAATAAAATACTTGGTCCGTAATTTTCCAACAACTACCAGTGCACTTTTTGTAAATAATGATACCTCGCCCTCTTAAACGGACAACATAACATTCAATGTGCTTTTTTTTAAAGACTTGCACGAGGCCTGACTTGTCATTTCACGCTCAAGAGAACCTGAACTGTCAAATAAAATTAGAATTTTTTATGATAATATTAACAATTAATTTATGAATAAGTTATATATGAATTTGATATATATATTTTTTTAAATTGTTCATGAATATTCAACAAGAATAAAATATTTATATTATTAGTTTTAAATTATATAATTTTAATATAATTTTCTCAAATTAATTATTCATTTATTTTTTTATATGGTTGCATAAAAATTATCAAGACATCATTTTTTTATTGAAACTTTCTTTTATAGGTTTTTATTCAAAAAATCATGCTATTAATTAAAAAGATGTGTTTTTGTAAAAATAAAAAAAGAAATATATAAATAAGGAAAGGGAGTTTTAACTAAAGAAAACTTTGACAAAAATTCAAAAAACTCATAAGCAAAAAACTCTTCGCCCGACACGGTGGTGTATCAACAATTGCTTGAAGAAAAAAAGAGTTTTTTGCTTGTCAAAAACACTTTCCCGCCTTATCATAAAAATAATTTAACCTTCATGAAGTGAAACAGATTATGCACATGCACCAAATTTTTACTTTTTGATAAAAAAAATTAATTAAAAAAACAATATCAATTTTCTTCCAAAAAAGCAGTCTGCAGCGTTCTACAAGGACGAAAAGTTGAAATTTAACAGTACGGAGAAAAGCATCAATGATGGAGTAGAACGGACAAAATTCATGCAAAAAACTAGATTTGATGGTGGAGGCTGCCAATCTATCTTTATATGGACAAAAGTGAACAGATGCATCAGTATGTTACGGAAAACCAAATGACAACAATGAAAACAATGGAACACAAGAATATAGAATGTAGGTGCTGAAGAAAAATTCTACTGTCAAGATTTAAGAAGAGTATGGTAGAACAAAATCACAAAGGAGAGCAACTGGAGTGACATACCTTTCATTAGCTTCTTGATATGTGTAGCTTGATACAACAGCTAGAAGTTGCCCCACATGGTTGTATGATAAGGATGCCACACTATTTGGATATCTAGGAAACTGAAAACAAGAAAAGGAACGAACCACTTACAAGTAGTATTGAAAAGGAAATCAAAGTGCATGCAGCTAACTGTTGTAATCAGATGGGAATATACCTCGTGTAATCTTCTTTTACTTTTAGCATCCCACGCAGTAACATAGCCTTCATTATCGCCAGTAACAAAAGTACCACCAATGCTAAATCAAAAATACCCATCAATTTAAGTTTCACAGAGTACATGATGGCAAACAATTGACTGGACTGTACTTACAGTGGATTGAAAACCATGTCATTAACTGACACAAGATGTGCCGTTCCATCCTTTGTCGTAGGGTGACACCGAAAAGTGTATCTGCAGTTGATTTTGAAAAGAGCAACGCATTGCAAGATTATTAGCAAATTGTTCAGATCAACATATAAATATGCACTTGCACAGACAATAGCAAATAGAACACAACAAACGCTCCAGCACAAATATTTGATTCTGCAGTATGGAAGCTAGCATATACCACAATGGTCAGATTGAAATATCCAGGGTACTAAGAGCAATATGGAAAGTTTGAGAACAAATTACGAAACTTGTGTTATCCATGTAAAACCCGTATACAATGTTGAAGCATTAATATCTCAATACCGGAAACTTAAATTCAACTTCTAGAGAGGAGTCAGTGATGCCACAGAAGTATATCTAGTCTAGTGCACATGCATGTGAAGAAACAAAAAAAAAAGGTTAAATCTCTTTGCTAAAGGACAACCATAAAAGCTTTTAGATTTAAAACTCAATAACAAAAAGGATGCAATTCCATCCTGCTCATCGAGTTCTTGCTTGGCAGTCTAGTTGGACATATCCCATGACCGCCGGGATGCCTCTTGTATTATACAACTTGTCTGTCACAAATGCAGAATTGTCCTTGACCTTGGGTCCTAAGCTTGGGTGATGAGAATGTGGAATGGCATTAAGTTCAGTCTTGGTCAAAATCTTTAGAAAGTAAAGGAAAATGCGTCTACATTCTGAGGATCTACTCTACTCAAACCTTTCGCAGTGGGACACAGAAAAACAAAAATACCACTAGAAAACAAAGAATACAAAGATTAAAATTGAAAATATACTACCAATATCAGATCTTTAACAAATGAAGCATGCTTGAAACCAAAAGACTGACCCAGTGGAATTCGAATTTAATGGATTTGAAATCTCCAGCGCTACACGTCCATCTATCAACCCAATTGCATATCCTGCAAAAAAAAAAAAACATATTCAAAAATCAAAAGATTGAAAGGGAGGACAGGGGGTTTGGAAGAAAGAAAAGGAATATAATGTCATTTTGAATGGTTAAAGAACGATTAAAACCTCCATACCATAAGAACTACAAGCAACCACACATAAGATTGGTAATAAAACAATTACAGTTTGGTTGATTCACTTTTAAGGAATCGGTATGTTCTAATAATAATGACATTTCCTGCGAAAGAGATCTTCCACCAGAAACTGCATGTTCAAAATTATAAAGCTCACATTATCATTATAGTTGTACCTCTGGTAAATGGAACTGAAGCAACACAACTTATCCCTACATCCATAGATAGTTCTTTTAAATCCACCGCTCTTTCATAGTTCCGCAAGTCATATATATTTACTGCTGCTCCAACAGCTACCATCAAATCAAAACCGGAGATAGAAATGGAATCAATTTCTGCACCCAGATTTCGGAAGAGAGCAGGAGGATTTGCCAAGCGCATATCCCAAGACATTACCTTCTTGTCTAATCCAGCTGAAATCACTTGGCCTATAAAAGCCAAATAGAAAAGAATCATCAGAAACCCCTACAGCAATGACACAACAAGGAAATAGCAGATCCACATGAAAATATATAGGTTGCAAATTGGGCTCTTTGTATGTCTTAGCAACCAAATCTTACAGCAAAACCGCATTGCATTGCCATGGTCATATATATCATAACGTCAAAAATTATAATGCAAAGAACAGAAACCCTAACCTTTAAAAAGAAATCTAAAGGATGGAATGCAAGGTTTCTAGTTTGAGGTGGGTGAATGATAAAAACCCCAATAAATATGCATGCAAAGGTCTTATTTTTTGCTTTCTTAGACTTGGTTATCCTTGATATCCACAAAATTTGTCTGTAGTCCCAACAACATTTTAACTAGATGTATGACTGACCTTATTCAGATAACAGTTGACAGGATTTAATAGTGCTCTTTAGAAATATAAAGATCTCCAAGGAAAAGAATATAAATGCATACGTTTTCCCATTATTAGAATAGTAGGAAAGCTGCATTTACTGCCAAATATACCATGTGAGGTTGAGTACATATCTATTCTCGTTGTCTTGCAGAAAATAACAAAAAAGAAAGGAAGAAAGAAAGAATGCAACATGTGTCAAGTTCTAAGGTAGATTCATGTTCATGTGACTTGTGAGGATGCGTAAAGATAGCTTACATGTTTCAATAGAGTATCCCACACATGTTGCCATGTCCTGATGATTTCCAATAGCATCAATAGTTCCTGAGTGCAAGTCATACCTAGAAAAATTTGGCCATAAAGAGTCAAGATATAAGGCACGAAAACCATAGCATACCACTTCAAACAACAAACTTAACTAAAACACACAGTTATGATTCAAACATATTCTCTCCAATAAAACCATTGTAAGCAAAGCATGATCGAGCAAATCAGCCCAAATAAACAAAACCCCAGCCTGATTCGCTAAAAGAAGAGGCCAGCAATGTGTACCAAAAGCTAGCACCGTATGCTGCTGAAATGCAAAAAATTAAGCAAGTTATGATCATAGTATTGGAAGCAATTATTGAATCAGAAGTAATAAATAATATAAATTGATTAATATTAGAATAAAGAAATATGAAACATTTATTGTCGGAGATAAAAACAAAATTGAAGCTAAAGCTGGGTTTTGGAGTCCCAACGAGAACAAGAACAAACCTTGTAATGGAACCATCGGACGCAGCCGTAAAAGCAACGGACTCACTCTGGAAACAACAGTCGAGAAGAGCAGCTTGTGAGGGCGCAGGAGCTTCTAATCTAAGCAGAGAGCTATCCACATCGTATAATCGAAGATTCTACACGATCAAACAGATGTAAATATAATAATGTCGAAAAAAAAATCTAAAACTAATTTTTAAAATTAAATAATAAAGAAGAGAGGCGAACACTGACGGAATCCCAAGAGGAAATGAGGAGATTATTGGATTGAGGGGCGAATCGGATCCTGGAAACTGCATCTTCGATGGGGTTTTCGAAATTTAAACACGCGCCTTTCATTTGGGTACAAAATTAAGACACAAAAGGAGGTGTTTGAATGGGGAAGAGAAGAAAACCTAGTCTAGATCACAAAACCAACTGTGATTTCAGTCCTAGTTTGCCCTAATAAAGAAGCTATAAGACGCAGGGAAAGTGAACAAGAAGAAAAGTTTCCTTCCCGCTCAGCGTAGACAGCGGGATAATTATTTGAATCTATGTTACATACGAACTACCATTCTTGGGTGCATTTTGATGGGGTACTTTTTGGTGTTCATGCTTTAATATACTTTCTCCTTTAATTTTATTGATTTTAAAATTAATAAATGTGGAGTGTTAATTTTTTTAATCAAAATAAAATTTTATTTCTATATATTTTTTGAAAAAAAATCATAAAATAAAATAAAATTAATTTTTCTCTTTAAAGTTTAAACTTCTCCTCTCCTCATTTTATGTAAAATAAAAAATAACTTATTAAATATTATTTTCTATTGGAGTACCACATGAAGATAAAAAAAACTAAATTACACTATTCAAAATACTATATTAATAATTTGAATGAATATTTTTTAAGAAAACATTTTGAAGATTTTTTTTTTGTTCATCTTTTTTTTTCTTTTTCCTGGCATGCATGAGAGGCTGGGCTGCTCGAACCCTAGTACACTGTAGGAAGGGAAGTACACCGCCTAAGGACCAGTCGGTGTGTCGTCTTCTCCAGGACAGTACAATGTCAACTGAAATTGTGATAATTCTTCCGACACTGGAATTTGGGCGATACTTGAATAGACAAGCACTCCAACCAACTCCAACGTCTCTGTTTCATCAATCTCCATTTTGTAAAAATTTAGAATATAATTTACTAGCAATAATTATTTTTTATATTTAAATATATGTAAATGATTTTTTTTATTTTTAAAAAATTATTTTTAATATTATCATATCAAAACAATCTAAAATATATAAATCATATTAAATTTTAATAAAAATAAATAAATTTTTTAAAAACACGCATCGTATTTCTAAAAAGTTTCATAGTAAACACTACCATCTCGCATGCCTCGAGGAAAGCTGATCAGTGGAGATGGCAGCATTGTATCTTTCAGTATCTCGAATGGCGATCAATCGCATTGAAACCCCGAAAGACATTCCTTAATCTCAGATGGAACCTAACCATTTTAAAATTAAACAAAACACAACGGAAGACCTGAAAATTCTACAAATTCATACAACTCACAAGCACATTAAAAAGACATAATAAGATACGTGAAAGAAAAACTTAATAGAGATCCAAGGTTTGTGTTGCTACTACATATCTGGTTTGAAACCTGATTGGCAAAGGACTAGAAATTTAATCAACATCACAAACAATCATCAAATCATTTCCATTGCTCAAATCACCAATCAACACACTGACAGGCTACCTTCAGATGATCAATAAAACATGCAAGCACAGATGCACACACAAAACTAAAATGATTTTAGGATGCCAATTCACATGCTCTAGCGTCATTAAGGCAAAAAGCCAAATCGAAGAGAAAGTTCAAAAAGAGCAAAATCTTCAACCACTCAACAGGAGTTTCACATATACATAGGAGTGAGATTATAAAGTTTTGATACTAACCAAACCCCCCTCTGTTTAAATTTAATCTTACAACTCATCGTGTTCTTTCATCTGGGATGTAGAAATCAAACCGAACATCAACAGAACCAGAAGTTTCTCCAGTATCTTGGTACTCGATGTTTGTTATCGATCCACTCTCGTCCTCTTCCTGATATCCTGGCTTCACCCGATGTACAGGCACTGTCACAGAGTACACCGTCCCAAGATCTGTATCAGTTGTGACACTCAGCTGAACTTTATCCTGTGATTCTATCTCCACGAATTCTGATAGAGCATGCACAATGTTGTTCACAATTTTCCGTTTTGCCTCATCACTAACTGCACATCTGTCAGAGAAGAGAATCATCTTCAGACGCTGTTTGGCAACCCTTGCATTTGAGCTCTTTCTTTGAGTTGGTGAAGGGAATATTATCCTCCAAGCCAAGTTTAAACGCTCAAAGAAGCTCATGTTTATGGCACTTAGGAGCAAGCTTTCAGCTTCTTGATTAATTGCAGTTGAGGACAGTTGGTAATCTTCAGCAATCCCAGCAGATCGTTTAAAGTGACTGTGTATTTTAAAGCCACGCCACTTGAGCATGTTTTGGGAAGCGCCACATCCTCCATTGAGGAAGCCTAGGAACTCTACCTATATATTACAGAGCAAAAGACTTAACTATAGTGAGACATTAAACAACACACATGTCAAAATCTGCCAGCCAAAAATTCTTCAATACTAAAAATACATGGATGTAAAAAACAAGAGCAAAAGATTTTCTGTTTACTAAAGTAGTTCCGACACAAATATTGTAACATCTACCCGCAGAGCATTTGGTCATCCTGTATCTATGCTGTCTCATTTTACTGAACATCGCATGGTTCTCTATACCATAGCATACTATCCAAATCTTTGTTTTTCCGTAAATAAATGCAGAATTAGTATATAAATCCTCAACTTAAACAGCCCGGCACTCCAAATTTGATATTTCTCACAGTGTATCCACAACATCAGACAAATGTTTCTTCAAGTTTAAAACATGAAATGAACAACCTTAGAGCATGTAAATATAACTTCAGGAAATAAAACCTGCATTCGAAGTCATTTATCTGACAATTTCACTTCACCATAATCTACTTTCAAAATATATCTAGGTGCCAAATACATAATGCTAAGCACCTCTCCAAACCATAAATTTTCTAAATTTCTGTTCTTCTCCTTTATTGTAAATCATTGCATACGGATTTAAATGATACATAATCACATACGCATTGACCCTTGTATGCCAAAAACCTATCAGCCCGGATCACCAAATGAAACAACAAAGGACACCCATAATTTATCAGCCTCCATAAACAATTAAAAAATGATATTTACATGCCCCCGTTTTAGTAACAAACAGCCAGTTCTCCCTCAAAAATCAACCCAAAACCCCAATCTTCCCCATCTCATTTCCCCAAGTATTTCTCAAATTCCCCAGCCAACACAGATAAATTGACATAACATGGGAAGCACACAAAATACACGTGAAAACAGAAGCGAGTGGAGCTAAATTAAACGGAGTGGAGACCTTGGAATTCGAGGGAGGCAAAGAGCATAGAAGGTGTTTAGAGTAAGAGGCCAGTGTCGCTGAGACCCTCAGATCTCCTGATATCGCCATTTCCGATTTTGTAAGCTCTCTTTCCTCTCTCTCTCTCTGGCGCTCGCACCTACACCGTCTCGCTGCTATGTTTTTGCTCGCGGAGTGGCAATTCTGTTTCACGCTGCCTTCCTGGGGTGGAGTGATATATTATTTACCTGTTCCAACGGCGGCGTTTTTATATGGTTTAATTTGCAATTATTTTGTTCTTGTTGACCTAATAGCCAAGTCTTACTTCGGAATTAACGGCATCATAGTAGTTGAGTACTCCCCAGTCCCCACCCTAATTTTTACCATAAAAAATTATTTTTTCCCCTCTTAATAAAAACATAGTCTCTAATTTAAAATAGGAAATTTATACGATCAAATCCTCGCATGGTCTCTTTTAATTTATCGAATTCAAGTTTTAAAATTCACATTCATAAAAATTTATTAATTTAAATACAATAAATTAATATGTTTTTTAAATCATTATAATTTAGTCTTAGTTAATTAATGATCCAGTTAAAAAAAAATACTTGATATATTTAATCATTTAATATTAATTTATTACACGTTAAAAAATCTATTCTTTTATTTGAAAAGTGAGTTTTAACTTAGATTTGACAGTAAATAAATTTTCCCATTAATATAAATCAAATTCAATTTAATTTTTTGTGCAAGAGAATATAGTATAACGAGATATAAAGGTACTTCAATTTCCCCCTTCCTTGGATCATAAAAAAAAAACACATAAATAAGATTCAATTCTATATTTTTTTTCAAGCAAAAACAAAAACAATTTAAAATATATTTTAAAAAATATATTTAACTGCAAAAAAAAACCCTATCATAAATGCAATTTTGTTACAAAACAGTAAAATGACCAAAAAAAAGTAATAAAAAATTAATAAATAAAGGGCCATAATTGTTAACAAACAAAATCAGAGGAGTGGAGTAGAAGGCGCAGCTAGAGCCAAGAAAGTTGGAGGCCAGAGAATAGGGCATGGATCTATCACTCACAATTCACAACGGACTAACATAACCTTTTACTTTCCAATCTAAAGAACTGTTAGCTCCCATAATAAAAGAAAGAAGCATTCCTGTCCAAAGTGAATGGGCAGCAGGTGGAGAGCTACTGCTTCTCTTCTCCTCGACCACATAACCACAAAAGCTTCTGACTTTCTTTCACCTAACCTTCCCAAACATCTTAATCGCTCACACCCTTTAATCCAAACTGTCCTTGGCTTCAAATTCAGGCCATTTTCTGCAATCCCTTCCCGGGTTTCGGTTTATAGCAATGAAATTGAATCCGGGTCTCATGATTTGGCTCTTAATTATCCTTTGGGACCTAAAGAAGATGAGGAAACTGGAAAGATTCCCGTCAAAGCTTACTTCCTTTGTACCAGGTCTGCCACTTTATATTTTTAATGTTCTTTTTTTTCCTTAACGGTTTCTTTGTTCTGTGTCTGGAAATGTGTTTTTTTTTTTTGCTGTAGCTTAGTAATTTTTTTCTTTAGTGGGTTTCTATTGGCTGAAATTTGTGGCTTACTGTGTTTGTTAGCAAAAATGAAGTGACTTGGATTAAACTAGGCTTCAATATGCAACAACCCTCTTTAAAGATTGTTTTTCCCCTGCTGAGAGACTTCTTTTAATGTTAGTAAAATGTTGTCTAGATAGAGACTGTCTGTTGTACTGACTGTCCGGTCACTAAAAGGTGATGATTTGAAGTACCTACGTTTATGTTGCTGGGTTTTGGTTTTTGATAGCGAGCGTCTTTCTTCGGTTCGTTACGTGCTATCCTCTCCATGCTTTATGTTCCTCTTACATTTGTGGTTCTGTGTTTTTTTTTTCTTTGATGGTTTGGTTTTCTCAGATTCGTGATTTTGGCAGTATTAATTTGAAGAGCATGCAAGCAGAGAATTTAAGCAATGTTGTTCCTCCTACCTCTCGCTCGACAAATTATACTGTCCTCAGATTTTTCAATTTCTCTTCAGACATTAGTGTAAGCTGATTGAAAACAATTCGTAGTTTTTTTTTTTGTGATCTTTTGAGCTTCGTTAGTTTTCCAAACATTCTACCTCCTTGTGCATATGGATAAAAGTGGTGGGAATCATGTATACTTAAGATCAGATCCTGATTCCAACAAAAAAAAAAAAACCTTTCTAGCATGTATTTATGCCTTTCAAGCGGATTTGTTTGATTGTCATCTTATACCATCTGACTTTTAATTCAGGCACTTGGAATAGGAGGGTATGTCAGCTGCCGATACATGGTTGTATTCCAATATGGATCTGCTGTTCTATTTAATATCGAGGATCATGAAGTTGAAAGGTACCTGGAAATAGTGAGGAGGCACACTTCTGGATTGCTTTCCGAGATGAGGAAAGATGGTAAATTTCTTTGAGAAGATCCTATAATTTGTCTTATTTAAACAGAAAAGTTAGTTTGTTTGTCTTGTTTAGTAGATATATTTAACGTTTTGTGATATTGTGCAAATGTGGTACATTCTGCGCTTTAATGATTGAGATGAGAATCGCATTTAGGACAGTCGTCGTAATCCATAACCAACACCAACTAGTTTGGGATCAAGGCTTGGTTGTGTTGAGTTGAGTCGAACTCTCATGGCTTTATTAGTCTCTCAATTTTTCCAAGTTTTGCTCTGTCAGCCCCATCATTTGTTTTGTAACCACTCTAACTTTTTGATAATTTCTGAATACGTGAATGATTTCTTGTTTGGCCCTTGATTTCTTCTTTTATTAGATTATGCCATAATAGAGAAACCACTTCTGGCTGAGGACATGCAGGGAGGTCTAGATTACATCGTTCTCAAAACCTTAGACACTGATAGTATTCGCATTATTGGAAGTGTGCTTGGGCAAAGCATAGCTTTGGACTATTTTGTTTCACAGGTAATCTTGCATTTGTATCCTTTACTTATGATGTAAATCGAAATCTACATGGTAGAAGAAGACATTAGGTTGTTCAAAACACAGTGTGGCAGATTTCAAGTAATTGAAGCTTTAATCATTTGGATGTCAGGATTCAACTTGTGAAACATTTTTATTTATTATTGAAAAATGGCTAGCACAATTTGGAATGGGATGCCAATTGGAGGAACTTTAAACTGAAAGTAAATTGTTAATTTCTTTTGTCCCTCTCCCTCTCCCTCCCCCTCTCTCTCCCTCTCCCTCTCTCTCTCTCTCTCTCTCTCTCTAAGGTTGACGGGATGGTTGAAGAGTTTTCTGGCATAAATCGTGCAATGGAAAAAACTGGAACTTTCACAATGGACAGGAAAAAGCTCCTTCAACTTGTTGGGAAGGCTAATTCAAATCTAGCTGATGTGATTCTAAAAGTCGGCCTTTTTGAGAGGTACTCCATTGTTACCATTACTTGTTAAATTTCTCTTTGCATATTATAATTTTAAATGGTCTCTTTCACACACTCTATTATCTAATTTCCTTTCAGATGTAAAACCATGTGCTGTTAGGAAATTTCAGTAAGATCTTCTTGTTAAGCACCTAGTGAACCTTTTAGGTTTCAGTTCCATTTCCCCATATGTTTACTGTCATCAGTCATTAAGAAGCATGAAGATTTTAAAGAGCAGGAAACTTTTTCAGAAAAGAATCTTCTTTTTCTTGGGTAGTGCTGTCTCCAATTTAAAGAAACGCATCTGGCATCTGAATGAATCTGCTTATCTTAGATGACGAGTTCTGCATGGGATCCTTTGGATGTTGGTTCAAACTATGATGATTCCACAGGCCATATAAACTGTTGATGTTCTTTAGTGCTATTCAATAAGCTGTTCTTAAGTTCCTTGTCGGTCTACTCTGGTATCATTACGAGAATAAATGTGTGTATGCTTCAGCCTCATTATATTTTCAGGTTCCTCACAGAATCTCATTGCTCATTAAAGTGTAGACTCCTTTATCTAAGAAAAAGTGTTGAGACAAGCCTCAGTTAGAAAAGGCAGGTTACAGGTTGACTATAATGAAATTGTAAAATTGATGAATTTTTAGAAGTGTCCAAAACAGCATTGTATATGCTGTGATTTTTTAACATGCATTTTGCAGCCTTTACCAGTTCTATTCTTTCACTGTCCAGATCTGAAATTGCTTGGAGGGATGCAAAATATGCTCAAATATATGAGTACCTCAGGGAGGAGTATGAAGTTACTCAACGCTTTGGAAGTTTGGATTACAAATTAAAATTTGTTGAGGTACGCATCTGCTTTTATTGTACCTGATGAATATTATGGATTTTGGTTATTACTGAATTTTAAATAGCTATGTGTACGGTTATTGTGGTGATTGTGTTTATAGAGAGTTAGGCGTGAAAGAGCATATAATACGTGGTGCTCATTGGAGATAGTGCAGTTGCATGAATGAGAGGATGCTTGAAATATTTCATCAAATGTAAAGAAATTTAAATAAGCAGACAAATTTACAGAGAGTAGACAGTTGACTGGTTTGCAGTATTTTTCAGGACTTTTTCAGGTTTCCTCCAAAATATTGCAGTTGGACTGCAAGTAGTAAATTAATGGCTATTCATCTGGCAATTGCTCAATAATCTCTACAAGCACAGTTTCCACATCTCACTTCTCTGAATTTGTTGTGATAGTTAGTTATTGTGATATATTCATCTGGGAGCTGCTCTCTCATCCCATCTCTCCCTTCTTGCAGCACAACATTCATTTCCTTCAAGAAGTTATCCAAAACAGACGATCTGATCTTCTGGAATGGTGCATTATATTCCTGCTGAGCATAGAGAATATAATATCAATTTATGAGATAGTTCAAGGATAAAGTGCAGATACATAGCTGATTTGATATACCCTGGCATACGAGAAAGTTAGGATCGCCAAATGGAAAATTAACAATTCAATCTTTTGTAGAGCAGATCAATTTTTCAATATATATCTGTAATAGATGATCTTATTTTGCAGTACAGAACGTGGTGGAGGGTTTCTGGATAGAAAATTCAGAAAGGCAACCTTTTCAACCTCCGGCACGGCTATGTATTAACAGTTATGTGGACAATATGTTTGAACGCTTAGTTTCTCTTTTGAAATCAATATGGAAACACATTCACCTGCAGCGAAGTTCAGCTTCTTATTGTAATGATTGCAGCAGGGGGCAATGCTGCTGGTAGAACCTTAAGACTCTGACTGGAGGTAGGTCAGGCATGTATCGACCTCACCGTCCTGATAATCTTGGGCTGGCGCCTCAAAAGCAAATGTCTGCTTCTGGTTATGATGGTGCCGTTCTTTCCGCAACATCAAAACGGGATTCATTTTTATTTTTATTTTTATTTTTGTTGATTGAAACAAAGTGGTGACATTTGCTATTAGTTGGAAAACTTGCAGCTACAAGAATTGTCACAATTTGCCCGTGGAGGACATTATGTACCAGCATGAGGAATTTACATGTGGTGTTTAGACTTTAGATGGCATAAAAACCATCCATTATGCCCAGTATCAAATGGAAAATCTTTAGTAAAGGCGGATAAGCAATCGACCATATGATGTAAGTGCGCTCTGCTCAGCTGTATCCATCCCTCACGTGCATCAGGTCGATTTTCCTCCGTAGCAATCTATGGCCAAAGCTCTCGACAGTGTGATCGTGTACACGTCATCATTCTTGGCTCTCAACGATCCTTATTCCACCAAATGCACTCGTGCAGAAACGCTAATAATGGTGAGTGTAAAATCTCAAACTCATTGCAATCGCGTAGTCAAGTTCCATTATAGAGGCAATTGGATTTCGAATATTACATCCATAACAAGAGATTTTTCATCTGTTGATTACAGAGCACGAATTATGCTTAAATTCCAAAAAATGACTAAAAATACGAGCATTGACCATGGATGAAGATGATGGCGTTCCACATCCTTGGTTCAAAATTCCTCAACCCTGATAGCAGCCTGTGGTACATCATATATTTTAGGCCTAGACTTCTTGACACCAGCTGTAAACCACACCTTATCAGACTTGTAGCTAAAAATACGAGCATTGACCATGGATGAAGATGATGGCGTTCCACATCCTTGGTTCAATATTCCTCAACCCTGATAGCAGCCTGTGGTACATCATATGCAATTTTAGGCCTAGACTTCTTGACACCAGCTGTAAACCACACCTTATCAGACTTGTAGCTCTCAACTGCCACACTCGTAACCTTAACCCATACTAGCACTTTTGTCTTCATTCCCTCAATACCTGTCAGCTTTCCCCTCGTAAGTATTGTCTTTACTCGAGGTGCATACCTAATTACAGAAGAGTCCTTGAAGCTGACCTCACATGCAGAAGACAAGTACACAATCAGTTTGGCCTTTGATTCATCGAATTCATAGCAAGTTATGTTCTGGGGAAAAAGCCCCGGTGGCAAATTGTATTCTCGGAGGAGATCTGGCAAACTTTTTAGTGGCTTTCCTGCAGAAAAAAGTAACATTCAGTTAAGCATCTGGTATAAAAGAGACGACTTCAATAATGAAAGAAATTTTTAAAAATTGATGTCCTTGTTAACCATCCCAAATTTATTAATCTCGAGTCAATTGAAGAAATAGAGCCCTTAATTACTTTTAAATAGTTTCAGGTTCTCAATTCTGCGAGCAAAATGGTAATATCCATTGCAATAATGCATATTAAAGATGAGGAGGAGATTGCAAAACATTCACTAAAGAATGTTATGTATCGAACAATTTAGTGGAACTGCAAATGTGTAAACACGCATATACTATAAAATCTGTTGTGGGCATCACATGTATCGTTGTTGGCCCAGTCTCATGGTTATCTAACTTCTTCGAAAAAGCAACAATCACTAAATGGAGCCAGGGAACATACAAACGATAAAAGATTCTCCTTTCAGAACATTCTCCAGAATTCTGATCTACAAATGACAGCATTGTATCACCTCAAGTGCCTCTCGAAACAGTAATGCAGTTAAATGAACACAAAACCTTGTATCTAATTGAAACAATCAGCAATGAGGTGGAGAATGAATATCAAAGACATTGAAATAAAAAAAACAGTGCCATGCGAAACATCATCGGTGCACAAAAACAAACACGGTGCATCATTAGTCAATTCCTCAAGAATACCTGCAGCTTTAGCTACATATAATTCTCTACGTACCTTTCAACTTGTTGAAAACCCATCTTGCCTTCTCTTCAACAGTATTTGAGATAGTCTGCAACCACAAGCAATCGTGAATTTACTCCATATACAAAACAAGTTTCACAGCAAAGCAAAACTACCATACAAGCCAAAAAAAAAGGGGACAAAAACTCCATTTGGCAATACAAGACGCACGAATGAAATCCTAAAACTCGTTTCTTTTTTCATTGGTTCAAACACAATTATTTCATACAAGAAACTCAATTGGGTCTCCTTCAATTGGTCTCTTTTCCTTTTCTTTTCTTCCAGTCAGTAAACCCCAGAAAAGAAACTTAAAATGTAACCTCAAATGTTTCTTTTATTTTGTATTTTGTTTTCGAAACCCTTGGATTCAATACAAAATAAAAAGAAATATCTTGTCCACATTACACATTCTTTTTTTTCCCATGATGGCATAATCATTTACCATTTGAAAAACAAACCCATCTCCAAAATGACTCTTGTTTCCATGAAAATCAACAGATCCATTTAACATTAGCACAATATCACTAAATGGGTATCCTCCAATCGACCCACATTACACCAAAATCACCTAAAACAAAAGGCATACTAGCTTAATAAAAGTACGGTAAAACAAAATCATCATGACACAGACGTAAAGTTAAAGGAAAAAGGAATTAGAGTACGTACAGGCATCACTTACATTGATGTCTTCAGTAATGTTGGAGAACTCTTCTTTTGCTTTCTTTGAGATCCATAAGCTTCCTACTTTCAAGCTATTCACTTTTGTTAATGCTTTCTCCATTGCCTCAAACTCTCTCGAGCACCGAGTACAAGACTTCTCTTTCTCCTGTTCGATCTGTTGCTGAGGCTTGAGAGAGAGGGTGTGAGACGACTGAAAACAGCAAAATGGAAAGGAGTGGGGTTGCTTTTCTGGCTAAAATCTGAACACTGGCTGGCACAAAGGGACAAAAATGCAGCTGCACAGCACATTTGAAAAAACAAAAAGCGGCGCTCACGCTTCTCTAGGCACTGAATTTTCAATTTAACCGAGGGTGTTTCTGTAAATTTTAGAAAGGGGTGATGATAGAATTTGCCGCGATTCCTTTGGATTATTATTTGCTGTCCCAGTTTTTCTTTCTTTCTTTCTTTTTTTCGTGTCACAGGATCATTCTCTGTTTATCAATTACTATTTTTTTTGGAAAAAATAATTCATCCTCTGTTGATTGATTGATTGATTATTATTATTATTATTAAAATGGCTAACTGTAACAGCAATGCACGAGAAAAATAAGATGAAAATTTTATGCAGAAGTTAAAACTTTTGATGATTTCATAGTTTCTAGCGCACAAAGTGTTTTTGCTTTGTGTTTCCTTTCTAATTCTTCTCTGTTTCATGTCATATTCACATTACATTTTTAAAAAAAAATTGTTCGTATGATATTTTCATTTCAATTTCTAACGCTATAAATTAGATCCAAATCCTTTTTAGAAAGTATCAGAAAATTCCCAGTGTTAAATTTTAGTTTCAATTACAGCATTTGTCAGGAATTTATAATACTAACAATTTAGGATTTACAACGACAGACGTATCGTGCAAGCAATTTTATACAAGTTAATATCAAATCTTTCTTCCATAAAAGTACTTTTTGCTGTGCTTCTAAAACAAGGCTGATGATTAAGAAGGAATCATTTTGCCATAAGTATGGTAAAATGCATATAGCAAGGGCCCAAGACTCTGAAAGCGACTGCCTACCAAACTGGGAGAGATGAAGTAGAAAGGATAGATCCCCTGGAGCTAATACTGATGAAAAGTCTTTCAATTTTTCTCTCTTTGGGTTGCTTCATGTCCCCGCATTTGTCTATACCAGAAAATTAAAGATGCAATAGACCATGGTGGGCCTGAACCCACGATTTTTCCAGCTCACTAGTGGACAATGACAACTATAGCAATGCAGCTGCCTCTTGTGTTTACAGCCCCATCTTGCTGGATCACCAAGCAGACTGCTTCATCGGTGACAGTGTTTGCTGTTTAATAACAAACGAGGAAAAATTCTATTAATAAAACATACACCATAACATATAACATTTGGCGTTCATAAAATGCTAGACATTTATAACTATATAAAAGCAGTCTGCAGATTTGTTTTTAAAACAAAAACACATGACTAGGGCATTAGTCCAGCCTTCTCAACAAGTATTCAACCTGAACTTCTCGTGTCAGAGGCATGGTCCAATTTTTGTACAGATTAGCAACTAAAGTTGGCTCCACTTTGTGTAGGGAATCAGCTCTGTCATCCTGCTGGGTGACCCTTACCTCTTGACCATAATTTCTTGTTTTCATCTCTACTCGATTCTCAACAGCTGCTTCCACGGCTTCATATGTGAGCAACTCCATGAGTTGAGCTCGATCCTGCAAGAACCACGGCCCCTAGGATGACAGGAAAGGATGACAATGTTACTACAGGGGGGGGGCGGCGGTGGAATTAGTAGACAAGTATCGAAGCAACTTTACCTGCACTTTGATAGCAGCCTTGTAATCACTGCAACAAATTTTCCTTAGTGGATTCTCCGTGACAGGGGCTGCAATAAGAGTCCAATGGTAGAAAAAAATACAGGATTTTAGATTGAACTTTCTTGCAGAAGTTATCCATTTTTAATTTACCAGTAAATTATTGAGCATCCACGTAGCACAAAAGTGTCGGTGCAAATACTAGCATGTTACTTGGCTCAGGTGTCAGAGAGGTTTAGGAAACCACAGTAAAGTTTCATTATGGCGTATCATACCAATCCTCAGCTCAGAGGCAAGACTCGACACTTCATGAATTCCGCAAGAAATTCTCATTCTCAAAAAGGAAAACGAAATCTTCTTAATCATCAATGAAATTTAATTCCTCTATATGAAAGAAAATAAAAGAAAGCGCGGTAAATCTCTTCAGCATTCATAGGGGTCCGCTTGGCTTATTCAAGGCAGAGAAGAGGTCGATTTTCTGCCTCCACGGAAGTACAGAGTCCTTGTGGAGACGTCTCGAAACCATTGAATGCCATCAAAATGGCACTTGCTTCATGGTGTATAAATAAACTGGGACCTACTTGCAATAAAGTAAAATGATCGGTTCAATGGCATACCTGCAAGCAAACCATGCAAACCATGGAAGAACCACAGTCGCCATCATCCCCAGCTTTCACCAGCCAAGGAAGATGATCCCTGAAGTACATGTTCCAACTTCCAAACCTTTTTGTTTATATTGGTTGAACCAGCACAAGGATGCAGAACCTCATATCACATCAGTAAAGAGACCAAATCAGTCAGCAGAGAAGCCACTCAGCACAAAACTCGACTATTTTAGAAAGAATCACGTCTCATTTATTCAACTGAACTGAAGTAGAAAGCATGAGCAAGTGTCACTAGAGATTTGCAGTGTTTGGTAATTGTGTTTCGGAAAACACACATTGTAGATCAAGACCTTACCTACTAAAAGAAAGTTGTGAGAAAGAGATGAGTTGCTGAGCAAGCATCAGTATGGTGCAAGTTTATTAATCATGTCAGAATTCCAAACCATAATTCACGTTTTAGCAGAGCATAATGATGCAAAAACGTACATGATAAAAATATTTATTACATTACCAGGTTTAGTAACCAGCAAATATTGAACAAACCTACTATTTCAACTCAATTGACTACGCAGAGATTAGTACAGGGTGCAAAATGGTTCCTTTAGCAGCAAGATTAAATTGTACTAATCATTTTATTCGAAATGCCTTACCTTTGAATGCTTTTAAGTTTTAACAGGGGGCGCCGCATTTGGTTGAATTTGTATCAAACAACAAACGTGCTTCCCGTGAACACGAATCACAAAGCAATTAGATTCGGTGCCCATAATGCCAAATATTGTAGCTATCCAGAGAGTTGGGGGTTTTGAGGCTATGTTGAGTTCAGAATAAATTTGTTGATGATGGCCAAACTTATCAAACTAAAGCAAGCATAAGCATAGAAATTTATTCACTCTGAAATTGTAAAATGCTCAGCATCATTCACGAGCTTGAATTAGGCCCTTCACAATGTATGAAGAGAGAATATTTCTCACCATTGGTTACTGCAAAGGAGGCAGCATTGCATTGGGTCAGGTAAAGTTTCTGAAAAGAAGGGGTGCTCATCTGGACTTTTATATCGCCCCACATAATTTAAGAGGAGAGAACTTAAAATTTATGAAATCATGATTTTGTTAGAGTGCTTGCCTTTTTTTCTCTCTTGAAAGCGTACCTGAGGATGGAGCCTTCCGGTTTCTTTTACAATGAACTCGACGAAAGAACCATGGAAGCCGTCCATGCATAGAAAATCATGGTTGTATGAGTTTGCGTTGTAAGAATACTGTGCTCTGAGCAGAAGGTTGAAAATTATACCGTCTTCTTGCAAAATTAAAGAATTCCTTATCACATAAAGAGCCAAGGTCTGTCTGCTATCCACCCTTTTTTGAGCATATCTACTTGGAAAGGGAGAAATAATGTCAGATATTGCTGTTCAAACAAGAGTATAAAATCACCCATGCCATCAAAAAGTTCCCCCATACAGAAGGAATTATAGCTAGTTAAAAATGATAATTGGTAAGTCCTGGCTCTCTCACAAATTTATCGTGTTAAACAAGGTATGTACTTTCATGCAACTAATCAATACTTTAGTGGTTTTACACAGTCGTACCTGAGCTTCCAAAGAAGTCAAGAAAGCAATAACCACAAAGTGTATCCCAATGAATATCAGGAGTTCCATCTCTTCAAATGTCAGACCCTCACGTATCACCGCATTGAATGTGCACAACAAAGTTATAGTGAAGTGCTCCATTAACAAGATTTTACGGTCACAATTATGGTAATACAAAGCAGAATAAACATGCATTTTTCTTGAAATGTTCCTAACTTTCTTAAGCGAATTAAGTCATGAATAGATGGGAAACTCTGCTAGAAATCCCTCCAAGTAGTTACAATGAAATTGATATGAAACAATGACGGACTGAACATGCATGTTTTCTTTGTACTGAATGAATAAATGGACAATGTGTTTCAGACAGCTATAACAAATAAATGGGTTCGAATATAAAATGTCTATTCAAATGACCTTCTCGTATGGAGTATGAAGACATGAGATGAAAGACAAACATGTATAATTGACAATGAGTGAACATAAAGCATTTATGTGTTTGGTACCTCGTGTGAAAAGATGAAGAGTTTTGAAAAGGACGACGATCAGAAGCTCCAGAGTTTGACTGAAGAAATTTGAGGGAATTTTGATGATGGCGGGCCAAATTAATATGAATAAGGTGGTACGAGGCTTGAAGTCTAGAGGCTTGAAGTAGTTGAAAAGTAACATTCAGTAGCTTTGACTCCGTAGATGATAAATGAGAAGGGAGAGCAATTAACAATTAGCAAGAAGTTGGGTGTTATAAGACGAGCACTAATTACTCCATTGATATTCTAACTTGTACTCGATGCATACCTGGAATATACTTGGATAAATAAGGCCCATTTGATCTTGAAAATCTTGAGTGAATGATATCTAATACAAAGAAGAACACGAACAACGCGAGGCTCCACGGACTATTGATATGTTTAATGTTGCAATCGCGCTTCTTGGCTACGAGTTGTGCTCAGTACAACATATTTGGCCGTAAAAAATCAAAATCACAGCAAGTGTTCAGCCTTGTTTGCCATTTTATTCGGTTTAGAGAAAGAATGCGAAGAGAGTTGTTCCGTTGATTAGTTTGGAGATCGAGGTAAATGGACGGGCAGAGAGCGAGGGAGAGGGGAGGGTAGTTCCATTCTGGTCCACGAATTACTGCCTTCTGAAGTCCAGTCTTTAGATCCATCTCTTCTCAAAAGATCGCAGGCTTAATTAAACTGGCATATTGGACCTTGGACTTGGACAGTCTAGCCCGTAACTACGTCTGCATCGAGCCTACACCAATTTTTGCTCCAAGGTCCATAAAAAACACACTAGTGATGCTATAAAATAAAAAAAGGAGTCCCGTAACCAAATTAAGAAAGGAAATTTTCTCACATCTCAGTTTTTTAGCGGATCGACCTGCAATTGGCTTGTCTTCGCGATTATCGATCCTATTTATTATATGGGTGGAAAGAAAATGTCCCGACCACTAATGATAAGTTTCTCCAAACTTACTACAAACCAATCATGAAAGGTTGTGTCACACGCACATATTTCATTAAAAGTGATCAACAGTAATTAAACTAAGTTCAAGATTGTATATCAGTAGATTAGAGACAGAAGTCGATGTCATCATATAATAGTCGCGGGAGATTGAGAAGCATTAAGGAGGAGAGGGGAGAAGGACGAGGATTTCTTGAAGAATAATGGAATAATGATGTATATACAAAATCATTGACAACATCAACATTAATACGATGAAAAGAAAAAAACAGCGTCAAAATGCCTGCTAGCTAGCTAGCCTTCTTTGTCCATAAATCTTTGAGCTTGCACAAAAGCCTCCTTTAAGTATGCCCGAAACCTAACGATATCAAGCTTGACATTTTGGGTCTTCATATATACCATGGCCTTTGTATAATTTCCGTTGACAAAAGCTGAAGGGTTCTTTAGCACCAAATCATTAACCCGATACTTTTCTGACAAGCTACTTTCATTAACTTCAATCTTATATTTCATGTACTCTAATCCCAAAACTCTAGCCGGCTTCTCGTAGAATGTCTTAGCAGGCCAATCTGTTCCAATCGGCACTATTTCACCCACCACCGTTCCTACTCTTAGAAACAATAAATGTGTCATCGCAGCACCATGTACTGCTAACATTGCATGGCTTCCATGGAGTAGCCTGTATGTTTCCCTCACCGAAGCATTTCGCTTTGGCTCGAACACTATTGCTTTAAATCCCACTTCCTCAATTGCCTTGAGAACTTCTTTCAAGTTCAAGATCTCACGACCGACACCATTTTTTCTATTCACCAGAACAAGCTGGGGCCTAGCACCCTTTGATTTACCAGATGTCGAAAGATAATTACCTCGGGGACCATATGTATTTTGTAGGAGTGCATGGAAATCAAGGAGTGTTTTATTCCGGGGCAGCAATCTGGGGTCCACAACTAAGGGACCGTGTGTCATTAGCCCTACGATTGCCGATGGGAAGCAGTGTGTCCTGGTCTGATTGTCCATGTTGACGATGGGGTGCCTGGTGAATTGATGCAGTAGATCAGCGTATTTTTTGGCCCACCAATCGCTCCAATTGGTGACCACTAGGATGACATCTTGATCTAGAGTGTGAGAATTAATGGTGATGTAGAGAGCAAGCAGACCATCATTGAACTGATGGTAGAAGTTTCCTGTGTACCCGCCCGTGCTGAATACTATGGCTGGACTCGAATGCCTGATTCCGCAGGAGGATTTTGGTGGAGCTGAGGTGAGTGTTAGTTCGTTGACTTTAGACTTGGCATTTTTATCCGTCTTCCGAGGGTAAGGATGAAATTTCACTGTGAAGTCTAGTGGGGTCGAGTTAGTGGCGCCGATTGCGAAGAATGTTGAAGTGATTGGATCCAAGAGCGTTGGACCGTTGATAGACCACATATCATAGTATCCGTGAGAGCAGTCGCATGTGATTACGTTCTTGACCCCTGGACGGGAAGTTGAAGGAGCTCGCTTGTCTTCCCGCGCCGTGTTCACAATAACTGTAAAACACAAGGCATGTCTATTTTGAATGCAGGCAATCATTTGTGCAAATCACTTTTCTATTCTTTCCTCGGCATTTTCTTTTTCTTATACTATGCTATTTATTGCAAACCTATTTGTAATTATAATTATAAGCAGAGTATTACTATTGTCCAATACTTCTTATTCATCCACTTTCTCTTTGTAACATGACACAGTGATTGGAAAAACAAGTAATGGCTTTGGTTTAAGGATGACTATTTTGATTTAGGAGATGTTTAGAGTGGGCCAGTAGCTGTTCTTCAATGTAATTTTTAATGAAAAATACATCAAAATAAATGAAAAATAGATCAAAATAAATTAAAATTATAGTTCACGTCAGCACAATAAAAAAATTAAAACACATAAAAAAAATAAATTCAAATTTCAAAAAACATGCTTTCAATTATCTTTCTAAACAGTCATTTAGCTTTTAGAAGAAAGATGGAATTGAATTAACTAAAAAAACAGATCAAATTGAACAGAATGTATCGATCGAATTACAATTTGTGCTGTTTGAGTTCATTAATTTTTGAGAGATGGATCACGCGAGGGAGGTGGATCGCTTTAAGAACTTCCTTCAGCCCATTTGTGTTGCAAAGGAATATTAGCAAATTGATATTTAAAAAGAATCATTTACTTTCCATTTTAAAACGAAATAAAATCAGACTAATAGAATTGAATGCGCCAATAAACTCGATTTAGCTTAGAAATTCAATTTAGACTGAAATCTGCTCATCCTAACAGCATGCCTGAGAGGGTGTGTGATTCACAAGTCCAGTCCATGAATTAATCTTGGATCGAAGTCCAATGGAACATCATTATTGGATAATATTTTCTTAGAGTGGATCTGTGTTTTTTAGCTTTTTTATGAATCAATGATTTATTATATTTATATTTATATGTGATTTGTTAATAATAATTAATTTCACAGAACAAGTCCATCGGATAATTAATCCCCTTACAAAAATTGTTGCAGTTTTATTTTGTCTATTTTCACGATCGTACACGGGACTTGAATGCTAGAGAACAACCATGTGAAGTCTTCACGAGTAATACAAAGCTATACAAGATCAAAACAAGAAATAGCTGCACCAACACACATGATCCATGTTTTTATATGAAAACTAGACAAGAATTAGCGAAAAACAAGAGAATGGTTCCAGACTAGCTAGGTGACAAGGAATTGCAGAAGGTCAACTCTATCAGACAAGCAACGAAACGTGGTATTTTGATATTTGTGTTTGTAATTGAGAAGAATATCATGGCAATCACAACTTAGTTAATCCTGATTATCGATGGAAGGATTGCGTAACCCATACCTGGTTTACTCCTGGCTACCGAAGAAGCCACATTTGATCCAGAAAGCAACGAGAGGTTTATTTGGGAAGTGAAGAAGAACACCATAAACACGAACACGAAGGACACAATTGCAGTTGTAGGAACTCCCTTCTTCAACATGGTTTTGTTGCGTGGCTGGAGTACTGCCCGTAAGAAGACGGTGTTTTATGCGAGAGGGAGATACCTCGTCAAGAAGACGATCGGCTGCTAATGCTACCATATAATTAAAATAATGTATGGTCTGACCAAAATGGAGGCCATGATAAGACGTGGAAATAATTTGGGCGCCAGTAATAGGAAATTAGTAATACGACAGTGATATGTACTTATTGAGCTACTTGGGAAACCACCTACCAAGTGAATTCCTTATTTAATTGGCCATCGATGCTCAAATGCTGATTGTCTATTGATCCTCGGAGCGACCCCTCGATGTCTCGCGTTAAATTATTCTCGAAGGGAATAAAGAAACAAGTAATTGTGAGATATGGACGAGAAACAAATTAGTAGCTGTGGACAGCTGCGTCACAAAACGAGCACACAGCTAAACACAAGCATGGAAAAAAAAAATAACGACCATGAAATTCCACGCTCTGTATCCTCCTCTTCAATGTTTAACGGAAAACGCTCTATACAGACTAGGATCATATGCTGATAATCTCGGTGACTGGCTGGTTGCAAGAAGCCGAATCACTGTTCTTCGTTGGTTTCGAGGAATAGTACTGAGAATTGGAAGGTACATGTGGATAAGATAGCCCCTGGTTTGTCTTCGTGATTTAGTAATGGATTATGATAGGTAGTGGTGTAAAATATTTTTTATTTAAAAATATATTAAGATTATATATTTTTTTAATTTTTAAAATTATTTTTAATATCCGTGCATCAAAACAATTTAAAAATATTAATTTTAAATAAAAAAAAATTAACTTTTTTAAAAACATGAGTTAAACTATTAAACATACTTTAAAAACTCGTTCGAGTTGTGCCACCATAATTTCATGTCTCATACCAAAAAAATTCATTTCATATTTGCGTCTTGCCATGCCATTAACAAGGGAGAATATTATTATAGTTCTGAAATTTGATATAATTTATAGGTGGTTGGATTTAGAATTCCAACTACTTGAAGCTTGGACTAGTTTAAAATTAATTAAATTAAATAATTAGTCTGGTCCACCTAATTAAAACATAATTGATTGATTTAACATAATTTAAATTCAATGCTATACTATGTAAAATAAAATAAGATGATACAGTTAACCGTTCAAAAAAAATATGATTAATGTAATGACTCAAATTCTTTTTATTGGATCAAATATACATCAAGTATGATAACCATGGATATCATCACTTTTAATAAATGATAAATGACAAAAGGTATTCATATCAACATTAAATAAACTTGGAAAATGGAGTGTTGCTTGAAGTTGATGTAGCGTGATCATCACCTCTCCCTAAAAAATAATTAAGCCAAAAAAACTTAGCTACCTTCCTCGTTGTTATTATTATTATTATTACATAAAAACTTCAGAACAAAAATGTAGAAGATAGAAATAATTACATTCAGTTTGGTTTGATTTTTATAAAAAAAATAACTAAATTAAAATTAAAAAAAACCTAAATCGGTTCAAACTAACCTGTTTAGATTCGGTTTTTTGGACAAAATAGGTTAAAATCGGTTTGGCTTATTTTTTTCTGGTTTGGCTCGATTTTTTCCGGTTTGACTCGATTTTTTTGTTTGAGTTCGGTTTGATTTTTTCGATTTTAAACTTATAAAACAGAAACCAAACTGAACCAATCAATTTATTTTAAATTTTAATCAATATAATTAGTTTTTTTTTAGAATTTGATTTTTTCAGTTGTTATTTTTTTATTTTTTTCTCACTCGCAAGAAAAGGTGTCCCAAATCTTTCTTGGTGAAATAAATGCTACCTAGTAACGAGCGACTCTACCTAGTTGCCAAATTTTGTGCAGTTTTGGGCTATTTGGCCACAACTCGGTATCATATCTCCGAAGACTTTTTTTTTTTTAAAATTCTCCTGAAAAATTATTTGATGATAGTGACGCCAGGTGGATTGCGTGTGCAAATTGTACAGATTTTATCAACCGTCATTAATAACACTCTGACCAAGTTATTTGATCTATGATCTCTAAATTACCATAGAGACTCGAGATCAAAACAAGAAAAAAAAATATTATTCAATTAAGACATTACTCGAAGACTTAATTGAGAATAGCCAAGTAGACTAATTTGATGTTTAACCTAACATTCTTAAATGGTTGCGATTCGAAACCACATGTTTTGCCGTTTTTTGCATATCATTTATCGGGTTTGTAAAATGAATTATCTTGCTCTTTTTTCAATAGCCTATGCGTTGACTTGGGAAATTATCGATTATGGGTCTAGCTAGATTAGTCATAAAAAAAACACTCAGATTACTAAATTAAAAACTGGTTAAACAGTAATTAATAGCACAATATTAGTTATTTATTGAAATCTATCCTTAAAAAATAGATAAATACAAAAATAAGAGATAAGTTTTAGGATGAGATATTATCATTTTTGATAGATCTGTGTTTTATTTTATTATTTCCTCGTATACTATTTTTTATAAAAATAAATATAAAAAAACCACTGGTTAAAAATATCATTATAAAATTTGTTTTGCTTTCATAGCCATTGCTGCAAAGGTTAAATAAATGAGCTCGCCGGCAGCTGATTTTGAAACCCAAGGGTTGTAGATTGAGTGGGCCCTACCGCGCAATATATTTTTCCGGTTCAGTTACGATGCCTTTACGCCTCTCCAGCCCCCGCAGTTAGAATAAAAATGAAGATAAAAAAATGACAGGACAGATGGCAGGTGGCGAGTAGTTGTCAAAGGGCAGCAGGTTTCTCAACTTAGAACATCTCCGCTGACGTCAATATGATAACCACACAACATCCAACTCTATTATTGACAAGTGCCAACCTGTCAGAACATGCCAGGGCACCGTTGTCATTGCCACTACCTACTCCGGGCACTCATTGTAAAACACAGCGACTTTTTTCTCTCTTTGGATTATAGATTCATCCCGCGGTCTCCGTCGCATTGGAAAGCTGCTTTCCCAGTCAACTGATTCTTTTTAAACAGCCAATCAGGGTAATTCAAACTATAAAGACTGTTTCTGAAAAGTATTTTTTTTATTTTAAAATACTGAATATTAATACATTAAGATTATTAAAAAACATTAAGAAAATAAATTCATTTGATTTTTTTAAAATTAATTTGTAATAAACAAAGAGCTCGTAGTGGGCCATTACTCTGGCTTATCAACAATGACAGCTTTGTGCCGATTTTTTTTAAAAAAAATATTCTCTTCATAGTTTCTCTTGGCGACCGAACTAATTTGTACAAACAGTAGAACTACGAGCATTGCTGATATATATATATTTTTTTAAAAAAAAGAACAGAGAGCATTACTGGTATAAATAAAACGATCAACGATTCCTTCGAGGGAAGGAAAGTTTGGATCTCCATCCAGGCATATTTATTGAGAACCAAGATGAATGGGAAATTATACTCGTCGGTTGCCCTTACGCCACGGGTGTAAAAATCTGGACATGTTAGAACTAGAGTTCGTACATTCTGTGTGGAATGTTGTGCCTGTTTTTTTCTGCGTTTTGATTTCAAAAATTAATAAATAATAAAATAAAATAATTACTTGTTGGGAAGAGACTCCACGTTTGTTAAGCTTCAGCCATCCGTGCGTGTTTTTTACTCAGATGTCCGCTGTAGTTGTGGTAAGAGAGAGAAGTGATCGATTAACATGGTCAAGATAAAGTTTTTTTTAAGTGCGATGAAATATAATTATTTAAAAAAATCATTGTTATATCATATGATTTTTATTTAGTAATTTAACATTGTAAAACACCTTCTATACAAAAAGATGGTAGGATTGTACAACATTATATTTAATCTCAACTTATTATTGTTTTAAGTTCCATTTTACAAGTATTGTGAAGGATTTAAAGTAATAAAAGAAGGAAAAAGGAAAGGAAAGACATGGAATATTGTTGGATGATAAATAAAGAAAAGGGCATGGCTTGTGTTGTATATTGTTCGGGATCTATATGTTTTGTAGTTTTTGAGTAAGGACCCACACGGACAGAAACCACTACCGTTTTGTCTTCTGGTGCAGCGGCCATAGATGGCTACTTCACCCTTCATGCCAAACAGGGCCTGTCGAGCTCGAGTACCAGTCTAACCAAATTAATATATGTAGCCTTCATACGTCCTTCAAGTGCAGGATCTTGAAGATATATATAGAGGTTTCATTTTTACATTAACGGAATATAAAAGGAAATACCAAAAATATCTGGCTGGCGATGATCTTCATAGTTGGGTACGACAACAGGTGTTCACGGATGGATTTTTTTAATAATAATAATTTTTTACTTGTTGTGTTATGATTTTAAAACGGAAGAATGTTATGAAAAATATAAAGATAATTAATTTTTGGATAATTTATCATAAGCGTAGATATCTGGATCAGTTTGTGTATATATTTACTAATTTTACATACTCTAAAATTAATTAATATATAAATTTTTAATAACTCTAAAATTTACGAGAATCAAACTAATATTTTTTTTTAAGAAAAATAACACCCCTACCAACAAACATCCACACTTACTTGGAATGCAGGGTGTAATGTAAAGTGATAGTAAGATTTTTGGACAATTTATCCTTGAAACTTCATTCATGTATCTCTCTCTCTCTCTTCTTTTTGTCTTCTTTCACCACTTTTGCGTTGCCTTTTAACACGAGAATATACCTGAGTCTTGCATCCATAGCTTTTGTATTCGAGCTTATTTGACTTTACTGGTGTGCTTTTTCTGGTTACTGTGGTTGAGTGGTACGAGATTCTCTGTTTTGAAGTTGATGCAATATTTAAGCACGCGCCTCTTAAATGGTGAGGAAGTCGCCTATGTGTTGGCTCATGATGAGCAAGTGACCATAATTTTTTTTTAAAATTAAAAAATATTTTTTTTTTAAATTAAAAACATTAAAATGATATTCAGTATTATGATTTTTTTAAAAACAGAAAATATAAAAATACCTTTCAAAATATGAGTTGTTGTTTTTTTTAAGGATAAAAATGTATTTTTAAAATCTTATAAGAAAAGCTTTTGATCACTAGCTATAATTTTTTTCTATCTAAGCATGAATAATTAATTTTACTATTTTAAAGTTTTTTAAAAAACAAAACAATCATTATCAATACTTATAAATTTTGTTGATTTTAGAGTTAAATATATCATTTGACCGTGTAAAAAAATTAAAAAAGACTAATATATTTTTTTAATTGAAAACGATTAAATTACCCCCACCATCTAGGCTAGTGTTACATGAAAAATCCAAGTTTATATATTTTTTATTAATAGTATTCTTGAAGCCCAAGAATGTTGACTGAAGTTGGGATTCAAATTTGTATTTATATATATAAAGAAAAGGTGTACAAATTCGTTGAAAATTGAACAATGCAAAAAAAAAATATGATAAAGAAAAGAAAAGAATAAAACGTTTAAATGAGCAGACATGACCATTCAGCTCCTTATTGTCATGTCTAAAAGCATGGGGGAGATAGTTTGAACTCCGACACGACAGATGATGGCCATTGAACCACGACTAGCTGCATTCAAACCCACTTTGCAGCGGGTGAGGTCGCTCGCACGGTATATAAGCTCCAGAATTTACCTTAAAGAGATAAATACGGTAAATGTTGAGGTGGAGGGGCTCAGTTTTTGGTGACTTTCTCGAAAAAGGCGGGGGAAAGCGAGATGCTATCTAGCTTCACACATTCCGATGCTCATCTGGAGGGCCCAGCACACGAGAGGTGTCGTTCCGTCGGAAAAATGAAACATAAATACGAGGGTCGGTCATTTTGTGTTTCGAAGCCCTTTATTCTTGGATGAAGATAGGCACGGGAATTCGAGAGGCAGAGGGCTTTTCTGGGTGCCTAAAAGCACCAGAGTGAATAAATTTTTCGCTGTAAGCGCCTTTTGTGCGAGCGTGACTCTTTGAAAGATACATGTACGACTGAATAAATCGATGCGAATATTTTATGTTGTGTAAAAATTAGATGATGATAATTTTTTTTATTTTAAATTGGGTTGAATTTTTTTATTAAAATATATTTGTTTTTATTTTAAAAATATTTTAAAAAAATTCAAATTCTTTTTATTTTTTTATTTTAAATTAGTATTTTTTTATTATTTTAATATAATATCAAACCAAGACTATTAGATCTTGCTCCACAACAGCCAGACTCGAGCCGAAACCTAAACATTTAAAATCATACTTTATATTATTTTTATATTTAAAAAAACAGTTGTTATTAACCCACGCACCAATATAATATGCTGGTATCATTGATGGTTTGCCCCTTGAATTTTGCCCATCTGCTACTGTATGCCTTTAGACCTTCGCAAAGCGAGTAGGAATGAAAATAAAAAAAAAGAGAGAGAAGGAAAGTCTTTTTCAGATAGATGCAGGACTAAAGCCCAAAAAAGAAGAATGACGAAGAAGAAACCGGGAATAGCAACCCAAATAGCACCATGATGTAAAGGATCAGCAACTCCTGCAGGCGAGAATTGAAGATAAGGAACGCCAAGTTCAAAAGAAAGGTCCCGATTAAGCAACCAATCCCCACACCCATACAATTTTTTAACATTATGTTTGGAACTTTTCAAATCCAGGCATGACAGAGTTCCCACTTCCACATTACGTCACTCATCAGGAAAATCAATCAAATGGGTTTTTAATCCATCAATCTAACTATCCAACCAAAATCTAGGACACTTCCCATAGCCAATAACCATCGAACACCCTTCAGAACGTGATGCCAGATATTGCAGACCAATTTCCACAAATGTAAAGCATTGCTTCTGCAATTCAAATAAGAATTACACCCATAACCAAACCAATAATTGCCACTGGGAAATTGAACCCAGAGATTCTTTTTAACTTATCGAACCCAATTTCATACACAAAGCATCAATCATAGAATCCAGATGCTTTAATCCAATTCCACCTGATTCTTCGGCTGACAAAGAGTATCCCAGTTAATGATATACATTTTGGGATTCCCCTCCTTCTCACTCCAATCAAAAGACCTGCATGACCATTCAATTTCACCAGTAATAATCCTCGATAGCTTGACACTCTGCATGGTATAATTAAGAAGAGAAGCAAGAACTGATTGGCACAGAGTTAACCACCTGCAAAAGATAGATTTTCCACTTTCCATCTAGTTATCCTGCTCTGAACTTTATCAACTTGATGCTGGTTGGTCTTCTTGGTGATTCGAGGATGAAAAAAAGAGTCCCAGGAAACGGCTTAGATCATAACATCCAAAATATCCACATTAACGAGGAGTTGCAGCACCCAAGAAGTTAGTTACATTTTTATCAACTTATAGGCCGACACTGTATAATAGATTCTGGAAAAGCAATCTTAGGAATCAAAGCAATAAAAGTTATCATTCACTCCCTTTACAGTCTCTGTTTCTTGAAATGTGTTTTTTACAAATTGAACAATGAAACACTCACAAAATCCCATTAAGATTGGAAAAAACACGCCTAGACCAGGACATGTCAAATAAGGCCAAGTGAATTCCCTCTCTATTCACCAAGCAATAAAACGAATCAAACTCGGAAGAACCCAGAGCAGGGAAACAACTAGTAATGAAAAATTATGTAATGAGAAGCAAAGAAGTGGATGGAATGAGAAGCACACCAATTGGCACATGTAAGGTCATCAAAACTCCCAATCACGGATAGGATGACAGATGTGATTTCCACTCTTAAAAAGGATTGGTGTATCGTAATGCTCAATGAATAGGTTTGGAGTTCTCACCCGTACTCTGCTCAGTCTTTTCCACCTCTGGGTCAAAATTCGACCTCCATTATTGGACAATTAGGATGTGTTCGACCACCATCTATGGACCACCAGATAAGATGATATTGAATTTGGCAAGGTATTAGCCATTTCCAATTGTCTACTGAAAACTTGTAGCCTATCTTTATGCCCGGAACTTTAACAGTTAGGGTTTTTTCCTCGAGGCTTGCGCAGCCGTATTTTATCTGAAGCTGATAGTCTTCCTCTTGATAGCCGAATTGCGGGACTATCCTCTTCCTCTGCATCCGACTCGTCCTAAAAAATCACATCCTCATCGTCTCCATGCACACTTTTTATTGGAATATCGTCACACGGGAGAATCCTTATAAAAAGCTTCAACCCGTTCGGTTCCTCTAATTCATGCCATCAAAATCTCTGTCTTGTCAGTTGTCATGGTGTCCCGTTCGCTAGTAGTGATGTCCTTGGTGATTTTAACTTTTTTATTACTTCGAATAGCTCAGTAAGCCTTTTCTGCAGATCTGTCAAAAAAAAAATTCATCAATGATATCGCTAGCTTGATTTTCAAAACTAAAAATTATTGACTTTTTTAAAAAATAAAAACTTTAGTGAATTTGAATCGCTGTAAAACAGCCAACGCCCATGAATCCACGATGCTATTTCTGAAAACAAGTGAGTGGCAACGGAACAAAAACTTCTACTCACAAATCCTTTAAACCTGCAATATTGATTAAATAATCTAACGGTTTAAATCATTTATAGAGAGTTAATGGCCCAATATTAGCATTGATTAATGGTAAAATATCATTTTTCATTGAAGTTCCTCCTCCAGCAATAATCCATGCCGCCATTCCCAACCAAAAAAAAAACCATCATATTTTTATAGTCTTTTTATTTTTTTGTTTTAAAAATATTTATGAGAAAATTAAAAAAAATTATTATTTTTTATTTTTAGATCGTTTTGAAGTTAAAAAATAATTTTAAAAAATAAAAAATTATTCTTTTAATTTATTTTTTAATAAAAAAATACTTTAAAAATAATTACCATTACAAAAACAACCAAAACTATCCAAAAACAAAAAATAATAAAGAAAGAAGTTAGGCACCCAAAACTGTAAGGAACCAGATGCCTTTTTAGCTACAGCCAAATCATGCCCGATTGTTCTTTTCTCTCGACAAGGAACACCTGAAAAATACGCCACGTGTATGCTATATTATTTCATGTGATCGTATTTAAAAAATTCGATACTCGGGTTGTTATATCGACGAGTTACGGAATAATCACAGCAACAATCCATTCGCTTTTTACGATTTTTCTTCTGCCTCTCGACGCGTCGAAGTGAGTGATCAAAGGACGAAGACACTTGGATGTTTTTGTTCGACACATCAATTCGACTTTTCTGTTAGAATTCCTTCAAACTTTAGAGCTCATAAATCAACTCAATTTCGTTAAATTTTATCAAAGTAATCCGAGCCACGGATTGTTTCAAATATTAATTTGTTGTGTTATAAAACTACGAGGAGTAGGGAAAAGGTATTTTAGAACCCAGGCAGAAAGTTGAACCTGGCTAGTTGGCTTGTTTTGTTTGGGGTGTTTACTGCTGATTTTTTTTGTTTTTAGTTGATGTTTTAAGACTATTTTTAATTCAAATAATATTAAATTTATATGTTTTAGTGTTTTTTTAATAATTTCAATATGTTAATATAAAATAAAAAAGATTATCTAATATATTTTTAAACAAAAAATTATTTTAAAAAATATTCAATATTTCCAAACCGACAAGTTTATTTTCTTAAGAAAAATCATATTTGGACATGAGGCTATAAGAAGAGGGAAATCTCACGGGTAAATAGGTATGTTGGCTGAGATAGTTTTAGCACTGTAATAAATTTTACTTTCGGCTTTACAGGGCATCTTGATTTGATGCAGAGCTAGGATGCTATATAGAGCTGGACCCCACACCAGTCCTTTCATGTAAGCCAATGGGAATGCGGGAAATAAAATCATGGTAACGTGACCATAAATCAAACCATCACAGAACATCCAATCTAAAAGTCAATTAACTCTAATGGGACACGGGTCATCGCGATCCATTAGGTGGGCCCCACAGCGTTTAGTCAGCCAAATCTTTCCCCTGGTTTGGAGCTTACAGAGAGCTTCACTTATTTTTTCCATGACAGTGACAATAGAAGTGTACGAGCAAGGGACCACTTTAATGAGGTCAGATGTTCAGATTTTGAATATAAAAATAATATCCCGTGCGGGGATGTTGTGTTTTGAATGGGGTGATTGGGAAAGCGTTGGATTTTTTTAAAATATTTTTAATTTTAAAATATATTAAAATAATATTTTTTAATTTTTAAAAATTATTTTTATATCAGTATATTAAAATTATTTTAAAATACAAAAAAAATAATTTGAAAAAAATAAAAAATCTAATTTTTTTCAAAATAATTTTTGAAATATAAAAACAAACCGGCTATAAATTTATTCGTGGTTGTTTTTTATTTATAAAGATAATAAAATAATTTTATTTTTATTTTTTTAAATCATGGATATTATTATATTAAAATGATTTAAAATTATTAAAAAATATTTATTAAAAAAAAAACGTTTCTTTTTAAAAATATATTTGAAACATAAAAATACATGGAAACATACTTGACCCGCGACCACCCCCTACCGTACCGCGAGATATCCGTATCGAGTAGATCCCCAAATGTGCGAACAAATTCCTGTTCAGTAATGCCAGGTGAGGAGGAATTTTGGCCAAATATTTCAAATACGTGATCCAAATCTCCACCACACATTATAGCCTGTGATCTTTCAAACAGACATGAACCTATGGGACTAACCCTCATTAATATTTCCCAGAGTTTTTAGAAACATTTTCTGACTAACAACGCCCATGATAATGTGGCCATATTCAATGTTAGACCCAAATAAGCAATGGAATGTCACGGCAACAAAATCTTGGGCAATACTGTTTTTATATCCATGTAATGTCGGGGTTCTCATATTTAATTTTTGTCAGGGATATGGGCAGTGAATCCACCTCACGGTGGTGGTGGTTGCGGTCCGGTTTATCGTTCTTGATGATGCAGGGGGGGTGGCTTGCGGGCAACTGCAGCCCAGCAATATAGCACTACATGTTTTAAGTATAATGTTTTTCTTTTTGGGAAAGCAGTGTTATAACTCACAGATAGCAGCTGAAATTCACTCCAGCAAAAACTGCAGTGGGGGTGCTTTTCCCCAGAGCGGTTTCCGGCCAATCAACACCTCAGTTGTACGACTAACTTATTGGATCACCTTGTGGTTTGGAATAGTTGAGCTTTGTCAGTAATGGAGTTCACTAAAAGCCCACAGTGATCAAGTCCTTTTCAAGGCTGGTAGGTGGGCTGAACGGCTGACATGCAGAACTTGGGTGGCATTAGGATGTTCATTTGAGAAATCTCTCCCTCTCTCTTTTTCCAGCGGCTAGATTTTCGTGGATCTTTTAATTTTACATAGATTTTTCTTATTCAAATATATTCTTTAATCTCTTATAACTTATTGGATTCCAAATTTGTTTCGTTGACTAAACTTTTTTTTCTGATTAATTTTTGCCTGTCAATATCAAATCTGTCTTCAATCATATTCCGAGATGGTAATTTATATCTAGATTGATACATGCACAAGAAAATTTTTCCTCCCTCAATCATATTTTGAGATGGTAACGTGTGGAGCAATCCTCCGCTTACCACCTAGTCAGATCTCAAAGGTATTTTGGTAACATAATTAATTCAGTTAATTAGCATAATTAACATGGTTAACGTGCAGTATAATTGATAGTGCATTTCCAACCATTCATCATAGCCAATGTACACATGCCCAAATCTGCGGAAATTCCTTTTTCTAAAATGGAAAAGAAATAAAGGATTGCAGCAGAAGCCATATTTTTGATAGGCAGCATATTAAGCATGACCCCTTGTTGAATTTTCATGAAGAAGGAGGGCAGGGGAGTAGGTAGAGGTAGAAAATAATCCATCTCCTGCTAATCTAACATCGCCAGCTCTGTGTATGAGTGAGAACATGCATGTCCCCCTGCATTTTCTCGACATAGCTTGCATCTAGTGTTCCTGTTTTGGCATTAAGTTAGCTTCTCTGTTTTAAAGTGTTTTTCTAAATTTCTTTTAACATGAATGAATGTTCTCAGTAATTTTGATGTGTTGATATTAAGAATAATAAAAAAAATTACATTAAAAATACCATTTTAATATATTTTTAATTAAAAAACAATTTACATCACATTATCAAATAGGAGGTATTAACCTCTCTTGTTAAATCATATACCCATGTCATATTTTTAAAAATAAAAAAACATGGAAAAAATGCAATGATACTACTAATATGTTTGTTGATATAAAAAAAACAACCATGAAATCAAAATCGAAAATATATTGGACGGCACCCTTTTAAAATATCAAGTATGTGACATGTTAGAGGACATCTTTTTTAAAATATTAAAATAGAGATATATCGGATTTACCCGCAACAATCTTGATTAACCTAAGAACCCTGCAAACCAAGTTACGGGACCGTGATAATATCATAAAATGCAAAACAAAACAAATTAGGAAGATTGATTCTCAACAAGCCATGTATGTAAGGATAATTTTTTTTAAATTTTTTTTTTGATGCAGGGTTCACTTAGGTCAACCCGCAACTTGAGTTCCGGGAACTAGAATACAACATGTAAAACAAATTAAAAAATGATGAAGCAAGATCTTATCCAACATGTTATTAGGGGATAAAATCGAAAAAAATATTTTTTTATAAAAAAATTAAGTCAACCCAAATTAATTCAACAAATATTTCATCAAAGTCATGAGATTACGATAATTTAATAGAAAATAAATAAAAATAATAGCAAAGCCTAGCTCTCATCCAGTTAAACCCACGATCGAAGTCCTGAGAACGAAATTACCTGCATAAAGAAAAATCAAACTTATATAGCATGAGTGTAGGTAAACAATATTCTCCACTCACCTAATATTAAAAAAGGTTAAATTAAAAAATATATATTTTTATAAAAAACATGCGTGGCCATGCTAACTTATTAAATTTATGAATTAAATTGTGAACCAAGACAATCCCATATATACAATCAAAGAAAGCCACACACGTTATCAGAGCGAGACAGACTTCCTCCTTATGATGGTATGTGCAAAGCACACCCTAGCCTCAATGTATTTGACTGTTTATTCTAGTCCATGCTTTGGTTTTTATTTTTAAATTTAGCCCCTCAAGTGCTGATTGCAGATTAATACAACCAATTTTTTTTTTTGTGGCAAAATTAAGCATCAACCATGCATTAAGATTCCCATCTTTAAGCAACCAAAAAGATACTATTAAGTAGAACCATGGATAAACTAAATTTAAAAGAATTAAATTGAAAAAAATAAATATTAAGTGACCATAAAAACGAGGGTTGATCTTTTACTTGACGGTGCAATTACATCCCTGACTATTTAAAGAAAAAAGAGCTAAATATTTTCATACTGTTTGAATTTAACCACCACAGCTCTGATTATTTAAAATCTACATAACCTCATTGAACTGGTCTAGTCCAAGCATCAACCGAACATTTTTTTTTCCCAACATCTCGAGATTCCATAAGCTACGAATCCAAAACAAATAGTAAGGTCAAATTCTAAATAAATGCAACTTCAAATGAACAACCCATAAGAAAATTAAATTGAAGTATTGAAATGAAAAAAAACCAAAGAACCAAAACAAGAAAAAAATATCGTGAGTTACTATTCCACGCTTACACAGGTGTGGGTGAACATTTTGTCTAACAGATCCTAACGTCGGGATCCTTAACACTATTGGTCTGAATATCTTGAAACTCAATTTTTATATTATTTTTCTTGCATCCTGGATAAAATTAATAATTTGAATAAATTTATCTAGCCTTGAAAAAATAAAAAAATGAACGAGGACTTTGAAAGAGCGCAGTTCAACTCCTGGAACCTTAGTTTAATGTCCTAACCATTTTAAAATTGCATCGTCTTAACTTAGCTCGACAGGACATATCCTCGTCTGAAAGAGTGAGCACACAATAGTTTTATTTCTTCAAGACTTTAAATGAAAGTAATTATCCACCCCTTCCCATCGAAATAGAAATAAAAATAAAAAATAAAAATAGAAAACCCCTCTACTCCTTCCCTTCAAAGCTGGATGCTGTGCACAAAGACAAAAAAGAAAAAGAAAAAAAGAAAAAAAAGGGCTCTCTCTGTTTCTTTCTTTCATCGTTCACCCCCCCAAGCTTTTTCTGTTTTTCTTTTTTGGGGTTTTAACCTTTCATTATTCTAATGCCCAGTGGTTGTAATAAAATCATAGCACTGCTCAACCTTTTAACTTTTCTCAGCAGTAATAAAAAAAAAGGGTGTTTTTTTATTAATCCACTAAACATTCTAATTGACTGAAGCGCCCACTGGATGTCCTCTGATGTTGATGCTGAAAGAGGCCACGTGTTATGCGTTGATCATCTCAATTATTTATACTTGTTTTTTATTTTCTGGGCTTAACGAGGCACGATAATCTCATAATTTTAGCATTTCCTTTCCCTTTTCTCTCTCCTGGATACGGAAACAGAAAGAATCAGCCAATCAAAACCAAGCAGTCGAGAATCAAAAATTCAATCTTGTAAATATACCCTAAATGGAAGGGTACTAATTATCCGACCCAAAACCCGAAGAAACCTAATCCTTCTCACAGTCCATTTTTTGTGTGTGTGTGTGTTGAATTAGTCAATAAAACACTGGTTTAAATGGAAATAAGTGCATATACTAGCCAATTGATTACTCTTAATTAAGGAGCAAACAACCACTATAGATTAAGTTTATATTTAAGCTTCCAATACACTGACAAGGTAAGTAACATACAAGGTTGTTTTTGTCAAGATGGTTTTGTAAGGGAATGCCAGTGCAGGGTTTTCTCTGTAGCAATTTATTTATTTATTTGCTTTCTGTCAAATGTAATAATATATTTTTAATATCTGTACCAAAAGCAAGGAAGGTGGAGAGAATCCAGAAATGCTCTCCATTTATTTAAAATTTCCCCTCAAAAACCTATATAATAAAACAACAACAAGTACTTCTTACTAGTAATATATTATAAATGGGAAAATAACAGAAATGTATAGTGAGAGAGAGCTAGAGAGAAGTGAAGAGAAAACGCAGAGAATAAAAAGAGACCGGATGTTGACAAATTTCATGTCACTGTTATTAGAAGGTCGTTTGTTTGTGTAAAGATTTCTTATCTGGGATCTCTCTCCCCCCCCTCTCTCTAGAATAAATAAAAATACAATCTCTCTCTCTCAAAAACCATTCTTTTCTTTTATATTTGTTTTAGTTGTTGAGAGAGAGAGTGGCCCAGTAGATCGGAATCTTCTCTCTTTTGTTCAGTCTGGGGAAGATCTAAGCTTCTTTAATGGAGTTGCAACAACACCCACTTTCTTATTTGTCGTGTTATTGTGACTTTTTATTGGTTTCTTTTTAAGCTTATTTTTTGGGTGTGTGTTTTGATAGTGTCAGTCTCTTGGACTCTTTGAATTTTTTCCATGATGTGGAGGTAACTGTCGAATGATTGAATCTATGGGGATTCTTGAGGAGATGAGATAATAGGATGTGGGTCTGAGGTAATATTTATTTTTTGCACTTTCTTTCTGTATAATTTGATTTATTGTTTTTTATTGTTTGGTGACTTGGTTAATTGGGTTTTAATTTATTTCATGATTTAATTGATAATTATTTCTTATTTTTAGTCTGATAAATTGTTGGGATTATGACCTTTTCCATTTCCTTTATTGTGAGTGTTTCTCTCTCCCTGTGTGTGTGCATGTTTCTCTGAATTTTGTTTTTTTTTTTTATATATAGTTTTCTGATGTTTCTGGATTGTTTTGAAGGGTAATTTGATTTGATGGGTTAGTTTACTATTTTGTATGATAGATTCTGTTGCTGCTATTTGCTGATACGCAATGTTATTTTAGATTGAATTAGTGAGGGATCTGGTGTATTACCTTTTCGGACTAATTAGGCTTTTATATGTTTATCATAGTAAATTGAAGTGAATATACTTGAATTTTCCTTGTTGATCAATAGGGCTTATTAAATTGACGTTATTTTAGGTTTTTCCTTAAATCTAGCCATTTCTGTGAATTTCGGTTTCCATGTAGATATTTGGATATCTGGAATCTATGGTGATGGACTATACATACCCTGCTTTTATATGTTCCGTGCTTATTAATTTTTTTAGCTGCATTAGCTCAGAACATTCTATCTTTGGTACAAATGGCCAGAAGGATTTGTATGCTTTCTATTCATTTTAGCTTTAGAGTGAAGAAGGAGACCTGTCAATGAGTTGAAATTGAATTCTTTTTTAGGAGGTATAGTCATGGTGTCTTGATGGTATCTTGCTCTCTTCTAACTTTGGCCCTTCTGCATCTGTATTTATGCTTGTGTGATGATTTGTATCTTTAGAAAATTGTCAAGGCAAGAACAGGTGTTTACTGCTTGCGCTTTCTCCATGGCTTTGAGTGGTATATGTCTTATTAGGAAGCCAACTTCATCTTCTTATATTTGAGGCCAGAAATTAAGGTGCTTGTGACTTACCGCAGTTGAAAAGAACATCTCATTGGCGGTCATCTTCTAACCTTTCTGTATGATTATGGCATGACATACATGATCTGTGAGAAAATAACTGCATGTTTTGTAGGTGGTCTTTTTTACTGTATACCTGGGCCATCTCCATTGATCCTTGAATCAAAATGAAATAGTAGAAATTGCCTAATTGTTTGGGGATTTTAGCATTTGAGCAATTTGAGTGATCATGGACAACCATTGCATATTCAGCGATCATGTACAATTTATTGGCAGTTAAATATAATTGTTTTGAGGTTTATTAAGAATCTTTTCTTTCTTTCTTTCCTTATCTAAGCAGTCTCTTATAGTTTTTTTCCCCTTTTATATGATTTTTTTCGAACTGTGGGAAGATAGTAATTTTCAAGAGATTGTAAGCGGCAAAAGTTTCACTCTGTCTAACCCTCTTTAGAAATTTATCTGTAGTTTTTCAGTCCTGGGAAAGCAGGGTTAGGTGAATTACTGCGGCATGCTTTATATAAGACTGTAAGCACACCTGTCATTAAGTATGTCAGTTCCTTCCCTGTAGCTCGGGGCTGCCTAATCTACTTCATCTTAGTAATTGTGTTCACGGCATTTTTTATGGTAAATATGTTAATTAATGGTCATTTGAGACAAGTATTCCTGCTTTTAGGAAATAACTTTCTTGATGGCTGTAGTATGCAGACTTTTTGAACTCTTCGCCCTTCCTTAACTGTGGTGTTTGATGCCTAATAACCTGCATGCCTCACTGTTTTTTGAAAGAACCTTCATTTGCTTTTCTTACTGCTGATCAGAAAAAGACTTAACTTGATTAAGCAGTGCGGCCATTGATCTATGCCTTTTTGTCTAGATACGTCAGTGTATGTTAAAGTATTTACACTAATGGTGCTATGACAATTGATGAATGGCCAAAGCTTGTAAATGCATGTTGCACATGTGGATCTTTTTATTTTTGGGTTGATTATGACATTATCATTGAATTTGTAACACCATGATTGTCAAAGGTCGACTCTTTGTCAATGAATAGCATTTCCTTTTGTCTACCATAACAAATTTGTAGAGAAAATCCGTGATCTTTCCTGTTAAAGTTCGCATATCTGCTGCTAAATGATAGTTTCTTTGATGGTTATGTTTTTCACATTTGCTTCATATCTTTGATTGTTTGCCAGGAATGGGAACAAAAGTGCAGTGTGAAAGTTACTTCCCAGGATATTTCTCAATGAGGGATCTTAATGAGGATTCTAACAGTTGTAGCTGGCCCCTGTTCTATGGAGATAAAACCTTTACAAATGGGCAGCATTACAATGGTCTCTTGCCTAGGGTCATTGCAGATGCTTATCCAGGGAACGATAAGGACGTAGTAAAGCAGACAATGCTTGAGCATGAGGCCATATTTAAGAGACAGGTGCGTTTCATTTTAAGTCAAGTGATGTGAACTGTATACCATTTGTATGCTACAAACCTAAAACTTTCTTTCTTCCCTCTGTTATCCAGCTCCGTGAACTTCACCGTATATACAGAATACAGAGGGACTTAATGGATGAAATTAAAAGGAAAGAACTACTTAAAAATCAATTGCCTGTTGAGACATCATTTTCATCTAGCCCTTTAGCTTCCCAGATTACATCCGAAGATGCTCGTAAATGGCATATCCTTAGTTTCCCATTGGCAAATTCAATATGTGCCAGACCATCCACATCAGGCATTGAAGATATTCATTCTCCTTTGAGCTCTTTGAAAGGAAGCAGTGCACAAGCTAGTCCCTTGCCATCTCAAAATGGTGGAGCTTCAAAAGATGTGGAGATTCTAGAGTCCAGACCATCAAAGGTGAGAAGAAAGATGTTTGATCTTCAGCTTCCAGCTGATGAATACTTAGATACTGAAGAAGGGGAACAATTAAGGGATGAAAATGTATCTGGAATTTCAAGTTACGTGTCCAACAGGAATCCTAAAATTGCATCTCAGAATGAAAGAAATCTTTTTCTTGGCAATGGTGGGAAGAATAATTGCCAAGGAGATGCATCAAGATCTGAGTCATGTTTAAGGAGCCCAGTTAATGTGGGTGACTTGAACAAGCCTATCGAGGTTGAAGAGGCAAATGCTTCTGCATATGTTGATATTTTAGGTTGCACCTCCTCCCAAGCAGTGAGCCAAGGACATGAACTAGCTTCTAAGCCAAAACAAGAGCTTCTAGGTTTTCATAAGGAAAGTTCAGCAAATTTCCATTACAGGAGTGACAATGGGACTCTCAACAGTCCACATTTGCAACATAATGCCAACGGAAAATGCTGGTTTCCGCATGCACTTGACTCAGGTAAGGTTTCCTCACAAAATTACGATTTAGTTCTTTGGTTTCATTCAAAATCTTCATTACACCAGCTTTCATTATTGTAAGTTGTGTTTATTTGTTTATGGTGGAGCTAGTGAATATCATGCACAGATATTTTAGGAATTGTTTGCTGTTTTCCATGTAAAGTTTTCATAACTCGTACCAAATAAAAAGGTGGCATAATGATAGAGAACCTTATATTTAGTTCTGGAAACTGAAGCGCCCCCCCCCCCCCCCCCCCCCCAGAAGCTTGTCATGGATTGATCTACCTTTTGAAAAATGGTTTTACTCACTGGCAAGTTGGTTAGGCAAACTATAAGTTCGCTGAAGTTTTTTTCTTTTCGAATTTAGCATTTTTGGCAATGTTCTTGCAATTGTTTCCTTTGGTTCTATTGACTCTCATATGTTGCTGTCTCAATTTGCAGGGCACAGCAAAAATAATTTGAAGTCTGCTTCTCCAGAAAAACCTACCTCTTCCCAGCCAATGCAAGTTCTGTTTAGTAAAACTCATGAATCTCCTACCTTTTTTCTAACTGATCAAGGCAAGATTGATCTGTTGAGAGAGCGAACAGCTCGTAGTTTAGAACTTTCTGAAAGAAATCATGAGATCTCCCATAGTAACTATTCAGAGTCAGTTGTTGCTTCTCATATACCCAGCCCATATCCAATTGGTCCTCCTTCTGAAGTGGGAAAGTTCTGGCGTCACTCTGTTTCCTCCAAGTCTGCTGTTAGCTTAGGCCAGAAATCAATGTCAGTTCAAAAGCACCCGTATTTGAATTCATCTGCAACTTTGAGTAGGAGCTCACAGTCATCAACTCAGAGCCATGGGTTTTTAGGAGACCAATGGAATTATAACAGAAATTCTACATCTAACCCAAGCTTTGTTTGTGAAATGCCCAACCAAGATGGATTTTACCATGGGTCCTCATCAGGGTCCAAGGAACCATCAGTTCACCTTCCTTCAGGAAACTATGAGTATTGGAACTGTGCTGGTACTAACAATAGAGCATCTGGGCATTTCATCAATCACAGTTCAGCAAACTTCTACAAGAGTCCAAATTGTATGGACTCGAAGCTGGCTAGGGATGTGAACTTGAATGCAGTGCTTTCGAACAGCTCATTGAACAAGGTGGCACACCAGCAAGGTATTGAAGTTATAGATTTAGAAAGAAAGCATGAGGATCATCTCGCAGCTTTGCCTTGGCTTAAAGCTAAGCGTGCTTGTAAGAATGAGGGCACCAAGGGGATGGATTTAAATATGGGGGAATCGACTTTCTTATCTTCTCTGAATCAATTACAAGATAAGAGTGAAATTGGAAAGGTTCCTAATCAAATAGCTGTTCAGAAAATGAATTTGGCTTCCTGTCCTAATGTTGTTGAGACCAGTGTGATTCAAGGTAGCGACTCAAGCTGCAGAAAAATTCTTGGGTTTCCAATTTTTGAAAAGCCTCATATTCCCAAGAATGAGTCTTCTTCCTTCACCTCTTCTTCTGTGGCCCTTCCTCAGCTATCTGAAGAAGTGGAAAATAGCAAGAAAAATAAGGTATTTGATATAAACTTACCTTGTGATCCAGCTGTTCCTGACTTGGCTCAACAGACTGCAGAAGAAATTGTGGTTGTTGCAAAAGAACCAGCTACAAAAGTTGCCAATTTCAGATGCCAGATTGACTTGAACTCTTGCATCAATGATGATGAAACTTCTCTGATGCCTTCTGTTCCAGTCTTCAGTGCAAAGATTGTTGTAGGAATAGATTTGGAAGCCCCTGCAGTTCCTGAGATTGAGGAGAATATCATTTCCACAGAAGAAAAGGCACATGAAGCGGCTTTACAGTCAACAGAGCACAGAGTTGAAATCCCAACGGATGAACTTATCAGAATAGCAGCCAAGGCAATAGTTGCCATTTCATCAACTAGTTGCCAGAATCATTTGGATGACGCCACTTGCAATCTGCGTGAAGCTTCTATGACGGACCCTCTTCATTGGTTTGTGGAGATAGTTTCATCTTGTGGAGAGGATCTAGAGAGCAAGTTTGATGCTGTTTCAAGAGCCAAAGATTGTGATGGTAATTTGGAGACATCATGGGAAGTAATTGATTACTTTGAGTCGATGACTTTGAGATTGACAGAGACCAAGGAAGAAGACTATATGCCCAAGCCTTTGGTTCCAGAAAACCTGAAACTGGAAGATATAGGAACCACTCCTGTACCGACACGAACCCGAAGGGGCCAGGGAAGAAGAGGAAGGCAGCGGAGGGACTTCCAGAGGGACATTCTTCCTGGCCTTGCCTCACTCTCGAGACATGAGGTGAGAGAAGATCTTCAAACATTTGGAGGGATGATGAGAGCCACAGGTCATCCTTGGCAGTCAGGATTAACGAGAAGGAACTCTACTAGAAATGGTTGTGCAAGGGGGGGACGGCGCTCGCTGGTTAGCCCCTCACCTCCAGTGACCGCAAGCCCACCTTGCACTCCACTAATTCAGCAGCTTCATAATATTGAAGTGGGACTGGAGGACAGAAACCTAACAGGGTGGGGGAAGACAACTAGACGCCCCCGCCGGCAAAGATGCCCCGCAGGTAATCCTCCATCCCACCCTTTAACCTAATTACAGGAAGAGACTTTCATTTGTCAATTCATAGTTTATAGAGGGAAGCAGAAAGTTTGTTTCTATGACGCTGGGGATTGAGCTGTTGTGATCGATTGGGGACTCCTTGTACATTTAGCCCATAATCTAGGTCCCCTTGATTCTGTCTTTGGGTGGTAACCAACTTTGTATTATTCATAAATAATATTGCGTGATTTCTTCCAGGATGTATACCAGCATTCTTGAGCTGTGTATGCGCATTGAATTATTGAACAGTCCTCGGATAGATTACCTCAGGAATGTTCAAACAATTCAACGTTTTTTTTTTTTAAGTGAAACATGCCAACCGTAATTAAGTTTTTTGAAATACCTAGAAATACTTGTACTCTAATAGTAATTGGGGGGTAGGGTATCCTCTAAGGAGAGATTTTCATGCATGGAGGGATACAAGTTTCTCAAAAACTATGCGTCTATGAAGCACCATGCTATTGCCGGTTTAACATTTAACATCATCACGCATCTACAACAATACACTGCAACAGCCCCTGCGAAATAAATTGAGAACTAAGAGATTATTTTCTAGATCTCCAGGCCAATATTGGCTAGTCAATTAGGGGGCCAGGATGTATATTAAATTATTAATGATGGTTGGGTGCGTATGTCATGCCACAAGGCACAAGCACGTGTAGGGAACAAAAGGGCAGAAGCATCCTTAAATCGTGGGTTGTTGGCTTGTGATAACAAGAAGCGGTTCTATGTGTAGTATCTGATTGCACGCCTTTTTATAGATACATCGGTGATTTTTGTTCCGAATCTCTCCCACCTGGGCTGATATTCTGATACAAATAATAAAAGGTGAAAGCTAGTTATTAGTTGTGGTTCTGTCGATTCTATTTATCACGCAGATGAATGCCACGTTTTCATTAAATTTTATTTGAATTGCTGATGTAACTAAGAACAAACCTTGTTCTGAGGTTCCTAAATAACTGCTCTGTTCTGTAAGATAACTTCAAACAAGATGCTAATTAACAAATGTTTTTTTGTTGTTGTTGTTTGTAAGGGGAGAAAATGAAAGAAAGAGAGAAAATAGACGCGCGAGGAATACACGTGTGGGGAACGTAGTGGGTCGGAGAAGGAAAAAGGAAAATTGTTTGAACAGAGCCTAAGCTTTTGGAGGCAGCAGAAGAGTGATGCGTGTTGATGCTTAATAGATATGATGTTGGAGCTGTCTGAAAGGAATGGATGATCACATCAACCTGTTCCCCACAAAAATCTCCATGTCTGTCTGTGGTTATCCTAAACAATATATGTGGTTGTCATAATAATAATAATAATAATAAATCTTTAAAATTTATTACATTTAGAAATGGTTTGCGGGACAGGTAAATTGCTAATTTTTTTAACAATATACAAATTGATTTGATATAACATCATCAATTTAATAAGTATTTTTTAAAATAAATCGGTTTAATTTTTAATCAATTTAATGTTAAATGATAAAAATAAAAAATATCAATTAAAAAAGATAAAAAAAATTGAATCAATTAGGTTAACCCACTAAACTTGCGACTCTTGTCATGAGATCGAAATAACCTTTTAGAAAGTAAACCAAAATAAATCATGAATTTTAATTCATGATCAACCAATATTAAAAGATGAAGATAAAAAAATATCAATTAAAAAAAAACTCAAGTTAAATTGCCAAACTTGTGACATTGTTTATAAAACCGAGCTAATTGTGTATAAAACAAACCACAATAAAATTATAAAACTTAATTTTTTATAAATTAAATGTTAAAGTATGAAATTAGAAAAAGAAATGTAGATTTAGAAAAATAAAAAAGCAAAAATAAAAAAAATATTATTGAAATGAATAATATTTTGTAAGATGGTGCACAATAAAGGCACCACACCACCTCTTTTAGTTCATTGTTAGTAACTAGACTATGATGCAGATTAGATTAATTTTTTTAATGTAAAAAAAATTTAAGTATTGTTAACGTGTTTTTTAATATGAAAAAAAAAACTGTGGGGGGTGATCCTGTATGCCACGGTCAACTTGACGAGTTAAAAAACAATTCAGATAACTGTAAAAAATATAATATGACTAAATAAAATTAAAGACGATATTTTTTTTTTAATATTGAAGTGAAAATATATTTGACTGACCCAGATTTACCTCGATTAACTTGTCAAATATGCGACCCATATTAAGGGATTAAGATAACCCTTTAAAAAGCAAATCAAAACAAAATATAAAACTCAATTTCTAATCAACTCAATACTAAAAGATGAAATTAATAAAAAAAATTCAAGAAACAAACAACTCGATTAAACTCAAGTTAACGTGCTAAGCTCGCAATTTAAGTTATGCAACTTAGGTTATGTGATCGAGTTAACTTCATAAAAAATAAATCAAAATAAATTATAAAATTTAATTTTTAATTGACTTAGTATTGAGGGATTAAATTGAAAAAAATTCAATTAATACAAAAAAAATAACTTTAGTCAACTTGTGTTAACTTATCAAACCCGTGATTTAGATAATAAAACCATAGTAATTTCATTGAAAGCAAACTAAAAGAAATTCTGAAATCTAATCCTAAATCAAGCAAATATTATAAGTTTAAATTAAAAAAATAAAAAAAATTAAATGAACCCATAAAATTCATAACTTAACTTGCTCGTGAGATCAAGGAAAACAAACCCATTGAAGAATGAAAATAAAAACATAAATTCCAAGTAAACAGTTATTTGCGAGTAGGTTAAAAGTAAATTCCCTCCTTGGTTTATGTGTTAATTTTCACCAAAACTCCTTTCCTCCTTGGTGTGTTTTGGCTTTTCTGCATGGCGATACGAAACGATCCTTTACCAATTGTTTCGTATCGTCATGCAGAAAAACCAGAACACACCCAACTTTCGAGTGCTGCTGCTCCTCCTTGTCTGTCCTTTTCTTGTCATATATATATATATATATATATATATATATATATATATATATATATATATATATATCCACTTTGTTCCTTATTTGATAAGAGAGCTCGCATTGCATTCCTTCTTGCCCCCTTGTGTTCTTGTTTATCTATTCTTTATTCCACTTATTTCTCTCTTAATTTTTTTATAGCAACGAGATCCTCTCCACTCATATCCTTCGTTTTATATTATTAGTATTAAAACTTAAAATATCATTTCTCCTTTCTACCACCCTTCACGAGGACAGGCCACAGGCCAAAAAATACAGAAAAGAAAACGAAACATTTGACAATTGAATAAGATCCATGTTGACTCGACTCTTGGCATCTACTAGCAATTTTTACATATATATATTTCCTTATTTTCTTCTCAGAATTCCCAGTTCTTTCTCTTTTTCGAAGATAGATTTTTCATCTACCACCAGCTTGGTGCCTGATCTTACTGCCTTTCTCCCCAACCAAGGACTGGGCCTATCGAATCTGACATTTACTCCATGAATGATTTAGTCAGTCCTCTGCTTAAAAGTAAAACAACTGGGTCACAACTGCAAATAGTCGTGCCATAGTGGCTCAATATTTCACTTTGTTGAAATAAGATCCCTTATGCGAGGTCTCATCTAATCCAAACTCGTAGCTATAAAACAAAAATGGTGAAACTAATCCCTCTTTTCCACAAACAAGCGTATCTGCAAAAAAACAAAGCTTTCTACCTTGAATGGAGAAATCCTCCTCTATGCGCACCATCAACTGCTCTTAGAGTTAGAACACCCACCTTATGTACACCACCAAGACATGCCTCTGCCCCAATACCCTACAACTTCTTCCAAACCCATCCTTTCGCCTTCTGGGTCTCCGCGAAAACATCGAAACTCTCATGGAAACGCACGCTTGCCTCATTGTTCAGGGCCTCACTCGGGATCTTTCTCGCAGCACCAAATTAATTAACTCTTATGGTTCTTTTTGCCGTGTTGATTTTGCACGCTTATTGTTTGACTCAATACCTGACCCGGGTTTTCTTCATGGAAAGCGATGATCAGATGGTATTTTTGAACAATGTGTTTTGAGAGATTATTAGGTTCTATAATCGCATGAGAATGTGCTTAAAAGATTGTCATGATTTTGTTTTTTCCCATGTTTAAAAGGCCTGTAAGGAAAGTACACTATCAAATTGTCAAGTTAGGGAATCCTGATAGTTCTGTGTCGACTGGTCTTGTTGACATGTATGCCAAGTGTGGAGACATCGACTGTTCTTGTGCCGTGTTTGATGGAAATCTTGATAGATATGGGTTACTTGGAGCTTCATGGTTGCTGGCTATGTACGGAACAATTGTGCTCAAGAAGGGTTAGTTTTATTTAATAGAATGAGAGAGGAGTTGATTGAAGCAAATCCAATTACACTATGGAGCTTAGTTACTGCATGTAAAAAGTTAGGAGCTTTGCATCAAGGGAAGTGGCTTCATGGATACTTGATTAAATGTGTTTTTGAACTTGGTTCTTACTTGGTGACAACCCTTCTAGACGTGTATGCAAAGTGTGGAATCATTAGAGATGCGAGGTCTGTATTTGATGAGCTGTGTGATATTGATCTCATCTCGTGGACAGCTATGATCTTCGGGCGCACCCAGAAAGGCTGTTCCGAGGAGGCTTTGAAGTTGTTCATGCACAAGGAATGCGCCGGTGTCTTGCCTAATGACGTTACCGTTGCAAGTGTGTTTTCAGCATGTTCAGTCAGTTCATGGTCTGAGTATTAAAAGCTTGGGTCACGGGAGCCTATTGTCACAAACTCTTTGATGGATTCTTATGCCAAATGCCAAATTAATTGATATGCTCGTTTTATATTTGAGACAGTTTCAGATAGGAATTGGTTGTCTGGAATTCCATTATTTCCGGGCTTTATCAGAATGGTTCTGCATACAAAGCCCTTGAACTGTTTCGCCAAATGAGGACGGGATCTGTCTTACCTGATGCAGTCACGCTAGTTAGTGTCTTGTCAGCTTGTGCTTCCCTTAGTGCTCTCCAAGTCGGTTCTGCTTTTCATGCTTACACAGTAAAGAGGGGTCTATTATCCTCTCATGTTTATGCTGGCACTGCACTTTTGACCTTTTATGCCAACTGTGGGAATGTTGAATCTGCTCGTATTATTTTTGACGATATGGGCAAGAGAAGCACTGTCACATGGAGTGCGACGATTTGTGACTACGAAATTCAGGGGGATGGTCGTGGATCCATTTCAATTTTCGGTGATATGTTGAAGGCAGAGTTGAAACCCAATGAAGAGATCTTCACATCCATCTTATAGGCATGTAGCCATACAGGGACGGTTGGGGAAGGGTGGCGGCTTTTCAGGACATGTCAGGATTACAAGTGCTTACAATGAAGCATTATACATGCTTGGTTGACCTGTAGCTCGTGCTGGCAGGCCTGAGGAAGCCTTGGGCTTCATTCAGAAAATGCCAGTTCAACCAGATGCTAGTTTGTTTGGAGCATTTCCTCATGGATGTGGACTACATTCAAGGTTTGATCTTGGAGAGGTAGCAATCAAGAGGATGCTAGAGCTCCAAACTGGTGAAGCTTGTTACATTGTGCTAATGTGCAATCTGTATGCTTCGGATGGAAGATGGAATCAGGTTAAGCAGGTACGGGAGTTGATGAAACAGAGAGGATTGATGAAAACTTCTGATTGTAGCCTGATGGAGATGGATGGTGACCACTTCTCCTTTTCTACAGTTGCTTCCCTTGCATGGGCCATGCATCGATGCCATGATGTACATGGAATTGCACTGAAATAAATAGAGCTTTGCCATCTTAAAGATGATTGAAGATGGTCATTGGGGAAATGCTTGACGATGAGATCTATGTTGATAGTTTCTTGTCTCTCGAGCAATGAGCTGGAGCTGCATGGTGAATGCGGATACTTGCGTATGGTGCATTCACAGGAAATCTTTCTGTGCTCTTGTTGTATCATTGATGTGATGATTTTACTACTTCCGGTTCTTCAAACATGGCCATCAAGAATTTTGATGGGTTACCTTTGCTGTAAGCAATAAGAGAAAAGGTAAATACACAACTACCAAACCGAGGGGTCAAGTCTCCTTGGATGTGCCTTACATATTTGGTACGAGCTTTGCGAGTTTAATTAAACAGATTTTCTTTTGATGAATGTAATCAAAGATTGAAAATTATATATACACAGTTTTACTACGTAGCTGGTTTTCTTGGTCAATCATTGGCTGCTGTTGTTTTTTCTTACTATGATCCACAAAATCGAGATCATCCTTTACAGCATTGATCCACATTTGACTTGGACAGGGAATGAGGCCATTGTTGGTGGGATGTCACCATGATCCACATTAATTCCTGCCAGGGCAATTTTTTTTACCTAGATTTCACCACTTTGCCAGAAAGGCAATACAAATACAGAAAAGTAAAAAAGACAAAAAAAGACGGTGACGAAAAGTTTGAACTAGAGAATTATAAAGTTGATTCTGATTTTATTTTATTTTTTTGCATTTCAGAAATCTATTAAGAGGAGAGTAAATTGCAGGACGCATGTGCAGAGATTTTTCTAGATTAAATTGTAAACATTTTCATATTCTCTCAAGTATGGTCATCAGAAAAGATACTCTTTCATAGGAATTTTCATCTCAAGGAAAAAATAAAATTCACTGCAGGTATAGGGAGATCAAATTCACATCATTGCTTTTTAGTCAAGTTAAATTGCACTGTACCCAGGAACCTTCTTATAGCCTGAACGCTCCATAATATCTCTGGTGTTCTCACGAGCAGCCCAGTTTCCTATTTCTGCGTAGATATTAGATAACAAGGAATAATGCCCGGTATCACTTGTCCTGATCTTCAAGAGATCCTTTTCAATTCCTGGGATCATGTCCATCCTCTGGTGAATTCGACAGCCATTAAGTAAATTACCCAAAACACTAGCATCTGCAGGAAATGGCATTGAGTTGATTATTTTGTAGGCTCCGTTGACATCACCAGCACGGCTCAGAAGGTCAACCAAACAAGCAAAGTGTTCTGAGTTTGGTTCAACGCCAAAATCTCTCATCAGGTCAAAATAGAACTTTCCTTGTTCCACAGATCCTGAATGACTACATGCTGATAGGATATTCATGAAGGTAATATGATTTGGTTTTATTCCCAATTCTACCATTTGATTGAAGAAAGTGATTGCAGCATCAATACGACCATGCATTCCATATCCAGAAATCATCGCACTCCATGACACCACACTCTTTTCTGACATGCTATGAAAAACACCTTCGGCAGTTCGAAGATCTCCACACTTTGCATACATATCAGTTAGAGCAGTTTCTATGTAAAGATCCTTCTCTACACCATACATAATGAGTTTGTGGTGAAGCCATTTTCCCTTTTCAAGACATACCATGTCTGCGCAAGCTTGAATTGCACTTAAGAAGACCACATCAGTTATTTTAAGACAATTGTGGTACATTTGATCAACGAGATGAATTGCCTCTATCGAATTACCACTCTGAACGAACCCAGAAATAATAGAATTCCATGCCACACTACTTTTTTGTTTAATATCATTAAATATCATGTATGCTGAATCTGAGAAACCACACCTCGAGTACATGCCAATTAGAGCATTCTTGACAAACTCACCCAAAATGCATCGTTTGATGGCATAACCATGTATCTGACGCCCAAGCTGTAATGAACCCACATTTCCACAAGCAGATATCGCACTTGACAGGCTAAAAAAATCCAGCATTAGTCCTCGTTTTTGCATCTGCACAAATAATACTAGTGCTTCCTCAAACAACCCTTGCCTAGCATTTATCGATAAGAGTGTGTTCCATGACACAACATTTCTCTCCCCAATTGCAAGAAGAACCTTCTCACAATAACCTAGTTTACCACATCCAGCATATAATTCAATTAACACTGGCCCTAGACAGTCATCTTGGAATGTCATACCTTTCTTCAATGCATAACAATGAATTAATTTCCCTTCTCTAAGCCAGCTTAACCCAGAACAAGATTTAAGAACCCCCATTATGGTAATCACATTCGGCTCCACTTTCAACTCTAGCATCTTCACAAAAATCTCAAAAGCTTCTTTAAACCAACCGCTTCGATTATAACAGTAAATCATTGAAGTCCATGAAATAAAAGTCTTATTGGCCATATTTACAAAAATTCTATCAGCACTATACAAATCATCACATGAACTATACATCTCAATAAGGGAATTATCCAACGCCTCACAAGTGTCAACTCTCCTTCTAACGATATAACCATGTATGGACTTAGCTAGCTTCAAAATGCCCAGTTTAGAACAAGCCTCAGTGACACTTAACATTATAACCCAGTCCAATTTAACACGTTCATTTACCAACAACCTAAACATCTCCAACGCTTCATTTGCCTCTCCCTTATCAACATAACTAGAAATAATCGAACTCCACGAAACCAAATCTCTGACCGGAATATCATCAAACACCTTCCTTGCATCAGTTAAGCAACCTAATTCTCCATACAAACCAAGAAGTGAAGTCTCAATAAAAGGATCGTTATCAAACCCACATTTAATTATCCTCCCGTGAACTTTTGCACCAATAAACATGTCCCCAAAACCAGCACAAGCTCTCAAAACTGAAGGAAATACGAAATTAGTAATTTGAGCTTCATTGCATAACATCTTGTTGTAGAGTAAAATGGCTTCTTCAAAACCGTGAGACCAGACATGGCATTTTATAAGGACACCCCACATGAAAGAATCAGGGTTTTGATTGGTTTCGAAGACAAGTGTTGAGGATTTAATGGAACCCATTTGAGCATAGGACTCGATGAGTTTGGTGGAGGCTTGGGCGGTGTTGGAGAGATTAGTGACTACAAGGTGGGCATGGAGTTGGTTTAATTGTCTTAAGGTTTTGCAGGACCTGAAAAGGGGCATATAGCGTGTCATTCTGCTTCTTTGTTAATAAGCAGACACAGCATTGTCGATTGTGTAAGAAGCGATGCAGAAGTTAGAAGACCGAGCAGGTAGCAAACAATGATTGGTTATATGGGCCACGACAGAAAGGGTGCTCTCCCGCTATGAAATCAGTGGAACAAGAAAGCAGAAAGCAGATTGATTAAGCGAAAAGCAAGCTGTGGAATCAATATATTGTATTAGCTTAGATTCGGACCATTCATAAATCATGCTATTATATCTTCACAAGACAACAAGCAGCAGCAGCAGCAGCAAAAACGTTTATTATATATAGTGCCTGTAGTTTATTGACATTGATTAATTAGTATTTATACTATAAAAATAATTAATTTTGCCATTTGACATCATTGACCATCTTCGATATAGTAATCTTTTTATTTGAAAATTACCTTCTTTTCAAATCAGATTTTCCCAATATCTTTTTTTCTCCTTTCTTGCACTCTATTTTTTAAAAAGAGAAAAAAATAAATTTATTAGAAAATAATATATAATTGACAGAAAGACCAAGTTGCAAGCATATTAAAAAAAAAACATAGTTTGTTAAACTACAAGGATTAGTTAACTAATTGAGTTAAACTACAAGGACTAAGTCATAATTAAGTCTATTTTGGTTCTGAACGAATAAAAAACACAAGAACAACATGTTTCTACTCTCTAATGTCTACGAAGAACCTGAACCTCAAGGAACAAGACGAGGCAGGGAAAAGAATATAAGCCATATACAAGTTATTGCTAACACATGATCTAAATCAAATCACATCTGAAATTTCCAGCAAAACAAGTGAAGATAGCGGCATCAAATCATACATGACTGAGATAGATTGAAAAATTCCACAAGCTTTTCAGCTCCATGCCTCCATTCTCAAAATCACGTGGACCAGAAGGCAGCACTCGCCTGCTTAAGCACGCCGCCACCATTATCGTCATTTAAGGCGTCGTTTTGGTATTAAAATAGTAATAGTTTTTTAAAATATATTAAAATAATATTTTTTTGAAATAAATATCTTAAAACAATCTCAAAATATAAAAAAATAATTTAAAATAATAAATAAATAATTCTTTTTTAATTTTTTTCAAATATATTTTTAAAATGCAAAATCATATATACTCAATATTGATCAACCGGCACTTCATGACTGACGAGGCCTATTGTACTTTTCACGCAGCTGCTTGATTAGGATAAAATCTCCTGGTGTCTCCATCCCATAGAAAAGAAACGATGTATAGGGATGATCAAACCTTTCCAGCACATTGATCATATGCCTAAAAACAATCAAGTCAAACAAGCCAGGGGAATGCTTCATTTTTTAATCAACAACTTGACTTGCCATATCCGGTTTCTCAGGAGCAACCAAATTTTCCTCAGGAACAACTGAGACATCAGGGAAAGAAAAGCTAGCATGCAGCTATGGAAGTTTGCTATAAGGCCAAGATCCAAACTCACTGGAATCATGGAAACATAAAAAAGAGGGAAGTACGAATTGTTGACACATCGCAACAGGATAAGCAACTCCTAATCTTTTATATTTGCACTTTGATTCTTCTCACGTAAGAGACTCTATACGGCTGCGGCTGTCTGTAGAATTCATTTACCGAGTCCAGAATTATAACATTCAGTTCTAAGGATGTGCTCCCATGGCATAAATGCATCTCTACAGATTCTTTTCCTGTACATTCAATGCAACTGAACCTCATAAAGGAAGTGACAACAGATGAAAGATTTAAATGACGGTGTGGAAGCCAAGCTTACATCCCAAAAGTTTTGTGCCTCACTTTCTGCCCTAAACAAAATGCATACTGTGCATTTTCATATGCCAGAGCTCTAGCAGATGCAGCAGAAGACTCTGCTTCCAGTTTTGAAACTTGATCTCGTAATCCAGCTGCCACTGCATAATTCTCGTTCTCAATTGCATTCTGGACATCTGCACTGCAAGTAAAGAAGCAGAAGCAGTCTAAACATATTCTAGTTGAGCCAGTAAAATGCAACATAAGAAATCCCACAAAAAAGTGAAGATTATTGTTCCCGTCTCGCCATCAATTATTTTTCTTGCTCCTAAAACGATGAAGATTTATAAATATGCTGAGTGGATGATATATCATTTTCTTTTCATTGGACAATAAATAAATAAAAATATTAGCCCATAAATGAGCTAGGCCCAAATAAGAAAATTTTCAGCTTCTAAACACGTCTCCATGGGCCACAGCATGATTACTAGGAAACAACTCATAAAGATCCCTCCATGGGCTGAATGTCCTTAGTTCATCTAGATTCAGAACCGGATCCTCAGTTGGAGCTTGGGCCTTACGCTTATAATGTTTTTTTCTTTTTCCCTGAACAGAAGCCTGTGATCTTCGGGTTCCATCCTCTTCGCAGTGAAATTTCGATCTCGGTGTTAAAGAAAGTATGATTTGCTTTTGAATTTGTTTAAACATGTTTGTATTTGAATTTTTTTTTTACTTTTTTATGTTGATATTAAAAAAATATTATTTTAATATACTTTTAAATAAAAAATACTTTAAAAAATAATAGGTAAAAGAATCTCAAACATTACCGGTAACTCACCCACCTTCCACAGCAGCTTACATACATTTTATAGAGAAGCATCCAAAGATAACAAGGGACAAGCTAGCTTTTATTTCCATTGTCAAAAGCAATCATTCATTGCTCAACAAATAAAATAAACAAATGAGATGCTATTTATACATGTTTCAACACCAGATGCAACCCCGATTAAAAAAGAAAGAAAAACCGCTGCAATTTTTACGAAGGCAACATCAAATGCACCTTCGGAGGGGGGCGGGAAGAGAATTAAAGAAACCACAATCTAACTTGCAAAATCACGTGATGAAACTGTATCTCTGATGATGCCTACGGTCGATGATACACATATTTTGTTCTGGGGTCCACAATAAGACCCTTTCCTCCATTCACTTCTAAATCGTGCCTGCATACATCACATCAACAGTTTATAAGAAACTTCGTTTGTCCACTCCATCCTTGCAACCATACACCATTATCAGGATATGCAACGATCAACACAAACAGACAGCAAGGGATATGAATTGTAAGAGAAGCAGCAAACTCAACTGGAAAACAAAGTCAGGGATGGTCAGCTGCTCACGAGGTACATATCTGAACAGTTGCACGAGCCGATCAACATACACCACTTTCTTCCAGATCTAGGAGTCAAATTCAAGCAGTAAACTTGCAAAATAGATTCAGATTTCAATTGACAAAAACTCAAATAAAAATACATACCACTTTATCAACAAATACTTGCAAAGCGAAAATTGTGGCCTTCAGGTGAAAATTTGGGTGAAGAACATATATAGCCTACAAAGTAGATGAGGGGGTCAGATCTAAGAAAACAAATATATGCAATTACAGAGGTGAACATATATTGCATACATGCAGATTTCGCTGGTGTTTCCGAGTGAGTATTTGCTGTAATCTTCGTATCCATCCCAAGTCTGGTTGACTGTTTATCAAAGAGGCAGGCACGTATAAAATGAGGAAAGCTGACAGTTTCAGAAAGATGAACTTCAAAAAAAATATTATAAACCAGCCCAGACAAACAAAACCATTCCCATAAACTTGAAAACAAAAAAACAGGTGGAATAACAAAGCTCCGGTCAATAACCCATTTGTACAAAGAACAAATATCAAGAGTCATATGATTATCTTCTGATAGAGAAAATTCTGATCAAATTCTCCATAAAGGTACCAGTATGTGGCCAAGACAAGGATGGTGGGCAATTCCCACAATCCAAGTAGAAACTCAAATAAAGAACTTGAAAATTCCTGATCTATCCAAATCCTAATTGAAAATTCCTGAGCTTTATGAATCCAAATTCCTGATTCCAAGAATATAATTCTGATCAAATTCTCCATAAAGGTACCTCTTTGTGAGCACATGTCTGGTGACAAACAATCACCATAATCAGGGAAAAGGAAAAAAAAAGCCAAAGGTAATCCCACATTTAGAGCAAATGAGGAAGAAAAAAAAATCAGCATTGAGCAGAAATATCATTGACAAATGTTTCAATTCTCCCACTTGAGCAACAAATCATCTATTGTAAAGACAAAATTTCAAGCAAACGTAAGTGTGTAGTTTAGAAAGTCAGCCATGCAATACTTACACTTGCAAAGAGGCTGCAGAGTGGAAATACACAATCGTATAAGGCTTCTGTATCAAGGGCTCAAATTCCTGAAATTTAACAATCCAGATAATGTTAGGCTAAATCAACAGCAAAGTCAAGAAAATTATAACAGGATAAGAATAAGGATATCTGAAGACAGGATTGTCCAAGATCAAGAAGCTGATAAGTGAGAATAATAAAACTAGAAAATGAACTACCTTTACCACATGAAGCACAAATCTTTCTAGATCAAGACATCGCAGCAAAAAATGCGCTCCCACTACCACCATCACAGGACGGCCCTCGCTGTCTACCCCACCACGGTAACTAGAGTAGCAAGAAAAGATCTAAATTCAATTATATGCAATCTGAGATCATAAACACTAAGCATTAATGAAAGTGATAGATGCTGTACAATGAAGGAAATGCAATTCATGCAAAAGGTTATGTAGCCAGGTGGACTAATTCATAATGAGAAGATCTGAATGTAGAGGCTGCAAAAAGATAATTCAGAGCCACAACCAATGAACATTACACCAATCACGTTGATTCAACAGGAATCAAATTAGGCAATGCAAAGTTTGCCTTTAAAAAGAAAAGGAATTAAAATCTAAAGTGCATGCAAATGAAGATGTACAGATGCTTACACAATTTTCATCTCTGCTATTTCAGAAAGATTAAGAGAATTTGCTTTGGCTAGGTATCTTGAATGAAGAGAATATTCTTCAGCGGCTGACAATGGAGGGCCTCCAAGATCACCGAATCCAAGCATTTTGGCACAATTCCATCCACTCTGTGCTTGAGCAGTCTTTTCCCATTGCTCCTTGCGTCTCTGATCTGGATCCTTAATTACGGACATGAAGGCAGGATCCAAATAAGAATCCAAGTACGATGAATTCCTGTAAAATGGAATGATTGATTAGACGAGCATGTGTGTGAGTGTCATATTCAAAGAACCACTGTATGAGATTAACACTTCAAGAAAGAGCATATTCTTTTTGAGAAAATCCTGAGCATTAGCCATTGTACTGTTCATTCCATTTAAACACAAATATTCAAAATTAAAAATAGTAAGAAATAAAGTGTAGTGATCTAAACTGAAAAGTGACCATCTTAAACAAGAAAAAGGAAAACAAAACAGAAAAGAATGTTTAATTTGTATTGCAATTAAGTCAACTGACCTTCGTACCAAGCCAACATCAATGACAGGAAGGTCCGCTGGAGGTTGGGAAGGTCTCGGAATATTTTTCTTGGGCAAAGGCTTTATTCTGATTTTGCGCTCATCTATTATTGTCTCGCCATTCTCATCCCCAACATCAGCAGGAAGTTTTGAGACGGCCACCTCCTCTTCATGTTTATCTCGAGGAAAGTACAATGGAAGCAATCTACATTGGAAAATGGTAAAAGGAACAATGACCACAGTTGATAGAATTCTTACAAAATAGTGGTTACATAAGAAAAATATAACAAATGTGACATGTCTCAACTGAGGCATCATTATTTTATTTAAAGAAATGACAAAATGTGGATCTTGCCCTAACTAGTTTGGGCTATGGCTCAAATTCAGTTGGGTTGTAGCCATTTGTGCATCGCTAAGGTAACAGAAAGGAACATAAATATAGAAGCACCTTTTATATATTTCAGTATCAGTTGATGTGGTGGTACAAAAAACAACAGCTGTAATCTTATTTTTCTGCTTCTCAAGGAAACGCCGGACGGTCCCTGAACAAAACCAAACAGGAAATCAATTAGATGACAATAAATCACATAAGAAACATTCAGCTCTCCAAACACAGACAATATCAGAAATATACACAAAAATTTATAGACATGGGAATAAATGAATGAGTTTATGTGCATGAAGTGCAAGTTATTGTGTTATTCCAGCAAAACAACATAAATTCTCTCTGATAGCTCAAATGGATAGACAATATTAATTTACTAACAATAAGAAAAAAATTCCCTGGATCGATATTAACATGCACATTAAGCACTAGAGAGATAAACAAAGAGCTGTAGTGAAAGGAAAATTTCTCACTTATAGCCACATGTGCGGCTGGTTCACGCGGATAATTTTTAGACTCCATATATATACAGCCCATAGCGATGCTGCATTTGTATGTCAAGTTAAAGTTAGCTCAGTGTTTTTAAAAATCATAAAAGCACAATAAATGAACAGAAGACCAGCAAATAATGGAATTACAACCTTTGAAGCCCATTCTCAATGAGAAGCTCCAGGCAAGAGCGGTAGCAGTGACTCAAAGCATTCTCTGCAGCAGTATGATATTTCATTGCGTATTTGGGACCAACAGTATGGATAACTCTCCTGCCATGATATTAAGCAAAACATTAGCTTCTATTTCAAATAACAAAAAATATATAAATTAGAGCTACCAAAAAGAGAACCTGATGTAATGCAACAAATAAGTTGGAAGGATTCAACAAATATCAGACAAAACATTAAGGACAAGAAATGGAAAGCAATTTAAAGAAAATATATATTGATATTGCAGAGTGTGCAATATGTAAATATGGTAAATATGAGTCATCAAGCATGACTTTTGAAGAAGGAACACAAGCTTAGACTGAAACAACAATCAATCTGGAGAAGCTATTGTTAATTCTCCACTATAACTGGGTTCCCCACTATAATACAGCGTTCATTTATCTTGACTCATTCCATGAATAAGAAACAAACACTAATGAAATGACACAGATGCAATCCGTCTGAATAAAACAACAACCAACAAGAAAAGAGCACACTAAAGCATACAAGCGATATACCAAATTTCTCCATTGTCAATTCTTGAATCATGGGCAGGTTAGAGAAATGGAACACAGGATAATAAATTTTTGTGATATAATGCAAAAATAAATTAATGCTTCGTATCAAGTAGAACATGCCAGCATGCATACCTAGCTGGAAGGTCATATGCATTAGTAACTTTTGCCATCCCTGTTCGACATCCACCCTGACCACACACAAATGCATGTCAAGTCAGTCCCACTCTTGTATTTTCTTATCTCCATAAAAATGACCTAATAATCAAACAAGCTAACTTTAGCAACTACAAGTGTTTTGAACATATCTAGAATTGCCCCGGAGTATGAATACAGATTTACTGCAGTAAAATTTGTATTGTTTATCAACTATCTTTGCATGATAAGGAGCTTGTGTGCGCGCGCGCGCGTGTGGTGTATGGATCATTAAAAATCCTTGTAACTGGTGTTCATAAACATGACATATAACCTCCACGTCAAATGAAAATATTCAAATATTAGCAGCTGGCAACCAATTGACATCATACCAGTGTTGTGCATTCTTCTGCAAGACCAGGTCCAGCTGCTGCATGCAGACCAGGGCTGCTGTGTGCCTCATCCAGTAACTATAAACCATCAATTAGAAGGAAATTAGAGAAGATATAAGTGAATTGCTGGTTCCTTGGTTTTCATGTTTGAAAGCTCGATGCAATTAAAAAAAGGGTTTGAAATGCTACAGCAATGCAATTTACTAAGGATGCTGGAGCACACAGATTAGTGATGGATGCACCAAGAGGAGAAGGTGAATTGGCTTGGTGGTCCCTTTAAGCATAGAGTCAAAAACAATTTCTCAACATCAGCAGCAAGCATATAACTCATAGATCAAGTGCATCCACTGAGGACAAAGATAAAACAATTATGGTGCTCTAAAGCATCGTATTATATCAGGTGCAATGGGAGCTTAAAAGATTTTCCATGATCCAAAAAGAGAGTTCACATTCCTTAAAATCTGAATATGAGCCCCACAACCAAACCACGGAAAAAAAATTCAGATTGCAGGTTCTAAAATTCAGATGTCATTGTAGAACATGTGGAAGCTGTTGGTTCAAAGTCTCATATTATATCAGGTTCACCAAAAACCAAACTCCACTAGCTATCCAAACCTGCTGCAAAAGTAGCAAAAGGTTTCTTCAGACATTCCACTTTCTAACCATAGATGTCAAATCTAGATAACCATAGATCACTTGGGTACAAAAGGTAAAAAGTCAACAATCATCAGTTCCAAGGATAGCACTGCTAATGCAGTTCAACCAAATAAAGGGGAGTACCCAACATTCACCTCATTTGTAGAATTCACAACAGCATCCACCTCAAGATTCCAAGGGTTGCCCCTCCATAAATATATCTTTGAGTTGATCTCATGATCAACTGGGAACCTCGATACCATCCCACAGCTACTGCTTTCCCCCTCAGAAGGTGACGTTAAAGGATCAGGGAAAAATGGATTTGTAAATGAAGGGTCTTCATTATCATAACCGAACGAAGATCTACTCTCAGCATCACTCCATCGCGGAACTTGATCCAAAGTCACAACGGAATCCCCATTGTCAGTGGGCGATCCACCTCGGGTTGTTACAGCCGCAGGCACACGTTGGTACATTTTCTGTGGCTACTGATTAAATTCTCAGTTTCTGAAGCTGTTGGGCTCCTTGACCCAACAACCACCTACTACAATTTTTTGTTTACAAAATCACACTAATGGAATAATTCCCTGAAACAGGAAAACGCAAAATCAAACTCAAAATCCAAATCATCACATCACATATACAGATAAATGAAAATAAGATCAGAAATTCCTATCAAAACTAACAAAAATAGACCTAATCACATTTTGCTCTACATTTTAAGCAATTAAATTCCTTTTAAAAAAAGTCTGCTATAAAAGCTGAAGCTTGCGACCCAATAACACAATTCGTAGTAATATTACTCGTAGGTAATAGAACAGCAGAAAATCCTCAATTTCTATCCATCCAATTCAACGCTTGATCAAATCAATTAATTGCAGCAAACAGCTAAAAACAAAGAAGAATTTTAATGTCACCTTCAGTCAAGTTTTATGCTTTGAAAACCTAATTTTTAAATTCCGCGACGAAAATTGAGTAAAATAATCGATTTTATAAAGAAAATCTGAGGGAAATAAATCTGAAAGAAGAGAATTTTACGTACCTTTTAGGGATTGGACATGGTATTTAATTTTTATTTATTGAGTTAATCAATCATCTGGTTCTGTGTTTTTTTTTTTTTTAAAGAAATTGGATGGGAATTAGGATCGCTGGCTGCCTGCCTTGGTGAGCTTACAACATGCAGAGCTCATCTGGCTAGACAGACAACGAATTGGTGGGTCAAATTTCAAAATCACTCCTTCATCTTCCTCTCAATTCCATTTAAGGACATCCATTTTGGGTCAGCTTCCGAACTTTGCAAGTAAGAATACTCTTATAAATTAAAATTAAAATTAAAAGAAACTCTAGCACACGTAGAGAAACACTGTGGATTCACAAATCCACGGTGTTTTTTCTACTTTATACCTTGCAATACAAAATTGATGCCTTGGAATAGGATAGGATGTTTTCATCTTTTTACATGGACACAAATATTTTTTAAAAAATTATTGGTGACATAAATGTTTTTTTTTTTGCTTTTTTAAACAGTGGAATTACTAAAATAATATTTTAGGAATTTTTTTTTTGTTCAGGAGCTTTATCATAATTTCCTTTAAAAATGAACAGTGAAAAATACCCTTTAATAATTTAGAAAAAAACAGTGTCAAGTGATTTTAAAACTTCCTTCAAAGGGTATTTTTGTCTTTATATCTTGATTTTTTTGTTATTTTCAAGTGAAGTTAGGGGTATTTGTTTTCTTTTAATAACTTAAAAATATTATAAAAAAAAATGTTTGCACGTGACAAACACTCGACGGCGATTGAATGCCATCTGCGCTGTGTGTGGCCGCATTCTACAGTCAAAGTTAGCTTTCATCGTTTTTTTAGAAGCGTTTTTTCCTTACGGTGCGGTGCAGTCTGGTGGAAAAGTTTTTTTTTTTTTTTAAATAAATAAATTTAAATGCTTTTTTCTTTGTAAGAATTTTAATCGTAGAGGTGTCGAAAAAAGAATCCTCAGAATAATTCATTTGTTTGTATCGATTCAATAAATATGCTCCTTTAAAAATGTTTTGGTCAAACTTTATCTTGTATTTATAAAACCCAGGTAATTTAATTTAATTAGACTAAATTACATTAAATTATAAAATCAATCCTAACTAAAACTTGGGAAGTTCTTAAGAATTCAAAAATTAAACTAAATTACATTAAATTATAAAATCAATCCTAAATAAATAATTTTCTCCAATACTCGGTCATCAAGCCTTTTAAAACACTTAACAGATAAAAGTGAATTTTTGAAAAAAAAAATCGAAATGTTTAAGGAATGAGAAATTCAAAATACTCACATAAATTATTTTAAAATACTTATTTATTAAATTTTGGGATATTTTTAAGAAAACGAAAAACAAATTTTGCAAAAAGTATAATCATTTAAAATATTTAATAAATAAAAAATTCTCACCAATTAAGATTTATGAAATAAAAATAAAAAAGATTTGAAAATTTCTAGCGAGTGATGTTTCTGAAAAAAATTCATTCGCAACATACACACTGTAAAAAATACATGAAATAAAATTATATAGAATGATGGAAGGCAACTAAGGCACCGTTTGGGAACGCGGCTGCGGCCGCGGCCGCGTTCCCAAAAAATTTGAAATATATATTTTTTTTTTACTAAAATTTAATATGGTTTGTACGTTTTGGATCGTTTTGATGTGCTGATGTCAAAAATGATTTTTAAAAAATGAAAAAACATCGTTGGCATGCATTTTGACACGAAAAGTTATTTGAAAAGCACCCGCAACCATACTGCCAAACACGCTCTAACACCATTAATCACGATCGAGCTTTCAATGACTTACTTCTTTTTATCCTGGGCCAAAGGCCCAGCCACGAAAGAAAACTGTTACACATCCTCACTGGTCTAAGCCCCCTCACTCCATAATAGAGTCTGCAGCCTCTACGAAAAATACGGCGTCGTGGCTTAGAGTAACACCGAGATCGTCAAGACCATCTGCACTGTAAGGTAGTCTCTCAGTTTTCTCGTGCTCAGTGGCCAGTTGATATACGCATTGTCACCTCCAGCAGAAGTTTCGTAATTCCCAGACTCCAGGCAAGCTTTAAACGAACATCCACTGCCCGTGATTCTGCCTTACCGCTTATAATAAAACATGACTATAAGAAAAAAATCAAAGACCATGGAAGGTAAATGATATGTACTAGAAAAATTATAGTCGTTAAACTCGACTTAATTTGGTAAATTAATTTAATGATATATTTTTATTTAAAGTTTGACTCCTAGCAATGTTTTTTTTCAAATCATTTTGAAAGTTGATTTGATAAATATAAACTTGTAATTCAAACAATGTGAAATATGGTTGGACCAATATTGTTTTGAATAAATTTTTAAAAAAGTTTAAATAACATTACTTTAGAACAATAATGGATTGACATATGGATCAACAAATTAATCTCATAAATTTACTATATGGATTTTAAACCATATCAGATTAAAAGTCATGGGAGTTAGGAAACTCTCTCTCTCTCAGTAACATGTATAAAAAAATAATTTTTTTTTAAATATGTTAAAAGATTTCATTTAGAGCCTTCATTCATCATATCATAAGCAGACTTTATTCAAATCTTATGGGCTGGACTCAGTTCTATTAAGACAGCCCTTTAAGTTGATGGACCTTTTCCTATAATGTTTTAAGTTTTTGGGCTTCTCTGTTTACAATGTGACGTGATGTTAAGTTGAATTTTGAAAAAACCTCAATGTTTTTCTTTGTATATAAAAAGGGTATTTAAAGGTATAATTGTTGTTATTTTTTTAAATATTTTTTATAAAATAATTATTTTTGATACGAATACATTAAAACAATAAAAAACATGAAAAAATAATTAATGTTAAGCAATTGTTTTCAAAATTTAGGAAACACTATTTGGAACCCAAAATCATTCCCAATTGAATTCCAAAAGAAAATAAGATCTCTCATGTCTCAAACATTTCTCACCTGTATTTTTTTTTATCAGTCAGTATATGTTAATATTTCCTGTCCAGATGCAATAAAACAGCATCGCTGTGGAGGAAAATTGATGGAGAATTTACCAATCTGCCAGACAGAGGAACCTCATTGAGAAATGTGAAATAACCTTTTTGAGAGATTTGTAAAAACTTCGGGACTAAATTGATAATTAAGTGAATCCATGGGAGCTAATTTTGAGATATCCCGTTAAATATTTCCACGCGAATGAATTTGTAACATTTCTAACTCTCAATCTTCCCCTTGGATGCCTGATCTCCGGAAACGACTACTTCCACTCCCTATCACTCGGCAATATCCACCGCAATCGTGAGCCGACACGTATCCCACTTGGCTCTTGCTGGTGCCTGAGGAACCAAGAAGGCGACACGTCCCCGACGCTGAAAGGGTACACGGGGAGGACAAATAACTCGCAACTGATTACACTGGCAGCCTTTCCAGACCTCTGTGCTCTCCTTTTCCCTCCTCAAAATTGTCACGCTATATATATTAATCGAATACCTCTACCGTCTATCCGATGATCCAAACAATAAATTATCTGTAATCCTCTCTTGAATCTCACTACTTTTTCCTAGCTAATAATAATAATAATAATATCCATGGATTCAGCTCCAAAGGACAAACCCGCCGAGCATGACCGTCAACCCTCTGCCTCTGAGCTTCTCGCGAGTGCCAAGTTAGTGTCCGAGGCAGCTCAAGCCTCATTCGGTAATGAAAGAGACAAGATAGACAAGGTCAAAGTAGCTGCTGCTGCAGAAGATCTTCTTGAAGCTGCCTCCAAGTATGGCAAGCTGGAAGAGAAAGGCTTGGGCCAGTATATAGAGAAGGCTGAGAATTATCTCCACCATTACCATTCTAGTTCCCAGCCTACCACCACCCCCAGCACTACTGGTTCTGGCCACACAGCCCCTGTTGAAAAACATAAATCTTCCGTCCCGCCGTCGACTGATGGTAATAATGACAAGTCTGGAGATGGGCTCGGGGGAGCTTTCAAGATGGCTCAAGGATTCTTCAAGTAGCCTTGATATATATATATATATATATATATATATATATATATATATATATATATATTGAAATTAATTCTGTGCAAATAAATTAATGTGTCCAGTACTATATTCCATTGCTTTTAAATTCCAGTCATAATCCTTTATATATACGCTCGCGCACTGAAGTTTAATTGCTCTTGGAGCTTAATTATATTCGACTCCGGCCATGAATGTGTCAACTCTTTAATTTAACGTGTTAGTTCTACTTCTGGTTTTTTATTGTAAATTCATTTTCGTTGCCTTAGTCAGCACAGCTAGTTTCATTATTACTCAGCCTGGTGACAAAGATGACGATCCTGTTGACCATGCCGGAGTCGATTATTTGTTATCATTTGTTCCCTAATTAGTCCTAGAAAAACCCTGCAATATCGGATACATATGCTAATAATAATCGCATCCGGTGCATGTTCTGCATTATTACTCGGGAGATCAAATAGAGTTTGATTAGTTTCTGCCAGAAAATCAAAAATCTTATTTGAGTACAAATCGGAATATTATCACAGCCTGACCCAGTGGAGGAAATCACTTTTTGCCTCCATTTCTTCGCGCCTGGCTATATATTTCCACGGCACGTTGTTTTAAATCCATGGTAAATTATTTATGAGTGTGATCTCGAACTTGAGAAACTCGTTTCTCTTACAAGTCATCATACAATCGTGAAACAAAAATTAATCCTGTGATTTCTCTGTCAGCCAGTTTTTAGATCAAATTAATTTTCTTTTATATATGTGCCGATTAAATGACTCATTGGATTAATCCAAATAAAAACCAAGTTCCTATACGAAATTGTCAAATGTACTAAGAGCTTCTCTTTTTCTATAATTTTTTTTTAAAATAAACGGTTAACAAGAATAATTTACAAACTCGCATAGCTTAGAAAACTGCACCGCTCATAACAGTACAATTCAACTGGTTGAACTACGAAGAACAGAGCAAACATAAAAATAAAAATTTGTGAAGGTTGCGCTTTAACAGGATAACCGTGAAAATTTTTTATGAAGGATACATCACTGTGTAACGCGCAAATATATATGTTCGTGAAACTAAACTACACTTGACAGCGCGACTTTTACAAATCTTTTTTTTATGGTTACAGTATTCTTAGCGGTGACCAATTGAATTATAGAATTATGCTTCTGCTAGGAGCATAATCTGTTAAGTTTTGCTATTCGTAGTAGCACAATTACCCAAATCTCAATATATTTTTTTTTAGTTATGCTAGTTTATAAAGTATCCTTTACTAATAATGTATTAAAAATTCTAAATAGTTTAGAAATAAAATTTATAAGTTGAATAATTAGTTAACTAATTAATTTTAATAATCTCATTTATTTTTCTTAATTAAGATAATTGATAAATTATATTTGATGTCTGATAGATCAAGGTGACTTGTAGCTAATACTTGCAAAAAATTATTTTTTTATAAAAGTGAAGACTCTATAATATTTAAATAAAAAAATTTTAGAAAAAAAATATAATAATATTTTAAATATAGATGCTTTGAAAATATAGTTGTAATAGAAAAAAAATTATGAATTTTAATTCTAAAAATCTCATTATATATTTATAATTTATGAATTTTTTTTTCCATAAATAAAAGAGTTTGAACTCTAAAATATAATTTTACCGATATTTTAAGTCGTATAAAAGCTCAAAACACAAAATAACACGTATATAAAATACTGAGCCCACTTTTCTTGGACCCTCCACTATACTCTGTGCTCGGGATACGAACTACATCTCAATTCGACCGAGCCTTTGTCCTAAACTAATTGGAGTTGGCTGCATAATCCTTTCCTTCCATTCTGTCTGTTTGGAACCAGATTTCTCGCTACAGTATCACTTATATATTAATCTGGCTCAGAGTTGAATCACTGCGCTTTGTGCTCGTAAGCCTACATCTATCTGGTTCTAAGTTGTAGAATTACGAAGACAGTATAGATGACAGTACTGGAAGTGTGGAGTTTAATAAACGTACCTTTTAAACTCCTATTTGAAATTTATCAGAATCATATAGGAACTATTTTAAGTGTCAATGAGTAGAAAAATCCAGCGGTAATCTTGACTACTTGAACCAAGGCAAGATTCTATCATTCAAGAATCCTTCAATATTAACCAATAATGATGATGGCCTTTTGTAATGGTAGCTACGGAAAAGAACTCTTACTTCATTTTTTTTTTCTGGCATATATTTTTGTTAAGAAATAAACTCATTAGTGAGAGAATTGACTTTCCTTGTGTGATAAGAAAAATACAATAATATAGAGTGATTTTTTTTTATTTTTCTCCAATTGAGACAAAATACGACTCTTCTTAAAAAATGATCCCACCATTATTCTTCTTATTTATACATCACAGCAGAATTGGCCTAGGCTCAACTATGGGCACCCAATTTTTTGATCCAAAGCTAAGAACTCCAGCATAATTTTTTTGTTTTATCTCCCTAAAACTACAGCAAGAATGTCATGTCAAAGTTTCAACTCTTGGTGTCCATTTTCCACTTGAAATTATGTAAGTGGTTTGTATTTCTTTCTCTTGTTCCTGGAACAGCCAAGCTTGCAGGGACAGAGTAGAGAGCAGGCAAGAAAAGACAGGAAGAGGGATGGTCTAGATAATTGGTTATTTTCTTTATTAACTCATCAGTTCAGTGTTGCTTCAAGTATATGTGAAGTTTCCGTGAAGTTAAATATTCTGTAGAAGTTGATTGAGGAGTATGCTTCCCTTGCAGCACCGATATTTGCTGCTCCCTACTTTCTCATTGAAAAATCTACATCATGGATGAAAGAACAACGTCTCTTGCTCACCACAATATCAGTAGTATAGTCTGTACATTGCTTGTGATCAGTGCAAATCAAGCTACAGAATGGTGTAAAGCACGTATATATTTACATTTTGTAGCGATGTTTTCTGGAACTAGCTAGGGAACTCTTATAATTGGTTGATTCAAAAGCAGAAACATGTCCTAGGAAGCTTTCCTGTTTTTCTGATTGTATTTGCCTTTCCTTTTGCCCCGAGCTCTTCATTCCTTTGCCTTTCTGCTGCCTTTGCTTTTGCTTCTCCTGCAATCCGATCGATATCAGCCATCTCAGCACGAAATTGTTTGAGGGCTTTTGACCGTATTCCCTCCGAGTCATTCTGCAGATCCAATAAATATTCCATCAACCTCTAAGATATATATAGTTCGAGTTGGATTACATAAAGGTAAATGAAGCAAACCTCTGTTTTCTTAAGTCGATTTCTGGCCTTTTCCTTTTTCTTGTTCTCCCAGGAGAGTATTCTGGCATTCGTTTTCTCATACCTGACAAATCATTTTATTAGTGGTAGAACCGCATTACATTGTGTTTACTTGTCAATGAAAAATCAAAGCATGTCTTTGCAAATCTATGATTTTATTATTCCAAGTACTTGGCATGTGTAATTTTTGTTAGGATTTTTTGGTTTTGCTTGTAATTGATTTTATGGTTTAGTAAAGTACTTTCCATGTGAATAAATACCTCCTTTGAATTTTAGACAATTCAGCTCTCTCCCAAGCATCCGCATTTGTCCCGTCTATTCCAGGTGTTGTTGAAACCTTCCTTTCGATTTTAGTTGTTGGAGTAGCAGGTTTGCTTGTAGGAGGCTGATCAGGCTTCGGTGCTGTAATTCTTGGCATCGTTGTAGGCACCGGCTCTGCACTTTCAGGCTTCATATCCTCTGTGCTGCTCAAGCTCTTATCAGCGAAGGTTGGGGTTTCCTTCATTGATGGAGCAGGCTTGTCAGTAACTGTTAGGGTCCTTTTAAATTGTGGGGCAGCAGCGGCATCATCACTAGTTGTTTTTTCTTTGATAGCTGTTTCTGGCACCTTGCTATTTTGTCTTTCGGGGCTTTCAGTAGATGTTAAGATCCTTTTAATCCTTGGGGCACTTTCAGGACTTCTCATTGAACCTTCACCTGATTAGACTAGTTAATTAATTCTTGTTCAAGAAAGCACCATTGAGAACTCATATTTTATGCCTAATAGTTCACTCTAATTGTTTTACCTAGAAAATTGTTTAGATGCCTTACCTGGTTCTGACATTAAATCAGTCGATTCTTTGATTTTGCTTTTGATCTGGGTCAGAGAAGGTTCAGGGCCCTTGCTGATCCTTCCCTGTTCTTGGATGCTTGGTGCGTTCGATGATGCTATGGCATAAACGGCAGCTGCCACTGCAGTTACATGCTCTAGTCCACTGGAATCATAATCTTTATTCATTTGTCCAGAAAATTGTCTCTGGAACCAGTTCCGAGGTCTTTTAATCTCTGCAAAACCCACTAATGAGATTCATTATAGTTTTTTTTATCTATGTATTTGACTACCTTCAATCGTCTCCTCTTGGAATATGTCTTCTGTTGGTAGCGATAAGCAGTAGGAAAATTTAGGAAACTCTATATGCAAATTAGCATGTCAAATAAACACATAAAACCTTTTAGGTAATGAAAGTTAAAAGGGAATCCATAAGAATATTAAGAGGTACCTTCTTCGAAGGATGGAGTTCTTTCTCTGGCACTTCGAGGCTCTTCTGAGTTTTCCTGTCCAAAAAATCTCACCCTAACAGAAACGGCCAGTCATGGCGGGATCCTAAAGAGCAATTGATGTTAACGAGAGTAGCACGTTTACCTGACTTGTTTCAGCAGATTCTCCATTGCTCGAGGAACTTGCCGTCCTGAAATATCAAGGTCTCAGACAATTTTGCAGGATGCATTTTTGCTGTGTTTATTTGAAGGTGATGGATATGCTTTGGATTTGTCAAGGGAAGTATTCTTTCTCTTGGTGCTAGCTTATCAATGCATAACTCCAACGAACAAGGTATTGCGTTTTGATGACTTTTCTACAGGTTTCTTTTTGCCGGGGGAGTGGATAAGAATCTTCTTTGGAAACTTCAAATTAGGGGGATTGAAAAAGGTTTCTTTTGCTCTACCTGCCTGGATTTCTTCTTAATTTATGCTTGGGACAACGAGGAACATACTTGAAAACTATCATGCAGCCCCCGAAGTCAACTTATGAATCCAGTTTAAGAAAAACTGCGATTCTTGATTTAATCCTCAAGGCAGATTCACATGCTTTTCTGCCACGTATTCTTAAGCTAAGCCGTGGATTTAAAGATCCCTAAACAGAATCAAGTCTTCCCCAGCCCCTTGACTTGGATATCTTCATCCAAACGCGTAATTTAATTATATTCCATGAGTTCAGAAAACTCCATCGTATATCCATACCTCACTGGAATATGAACGGCAACAGTGTTTGATATAATACCAACGTGACTAGCAGTAAATCCATATATATATATATATATATATATATATATATCACAAGTGCACCGCAACGTTTTTCTTTTTTTCGTTCTGTTTGTCAAGCTGCTAACTTCCAACCATGGTAGAGAAAATTCAAGACTGGTCAGTTTAAACCTGATGGAGAAAATTAAAAACTAAGCAGTAGCTACAAAAGTTTTTCGTGGATAAGTTGTATCATCTGGAGTTCTAATATGGCCACGTGGCAAAAAAGAACTATACATGTATAAATATACTCTAAAATTCAATTTAGCTTTTAAATTTTATTCAATGCCATTCTAAATATGACTGCAAAGAAACATTTTTTTCTAGGAAAATAAATCACTGGCACTGAAAACCAATATATACATATGAAAACTTCAATGCTCTGTTCCTTCAAAACTTACCCTTGATACCATTAGCCAAAATCTTGTTGATCAAGAGCGCATACACTTCAATATATACCAGCTGCCTTGCATTTCCTTCATCAGCTTCTGGGGAATATGATTATGCCGAAAAAATGAGAAGCTGATGAGAAATAGAACGGTATACAAGGCAGCTGGTTGTCAAGACCCAGCCTTGTGAGCTTGTTATAGGGGAGGAAAAAACATTGAGACATGGAAGACGTTGGATCGGCTTATGAGAAAATGAACAAGCAGTTGAATTGTTTGGGATGCCAAATTGTTTATTCTAAGTCGCCAAGGCATGACTTTCAGCGTTAAGTGTTTTAGTGCTAATCCCTTTGCCTGCTTTAGTGATAGTGGCATCTTCTTTCAATGCTGTTAAGCTTTCGATTGCACTGGTACGAGAGTTAACCAGTCAGATGTGTTGAAGGAAGTGTCTCGAGGTTCATGCCAGTGCAGCATTCGCATAACAATCTTGCAAGACCATTGTGAGACTTATCATGATACATTCAACGAACCACAAGCTTCACCCACCAACATACAGCACATCTTTTGCTAATCTAGAAAACTTCGATTAGCAAGGTCGAAAGCATGCCAATTGAAGAAAATTTATATTTGAACGCGGTGGTTCCATTCCCAGGGTGTCACCCACGAATCCTGTATTGCTGAACGAGTATCAGGTTGAGTAAACCAAGTCTTGGGACTGTTTTTCCAAAATTAGTTCGGTCAAAAAAAAAAAAAAACCAGCATTCGGATCAAAAGGGCGTCGGCGCTCAGCATGTATCGTAACACAAAACGGAGACGCATGGTAATAATAATAATAAAAAAAATGACAGCATTAAATTCCTAGATATCCTGTAGCACATGCAGGTACATGGATTGCTAACAAGGAGAGATTTGGGCCATTTGGGCTCTACGGCATCCTTTTTATATCCCTTGCAAACAAACACTGCGGTCATTAAAGGGAAAGTTTGAACTGGGGAGCTACTAAATTTCCCATTTCATTGCAGAAACATAAATATAGCCTTGTCATGCCAAAAATATTAGTGTCCAAAAAATAAAAAATAGGTTGATTGATGCTTACACTACACTACAAAATCAGTATCAGACACTTCAAGGACTTTGTGAACACCTATTGGGTTTACACCTGGCTTGAATGCATTTCCTTCAACATATCTGCAGAAAACATTCAAATAGCTATGGTTCACCGAGATGCACACAAAAAAAATTATCACATTTCAGGTCCAAGGGGAGAAAGAAACTCACAATTCTTTCAAATATGGGTGCTTATAGAAGGCGTCAGGAATTCTCCCATTAAAATTGTTGTGATCCAAGTACCTGGATGATGAAGAAAGCATATATAATGAAAACAAAAGGAATACACGATTTAACAGTGCACAGATACTTAGCTAACAATTGGATCCAACAATTTCACTAATTCAAACTGGGGGGTTAGACACATACCAGCAAAACAATGCATTAGGTTTAATGACGTTGAAACAGAACAGAAATTCTTGGAGAATAGGCTACATATGGATGCCAAAAGGGGACCAGCAAGATGACCAAAGTCACTTCAGATAAAGGAGCTTGGGCATTTTTAAATTTTACTTGGGAACAGGTTTTTGTTGACAAAAATACCTCAGCCTTGATGCCATTTGAGAGTATGTCAAAAGATTTGTGGCAAGACAGTCAATATTCAACTGTTTGCTAGAGAATGATTGAACAAATTATGGATGTAAAATATAAGAGATCTACATCCAGATAAAGCACATTCTTAGGCATTTTTTCTTCATGGAAATGCTGCTATAGCTGGGATGCAAGCCTTTATTTTTTTCTTTTATCGCAGGACAATCCAAGATGATATATTTTAGCAATTCAATCATCATGGCATGCAGTGCTTTTGACAAAAGGCTGATTATAACTTTGACCTGATGAAAGCATTACCAACACTAGAGAAATGTAGCAGTAATATTTTGAAGAAGAAACTTACAAGTAAGTCAATCTAGGCATATGAGCAAGTCCAACAGGTATTATTCCAGTCATTTTATTGTGTGATAGGTGCCTGAAACCAATAAAGCAACCAATTATAATCATGGTACAGCAATGAAAATCTAGCTGCCTTTAGAAAGAAAGAACAAAAATGAAGAGAAACTTACAAGATTTCCAAACTGGTTAGGTTTGCAAGTTGTGCGGGGACTCCACCAGTTAGATAATTATCATTTAAATAACTACATATCAAGGTCAAAGATAGAATTACTTACAAAAGCTTCACCAAAAAATAAAGGAGCAAATGTGAACTTGCAGAATCACATAAACTTACAGGTTGCGAAGTGCAGGGAAGCAACCATCAGTACGTATCAGTTCCCTGATCGTACCCACCAAATGATTGTTGCCAGCATCCCTAAAAGCGAGGTATTAGAATTAGATTGCCAAAAATATAGTTCTACCATTTAACATACAACAAGGACATGCTGAGAAGGGGATGGCCTCTTACAAGTGCCGAAGATTTTTCAGTGTCCCCAATTCTGCAGGAATTCGCCCAGAAAAACGATTCTCATGTAGATAAAGATACCGAAGCTCAGGCAGATTTGCAAGCTCCCTAGGGATTTCTCCTTTGAAAGCATTGAAGCTCAGATAACTGCAAAAGGATACATGAAATGACTTTTCAGATGAAAGAATCCCTAACGACATCATATTATATATTGGAGAAAATTAGAACACTCACAGATGAGTCAAACTCTTCAGTTCACCTATTTCAGGAGGAAGAACATCTTGTAGTTTATTCCACCTCAAATTACTGACACAACAACAACAGAGCACCAACATAATGAATCACACTTTGCAACAACTAGCCCAAATTAACTCAAAGCTTAAAAATTCAGCACAAAGTAAAAACTTAAAATAAGCAAAAGAAAAGGGCTATTACAGTATCTTAAGACGCTTCAATCGCCCAATTTGCGGAGGAATAGGCCCTGTGAGCTTGTTATTATGAAGATCCCTGCATGTATAGAAAAACCCCGTATAGAAAAATCACAAGCACTTCCAATACATGAACTCTATCATAACCTGCCTTCATTAAATTAGCAACACTTGTACTTGTAGTCCATAAATTTAAAAACAGAAGCTGATGCAATAGATCAACAAAATTGAAAAAATTAAATCCAAATCTTACAGTCTAGTAAGATCCAGCAAATTGGTTACAGCAGTAGGAAATGGCCCCACGATGGACACTGCGTACACTTCCCTGCAACCAATAATAAAGGAATAAAAAACCTCAAATTTTCAATATTTCTCAAAACCCTATTTCTATATTTAGCAAATTGAGATAAAAAAATCAAACTATCAGTAATTACAATTCAGTGACGACTCTGTAATCTCCTGCGATAGAGCAAGTGACGCCGGACCACGGCGGATGGTCACCGTCGCCACAAGGATCGTCGCCGACCCAAGCGTACACCACTCTCCAACCTAGCGATGCCTTTATTTCATTCAAAGCTTTCACTGCAAAAACAAATACACACTAAAAAATCATCAATCTGAAGAGATATTTGGTTTACAGAGCGAGTTAAAAGGAGAGATCTGAAGAAACACCGTCGCGTTTAAGGGTTTTGGAGAGAGCGAGATGGAAGAGGAGAGGGAAAATGAGGATGAGAGAGAAGGAGAATGATGAACGCGCCATTTTTAGGAAGAGAAGATCGGGTGGGTGTGATCACTATAAATTATGTGAAGAATAAATGGAAGAGAAGATAGAACAAAGATCTATGAAGTATTACAATATTTACTATTTACTATTACTATTACTGTTATTTTATTATTGTAGATTTTTTTTTTTTTTTTTTTTTTTTTGATTCACGTGGGGTGTCCGGGCCAGCTTGCGCGCACCACGACTATTCCCCACGGCCCACTGGACATCCTGCAAGCCCAGGGGCAGGTTAGGCACCGCGGGGGTGACAGGCGTGCACATAGAGGGTCGAACCCGGGACGGGGGTGGAACAAGTCACACGGTTGACCACAGCAACTAGGCCTTCAAGTGCATCACTAACGGGGATGACAGGCGTGCACATTGTAGATTATTAATAAGTCCATCACTAACGGGACTCGGACTCGGTGTTTGGCTCTTCTTCACTCAGCTTCAGAAAATGTCGAATGGAATGCCTGCCACTTTATTTTTTCGATTTAGGTTAAAATGTAAAATATATTCCCAGAAGTTTGACCCAATACTATATTATTAAGATCCCGTTTATTTAGCGTTACTATGCAACTTGTTTTTTTATTAAAATTTAATTTTTTTATTTTAAATTATTATTATTTTAATGTATACATGTTCAAAATACATTTTAAAAAATAAAAAATACATTAATATTTTAAAGTAAATAATTATTTTAAAAATAATATTTATCATATTCTCAAATCTCTTCTTTCTATAAGCTGTTTAGAATTACATTTCAAACAGCGTTTCAACTAAATTAAAAAAATTATATTTTTAAAATTTTATATACTATATTAAAAATAATTTTTTAAAAACTTAAAAACTATATATTATTTTAATTTATTTTCAAATAAAAATCATTTTTAAAATCATTTACATACTATCACACCCGTGAATCCCTCTTTTCAGACTTTGTAGTTACACCTTGTAAACACTTAATTAATTTATGATTTGTGAAACTTATTAATATTTGTTTTAAGCCACATCAATTGGACTGAATATTTAAAAAACATAATCATTTAGGTGGTGGTCCAGTGCTTGCTTATGTGATAACCACTGGAGGCTTACATGGTCATTAACTTCATGGTCCATAAAATTAGTCGAAGTATGCGCAAGCTGAGCAGACACTCACGTTAAACTAAAAAAAATATATAGACCTTTTTTCTTTTCTTTCCTAATGATCACGAAAAATTATAGTTTATTACCTAAAATTTTCAATTTTTCTTTTCTATGTTTTGAGAGTTTCACATGTCCCTTTTTAAATTTTATTTATTTACATTACAGGTATCAAAATTTTAAAAAATATCATTGAACAAAAAAAAAAAACAAGTGCTTAAATAGCCACATTTTAACAACTAAAATAATCAATCTTATATAAATATATTCATTAAGGAGAAATAGATTTAATAAAAATAACATTTTTCCTTGAATATGTTTTAAAAATTAAATAAAAAAAATCATGAAGTTACTTTTTATTTCGTTAGAATTTTATTTTTTTTAGAGTGATTGCAAGTTTAAGATTGGAAATAGGTCTACTGAGATTAGTATGCTGTTTTTTAAGTATTTTTAAGTGAAAAAAAATTAAAATTGAGTCTTTAGAGATCAAAATAGTTTTTTATTAAGAATATATTTTTTTAGCTCAAGTATTATAGTTTTAGTTGAGTTTTTTTATTGTTTTTGCTTTTTATTTAATGAACTGCACTGTTTATGAAATTAAATTTTATTGTCAAAACAAAAAGGTAGAGAAATTAAAAAGGAGTATTTTAACAAAAGAGTTGTTGTATTATTTTGATGTGTTTATACTAAAAAAGAGTATTTTCATTACTTTTTTATATATTTTATTATAATATAATTAAATAAAAATATTAGATTGAAAAAGTTTACACCGACATAATGCATGTGAATATAACAGAACAAAACAGTTGTTATAAAAATAGCTTGTTTGATGGCATTTACAATTGTCCCAAGAGTAAGACTTCTAAGAGCACATGTATTTTATCGGCATTTATATTTAGTTTTATCGGCATTTATTTTATATGATTTAACTGTATAATGATCTCTAAGAACACATGATATAAAGTTTTTTATTTTTAGTTTAATGTTGGTTTCCGGGTTAGTTTACTTGTACCTCGATTAATCTCATGGGTTTTAAAATTAACGACCATTTAAGCTTCCAGTGATCATCATATAAGCAACTACAAGACTCAAACTAGAAATTATAAAACAAAAAATTTATTTTAAAATTTTCCCATTAAACCACAACCTATATAATTACACAAAATATAAAGTTATTTATACCAATATTGGTATGGTTGCTATTGGCATTTGCAAATTCCGTTTTAAACCCTTCATGATTGCATCTAAAAAGCCATCGTAATGTGAAAAGCTCAATTGACCCTGTGAAAGACGAAATCCATCAGTGAGATTTGATGGCTTTTATTTAGAGGCAGTCTGGAATTTCGTTTTAAATGATATTTCATTTAATTAATTTTTTAATATTATTTTGATATGTTTATATTAAAAATAATTTTTAAAAATAAAAAATTATTATTTTCATACATAAAAAAAAACATCTTGAAAAATAATTATTATAATACTCATTAACACCTTTAAATTCAGGTAGGGCATATGCTTAGTTACCTCTGCATTAAAAAAAAAATACTGTATACACTGCATGTATATATATGTAAATAGAATGTCATTACAATTCTTTTCCAAACCGAACTACAAACTACAAATTCTTGCTGGCCTGAAATCATGGTTAGAGGGGTTTGGTAACCTTGGCCTTTCTTTATTTTATTTATTTTTTATTATCTCTCGAACTCCCATATTCTATTTTATCTCTTCAATTCGCCCTTTTTTTAATTTTAATTAACTTAATCTCAACCACTCACTTAATCAAGCTATCCAGTTATCAATATTAATTGTTGACGTTTTCATTTGTCCAATGATGTGGAGAAAAATCGGGTTAAATGCATGCTTGGTCCTTTCACTATTTAATAATGACCCTTGTATTTCATGAATTTTTTTTTAATTCAATTCGAATCTTCCATCTACTCCCATTCAAGTCAAATATTAAATTTAACCAAAACTGTTCACATGTCAGCGAAAGATCAATCGGCGTAAATTAATTGAAAAAACAGTGACTATATATTATGTTTATTTTAAAAAAAAATGACTGTGATCTATGTGATCTTTAAGGTTTTTGGCTCGCCCATTTAAAAATTGAAGATTTTTTTAGAAAAAGCTATTTCAGGATGTATCTGAATTAAGAAATGTTACTGGCCCGTTCGTCCATTTTCTGCTGATTTCTTTTGGAGCACATGCACACAAAGGGAAGACCCGAAGGTAAAATTACCCAGTTAACAATAGAAATACTAGATATAATGCTGTCATTGCAGACCAAACGTGGATTTGTCCAGCCATTTTGGACGGCATTTTGATCGTGTCTAGAAGGAAAATTGAGGAATGCTCCTGCATTTCTTCATTCTCGTGATGTGAAACCACACTAGGAAAGATTATTGCATAAATTAAAGAAAACGTCCATTACCAATTTCTACACTATATACCTGTGTAGCGTGTACCTATGACATAACAGGCTGAGGTGCATTGCCCGGTTAGAATGCCAACGAGCTAGCTAGCTCCACAGTGATTTGTGTATTCATCCAAAAACAGGCGAGATGCTGACCATGAATGCATCAATGACAAAGCTGAGAGAGAGAAGAGAAGCAACAGTATATAAACAAAATGATCACAGCTAGCGAAACTTAGATTAATCAACTTAAGTACTATATACCCTCGACGTCAGGATTGTGGTTGCGGACCCACATGGGGAGACAAATCTGCCCCCAGCCTCCATTCTTTGATTGACTTTTGCTTATACAGCTCCAAATTAACGCAACTCATGAGTTTCTTTTGAAGTACACCTCCACCAAAATTCTGAACTTGTCATGACAAGAAGACCATTTCCATGCTTGTTTAACTGCCCCCTAACTTTTCAACCCTCTCCCACATTACACGTTACAAGCTATGCATCTTCTAATAACACAATCTAGTAATCAAACACAAGCACAGCTGATCCTTTTCTGCATGCATAATAGTCACTGTATATCCATTAATACATAACTCTCCTTTCACGAATTCGATCGGTAGACCATTTCCATGCTTGTTTAACTGCCCCCTAACTTTTCAACCCTCTCCCACATTACACGTTACAAGCTATGCATCTTCTAATAACACAATCTAGTAATTAAACACAAGCACAGCTGATCCTTTTCTGCATGCATAATAGTCACTGTATATCCATTAATACATAACTCTCCTTTCACGAATTCGATCGGTAGACCAGATGCTCAAGAAATAATTTAGGCAGGCATGAGAAGGTCATGACGTAGACACCAAGAAAGACCAGAAGAAATGCAAAGAACGATCATATATAATTCAAGAAAGAAGAAAATCCTGGCAAAAAAATATAGAAAGAACTTGGCCATATTTAGTATAGCTAGTGCTATAATACTGAAGAGATGAAAGATGGTATTGAGTCTATTCACAGCACTGGTTAAATTATATATATATATATATATATATATATATATATATATATATATATATATATATATATATATATATATAGGTACGGTGATGAAAATCAAGAACTATGATCAATTATGCAGAGGGTTAGGCCCAGAAGGTACTAGCCTCTTCTCAACACCATATCTTGGATCAATCTCAATAGGTGGTGGTAGTGGTGGTGGAAGTGGTGACCCTAGATGTCGCCGCCCGTTCATTCTTTGAAACCGAATGCACCAAGAGCGTGAGGAGCTTTTATGAGGGAAAGAACCGCAAGAATGGTGTTGACTCTTGAAGCGGTGGTGCTGGTTTCTTGAAGATGTCTCAAGTGAAGCAGAGGTTGGGATTCCAGTGGCGGTTGATGATATGACAAAGAAGAGGAGGAGCAGAGCCAAGATTAGGAGGCCGTGACTAGACAAGGTAGTGGTTGAAGAAAAAGGGTTCTTCATGGTTGAGAGAGATAGAGGAGAAAGGGAGACAGCGATTGTTGAAGAGATGGCTTGGAGAGAAATGAGAAAGGAAAGGAAGATGGGGTTAGAAGAAGGGTTTTAATGCGAAGCAAGAGACACATGAAGAACCCTTAATTTTAATGCGAATATAATTTGTCAAAGAACAAAGGGGGCCACTTTTTCTGGAAATCGACTTTTATCTTTCTCGTCAAATTAATTAGCCACGAATTTATAGGGTATATACTATACTGCTCTTCAAACCGATATTAGCTAAAATTGATTTCTTTATTTAAAATTATTTATATATATATTTAAATTATTTTGATGTGAGGTGTTAAAAATAAATTTTAAAAAATAAAAAATATTTTAAAAATAATTATTATTATATTTCTAAATATTTTTTTTAATTGATTGTGATGCTGATAAAAGAAATAAATAATTTTCATAAAAGAAGAAATTTAGTTTGTATACTTTCAATTTGAGTCATATATATTAAATTCATTTGAATAACTGGGTGTCGACCACTAATTTTTTTATTTTTCTTCTTCTTAGTGAAGTTGACAGAGAGATAATTTAATACTTAAATTATTTAATACTCTTCTATTACGTGGCAGGACCACCTTGAGACATCTCATTGCATTGTGTTAAAATGGTAGCTTGAAATTAAATACACAAGATTTTTCTTATGACCACACTTAATGATTTGGGGTTTGCGAGGGAAAAAAAAAGACGGGTTAAACTGGGGTGAACTGCATCATTCACTACTGTTTGTTTTTATGTTTGGAATCATGATTTGTGATTTTTTAAATTTTATTTATTTATTTATTTATTGTTTTGATGTATTTATATCAAAAATAATTTTTAAAATGTCAAAAGCTATTATTTTTATGTATTTTCAAACAAAAAAACATTAAAAAATAATTATTATTACATTTTCAATACTAAAAAAATAAAAAGAGAGGACGGGGAGTTTAAAATTCGTGTAGACCGACAGAAAAAATCAACTGCTAGTTGCGAAGGGAGGGTTGGGGAGGGTGTGTGTGTGTGTGTGTGTGTGTGTGTGTGTGTGTGTGTGTGGAGATCCACGCACATTCTCTCTGCCGTTTAATTGCATGGCCATATTTCAATATATATGCCTATATGGGATCAAAACGTTCGTGAACATGTACAGCTCACGTGGATCCGGAACCCTAAATCTGGGCACATTAATTAGGACGGACTGTCATTAGGGAAGAGGAGCTGGAGACCGCTGCCCGGACTACAGAGGATTTACTGTCTCATTCCAATTTCTTCACGGATGTTGCAGATAAAGTCATGGTCTTCGGATTCATGAAAGGACTGCATTTTATTATGACTTGATGAGGTCACGGGAAATGTGGCCTCATGCACGTCCCACCTGAAAGGGCCAGCTTCGGTTGACTGTTCATAATTATCAAACCAGTTACTTCAAATCTAACTTGGATTCGAAAAATTAAATCCAACTAAATCAACCTATCAAAACTCACATCTCAAATCATGAAAATAAAATATGATACAAATAAAAATAAAATATATGAAACTTAATTTATTAATCAATCAACCTAAAAACAATCAATTAAAAAATAACAAAAAAAATTAAGTCAAATTAATCAATTAAATTTACAATCTGAATCATGAATTAAAAGAATAAAATAACGTTACATAATTATTTACCTCAATAAAATTGGATAAAAAAAGAAGTAAATAAACAAAAATGATGGACCCATCAAATAAATAACAGACATCTAGGCTTATGTGGCCTTTAATTTTTTTTTAAATAAGATAAATAGTATCGTGTGCTAACATATATAGAGTTTGATAATTAGAAAGTCACTGGAAAGCCAGAGTTGTGATATTTCAATCAAAAAACTAATTTTAAACTAGTTTTCTTACCAAGGACATCTAAAAAAAACCATCATAGATATACGAATAAACTCAATCTTAGCTTTAACTAACTTCAAAGTTGTTCAAAAATTAAAAAAAAATCAATCTAAAATTAAAAAAAAATTAAGCTCAAATTTACTTTCACAAGCAGGGTCAAGGTCATAAAATATTTTACTATAATTTTTTTTATTAAATATAACTCGTTAACATCATAATTAATATTTTTCATGCACATAATCAATACCAGCCACCATTTTTCTCACTTCCATAAAATTCAGCAACCCTCTCGTTTTTCTTTTAAATCTAAAAATTAAAAATTAAAGTTTCATGCTAGTAGTGATTTTTCTAAACCCACGGGGATTTGGAAAAGTAGAAGAATTAAAGTTAATTCTATGTGCAAATTTTAAAACAGCTGCCTATTTTTTTTATATTTTTTGCTATGATCCCTTGTCTTTGAATTCTGTCATTCACTAACAAATTAAAAGCAAATAACAGCAAATTATGCATAATAAGGATCAAATTGAAGAGAAAAAAAATAATGAATAGAACATAAAAAAAAAAATTGGCACTACCCAAATCCGTAGTAATATGTAATACAGCTACAATGTACAATCTTAATGTTTATATATATATATATTAAAAAGTTGAATTTTTTAAATAATTAGTCTATTAAATTAATCTAGTGATCTTCAAGTTACTCTAAGCCTAGGTTGGATTAGATCTTGTATCAGGTTGACAAGTATGCTCCTGTTACAAGATCCAATCATGTTCATCTATTGTTTGATATAGAAGTTTAACTATGTTTTTTAAAAGTTTTATTTTAAATTAATTTTTAATATTTTTAAATTATTTTAATGCGTTGATAATAGTTTTTTTAAAATATTATTTTGATATTATAATATAAACAATCACTTTAAATTTTAAGGTAATAGTAAATTGCATAACTTTCTAAGTTATTGTATTTTATTGTATTTGAGAAGATCCAAATACTTTTCTTTTTTTACCCTTTTGATTTTTAAATTATCATCTTAAAAAAAATAAAGGAGTGTTTGAGAGTAGTAGAATTATTAAAATACTTTTTATTTATAAATATATCAAAATAATATTTATTTTATTTTTAAAAAATTATTTTAAACATCAATATATTAAAATAATAAAAATCACTAAAAAAATATATCAAAATAAAAAAATTTATCGAGTCTCTTAATCGCGAAACATAAGGATTACGATACTCTTTTCTCATATAAGATATTTTAATGAAAAACATTTTATATATAAGATATATTTTATTGATAAAATATTTATACAAAACAAATGCTCCCTAAATATTAGTCATGACTTGTATCAGGATCCACATTTTATCTCTAAATTTCCTTAATTACCCTCACCTAAACATTATAAACATTTCATTGCTTAATATTAATTAGGTCAATCAAACTCACCTTCTTGTTTCTGCCACACAAACGAAAGACATCAAGACGAAGAAACTCCCTCTCCCTCTCCTTCTCTTCCACCACACTCAAATTCCTCTCTCCAAAGTCACAATCTCCGTCACCCCAACAACCCTCCAAATTAAAATCTGGTGACAGTAATCATTTCCTGGTCTAACATTTGACTCACCTTCCAAACTCGTTTGGCTCGGTCTTTACTCACCTCCTGACTCTCTTAACGAGCACTCCACCGGCTACAAGTTCCTATCTTCCTCTCCTTCCTGACAATCCGGGTCGGGTTACATTTCCTTGCCCATCACGGTGTTTTGGTTGCTTTTTTGGAGCTGCCTTGTTGTTTTCCGCATGGTAGAATTTCTTTCTTTTTTTTATCTCTTAGAAATCACATACATCCATGCCTTTAGGGATGAAAGCTAGATTGGAAAAGGCAAAAATTCCTGCTTTCCCTACGTCAGGTTCATGCTTTTCATGGGATCTCTAATTGAGTTAAGGATCGGCTTTTGATTGCCTTTTGCATTTATTTTTCGATCTTCTGCTTGCTGTTTAATTGTAGATTGCATTCTGCTACAAATATCATTCTTAAATTAAACCACAAGTTGTTGGCTGGATTATTTGTTTCAATCTCTCTTTGTATTCCTTGTTTTGAGAAACAATATGACATCAATTATCAAAACCGGAGTCAATCACAGTTTTTGTGATCATCTAGAGTGTAAAATTCTGCTCTCGTTGGCACTTTTCACATGGCCAGCTGCACTGTGATCCTATTTCTCTATATAATATTCATGAGAGTGGATGAAGGTAGCATCATCTGTTTCTTGCCCAGATGACACCCTACGAATTTCACTGCAGCAGCGATAACTGTAGTTGATAAAGTTCAATTAAAAACCCTCAGTTACTGCTCAAATGATTAGATTCTAGAATTATTATTTAAAAATCATCCATTTTATTTTCACAAATATCAAAATCATTAAAGATTTATATCATAATTAATTTTAAAATCCATAAAATTAATCGAGATATATATACTCATTTAATCTAAAAAAAAGGTTCAATTAGCTAGCTTCTCCACCATCAGAGTTGGAAATATTTTGATAACTGGATGGAAGTACTGACTCTTAGGGTTGGAACACGACTCGGAGTTTTGTCTCACGGAATGGAGACTCGGATGAAACGATATGCTACCTTTATCAGTACACAAGACGGAAGCATATCAAACCATGAAGTGGATCCTCTGTGACATAGAAGCTACTGGTAACAAACCTGCTTTTGTTTCTCTTCTTGGAGATATCAGCTATGCAAGAGGCTGCTAATGGTTGTGGGACCATTTTTTTACTCAAGTTGAACCTGTTGCATCCAAGTGCCATACCATGTGTGCATTGGTAATCATGAGTATGATTGGTCTTTACAGCCCTGGAAACCGGATTGGTCCAATGCAGTTTACGGAACTGATGGCGGTTGTGAATGTTGGCCTGTTGGTTCCTTACAGCCTTAAATTTAACATGCCAGAGAACTCTTCAGAGTCAACTGGGACCCGTGCTCCTGGACTCGAAACCTTTGTACATATCAACTAAGACCAATTTCGTTTCTGGGAGCAGCCAATATAACTTTATAAAGCAAGATCTGGAATCAGTTAACTAGAGCAAGACCCCTTTTGTCGTGGTCCAAAGGCTCAGACCAATGTAAACTACTAGCAGCAAAAACAGGGATATTGCCCCTTGAGGAACAAAATGTTTGAGCACTTGGAACGTTTGTTTGCGAAAAATTAACAATGTTACCCTTGCATTGTGGGGTCATGTGCATAGATATGAAAGGTTTTGTCCAGTGTGCAACTTCACCTGCGGAAGCACTTGGAAGGGATTTCTCGTCCATGCTGTGATTGGTATGGCAGGACAAGACTGGCAGCCCATCTGGGAGCCAAGACCAGATGATCCACTCTTTCCACAGCCTGACCGGTCTATGTACGAACCACGGGGGCGAGTTCAAGGAGAAGCTAACACTAATTACTTATAATGTAGGGAACCAGGATGGACAGATGCACGATATGGTGGAGATATTGGCATCTGGAGAAGTTCTCAGTGGTGGTGACAGCATTAGTAAGGAAGCTGGAGACAGGATTAAGGTGATTGATTCTACTTTCCCGTGGTATGTCAAGCTAGGGTGCTCGTCCTTGGGGCTCTTTTGCGGGCTATATTTTCGGCTACGTTTCCCTTTCCAGGAAGCAAAATGGTAACAGGGACAGCTGGGCCTAGACTCCTGTGAAAAGCGAGGAGATCTGAAAGACTACGAGGAAATTATGATGCTTGCTATACATCATGCAGGACATGTTTCCTTGTATTTTTGGAGCTCGTGTGCGGGCGTCATTACGGATGTGCTGAAATGAAGCCCTCCTTTTTAGTCTAGGGTAGACTAGTTTTTTTTCAGAGCGGTTTTAAAAATCTATTTTTATCCAGTTATATTTTAATTATAATAGATATTTTTAATAAATACAACAACTTAAATCATAGAGAAATAGGTGAAGGATTTTTTTTTCATGAAAACATTTTTTTTATTAGTAGCATATTTTTCAAATAAAAACTAAAAAGAGTTAAAATAAATATTTATTAAAATTTTTATCATTTTAATATAGAAGGAAAAAATATATTTATTAAATCATTTTTTCGTATTCATGTGTTTTTTTTTTTTGGGGGGGGGGAATACTTTTTTATATGAAAACATTGTTTTTTTTTATTTAAAAAAACTCATCGTAATATGAAAAATAAATTTCAATTAAAAATATAAATTCACAATGAAAAAATTTTATAATGAAAAATAACAAAATAGATATTTTATTTTACTGAATATTCTTGAACATATTTTTTTTAAAATACATATTAATTTCATATATAATAACTAACAAAGTAATTAATATTACTATAAAATATATTATGTTATATTAAAATTATGGTGAAATTGGATAATATTTTAAATATATTTTAATTATAGTGGGTTTTATTCTTTTTTTAAGAAAAAAACTAATTTAAAATAACTGAATGGCATTATATATATATATAAAAAAGCCTAGCACCTCGGCTTGGGAAGATGGGCGAGTGTGCTTGATGTAAAATAAGAAAAGCTGAGCGATACATGGGCCTGCAAGACCAGACCCATGTGCTAAGTTTTTTTTTTTTTTTTATAAAAAAAAAAAGTGGACAACGGAGGATGTGTTGTTCATCCGGACAGATGACTAATTGTTTTTTAGCTCAAATTTTGACCACCTGGTGGTTAGAAATTCAAGGTTTGAGTTCTGGAATCATAAAAAATCATTTTACAATTTATTTTAACCCAATATTTAATAACATCTTCAAAACTTTATTAAACTTAATTTTAACTCAAAACACCATTCAATCAATCTAAATAACAAACTAAATAAAAAACTCTCTTGAGCTTTAATTTATTTTTTTAACAAGATAAAAATTTTAAACTCCTTTATAAAACTTTTCTTTACGAGACAAGTTCATAAACATCAAAAGTAATTTTTTTATGTATTAGAATATACCTAAAGAACCATTTTTTCTCTCCTTTTATTTTTTGTCTATTTTCTTTCTCTTCTCTCGCCACCGACTGAATAAATGATGCATAAATTGAATTTTTTAAACCAAATTGAAGTTTTTTGTGCTTTTTGAATAGTGGTCTATTTTTCAATCTATTTTTTTAAAATTAAATCCAATTTTATAAAATTGATCTTTATTGATCATTAGAATCTTTCCCGACACTTCACATACGCGAGAGAAGCGAAGCCTAACAAATAAATTGTTGCAAACATAACGTGAGAATAAAATTAAAAAGAAATAAAATTCAATGATTTAAAAAAAAGAATAAACAATGTTGTGCATAATGACATAATAAAATGTGAAGAGATGAACAATAATCTATAATATATAGTAAAAGAAGGTATGCTTTCAGTTAGTTTGTAGTTGTAAATGAAGCCTTCCTGCAGGTTGTTTTCGCAAATTGGATGGCTAAAAAACTACATTATAATTTTATATCATTCCTGTAAATACTAAATACCAATCTTTGTTCTTTATTTAGTGAGAACAAAAGCATTATACGTTTTTGTAGGAATATGTTTTAATAATCATTGCATTCTGTTTATAAATTGCTTCATCCTGGGTTTAAGACAATGGTTTAACTGTTTTATACAGTAACACAATCTGAATGTCACTGCCAATAGAGCTCACATAATTTCATGGGAGATCTCTCTCTCTCCCCTTTTGTTTTGTTGTCAGTGGAACATCAATAGTCCTGATTCTCCTAACCTGTGAGTCTGTGAAGTAGATGCATCATTGTGGAGAAATTATATGCCAAAGAAGCGAGGAATAGATTTTGTATTAACAGTATCTTGAAAGAGAAACAACACTTGCACTTTGTATACAACTGGGACTTGACAAAACTTGCCGCTGCAATAGCTAAACAGAAGTTATGTAAACTGAATTCTGAATTCAGTAGCTGAAGGCGATACACGCTGCCCGGTGTTTCACTTCCCAAGCAAACGGCGTGCACGTTGATTAGCTCCTTTCACTCGAGAGTTCAGCTCATCAACATCATCACTAAGGTGATCAAGGGATTTATTTTGGCTGCATCAATGACATAATTTAGGAAAATAAGATCAAAAATGTTTATGACGAACTTGCAATTGCAATGCACCAAAACATCATTTTTTTCAATCAAGAGTGACGTCAAACTGACCTGTCAAGTTCACTTCCCATGTCAATTGCCATGCCTTTTAAGTCACCCAAGATGTTGCTTAAATCTGAAAGTGCATCATCTTGCTTTCCCTTCTCTGCCTGGTATCATCACAGCCATTTATGCATAAATTCCTATATTACACTACAATTGAATTCTCCCAAGTTCCAATCACCAGCCAAGGAAACTAACCTCAACTTTCTGCAGTGCGTTTGTTGGTTCAGGAGGAGGTGTTGTAGGAGCTGAACGTCCTCTAGGAGCTAAACCCAGCTTTTCTCTTTCTCCTCTGTTGTATTGGTTCAGTTTGGAAGGTTTATCTGTAGCCAGTAAAGCAGTTCAAAGAAGAACACAAGGCAACAATTCTTAGAAAATGAAACAAGCCAGTGATGCTAGAAACCTGCTGTGATCAAAGGTCCTGTTATATCCCGGGTTTTCTTTGGCTTCCAAGGCTTAGAGAAAATGCCTCCGAGATTGTTTAAGAGCTTCTCACCCTGATAATACCAGTTTGAGATCATTAGAAGCTATCACCAACTGTTCGTGAAATGATGGAAGGATCCAGTAAACGAGATCAAAGAAAACCAAATGTAGAACCAAGAAGAAAGTCTTTTCAAAACAGTCATATATGCTCTTCAATGGTAATCCATTACCAGGTAATGTTTCTTTATAAACGGTAAAGCAAAATAAAAGCTTCCTTTCTTTTTACATCTGTATTTTTTTTTCTGGGTGAGTTGACCTCGTTTTAGTTTCTTGAGCCAACAGACTACTGTAATAGAATGACAGATTATCTTTATAGAATTTAAAAATCATGCCTTGCGTATGCAACATATCTTCAAGGTATGCTTTCTTTCTACAAAATTTTTCTCACATCTAATCAAGCAAATAATGAGTTCAATCCTTATCTAACTGAACTGATGCCTCATAAACGTACTCTCTTATGCAAGTTAAGGACCAAAAAGCCATGAGGGGGCCATGGCCAAAATTTTGCATCCCTTGCAAACGTTTTTCCTTCCAATAAGCATATGCTGAATTGCATGAAATTTATGTAGAAAAAATCCTTGGTCTTGTTATCAAATTCAACTGAAACAGAATTATCTTCATACAAGCATATAAGAAAAGGCCCTGTTGATGACATAAATATACACATTGCTCAACCTAACATGATACATTATGGATTTGCTCTTGCATAGAATCAGATAACACGGAACTTTCGTAAGTACTGATCCAAGGTAGGCGGAATTAACCAAAATGAACCAAGTCTAAACTCTGGAGATAATAAGACAAGAATTATTACCATCACCTTCTCTCCAATCTTTTTAAAATAAAACAACCATCAGTTTTCCACCTCGACTAATGCAATTCCTATTAACAGTCGAACGAACAATGATTTCATAACAACGCATTGAGCTTACCTTACCGAGATCCTTATCCATATCAACAGCCATGTTGTGGGTCCTGGTGATTTGTTCACCCTGAGCATGCAACATCTCAAGAGTCCTTGTAGCATCTTGTCTGATATCTTCGGCAATCCTGAGGCAGTTATTAACACTCTTTGTTGTCTCCTCAGCCTTGTAGGTAGCATATTTCTCCAGTTCTTGAACACTTTGGTTCTCTAGCCCTCCTGAGTCACGGAAATCGTTCTTGTATCCGTCTCTATCATCAAAAGCATCATTGGGGACATTAAGTATGGGCTCAGAAGAAGTTCGTTTTCCGTGATGAAGTGTTTGCTTGGCATTGGATTCATCATCTGAATCAAAAGGGTTAGAGGTAAAAGAGGCTGGAGGGTTCACTGAACTTTGCTTGGTAGGTTTATTATTTGCAGGTGATTTCCTAAATCCAAACATTTTGACTATGAGCAAAACTTGTGCACGTCAATTGGACAGTTGATTGGTTGGAAGTGCAAAACCCAAGAAAAGGGTACAATGGTATCCGCGTGAAACTTCAATCCTGATACCTAAACATAAACCATGTCAGTCAGCTGTAATGGCAATGGAGATTTTTCTTCCCAATCTATTTTATTTTCTTTACTAAGAAAATGTTTCAGGATGCTAACAGCATATTTGCCAACCATTAGTATTAAATCTCAAGCCAAGCACAAACATTAAAAACACCCAGAAATCAATTACCAACATAACTCCAATTAACATAAATAGATGAGAGAAAGAAAGAGAGAACCAGAATTTTGCAAGAAATTAAAGTTAACAAATATGAATGGGTCGTAGATTTGATAAGAAGAAAAAAAACGGAGGAACCACTGAAAATGGAATCCCAACTCCTCCTTTTTGGTTATCTTGGGTCTTGAACACAACAACGAAAGAAAGATGCCAAATTAATGAAACGAAAAACGGAATTTATCCCTGAAGAGTGAAGATTAACGCTCCAAATAATCAAAACTAGAATCTCTCAATCTTATCCAGAAAATAAGGCAATCAGATCAAGAACCGTACGGGCTGCAATAAGCAAGATAAGCATGAGGGAAAAAAATCATCTTGCTTCGAAGTAATGCAAGATGGACAATTCAAAAGAACATCACATTAAAAAGTGGAACTAAAGAAGGGAAAGAGATCAAAGAATGGGTACCTGAGATCAGAATGAAGAATGAGAGCAGCAATTATAATTCCTTTTCCAATTGCCAAGAGAAGTTTCACGTAAAGCCCGTGGATGCGAATCAAAGAATGGTTACCTGAAAACAAACTCCTCCCTTCTAATAGAAAGAGAGAGATTTTGGTAAAATATTGTTTGCCTATCTGTCTATGTTTGAATGAATCAAACAGATGGGAGGCGCTGCGTAAAATAAGAAAGGCTAAAATCTCGTTTTCATGGAGGAAGAAAGAGTCTACTTTTGTTATGATAAGAGCCCCCCTCTCAATTTTTAGACCGTTGGGATCCTTTTGTCCTTTTCTCCCGTGAGTTCTCCTTGAAAAACTAGTTTGGTGGTCAAAGTCCATTTGGAAGTCTCTAACCAGGCCCATTGTTTTTTTCAAATTTCGTTTTCTATTGGATCAAGCCCAACTGGTTGTTGGCGTAAGAAGGGGGATACGGGTATGGGCCTAAGTGGGCTTACTCAACAGCACGCATCTAAAACCGAAACCCCACTCCCTCTCACTCTCTAGTCTCTACCATCGATATTTCCCTCGTCTTGAACTTGGAGGAAAGCTCTCACACGAGAAAAAACCAAAACCCCACTCTCTCTTTCAGCAATCCATCTAAAAAAGAGCAGAGAACGACAACAATTCATGGCTGCTTTACCATTCTCTGCGGCTCAATTGAAATTCAGTTTCAGGCTCCACATGTGTTTCAGGCTTCAACTACCGAGCCAGCCATTCAAATCTATTATTTTCTAGAACCCCACGATTTTTCAATCGTTCAAGAAGAAGAAACTTGTCTTTCAAAAACATTGCTAGAGACGAAAGGCAAGAATTGAAAGATCCCACAGTCAATGGGGAAGGTTCTTGTTGTACTACTCGAAAGCTTCTTCCCTTTCTAGTCTATTTAGCGTTCTCTCATTCAACAGCATGTACTGATATTGCGCATGTGCTTTTATACTGTGTTTGCAGCTTCTTTAGATACCTTTGAACCTGATTCAGCATCTATTGCAGCCAACATTAAATACCATGCAGAATTCACACCATCATTTTCTCCAGAACTGCAGAGAGCGTTCGCGATTCGTTAATCATAAATTGGAATGCCACATGTGAGAAGATGAATGTAAAGCAGGCATATTATCTGTCTATGCAGTGCTTACAGGTTCAGTACTGTTGGTTTTCTGGTGGCCACAACTATTGAAAACCAATGCTGCTATGCTAGTTTGGTTTTTACTTGCAGTGCTGATGATTTGTTATGTACTGTGTTCTTTATTTTGCAGGGTAGAGCATTGCTAAATGCCATTGGAAACTTGGAGCTTTCAGGAGCCTATGCTGATGCTTTGAGAAAGTTGGAGGATGTAGCCGCCGGACAAGTAAGATATTTTTATTATATTTTTTTTCAGTCATCATGGCTGATAACTGCTTACTTTATGCCAAGTCTCCAGATTTATGAGTGTGATATGAAGTTGGATTTTCTTAACTCAAGATACTTTTTTTTTTGCTTGAGAACGAATTTTTCATTGATCAAAATATACTTAAGCAAATTGCTTAAAAGGTTTGTACAATATACAAACACCACAATACAAACAAAAGCAAACTGCTGAAAGTTTCAGCTCTTGCAAAGAGCATCATATCCGGGATTTACAATAGCTTTCTGTAGAATTCTTATTTTGTGAAGTCTAGGTCGAACAAAGCTGGAAATTCTATCAGACTACCAGCACTGAATTATCCTGCACTGGGGGTATGGACTCAGGTCCAACTATGGCTTGTTCAAACATCTCATCACAAAATAAGGCAAGTTGTATGCGTGCTTCTGTCCAGATATTTTCACAGCACCTCAGTAATATTTGTGCTGGTTAGGAACGGTTTATTATTGTCATTATTAATATTTCTAATGCCAAAGCTGATGGTTCCAATTGATGATTTGTTGTGATCAGATTTGCTACATATTGGACCCCGGGGATGAATCTGTAGAGGGTAAGACACTAGGGTTGAAGCAACAATATACACTATGCTCTGCATCTCTCCAAGACATAATTGCTCACTTTGAAAGGAGATCAGGGAAGCCTGTGAAATGGGAAAATTTTGCAGTGCAAATGAATGACACTTGTCCAACACTTTGCATCTCGGAGCTGATAAGAATTTTGATGGATTGGAAGGGTTTGAGCTGGAAGGAAGCATAAGCTATTACTCAGAGGTACTTCCCAGCATGGGTTTTGCACTTATGTGGCTACCAGTTGTGCAGTAACTAAACTATGCTTGTTTCACAATGTATGTCACGCCTATGTGTGTGCACATTTGCATGCACATGAATTATAGTTGATCCATACAAAGATCAACATTTCACAAAAAAAGTTTTATACAAAATCATTACATTCTCGGAAAAATTAGTTGCACTATATGCTGGCTTCTATTTGTGGTTGCTAATATTTCCTCGGACCTTTTGATACACGCAGAACTTTTGTATGCACAAATCACACAGTTCTACCTGAGGCTCTGGAGAAATGGAGTTTAGACCTTTTCAGGAACTGCTGCCTCGGCATGTTAAGATCACTAGGATGATTGATGAAGAGGTAATATTAGAAAGACATGGAGATTTTGTGTCAGATCAATTTTTTTCTTCTGTTATGTTTTCATATCTTCCATGTGTTATCCAGCTGATTCATGCCATAGTTGTGGAGTATGGCGCTGAGGATCTCAACTTGTTGCGGAAAAATCTAAAGCAAACGAGAATTTTTTATAACATCGGGTTGCCTGAGTCAGTTAGAGAATTGTTAGTTAAACTAGAAAGTTCTGCTGTTGACTCCATAGAGGATGTTGAAGTCTCAGATGAAGAAATTGAATCTACTGATGAAGAACAGTCTGAACAATAGGAAATTGATGAGACAAATGAGGCGACATTTGAACCATATCCAAAACTGCCAAAGATGGTCCAGGTGGCTAATCTATGTCTTCAGTAAATGGAGCTGCTGAGATTCACAGTGAAATAGTAAAAATTGAAGTATTTAATGAGTTCTATAAGGAAACAGAAATTGCATGCTATTCTCTTCCTCATATCACTTTCTCATGAAATTGAAGCGCTGCTATTTTTTCTAGGACTACTGTGCATTGAATGTTCTTCATGACAAAAGTAATTCCAGTATCCATAACTTTTTGACAGTTGTGTCGTGAGAATTTTCAGAATAAAACAAATGGGGCGACACCAAGAAGATGGATTCGTTTTGCAATCCAGAACTAAGTAAAATCATAACCAAGTACTATAACAGATAACTGGGTCATAAACACTTGGAAACTGTCGACCCATGGAAAGGTAAATTGCTATTTGCTACGTTACAGCCTACAGGTTGCAGTGTGCTCAACTTAGATATCTGGTGACATTCAAATTGGGATTTCACTTGAATGCATTTTCACAAGCGCATGTTTTAAATGTCCCAATATTGCATGACACGAGGCATTCCATCTACATTTTGGGACCACTAAATTTGACCTCGTCAGTTTCGCACACATCATATTTTGACAGACAAGTGTGAGTTTTTGCAGTTTTCTTATTACGAGGACCTTCAATCTTAATGGATGGAAGCAAAAAGAAGAAACAAGATCAAGGTTGCGGCCTTTCTTTAAGAAAAGACTGGATATATTGTCAATCCTGATGCAATGTTTGATGTACAGGTTATTTCCTGCCTGTCATTTCCTAGATCTGTCTCTGCCTTATCCGATTATACAACTCTGGAGGAAGCAGTTTTTGGTCCTTTTGTACATGGCTCTTGATTTCTGGTTTCTGGCACTAAAGAGTTCCGAGTAAAACGTGGGCACTTATGTTGAAAGGTTGGGAATGATGACGGTTAATGGTGATAACAGGCAGTGTCTTGAGTTTTATTTGTCTCACTTTTGTTCATATCGGTGATGTTGAGCAGAAAAGAAAGGACATCTTTAAAGATAACCTCTTCATATTTATATTATTTATAAATGAAAAATATATTGAGTCTACAAATAATAACTCTAATTCTCAGGTTAGGTGCATACACGAATACAAGCGGCAGTTACTGAATATAATGGGAATTGTTTATTGCTATAAGAAAAATGAAAGAAATGGTTTCTGAGGGAAGAAAGGCAAAGTATGTTCTGTTCCTAGGGTATATATATTTGGAGGCAAAACATTTGCTACATATGTCCAAGCCAAGAGGATGGTGAAATTTATGACAGATGACCTTTTGTTAATCATGATGCAGACATGGATGACCATTTGAAGCAAATGTTAGCAATTGTACTATGGAAGCATATACATTATAAATTAGCAAATGTTGCCTTGTTAAAAAGGTCGAGATGAGCAGTTACTTTATTTTTTTATTATTCAACCAATAAAGAGAATTTATAGCCAAATAAATAGTAAATAAAACTACAAATTAAGAGTTACTAGACGCAAATAAATTATTATATATTTTTGTATAATAAACAAGGAAATGGAAATTATTGTGTAAAGCAACATAACATTCGAGGGAGAACTGATCAATCGATTTAGAATAAACACTTTCCAAAAGATGCTTTCAAGCTTTCCTTCCCATGCACGAGGCCACCGATTGAAAAGAATGTACAAGTTACCTTTACGGAGTAGAGCAAAGCTTATAGCTCATCGGATCAAAAAGTCTCGCAGTGGAGAAAACACCACTTTCTAAGAGATAAAAGGGAGGCTTTTGCTTTAATCACTCGCTTGCTTGGTGTTAGAGACATATCTCTCATCAAGTTAGGCATGTCCCCAATATTAATAGGCCCATTAAGGTAAACTCCCTACCAAACCGAAGTCAATGATAAAGTAAGAAAAAACAAGTGACCAAACTGATGTGCCCTGCGAGGCGCCATTATTTCCATTCACAGCCCAACCAAGTGCAAGTCAAATGGCTGACAGGTGAAAGTGTGACAAAATTTGTGAATTTCTCCCCAACACAACATTGCAGCTTTAGGCTTTGAAGATACTACCTAACCAGTAGGTGGTAGGCATTCTATAAACCAGTTTTATGCGAACGTATAGAAAATAATTGCGAAGCGTATAGAAAGCTTGATCTGCTTGCTCAATCTGGAATTTTTGCAAATAAAATGCTTGAAATATTGTTGAATCGGTGAAGTATACATAAAATCAGAAAACCTTTCATGCTGTCCTTTTCAACATGAGCGATAGTCAAGGATATGTAGTTTTTAGACATTAAAGTTGTGTTCGACGCCTGATTAAAAATTTGAAGGGGAGCATTGAGGATGTAAAAAGTGCCAAGAAGTGAAGTATTAAGGATGTTTAGGAAAATTTGAAAAAAAAATTAGGGTAAAAGGGAATCCCGGCCGCTATAAACCAAAACAAATTTTAAATAAAATAAAATAAAATAGTAAGAAAATAAATAATATTATACTTGTGGTACAAAATGAAAAGGTGTAAATTAATTAATTAATTAGCATTATATTTAAAAAAATAAAGTGAGATTTATAAAAATAAAAATAAAGTTCTCCTCAAAATTCCTTTACCCTTTCCATTATATTATAAGGTTAACATTTTGCTCTTTTTTGGAGTCTAATGTTACCGTTCTTTAAAATTTTCTCTCACCCAGAAGTTGTGCCCCACATAATTCCTTGAAAAAATTTCCCATACCTTCATACTCATTATATTATATCCAAGGTTAAAAGATTTTCATGGCACATATATATTTACAATTTATTGTGCTTTGTATAATAAATTTACTAAATTACCCCTGGCTAGTAAAAACAACTTGCTTTGCTTGGAGGGTAATTCAACCTTTTTATAAGGGTTTAAATATCATTGTCAAGTTCATAAAGGTCATTATATTTCTATCGTATTTTTATAGCATAATAAAATTACTAAATAGCCTTATAGAGTTACTTTCACTTAATTATTTTAGGGGGTATTTTTGTTTTTTAATGTTTTTCTAAAAAAAATGTAATGACTATAATACCCTTTAAATCAATTTCTCCAAGCTTTGGACCTATGGGTGTTTTTTTTCATTTCCTATAGGTTTTTCTATTATTATTAAGTTTGGTTAGGAGTGATCCAGTCTTTTTCTATTTTTAAAATTTATTTTTTAAAAAAATTGATAATGTGTGCAGAAGGTGACTCCACGTCTTTTGAGCAGCGCGTAAGCCACAAGTCGATGGAAAAATGATAGCTTCCACTACGGTGTTTGAAGCTTTACGACATCCTCTTCCAAGTTGGGCGATGTGTGTGGTGTTTTCAATAATGGTTTGTCGCTGGCCATCCCTTCCTTTTCTTTTCCTCTTCTCTCTCTCCTCCACGTTGAATTTCATGTTGGCCATGAAAAAAACAACTTTGTTATCTTATTTTTTGACATTTCATATTTGGCCCACAATAATTTAATTTCTAAGTTTGATTCTTAACTTTTTTATCAAATTTTAATTTGTTTTTAATTTCATCCTTGGATCCATAATCTTAATTTTTATTTTTTTCATGTTTGGTCCTCATTCTCTTGATTTTTATTTTTTATTTTTTATTTGAATTTTTTTATGAATTTGATTTTTCTTTTCATCTTATCCTTTAATTCAAAGTTTTATAATATTTAAGGCTATGCCTTCTATGTTTTAATTTTAAATTTTGATTCTTAGCTTTTTTATCCAATTTTATTTTTTTTTGCAATATCATCTTGGATTCATAATCTTAGTGTTTTAATTTTTTTAAAATTTGGTTCTCCTTCTCTTAATTTTTATTTTTGTTTTGAATTCTTATTTGAACTTGATTTTTTGTGTTTTGTCATTTAATTCAGAATTTTAGTTTATCCTCTCATTTTTCAAGAGTCGATCCGAGTCAAATATCAGGTCACGTGTAAGTGAGTTAACCCAAGTCAAACAATTTTTTTTGTTTTATAAAAGTATAAAAATAATATTATTTTATAAAAAAATAAAAGAGAATAGTCATTTAATTTGATTTTTTGTATTTTGTCATTTAATTCAGAATTTTAGTCATTTTTCAAGAGTCGATCCAAGTCAAATACCAGGTCACATGTAAGTGGGTTGACCCAAGTGAACCCAAGTCAAATATTTTTTTATTTTATAAAAATATAAAAATGATATTATTTAAAAAAAATAAAAGAGGATATATAATCAACTAGTTTTGACTAGGTCTGTCACGGGATGATCATGCCACGTGTTTTTAATCATTTCATATCGGGTCATTTCTCCAAAAAATTCTTTTGAAACCCAAACCGGCCATCCTAAGTCTCGGGTCACTCGAGTCACATGTCAATTTGCTTTCTATTAGGTTTTTCAGTTTGCATTACCCTGCTTGCGAGTTTTGTCGACCTAACCTTGATTTGTTGGTTCTTTGTTTTTAAGATTTTTTTTTTGTTAACCGAATTTTTTTTACAAACTTTATCTTTATATGTTTGTATTCTTGTGGATTGACAATCATAATTTTTTTTTATAATATCAAGTCAAGAATTTTTTCTCATTCTTTAAAATGCGTGAGTATTAATTTTTTACTTTACAAAAAAACTCAATCTGGCCCAGAGCAAATTGCGATGAATCCCAAAAAGCAAAGCTTTCATATATAGATTCTCACGAAGTCATGATCGGAGAGATTGAATTATTTATCATGATACCCAAACCCTAATCTGAAAATACAACATGAATACATGTATATTAAACCTCCAATATCCATGTAGTAGTTCTGTTATTAAAAAGCTAAAGTTTACACGGTTGATCAAGCGTTAGTTTCTATTTATAATTTATACTATATATGCTTTAGCCCATGACCCTTGATTTATCAATCATGGTAGTGACAAATGGTCGAGACTCATCGTGACTTTATAGCAAATGTCACTTTCGTTTAGCCATGTCTGTAGCTCTTTATATCACAGGGTTGTCCAGAAATCATGCCCTCACCACCAATAACTGTAATGATTATAAATTCATTTACAATTTACAAACAAGAGATTTTTTTTTTAATTTTTTTTATGATTATACCACTAAGATCCTTCAATGCTTTTGCTCGTGGCATCATTGAATCCCGCATGGCCCATATATATATTTCTATCTTATTATTGGAAGCTCATGACTGCTCGGTCTTGATCTTGTCCAATTAATTACAGCTAGACTTGCAATATACGTTGCTGTCCAATTAATATCAAATCGAAATAAATGAAAAATAAAAATAACTTTTCAAAGCCAGGCATCCATATTTTTTCTAGCTAGGAAACAGACAATCCGCAGTATATTCCTTTGATTAATGGGCCTTAACATAGGTTTAGTTGGTCCCAGAGTGAAGCTTGCCAAGAACTACGAGTCGTCAAAACTTGCTGGCGGATCTATATATGCATGCCTCGTCATTTCTATTTTCTCGTTCCTTTCTTTCCTTAATTTACTATGTTATTTCAAGGCTATCCCAATGCATGTGTAATAAGATAGTCAATCAATCCAATATTATCTTTGATTATAGAGAAGGCTAGACAACTTAGAATTAGCAGCAAGCAAACAAAAGATAGGATCTGGGATCCCAATGGACCCGATACTTAGAAATAAAGTATTTTTTAAATAATTACTCCATAAAATGGGCAAACGAAAAGGTGCTTAATTCATAGTCTTTCTTTTTTCAACGTTTTTTTTAGATAAAATTACTTCTAAATAATATACCCGTGTGCTCTTAATTAAGAGTTGGAGAAACAACTAATAATTTATTAATTACAAGCACATTAAGGTTGAGGTGACTCTAAAATCAATTTCTTTATTTATATCTTTAATTTAGCAGATTACATCCATAATTTCTTCTTCTTGTTGTTTTAAGGGTGCGATTTGGGCGGGTTTAAATGATACAAGTTGAAGATTGTATATATATATATATATAATGTACATATATGCTGCACTTATGGTTATGGATATGCAGTGCAACGATTAACTAATTAAGTGATAGAGATAACAAGAAGGTAGAGACAATACGGATATGGGGACAATACGGATATGGGGTCAACAAGAAGGTAGAGACAAAATCCATCTTGTGAATTGGAACAAGATGTGTCGGCCGAAGGAAGAAGGCGGGATGGGGTTAAAGAAAATGAAGTCAATGAATAGAGCCTTTTTAATGAAATTGGCTTGGGGAATGATGAAGGAGAATCATCTTTGGGTAAAAGTTCTAAAGGACAAGTATATGAGCACTAGGAGAAGGGAAGGTAATCCGGTGGCAATACCGTCTGACTCAGTGTTGTGGAAGGTCATTTGTAAAGAATGGGACATGGTGAACCAGAATGCAACCTGGAATGTAGGGAATGGCAAACGGATTTTATTTTGGAGAGACAGTTGGTTGGAGAGTTATGGGCCTATCATTAATCATTTAGAGAGGGAGGTGCAGGTAGAGACTCTTGATTATACGGTGGCTGATATGGTGGACGATAGGGGCAATTGGAAATGGGATGTGTTTGCCCATCTAATTCCTATGCAAATTGTGATGAGCATTGTTGGATACACTCCACCAATGCAAGATGGAATAAACGACACGATGGGTTGGGATCATTCTTCAAATGGAAAGCTTACAGTCCGAACTGCTTATATAGTTTTAGAGGAAAGGGGGGAGATGGATCAAGACCCTATTTGGAGGTTGATTAGAAAGTGGCAAGGCATGGAGCGTATCAAAGTGTTTCTTTGGACGGTAGCCCATAATTCTATTATGACCAATGACCTGAGATATCGGAGACATTTAACAGCTAATAGATTTTGTGATCATTGTGGTACTGAAGTGGAAACATTAACCCATGCGTTGCGCGATTGCCCTAAAGCTCGTAAAATTTGGGAGGTGTTCGTAAAGGTAGAGAATAGAGAGTTATTCTTCAGTCAAAATTGGTATGCATGGCTGGTATCAAATATGTCCGCCAAAAATAGAAATACGGATCATAGGGCTTGGTCGTTGGAATTCGGAATAGCTCTATGGTATATTTGGAAAGAAAGGTGCAATAGAGTTTTTGGAGTAGATCAGGGTAATTGGTTTAGGGCTATTCTTGCTATAAAAAGAATGGGTCCGGGATACTGAGTTTACTTAAAGGCATGGTAATGATAACGGAAGAAGCAGTAAGGAAGATACTCAGGTTGGGTGGAAATACCCACAAGAAGAGCGGATCAAGCTAAACGTGGATGGATGCAGCAAAGGAAATCCAGGAGTGGCAGGTGCTGGAGGAGTGATTAGAGACCATTTGGGAGCGTGGATAGGGGGATTTGCAAGGAATATTGGTATTTGTTCGTCAGTTAATGCAGAGTTATGGGCGGTCTATGTTGGGCTTCAACTTGCATGGGATAGAGGGTTTAGGAGGGTGGATTTGGAATCCGATTCCAAAGTTGTAGTGGGTCTCATTAATGGGGATAGTGTGAGAGTGGACAGGAATTATAATATAATTATGCAGATTAAATGTATGTTAGGGAGGGATTGGGAAGTAACAACTTATCATGTGTATAGGGAGGCCAATTGTGTGGCCGATTAGTTGGCAAATTATGGGCTAACTAGGGATTTATTAGCCAAGGGATTAGATGTGTTAGAAGAACCACTGTCGGGGCTTTATCCCTTATTGTATTATGACCTGATTGGATCTACTGTTACTCGTTCAATTTAGAAGGGCTTATTAGCCCCGATTATTACCAAAAAAAAAAAAGTGATAGAGATAACGAGTTTTTCTGGCTCTTATCATTTTGTTTAAATAAAATTTATTAAATTTATTAAAAAAAATATTTGCTAATGGTTTAAAAATTAGTTACTTAGCTTCTGAGAGTACTGTAAGTTGATTTTATATAATCAAATTAAAAGTATATTGAGTACAATCGAGGAGTGGTATTTTTGAGATAAAATACATCTTATTTTACATATTTAAAATATAAAAATATTCTTAAATATTTAAAATTATAAAATTAATCAGTTTACCGTAATATACACACACACACGGTACGTAGTTCTTAATCTTTTAAAAGTCGAAGTATTTTAAAATAACTTAGTTTAAGATGTAAAATTCATTTTTCTTAAATAACCTTAATTAAATTATTTAGTAGTTCATTGATTTCTTTTTTTTATTACTTAAAATATTTTGTGTTGTTCTGTGTGTTTTTCAAAAAAAAAATAATTAATTTAACAAATAATTCAATATTTAGTTTCTCAAAGAAGATATTTAATTTAAATTATGTCTCTAGCTAATTGTAATTTAATTCAAATAGCGTAACGGTTCATTATTAAATAGTTTAATATATTTAATTTCACAGAATAACACATTGCAGTACAGGAAAAATAGTAGAAATCAAACAGACTCGAAATCTAGGTCAAGTTAGTTTGGATAAGAAAGAGAATAATATCTCAATAAATTCCATCTCTCTATATATATTAAATTTTTCCACCTCCAGTTCAAAAACATTTGGATAAGAAATTAGGAAAAAATATAAATGGTTGGCCATAAAAATTCATAATTACTAGTCATTTTAAAAACAAAAATAAAAAAATAATCTCCTCGCTAAATTCACAGGTAATTAAGAATGAAACAAATTTCATCCATAACTTGATCCTTTTTTCCTGCATTATTGCAGTGATTTTGTAATTAAAAACTATATATATATATATATATATATATATATATATATATATGCGGAGAGTTTTTGAAAGGATATTTAATATTAAACATGTATATAAGTTTGTTATTGATAGAATAATTAATATTTATCTATCCGTCGCTGCAGGGTTAATATGAGGGAAGCCTAAAGATTAGTGATAAATAGAAGCTTACTTAATAGCAGAGAATTAAAAATTTGCTAGACACGAAGGGTTTATTGATTTGAAAGTAAAAATAAACAAAAGTTCGGTGGTTTAAGATTTCTTTTCAGCTTATTCAAATTCCTTGGTTGGAGACATATATACGGATCAAGTTCCGACTAGCTACCTGCCTAGCTAGTAGTAGTTCGAATAGTTCTCAAACTCGATATGGGGTATGCTGAGGTTGAAAACTCAAATTATTTATCAATATTAAATAGAATTTATATATATTAAACAAGACTCTCAGAACTTCATTGACTCAATCAAGTTATTATTGATCTGTTAAATCATTTAAATTTAACTAAATTAATATTCAAAACAGCCTAGTAAATTAATTAATGAATCATCGAATTGACCATTCATATTTGGAACCAGTCTATATAACATTATATATACAGTGGTGCTCGTGATGTTGTTTTCAATTAACATTAAATGAATGATGAGATATGATTATGACAACAAAGTTTTTATATATGATATGCTATGATCAAGATTGTAGTAGAATCAGTGGAACACACATATATTACGGTGCCCTTTTTTATTCTTTTGTCTCCACACAGGAGGTCATGAACTCGCTTTTTTATTTGAACTATGTTGTTTTTATTTTAAAAGTATTTATGAAAAAAATTAATGTTTTTATTTAAAATTAATTGTTTTTTTATGTTTTTAAATTATTTTGATATACTGATATTAAAAATAATTTTATTTTAAAAAAATATTATTTTATATATCTTCAAGCAAACAACACCTCGCTCAAAGATATTCATTGTGATCTCTGAAGGGTAGGAAACCATGTTATTACTTGTAATTGATTATTAATTAATGTAACTGAGTTAATACAATGAATGTGATCTGTATGCACGTAGAATGGGCTATATATATCACAGTTATTAACACATGGATTGGCTTCACAGTTCGATCTAGGAATTGATCCGGGTTTATTATAAAGTCGGCCGGTACAACAACCCATTAAAACTTGATTGTTCTGGCAGGTCGATTTATGACCCTGACGAACCTGGACGAGACTTGATATTTTTTTTTTAATTTTGGTTTTTCTTCTAAACTCCTCTTTTTTCATATTTTTTTAGTTAATTATTAACACCTTTTAAAGTTCATTATATAAATATTAGAAAAATATTTTATTTTTTCAATGTATAATTTGAAACCTTTTCATATATATACTCTATGTTCACAAAAAAAAAGTTATGTTATTTCAATATAGGATTTGAAACCCTTTAGCATATATACTCTATATTCTCAAGAAAAAAATTATTTTTTCAATGTAGAATAAAAAAAATTTTGGTTTAAATACTTCAATTTAAAAGAATAACATAATATCTTTTCAATGCGAGATTTGAAACCCTTTAGTATATATATTTTATATTCACAAAAAAAGTTATGTTTTTTCAATGTGAGATAAAAAAAATTTTAAAATATTTTTTAAAATTTTATTATTTATAATATATATAGCCTATATTCACATGAATTTTTTTATATAAAATATTAAATTTTAATTTTAATTTTTCTGGTTACTCCTAAAACTCGTTTCGGTTTAATATATATATATATACACACACCGATATGTACGTACGTACAACCACAGAGGAGCGTAGATTTTTCTGTAGAATTGCAGGGCATTAATCACGTACGGTAAAGTCAACATGGCAACGCGAACAACCATGTTGACTGCCCTAGACCATAAGATATGGCGGGGTATAGTTGAGGAGGCCCGGCGGGGGCTCCCACAACCCACAAGTGGGTTTCTTCTTAAAGCCACATTTCTTGATCGCCACCACTTGATCTGATTACCCCACTCCCAGCTAATTTGTTTAAATTTAGAAGATTCCATGAAGTGACCGTGTTGACCTTTCGATAATAATTATTCACGTGAATATAATGACCACATCATACAAAATACTCGAATAAGATCTTTCGAGTTGTAACTCACTGACGACAGGCCCTACATTTTCTTCGGGCATCAGCATGAAAATTCCACAGCTTTAGATCCATGACTGATCAGGCGGTGACGGGTGAAGCATTTTTGCTATCGTGTAAAATGCCATAGATGCATGTATATATGGAAGCTTTCTCATTTTTAAGTTTTATCTACTGCTAATCAGTGATCAGAGAGATCCTTCATGAACTTCGGTGAAAGTGACCGGCTTGCTTAAAGATCAAGTTAGCTTAATTATTAATAAAAGAGATTCGAATCCGTCCCCACTCCTCATGCCCGCCCTTTAAATACTTGAGGCGTTTCTTTGAACTTTAAGGAAAAGGCCATTTATGCATCCCATCCAAATTAATTAAACAATTTATTTCCTTAATTACTCTAGCCTCTTTAATATCGATCTATGGCTCGCTCCCTCACGTACGCTACATTTCTCTCTTTCTCTCTCGTTTCTCCAGTCGGCTCGGGTGGTTAAATATGCCAGAGAAACTCTTTCCTCCCCATGTATACATGTACTTGTCATTATCTCATGTTTGATTTTATTAAAAAAAATTTAAGACAGTAAAATTTAAATTCTTAATTGTTTTTTCATTAGGATTTTAATATTATATTAAATAATCATTTTAATTTTAAAACTTAATTAATTGATAGATAAATCCTAGAGAATTATTCACTTTAGCCTAACGATCTGGGAATTAATTAAGTAGTACATGATAGAGTGGCTGAATAGACGGTAGAGTTCGGGGTTCATAGCGATCGATGCCTACAACGATCTACTGTGTGGTTTTTGAAACCACAAATCTAACAAGGGAATCCCCCTCCTCTAATTAAAGGTGGGCGATTCCATTGATGGAAGAGGATCGTTTCCTTGACTGTTCATTAATGGCCTGTAGTTACTTGGGTAGGTCTGTCTATTACTAGAAGCAGAACCAGCGGTTGAGAAACTAGCACCACTACTTAAAGAGATGGTCTTCTGGACCATGCTGGCTTCCATGGTAGACCCTTCATCCTTGTATGCTGTTGAAAAATATTTCATGGGCTGTCAGAAGTCCATGAAGTTTCAAAGAAATTTTACTGGTTGAACTCCGGTAGGCAGGGACGGAACTCCATTGAAGGGTGGAGCGCCATGGCACCCCAAATTTGGGAAATTTAACATTTTATTCCTGCAATTTTAAAATTCTTAATTACGTCCTTCAATCTTACATGTTTTGCATCCAAAAAACCACTTGATTTCTTATTTCCCCTCCAATCCTAAATCCCTGGTTCTTCTCTTCAGCAATGATGTATATAAGCTGAGATTCATAAGGAATTAATGGAATTTAACTGGAAATTAAAAATTAAAATCAATAAAGGAAAAGTGGTTTTCCAACACCAACTCATCTCAAAAAATATATAAAATGATTAAAATAACTGCAATTGGTTTGCCTGACGGTGAAGATGCATTGCTTTATTCCTTGATTTTCTCGGTTTAAATCTTGGAGGCATGCAGTAACAAAAAAGAGTTTATTAAATTTCTTTGAATGTGTGAAGATGATGCATGTAGGATGTGCGCCTTTAATTAATTATTAATATCGCTTGGAAAGAGAACTCGATCGATATTGATGCGCAAGCTCGTATGAAGATACATCTTACCATCAAATTAACAATAAATAATTAAAATAAAATTTTAAAGATTTTAAAAAATAAAAAAATCACGACAATATACATCATTAAGACTCTTAAAAAGGTTTAAGAAGTAAAAAATATTGCGGGGAGCCCCAGTCATAGATACTAATAAGATCTTAGTCCTTTATTTAATTTAAAATGCTAAGATCAAACTAACTAACATGGATGCATCGTGTTAATTAGCAGAAACTTGAAAGAAATTTAATTCGTATAATTAAGTACACAATCCTTGCAGATTATCACCCGATTTGCTCACAAAAAGCCATAACATCGACCGATCAAACAAATACATAGGCTTACCCCCATATAACTACAGAAATCTTGCAAATTGTCAGCTTACTAATTAATTTGCTCACAAATTAAAGCCATAAAATTGACCGATCAAACAAAAAAAAAAAAGGCTTTCCCCCCTTTTAGGTAACATGGCAAATTTACTTGACGTTTAGGCAAGCATGATACAATGAAGCGTCATTGTGGGATTGCAACTTTTCATCATATAAAAGGAATAATCCCATTGTCAAATAATGCTTCCAAGAAGACTTAGATATGGCTATCCATTTCAAGCTTACAACCAAATGAGAAATGATTTCATCTCATTGTCATCATAAGTGTCATTTATAGGATAAATTCGTGCAGCTGATCCTTATTTTCTGTATTTAACAGATGTCCTAATGCTTAATAAGCTCGAATTAATGAACCCCAAAGCGTAGTTTTGCTGTCAGCATCAATCGTTGTATTGGTGGGCCAAGGCCTAAAAATGAAATTGTTCCATGACCGTCCCCTTGCTTAACCAACGGAGATGATCTTGATTTCTCTCTCGTCTTCTTTCCTATCTAGGGCCACGATAGCTATTCTCTAGTTGTAGGTTTGGTCGAAACTCCTACGCTCGCAGACGTCGTCACCATATTTCTATCTTAGACATTGAAGATTGATGGCTGTAAGTTTCTAAAAGCATTTGACAAAACTAACGCTAGCTCCGGCTGCTATCCGATTCAATTATCAGGAGGTTGATTAATTGACGACTGACAACAAAGTTTGCTTGCCTGAGTTTTTCCTTCCTGGACGCCTATGTTCCCTGTATATATTCATGACACAATTAGCAGAGAATTTCATGATCAAATTATGCTACGTATCACGGACTGCAGGAAAGCACGCACATAACGGTGGGGGTCAAGTATATATATGTCATGAAAATTAATCTCACTCCTAGCGTGTATATTCCTGAATAAGTGATTTGTGAAATTTAGTATTAATTTGTGGCTTGTCCCTCCCGTCCTAACTAGAATAAAATCCTGTGGTTCTTATGAAACTAGCTAGCTGGTCCAGTCCAGAAACATTATCTTTGATATTTTTTTGCCCAATCTTCAAAGTGGATTCGGTCAAATACGCATTGTTTTCTACTTCTCTTCCTTCTCAAGGTTTTAGATTCCTCTTAACTAAACCACAAAAGACAATGCGATTCCTATAAACCGAAGACTTTGATTCAAACAAGTTATCGCGGCGCAATAATTTCATCTTTTAGAACCCACGCGGTTACTAAAATATTTTTTTTAATTAAGACTAAATTAATATGATTCTTTTAATATTTTTTATATACTTAGTACTAAAACATCAACATATGTTCAAAAATATTAAATTAATATTTTTAAAATAAAAGGCCAGTTGAGCTACCAAAATAAACGCACCCTAATAAGGCATACAAATTAAGAAAATGGTGTCAGCCTCTTACCATCTTCAAGGGAAGCCCTCCTTCTTTCCCTCTCACAATCAAATTTTAGACAAATTAATTATATGGGAAATTAAGATTAAAAAATATAAAAAAAGGCAGCCAGCGATCGAAGTAGGGGCGAGGAGTTTCATCTCATGCGCAAATGTGCTATGGGGGTCGGGGAAAATCGTGCAGATGGTGTTAGAGCTTCATGCCTCACGGAAGGAGGAGACAAGGAGAGATTGGCCGAAGAACCAGTGTCACAGAGAGTTGAAGGTAAAAACTGGGTGCTGCCCTCTAGTCAGAAAGTAAACCCTCTACTAATACCACCACCACTACAACAATGGAGCAGGACTATTTATTCATGCGCGTAAGGGACCCACCCGCATCCCCTTCCCTTATTATCAGCCTCCCGTATTATTATTATTATTATTATTTTGCAGTCGACGCATCCCTAATTTTTCCATCTTTTATCTTATCTCTCTCTCTCTCTCCCCTCCTTTTTCTCTGTTTCAATGTTTTTCGGTGATAAAAAAAATAAAAGAGTTAATATTTTTACAGGACAAAAAGTTTTCTTTCCTCGAACCCTTTGAAAGAAAGTTAAAAAACAACGCGTCTTTCCCAACACAACGAACTTCCTTCATATCACTTCTCCCAAAAACCCTAACTCTCTCTCTCTAGAAACCACATGCGCTCACTCTCCTTTTTCACTCCTATCTTTTCAGTTTTTCCCCACCCTCTACTTTTTCTCTCCTTTATTATATCACTCGAATTCACTCTCTTGTTCTCCCCCAAAACTCAACTGTTTTCCGATAGATCTCTGCAAATTATTTGATGGACGATACAGAAAATCCTGATCCAGGGACCGAGTTCACCAGCGAGTCAAGCTGGACACTCGGGCCTGACTCGGATAGAGCCAATTGTTTCTTCTCTAACCACAGAGAGAACTCCATACTCAGCGAATTCGGCTGGAATCTTCAATCGGATGAACCAGCCCGGTTTATGGACCTGGATCCGGTCGAAGCAGAAGAGAGGTCCGATTTGGCGGGAAACATAGAGATTCAGCGATTGCAAGGGGCAAGTCCGGCGGGGTCTGGTGGTGGCGCCGCTGACGTTTCAACTTCAAATTACCCGTCAGTATCATCGAGCTCCAGCGAGGATCAGCCCGACAAGTCTACGGGCTCCGGCGGGAAACCGCCTGAGATACCGTGAGTTCACTTGTTTGGATATTCAAATATCCATGAAACAATATGGTTAATGTTTTATATAACTTGAAATTCAAGGAAAGAAATTATAGAGTAGACAGATTTTGCAGTTGGAATAACGAGGGATAAAATCACAAACAGAATCGAATTTCCCCCCCTTTTGCAAAGCCTTTTCAGCTTCCAAGATAGAGAGAGTGCAATTTGCGCGTCCGTACGATCTAGAAACTTTCAAAAAAAAATTAAAAAAGGGGTCGGGTGGGGGGTTTGGTTCATGCAAGTTGTTGGGGGGTGGGGAGGGGAGGCAGTTTCGTAATTGGAGTGAAGTGCGGGGCTAGATGAGGTAATTAAACGGAATAAAGCTTAAGTGAGAAGCATAATTAACAGAAACCACGTCCACCGCCGTTATTGCGGCGGGCATGGCGTGCTCTCTATCTTTTTTAAACAGTGCACAATGAACATGCATTGAAGAATCATTTTTTTGAGTACTAGTAATTAATATATAGGGATTATCTTTCTTATTAAAGAGATAGAGAATATAGAGAAAATTTGTTTTTGTCGATTTGCTTGGGCAATATTGCTTTTTGTTTCAAATAAGGTAAAGAGATATTCTCTTCTTCTTATTATAAAAAATTCGCTGTGCTGCTGCTGCTGCTGCTGCTTGTTTTATGTTCTATATTCACCCCCCCTATGATAGTCGAGGTGCACATTGTAATCATTTTGAATGCGATGCGTGTCTGCCAAGAATATGCGTTGTTATTTTCAAGTTTCTTCTATGATCTCGCTTTTTGTTCATACACTAATTTGTAGTTTATGAATTAGATTTTCTTCACTAGCTTTAATTACTTCTCTTGTTAATTTTTGTAACAATCTTTTCTTCACTGTCAATCATTTCATGTTGCCCCTCGCAGCATGTATATATAGACATGTGATGCCAATGAGCTAGGTAGCTTACAAGTAATTTCCTCTTCAGTACGTACGTACTTCCCTTCTGAATATTTGAAAGATAACATTTTTTTCATTTAGGACAAATTAATCCTACTAGAATGTGTACTTAGACTGGATAGATCTTGATGTGGTTCACATCAGGCTGTTGATTTCCAGAGAGAAATATACATTAATTCACGTGAAAAAATACAATCTAAAAACTATGATTAATCTATTTGCAATCAAGTTATTAATTACAAAATACATCTACGTACGCACTTTTTCTTTCTTTCTTCTTAATTTTCAAAAAAATTTATTTATTTTGATAATCGTAGTTGAAATATTTTGTAGGAGCACTAAGGTTAAAAAGAAGGGGCAGAAACGAATCCGGCAGCCACGCTTTGCTTTTATGACTAAAAGTGAAGTTGATCATCTTGAAGACGGATACCGATGGCGGAAATATGGACAGAAGGCAGTTAAAAATAGCCCATTTCCCAGGTCTGTAATAACTACACCTCTCTTCTTAATTACTGTCCTAAGAGTGTACATGCTATCTTTGTTGAGCTCAAAGGTAGAAAAATTAAATCAACTTAGTTTCTAAACTATAATTTTTTTTATTTGAGTACGGTGAATTAATTTATATATATAAAAAATAGGCCCCTCCATCCATGTTTTCATCTCCCCATCTTTTTTTCATTATCAAATCACTTGTTTTCTCGATACCATCGCGTTCTACACAGTTATCTATAATTAAAATTAACGTAAAAGCTTGTTTTTTATATAAAAAATTAAAAGTATTTAAATCAAAAAAATTAAAATTAAGGACGAATTCAGTTTTTGACTGAAATTCACAACATTTTTTAGTTATTTACCCTTTTTTTGATCTTGCAGTGCATAATTTTCTCTTAATTAAGTAATTAATTATGAATGCCTATATAGATCCTTTACTTCTACCTTGTTATAACTGACTCAAAATTACGTCTTAGGGTGCTTTTTGAAACAAGTTGCATAAAATCTATATATGTGGTGTCCGAGTTAGGGATATGTTTTCTCGCAATATTCTCATTTTTATCTTTTTTCTTTTTTCACATTTCTGATGCATACTTGACGTTCTCTGTAAAATCAATTCCAAAGTAAAAGCTTAATTCCTTACTTTTCTCCATCTCGCCCGCAAATATTCTTCAGGAGCTACTATCGCTGTACAAATAGCAAATGCACTGTGAAGAAAAGGGTTGAACGCTCGTCTGAAGATCCCGCCATTGTGATTACCACATATGAAGGCCAACACTGTCATCATACAGCTGGTTTTCCTCGAGGAGGAATCATCAGTCATGAAGCTACATTTGCTAGTCACATGACTCCTCCAACGTCGCAATTTTTTTATCCCGGGATGCAGTTACCCCGAGAAAATCCTCCAAGTACTGTGGTACAGTCGCAACCGTTGCCAGTTGGAGCAAGAGAGTGCAACACAGTGCCCACGCGAACTCCCCAACTTCCAACAGATGAAGGACTGCTTGGGGACATCGTACCTCCTGGAATGCGTTGATCAAATTGGGAAAGGTACTCATTACTTGCCTTGAATTGATAAATGTAACACATTTCAACTTACAAATATTGCGTGAATATCTAAGTTACCTTTTCCATTCTTGGCATGTATGAGAGAAGTACGCGTCCATTAATGGCATAGTTCTGAAATCAACTTTAGTAGTTTTAGTACTCTTAACTTTAGTAACATCCCATCTTTAAGATATCTATTTGCACATATCTCATTTAAAACCTCTCGATCCAAGGCCAGCTTATGAAGCCCTCAAATTACTCAAGCTTCCCTTCCTTTAGCATCCACCGAAAAATGGCCAGCAAAAATCCTCCTTAAAACATCCTTGAGCGTGTAGGATTTGTTCAGGGAAGTGGTATTGTTAATATGAATCAACTCTCACCATCTGGGCCGTCTGTTACATACTTAGTTTACATGCTTGAGCTGGAGACCATCACTCTACCCACTCAAGTTTAAGGATATTTAGTTATGTAATTAAATAAATGTCAAGATCCAATGTATTTATTCAGACATTTTCGTGTCGAAATATTATGTCATGTCTCGAATTATTTATGGAATATTATGTTTTCACGAGTCAATTATTGTACACTGTTTCCTGCAGGGGGATCGACAAATTATATTTCATGAAATAGGGTTGTTTTTATTACCTCTCCGCAGATAGTCATTCCATTCCATATTTTGTTGAAATGGCAATCGTAATCTTATTCTCTTTGTTTCTTTAAAAACAAAAATTTATACTGTCAAACGTAAAAATGGATCCTCACTAAATTTAATAGCATAATATATATATATATACTGAGGAAAAAAGAGAGGCAAAAATAAGAATATTTTATTAGCAGAATATCAAAATATTCATAGATTCATTCCATCCAAAGAAAACCAACTACAATCCGACTTCTTATTAGATTTTTGCATCATGATCCTTTTCTGATTACAAGAAAATTATCGAGGATGGATTCTGATATGCGGGAAAGTGTCCAATGTACATCTGAGTTTTAAAAACTTTAATTTCTAGAATATTGCACGCATATTCTATTGTTTCTTTTATTCGCACAACACTTCCTAACATACTTCCACGGGTATTTGAATTATTGAACTTCAAGAATTAACTTGAATGCTCAAATTCGAAGTTAATTCGTTGTTGAATCTACATTTTTACTTCCCAGAGAGGGAAAACTCGGCAAGGGTAATATTGACATTAGCAAACAACTACTTCAAACTAACTTACTGTACTTTTCTGATTTAATTCTTTCTTCTTATTTGATAAAAAATAGGAATATATATATATATATATACACACACACACACACACACACGTAGAGTGCAGCATCTATTTGAATCGTGTTAAATTAGCTGATCTATAGTTTAAACCTTCCCGACATGTTCAGGGAGTTGTCCATATAGTGCAGTGATCTTGTGTGCCCCAATGTTCCTCGAGGCGGGCGGCGAACCTGATTTTTTAACCCGAAACATGTCCTTCAGTTTTCTGAGACTCTTCCGTATATACTCACCGGCAGTATCTGACATTGATATGTATATGTGCGCGCGCTTCTGCATCAGGTATTTGTTGCTCATGGTAATGCGCCCTTGGCCCCTTAGAGAGAGGGTATTTATGTCATATCCACTTTTTGATTATTTGTGCATGTAGATTTCCAAGTTAATATATATACTGTACAGCGAGTTCGTGTTACTTGCTTTGCAGGTACAGCATGTGTTCTGTAATGTAATATAAAATAATTTTTAAAGATGATTTTTAATTGAAACTATATAGAAATAATTTCTTTTTATTTTTTACATTAACAGATTAAAATTATTAAAATTCATATTAAAAAATATTAATTTAATATTTTTAAAAACACATAAAAAAATCTAAAAAATAATTTTAACCATGAAAACAAACTCCATACCTGGATAGCATTCAATATAAGGTCAAGATAATATAGTTTATTGCACCGTTGCAACGCTTGAACATCTATTTAAATATTTTGTGTGTTTATAGCTGTTGTTTCATCTGTTTTTCATGGAAATTTTAAATTTATTTTTTTAATGTTTTTTTATCATTTTAATGGGTTGGTGTCAAATAAAAATAAAAATAAAACAATATTAATTTAATATATTTCTAAAAAACCAATTTAAAAAAAATCTCCCAATCGTACTCCAAAACAACTGAATTCATTTCTAAGGTCTAAATAAATTATTATTTTTTTGCATTCATTATTCAACAGCTTGTGATCTTCGATCTGTGATGCTTTTCTGATGTTCTGTGCGGTCAATTTATTCATGGTACGTACACGACTGTCAATTTCACACGTGAATAATTAATGAATATAGGCCTCAGAAGTAGGGGGGGCCTGCAAACCAGGTCAGTCCATAATTTCGTAGGCTGATCAGTAGGAGCGTGGATTTCGATGTTGCTTCAGAGTCAGCCGACAGTGTTTTTTACTTCTCCTTTTTCTCACAGCGCTTTCTCACCACCAATCTCTAACCCCTTCGCGATGGATACGTTGCCTCTTCGGACGCTCGGCATGATCCATGATTGCCGGGAAACTGTGTCCTTGTGATGAACCGAAAGGGTCAGGCTACCTGGTAATGCGACCGACCTCTCCCCTGTTGGCCACCTTTCAAGGCGGATCTAACACCGACGTTGGGTTAACGTTTTCCATTGTACTCTGTTAAGTTGCGTTGGTGTGGCATTCTTCTGTCTCTTTTTTAAACGTTGGACTCATATTGACAACGATAGTCTTTAATTTCACGACAAGTTCGCTATTTTGAATTCTTTTTTTTTTCTTCCTTTAATTTTCCTTATTTTTTATAAAATCTCATCATCCAAAAAAAAACTTGGTTATTTATGATAAAAACATATTTTCTTCCTTTAATTAAGTTGATGGCTTTAAACAAAACATGAGAGTTTGGGGTGAAAGGATATTGGTTTAAGCACAATAGAGCTAACTCATATAATAATTAAATATTGATGCTTCTTTTTAGCTATTTTCTTTTATTTGATTGGGTGTGAATATGCATGCAGTGGGGGTGGTAATATCTCTTTGTTTCTTTTGGAGCACCATTGTATTTTGTAAGACTATTAATTATTATTGGTTTCTCATCTGATTAATAATTGATTATTCGATTTTTCAGAAAGTCTAAATAATTTACCAAATAAATTTTATAATTACATATTGACAAGAACATTAATAGCTAGTTGGCTAGTAATTTTATAATTTTATAGAAATTAATATTATAATATTATAATTACATATTGACAAGAATATTAATAATTTTATAATTTTTCAGAGTAGTTTGCCCTTGATTAGTGAGAGATTGACATGTTATAGTTGGCTGGTATAGAAAAGAGTGAAATAGTTTCTCGAATTCAAAGTGCTAGCTAGTAATGATGCATTGGTGATATTAGTGAGGGATTTGTCACAATTGTTATTATTTTATTTGAAAGCTTGATATTCTAAGAATACCCAGTAATTGGTACAGTATCCATTTAAAAATAAAGTCACATGGATAAATTAAACAATCACATTAAATTAATTTGATACAATACAAGTGATTTAAAAAACAAAAATTTTAGGTCGAACTATGATGATGATGATCACATTAAACAAAAATTAAACAATCACATTGATGATGATCATAGTTTTAGTGTGGTTTTATGCGCTCATATATGAGTGTTGAGTCATTAAACAATGCAAAGTTAAAAAGTTTTTCGTATCCCAACATTGTTACTTTCCCACTTATAATCACCTGGTAACTCCTGGATTGCAACTTTTCTAAGATAAATGCAAATGAGTCTCTCCAATCTGATCACAGCAGTCGGTGTGGTGTTTTCAAAAAAGGAAGAGCATATGAGACACCAGCCCCTTGCTCGCGAGACTTCCGAAAGGTTTTCTGTAAGAACGGTGCGTGGTGGTAGCTGGGTGGTTAGGTCGAACTTGTTATGCATCAAATCGACAAGACGTGATAGAAAGCGAGCTCCCCCATTAAACCATTTTCTCCTTTTCTTTTCTTTTCCTTTTTTACTTTTCTCGGACGTTTGTGTTTTAACTTTCTTAGGCAGATAATTTTTTCTGTCTACTTGTGTTTGATACGTAACATTTACAAATATAAATTGAAGCTGTCATAAGAACCAGTCAACCTGAATAGTTGAAGCCCGTGTCCAAGATAAAGGAGTGGCAGCGCTGGAGCCTGGTCACCTCAAATCAGGCCCTTTTGTAGCTCATAACTCTGATGTCTGTACAAGAACAGCCCACCGTACTTTGATTGTGGACCAACTTACTCATAAAGAACGATGCTTTATGGTTTTTCATTTTTTCTCTCTCTCTTTAAAAGTATATAAAAAAATATTTAAAAAATATTTTATATAATTTTAGCATGCTAATATTAAAAATAAATAAATAAATTTATTTATTTTTAAAAGAAAAATACTTTAAAAAAAATAAACGAACAATTCTTTCTAGTTTTTTCTTGTGATATAGCACCTGTAATTAAGGCGCAAAGATTTTTAATGATATCAGCCAGTATGGGATGATCATGTTCATGCATGCAAAATGGGGACTTGAAAAGAAAAGGGAGCACAAAGACTTAAGTAAAGCTTAATTGAGTTGAACTGAACAATACGTTCATAAACATTACATGCTAAGTTGTTACTATGCAATCTCTGAAGGAATTAATAAGAACATCCTCCTTCAGGTTATGACCTGCAACGCAAATTGAAAAGGTAAGAAACAAATAAGAGAATAGTTTCCCAGCTAGTACTATATGGTTTTTTTTATACCATTCTTTAATTGTTCCAACCAATCAATATTAAAAGTAACCCCTTTCGCTTTAGAAAAGAATTCTTCTGTTCAGTTAATTTGAGTGCCTATTTTCAAAATAAATAAATAAAGAGACAACAGTCTTAGAGCCGTTATTTATAGTTTATGGGGGGGTAAGAAAACTACAAGAGAAAGTACTGTATTGTTTAAGAATTACCTATAAAAACTATTTTGTTAAGTTGGTTTTCATCGCTTCTCCACTTGCGAGCTGGAACAATGTCATATAACTCCCGCACAGCCTGCCACGTGTGAAAAGATTTGCATATTTATGGATACCAAAATATAAATTTTTGCAAAGAAAAGGCTCCAGTGCAAGAAAAATATAGCATAGGTAATGGTACCAAAGCAGGCTTTGAATTACAGCTCAGACCCTCAATCATTGACACAATCAAAATTTTGAACTCAAGTACTATTGAATTCCTATTGCTGTACTAACCCCCTGCTATCATTACTGTTGTAAGCCGTATTCCTAAATTATTCAACCCTTTCCGATAGAGGCCGCAAAGGGCACCAAAAAGTTCCATTATCGAAACAAATCATCATGAAACTGACAGGTATTATGATAGAAATGGGCATTGGTGAACATATAGTCAGAGGCTCAGAGCCAGAATACACAAACCACAACCTCCAAGAACCCAATCTGCAGCAGAAGATGAGTCAACTTGATAAACAATTCTTGGCATTTAATTTCCAAAACTACCTGCAAAGTATGTAGTTCATCAGAGTTTCTAACATATAAAACCCCTTTGCAGCGGTATACATCCATGCCATCTTTCTTGTCCCACAGAATCTCCTCAAGCCACAGGCGAACCTTTGGCAGTTGGAATGTCAGGAATCATTGAACAGATATGTATGTGACAACAAAAAGGCGATTAGAGAAGGAAAGGAAGAATTCTTTATAGAGAAAAATAAAGTACAGAAATAAGCCTAACTGCACAAGAAAGTCAAATAAAAAAAAGGGATGTTAATATCTGAATTATCTGATCAGATTATGTTCGATCAAACCTCCTACAGGTGTCCCTGAAACCCTTATTTCCTGTACTGTCAGCTTTCACAATGCAGACAAGCAAGCACAAACCAGGATAACTCTAAATTCAAAATTCAATTTCTCTGCCATGTTCATCCTATTTTCTAAATTTTAATCTGTCATACTACAATATTTTGCAACAATGATAGTGAAAAACCGAAGCTATTGGCCTTCAAAAGATGCTTATACAGGTACAGATACATCCCAAAAAACCAAGCATGCACCCATGCAAAATGGGGACTTGAAGGGAACACAAAGACTTGAGTCAATGAAAGAGCAACATCAAAACTCAAAAGCTATGTAGATATCCTATCATTCGTACACTATATAAAGGGCCATAATTTTACCTAAGAGAAACAACAAAACAGAATTGCAATTTCCTTCATGTTTATGGATATGATAGCAATTGCTAGTGCAGCTGAACTAGAGTAAAAATCAGAGCAAGAAAATGCTAGTCCTGGGGTGTATGCTTGTGACAAATGGCATGGTTTCAGCAATATTGGACCTAAGAGTAGCACATCACAACAAATTTGTACAGCTTGTTGATGATCCATTTCAAATAAACTACCTTATCAAGATCAACCTTCTGCGACTCACAGATACATAAAGTTCGCAAGCTGGAATCATGAAGATCACTGGTAGATAAAGACTTGCTTTCCTCTAATAACACTTCCAAATGACCAACGTGCTAAGATCAAAACACAGAAGTATTCAAAAAATATCCATTCAAATAAAAATTAATATAAAAAAGAAAATAGCATGCTGATAAGAAAAAAAAAAGCAAGGCTTTATATGACTTACTTTGGAATCATATGCCCGGCAGTTTAATATCTTAGATAAGTCTACCTGACACCGAACAGAATGAATGATATTAGCAAGGGAGTTGATCTTATGTATTTCATTTTCTAGTTCCTTCAAAGCCTCTCCAGAACCTCCCAAAGAAACCAAATCAACCTTGTTAAGAATGATAACATCCTACAAGAAAAAACCTAACTTATGAGTTATTGGAACCTTATGTATAAATATAACCAATAAAGTCAAATTGGAAGAGGAGCGAGCAAATAATTTATCCAATTACAAATTGCAGGTGCATGCATGTAGTAAAACAATCATACAGAAGTATGCACATATGTATATGAACCTGCACATGGCACATATCAGGCTGCCAAATCACTATAGAAGAAAGAAGAATAAAATGAGAATTACCGCAAATGCTATTTGAAGAGATGCTTCAGGAAACGAAGATGAATTCTGAAGTTCATTGAGCTGATAATGAAGGTTTTTGGCATCCACAACCTGCACAAGCAGCAATTTGTTGAGAGAGTTGGAGACAGAGAGGAGAAACAGTGGTAAGCTGTAATAAAAGATAACTAGAAAGAAAAAAAAAATTAGGGGTACTTGGAATATATTATACTTGTATGTACACAGAATGACATTAAGATGGGCATTTATGCCTCACACTAATACGGTGCCCGGAAGGCATGCAGAACCACATCCCTGTCTCTGGTTTACGGAAAAATGAGGGAAAGGACAAAACACAAAATTAAAAAGAACTTGGATCATGAAGTAAGCTTCCAATTTAAACTCTTTATGCATGAACTTGAAAAATTATTTATTTTCCTCAATATCCATAGAAGGAAAGGGAAGGAACTTTATTTTCCATTCTCAAACATTTCTTTCCTTCATTTTATTTCTAAGGCTGTGCACTATTTTATGTTGTTATTTGTTGTTTAGCATCTTCATCTAATTTTGATTTTTAGCAGCTGATTAATGGCATGAATCCAACAAACAATTTGATAACAGCTTGAATAGTTGAAAGGCCTGGATATGAAAAGGTTAACAACCTAAGCTCTAAATCAGACAGACAAGTGACAGAAATAATTGAATTGTCAAAAACAAAACTTACAGTTATTATAGAATCAAGCTTGACAGCTGATTCCAACTGATCATCCAGCCAAAGAACAGAAGCAAGTGGAGCAGGATTTGCTAGCCCTGTGGTCTCAAGCAATATATGATCGAGTCTACAAAAAAAAAGAATGATCGTTTACAGATTATTAAGTTGTGTCATAACTTATAAGCCTAAAGTAGTGATCAAGGGAATTTTGTTGACAAACTCTTATTTCCACGAACACTATGTTAGGATGGAAAGGGAAGAGAAGGACACTTATCTTTCAACCTTGTTGGAAGAACTTGGAAAGGAAAAGGAGTGAGTGATTGGAGAATTTGCATAACTCCAAATCCCAAAACCCCAAATTAGGGTTTTAGGGAGGGAAAGGAACTATATTTATAATTTAACAACCAGGGAAAGGATTGGATTGGTAATTTCATAAAATAGTGACAGATGCAGATAAATCAAGTGCATTTTTTAAAGAAACAAGAAAGTAGCAGCACCTTTCCTTCATCTGAACAAGTTGCTCTAGTGCTTGAACTAAACTATGCTTAACAGTGCAGCATACACAGCCATTAGCAAGTTCAACCCACTCTTCAACAAGAGCGCCATCTTCTCCTTCATTTATCATTGCCCTCTCAACTCCAATTTCTTCACCAAACTCATTCAAAATGACAGCGATCCTCTTTCCATGTTGAGTATTCAAGATATGATTAACAAGCTACAGCGTAACCCGTTAATGTCAATAAAATTTGTAGCTCTAAATATTTGACAAAACAGCATTTGATTACTAACACTCATTTTCTTCTGAAAGAAGATGCGAATCAATAGATAGATAGAAATATAAATCCCAGATAAGCGAAGCATCTTATCAATCAATGTTAACTAAATTAATTTATCAAGATGGTGAGGGGATTTTACAGTGGATTTGCCAGAGCCCAGATAGCCCGTGATGACCGTGACTCCAACAGGAACGTCTTCGCCTTGAGGTTGTTTTGAATGAGAGGAGGAGGGTTTTACTGGTACGGTTTCTTCAAGTTCAACTGCGAGAGGCGCATCGTCTTCTTCCTTCTCCATTTTCAAAATATTCAATCACCTCACTTTTCCTTTCTACTCCCTTTTCTTTATTAGGAATAAAGATGTGCGTCCGTTGCATTAAGGGAGCCCAGATCCCAAAGCCCGCTCAAAGGGGATGCACTAGCATCCTTGGGACAGGTACCCAAAGCTACTAAGCCCAGCCCATTTAAAAAGGGCTCGCATAAAAAAAACAGCACTCTGAAGAAAACTTTTTCATTTTATATAATAATTTGCGTGTTCCCATGGGCCGAATCATATTTTTAAAAATATAAAAAAATATTATTAATAATATAGAGATTTTTTTCTATAAATTAATGCAAAATAATAAATATTTAAGAGTTAACTCGATATAAATTAGTTTTTTAATAGATTTAAAGAAAATTTAAATGATTTTTTTTCAAAATTAATGTTGAACAATAAAATTTTTTTAAAAAATCCAAAAGATAAAAGAGAGTGTCAGGCCATGTAAACTTTTCAAACCGATAATTCGAGACATTAGATCAAAAACACTATGAAAAAGTAGTGAAATTCAATTCCCAGCAAATATAATATCAAATAATAAATTATTATTGTTATTATTATAACAATTACTATTTTCATTGTTATTATTGTTGTTGTTGTTGTTATTACTGCTATTACTATTACTAATATTGTCACGATCATTGTAATTATCACCATCACTACTATTATTAATAAATAATATCATAATTATTATTAATATTATTATTGTGATCACTGTCACTACTACTACTATTATTATTATTGTTGTTATTATTATCACTATTATTATTATTGTTTATATTATTGTTATAATTATTATTATCACCACTATAACTAATATTATCATTATTTTTATTTTTATCACTGTTATAAGTATTATTATTGTTGTTATAATAATAATAATAATGTTATAAAACCAAACACTGGATATGGATGTTTGGTTACTTTTCACACCCTTTTATTATTATGATCACTTATCATTATATATATATATATATATATATATATATATATATATATATATATATATATCAGTATTTTTGAGAGAATATAATTTGCACATATAATTATAAATTCTCATGAAATAAAAGTGTTCTTTTCATCTTCTAATCTCCATTGTTTTTATATATTTTATATATTTTTTATTAATTATATTGTTTTTTTATTATATGCTTCTTCAAATATAGTTTTATAATATATTATTATTAACAATAATAATTCATTTGTTATTACTCTTATAATTATTACCGCCACCGTAACTAATTCACTTGCAATATATTTGCAGTATACGATATTATTGAAAAAGACAGCAGATTAGGACTCCTCCGTCACAAATGACGCAGATTATTTCTATCTTTCCTTCTTCTTCTTTTTTAAAAAATATACAACTCAGATAAACAAACAACGTTGCATCGCTTCGAAGTTTAAGAAACTTTTGTCTTGCAGGTTAAAATAAAAAATCTTAAACAGATTACTAACCAGCTAAAAATTCCAAAGATGCATGTTTTACCGACAGAGAAAACTATCGATTCACTCGGGGACCTGGGTAAGGGCGAAAAGTTGACAGCATACACTGCGAGTTGATCCCAGAAATCTGTGACGAACATTGGAAAAGACAACTCACAAGTGGTTCAAAGAAAAAAGTCCCAACCATTTGAATTTCACCGGGTTTCTATGGCTTTCAATGGGTTTTTATTGGATGTTTTGCGTATCCACTAATCAATATGAATCACCGACATGGATGGATTATCCAGTGGCGGTGCCACTAAATTGCCGATGCCGGCCCGGTTCCATAACACTGGTCAAACACTCGAATTAATTATTATAGCTCCATAAGTATGTGAAGGGTTCAAAAAGGTAAAATAACATTTTGAATAGTATAAATATAATTTTTTTAATTACATGTATGTATACTTTAATAAAAAAATTATTAAAAAAACTAATTATATTTATTTTTTTTGCTGGCCCTATTTTATTGGTTTTAGCTTTTTTAAAAGACATGTAGGAATAACATTTTCAAAAGATAAAAGATATTTTGACATTTTATTTATGATTTCATATTTAACGCATGTAAAATAAATATGGAGGAGCCAAAACAATATTTTTGGTTTTTGGTTTTTCATTTAGCACTACGTACGTACGGTACTTGTACTTGTATTTATTACTAGATGTTATCTGCTCAAGCAGGCATGCAATTTTGGTTGCCGATAACCAAAAACGGCAGTTTTCTAATTAAGGATCGTTTTAAATAGTGGGTTAAGAACACTGTGATGAGATTGATTATCTTTCATCGTCACTGCATCATAGCAGAAAAAGTCGAGTAATTAATAATCTCAAAAATACAACGAATTAAGAGCATGCTGTTTCCAAATAGTCGATCCCAAAACATCTCTTCCATTAGACGGCAAGGAGTTCATGTGCCACTACAAAAAGGGATCAATTACCTGCCGACACTATTTTTACCCTGCTTTATTTGGGAACGTAGGCAATGGGAACAAGTTGGTAGGATTTTTTTAAAATTTATATTATATTTATTATTTATTCGATAAAACATTTAGATATTTATAAATTATTCACCAATTTTCAAGTATCCATTATTTATTACTCAATAAATAAATAGTTAATATATATATATATATTAAAGGATAAATATTATACATGTACATGTGTTTTATATATTGAAAATTATATATATCATAATGTATTAAAAGAATCTAAATATTTTATAAATATATCTATATAATATAAATATATATTTTAAATTAGGTTTGAGTAGCTTCCAGGTCGAGTTTGAGAATATTAATACCCTAATTATTAATCATTGAATAAAATAACTGTAAAAAATATCCAAGGTTAAATCGGGATAGAATTAAATTGGAATCTCTCCTCAGTTTTATCAGCAAGTCAAACTACAGCTAAACCGGTGCCATCAAAAAAGGCAAAGTCAACTAAAACTAACAGAATGCGAAGAAAGGCATATTTAGTTCACACTAATTATATAAAAAATAAATAAAAACGCCGGACATACCAAACTCCGATTTCCCACTAAAATGCACAAGGAAGTCATGATGTATCTGAAACAATCACAGGAATCGCCGGAATAAAATGAAGTTTTCCTTTGAAATAGGAGGGCAATAGGCATGTTCGTATAAGATCAACTGCCTTGTTCTTTTTATTTGTGGAATAAAAATCATTCTTTTGGCAGCATCGGGAGCTGTTGTCTTATGATTAAAATGTTTGATCTCCAATCTATAAGTTAATCCCCTCGAGGAAAAAATAATAAATATAATCTTTGTTTTATATGAACAGCGAAAAAAATATAAAAAACATTACTTTTCTCTCCTCAGAAAAGAAAAACTGGAGTAATATTGTCTTCTTAAAAAGAACAGTAAATGTAATAATATGTATAGAAATTGCTTATTAATTCATGGACGCATTAATTTAACCTGCTCCTTTGAGATTTTAACAGAAGTTTTGTAAGTTTTAAGTTGATAAAGTATCTCAGAATTCCAAGAATATAAAACCAGATATATGCATAATAGCCCGCTCATGACGATCTTTAATTAAAAAAAGAAAAAAAGAAGAAATTAATAGGGAAAATTTCAATTTTGCAAAACGAAGAAAAAGAATGTCCCTTGGCATATACTCGGCGCATGTTCTCTACAATTCAGCGTGGAGTGTGGACCTAACGCGGTTAGTGTCCAGGTCCAACCATAGAGAAAACTCAAATCTTTAACGCCATGAACTGGAAGAGCCAGAGCCCAGAAGTGACTCAAGTGAGAACACAGAGAAAAGAGAAGACGACCCACTGGCCATCAACTGAGCATGACTAATAATGAGTGGATCATTGCTCCCTCCCCCGTGTCTTGTAATTAATGGGTGGGGTAGCTAAAGGGAAAATCACGAGAATTCAAATTCCCTGGAAATCAACGTGGGAATATCATGTAATCCAACTGTACCACAGCATAATCATAAAAAAGAAGAAGGACATGTAGGAAAAACATTAAAGGAGAAAAGCAATCATGGAAAGCAACCCGGGATTCAATTACAATAAAGGAAATCCAATGTATGGTTACTGTGGAATTTACACAGATGTGTGTGAATGCAGGGCTTCAAAACAACCCAATGGTCAACACCCCACCACTATCCTATCTTGTAATCCGCACCATCGTAAAAAAACTCAAACATCCTGCAGCACCATCCCATCATCACCTTTCACATGCCTCCGTTTTTTTCTCATCCCATTTCGTATTGTGTCGTGATTAATTGATCGTCTAGTCCCTTTTAATCTCTATCCAATTCTATACAATAAATCCAAACTACTAGTCTTAGTTAGTACTGGCTAGCTAGTTCCATATACGTTTTTTCTAGCTCTTGCTGCATTATATATATATTTATATATTTGTTACTTGTTGTTCTACGCATCTCAGTCAATATCATTGCCATCTCCTTCTCCCTGCAAACCCAAATCTTTCTTCGTCTCAGTGCAGATTTAAAACTCTCCCTCCCTCCCTCCCTCCCTCCCTCTCTGTATGCGTGCCTCTATATAGTAGTATACTCCCCGTCGATCATTATTAACCAGATCGATTTCTGTATCAAAAGATCGATAATACAGGAATCAGGATGCTACTGAGAAGAGGCATTGCCTTGGTTATAATAGTGTCAGTTGCTTTTCAGATCCAGACATGCTTCTCACAGATTAACAGGGCAAGTTTTCCGAAAGGGTTTGTCTTTGGGACGGCCTCTTCTGCTTTCCAGGTTCGTTTCATTCGTCTAATTGATAATACCTTTTACTTTAGAAAGCCTGTTGAGCCTGTTTTTGTTCGTTAATCAGTAATTAACATTGTGCCGTTTTTTTTCTCCCTATATTTTTAATTAAAAAGAGAGCCCGTTCACGTTTAGAGGGAAAGAAAATATTGTTGAGATTGTGTTCGTGTTATTTTTTAGTTTAAAGTTCAACAATAAAAATTAAATTAAGCTCGCACCCATGCTTAAAGCAGGCTCTCCGGCCAGTTATGCTTGCCTGATGGTTTGATTTACGTAGAGAGTGGCTTGTAGCTGGGCTAATTGAACTCTATTTAGTTTAAACTTTCATGCCATGTTCACGTGACATACTAGCCGTGTTGCTTGATGTTGTTAGTGTCGGTTTGAGAATCATTAATTAATTTAGTTATAAATGTTTGTTAATAGTTTAAAAGTTAATATTACAATTATTTTCATGTGTTATTTTTATAAACTATAATTTGAGAGTGTAGTTCTATTGTAATTTAAAGTGTTTTTCATGTTAAAATGCATCAAAATAAAATTATTTTTATTTTTAAAAATTATTTTTAAAATTAATAAATCAAAACGATTTAAAATACAAAAAAAAAATTAATTTTTTTTAGGATCCAAACGGTGCCTTAGCACCACCACTGCTAAAATCAACCCCAAACGGACCCACCTGTGGTTTCTCATAATTCAACGTCTATAACACTCTAAATTCTTCTTTTTTGGGGGTTTTTTTTTTGGGATGCATTTCCTTTTTAAAAAGAAAAATATTTTTTTAATGCGAAGTAAATGTTAAACTGGACGCGTAAAGGCTAATTTTGGCAATATCTTGAATTATCTTAGTCCTAAAAAAAATCGAGGCCACAGACCGGCCTGGGGACTAGGGCCACTCCCGAGGTACAGTTGTTGTTCCCTGGTTTTAAGTCATGGGTTCCATGAACGAACCACTGTTTTTAGGACATTTGTAAGAAGCCATTTTTTTTCCAATGGGAAAGGAATGAAAAGCACAGTTCACACTTTAGTTGTGACACTGCACAAATCGACATTTATATTAAGATAATATGATTTAAATGATTTAAGAAAATAGAAACGCTACAAGAAAGAGAAAATGAAAATTATTTTAACTATAATGTTATTGTTACTGAATTAAAATCATTCTTGTTAAAGTCCAACTGTTAATTTAAAACTTTATTAATACATTTCTAACTTGAGCTGGATATTAAAAAAATCAACTTGATTTAATTTAATTAACTTAATAAATTGGCCCGTAATTATTAAAACTTAAATGATTTTAAAAAATTAAAATAAAATAATTTGACATTTAAAAAAATTTAATTAACCCCGCCAGTAATCAGAGCATGTTAACCCCAGGTCAAGATTAACATCTGTGATTTAAATAAATGCCATGGAGTACTAGAGTTTTCCCCACGTAAAGAGGGTTGCAGATCCAACGGTTAATATAACACATGGGAAGATAAAATAACGATTTCATCACTTATCTGACTGATGTGATGTACTGTTTAGGCGAAGGCGAAGAAATTAGACAAGCACGTGATCACACTCTAGCAATCTGTTAAATCAACTGTCCTAATTAGGAAAGGGGAACAAAAAGAAAGTCAAGCATTAAGAATCTTTAGTGAGCTGGCCTGCTGATCACACCGCCAATCATGCTCTTCAGTATGGCATTCGGACTTGATCATTGTGTACAGAAAATGAATAAGTTAAAAATGGCCGAATCTTTGGAAGAAAACCTGTCGGAAATTAGATTACTTTTTTTCTTCTGGGATATTGCTTCCACACATATGATTTGTCCGTATCTTGTCGGACGTGTTATCGTGAGCTGGAACGACGGCTCCAGCAAATGTTGCTTCTTACACAGAAAACTCCCTGCTATGCAAAAAGGCCATAAAGAATGCTTGATGTTTTCAACTTACTGCTTCTACTAAAATTAATTTTATTTGTTTTACAGTATGAAGGAGCGGTGAAGGAGGATGGAAGGGGACCGAGTGTTTGGGACAAATTTTCACATACTTTTGGTAATACTTCATCACCAACAACAGAGTCCACAGTCTGAACATCGATAGGAATAGCTGATTTTCTAGCATTTGAACTAATCTTATGGTATAATTACTGCACAATAAATTAATCAGCATCAATTTAAAGCTATAATTTAATGGAATTATTGTTCATTGCAATGGAAATCTGAACATACGAAGCAAGTCAAGCAAAATAATAAGCCTACACTTATCTATTAGTTCATTTTCAGAGTGGCTAAGGCCACTCCATGATTAGCATGTGTATATTTAACAGTCAAGGTAATTAAACACATCCCAGAGAATATCCACCCCGCAAAAAAAGATAAATTTTCTGGCAAGAAGATCCCTTAACATGTGCCTGGTTTATTACTGTACTATTTCAGTTTAAATTACTGAATCAAATTTTAGTTGTAGAAGTAGAGTAGTCCTGGATATCAAGTACTGAAGCTGCATAAAACCATTTCCGCTTTTTAGTTCAAACTTTTATCAGATGATATGGGGTTTCTATTCGCTGCATGTTTGTAAATCCGCTTTAACCATGTAAAAGTGTTTGACCTTGCAACCATCAAGCTAGTAGCTGAATGCATAAAGCAAAATTGTGCAATGTCAGGTAGCAATTTGCTTCCCAAGCTAGTTCAGAAACCAGCTCTGAAGTTGGGAGCTGTCAGGTCAAGTTGTAGTTTCAAAACCTTTGATATGTCTGTTAGTAAGCTTATCAAGTTATTGGTCCTGCAGGCAAGATAATTGATTTCAGCAATGCCGATGTGGCTGTGGATCAATTCCACCATTTTGATGTACGTATTCTCATACGAATCCTCCATTTTATGAAAGTTTGAGCTACTAAATATTGCTTTTAGACATGAAAGTCAATCATGGTATGGTACAGCTTAAAGTTCAAAAAAAAACCCAGCAATTATACTATGTGTTCTTAACAATTTACTTTGTGGTTATTTGGAAACAGGAAGACATAAAACTTATGAAGGATATGGGAATGGATGCCTACAGATTTTCAATTTCTTGGACTCGAATATATCCTAGTAAGTTTACAGCACAGTTACCCTTTTTTTTTCGGTGAATAACAATTATTCATTTTCGAGGGTGATATCATGGAATAATGGTGAGGTCTCTATGTAGATGGAACAGGGAAAATCAATCAGGCAGGAGTTGATCATTACAACAAATTCATCAACGCTTTACTTGCTCAAGGTAAACCTTTACATCAAATCATCCTCTGGCGAGATTCATGTTCTTCGGAGCTAGAATAGAGTTCTACGAAAATCATGTAGCTTAAAGTATCCTTGTCCCATGTTGAGAACACTCAATAGCTTGTAAACATAATATACATTCTTCAACTTTGTCACTGGTTAGTGATATTTAATATAGTTTCTGATAGTCAAAGATTACCTATGCTGCATAACGTATGCAGGAATTGAGCCTTATGTGACCCTATTCCATTGGGACCTTCCTCAAGCCTTGCACGACAGATATAATGGATGGCTCAGCCCCCAGATCATGTAAAAGATTGTTCTTATACTTTGCAAAATTGCAATTAGAATTACCTTTATGATTTTGGTGGTTAAGATGATCTCTCTCATTTACAGAAAGGACTTTGCAACATTCGCAGAGACATGCTTTCAGAATTATGGTGACAGGGTGAAGAATTGGATCACGTTCAATGAGCCTCATACAGTTTCTATTCAGGGTTATGATGTGGGTCTCCAGGCTCCAGGAAGATGCTCTATCCTTCTCCACCTCTTCTGCCGGGCTGGAAATTCAGCAACTGAGCCCTATATAGTCGCCCACAACATGCTTCTTTCTCATGGGGCTGCGGCAGATATTTACAGGAAAAAGTACAAGGTAAAAGGCAAATATATACTATCCTGAGCTTAGTTGTGAGGACGCACAACTTGCCTTTGCCCTTTATTTTTTTCATTTTGTGTTCTTATCATATATTTTTCTATTTCCGTTGGTGCTAAGCTCCGGCATGATATTATGGCATGAAAATTTTCAGGCAAAACAACAAGGATCTGTGGGCATATCACTTGATGTGATATGGTTTGAACCAGCAACAAACAGCACGAAAGACATGGAAGCAGCCCAAAGAGCCCAGGATTTTCAGCTTGGCTGGTATCTATAATCACATATACGTGTTCTAGTTTTCTTGGTTCTCAATAGCTTATACAGGAGAGAGAAATGGTTCTTTTGGCTGTTTCAGAAACATTAAGAATTGATCGCTCTCTAATTTCTGGTAGTCGAGTGCTGATGATCTATCCATTGACCAGATCATGCCCTCGATTTGTTATGGTTCTAATAAAGATACTAATGAACAGCCAATCATAATCAGAATTGAGGCCCACACTCAGTCATGCAAGCTTAATTCAAGTAGTACAGAAGTAGCACATATCTAAAATATGTCCATATTAATTTGTGGATTCATTATGCTTTTCCTCCAGGTTTATTGAACCTTTGATCTTAGGCGACTATCCAATCTCAATGAGAAACAGAGTCGGAGATAGACTGCCAAAGTTTACCGAAAATGATGCTGCTCTTGTTAAAGGGTCTTTGGATTTTGTTGGTATCAATCACTACACAACATTTTATGCACGAAGCAATGACTCTCTACTTGGCGATGTAATTGGCAAAGTCCTTAATGACTCTGTCGCGGACTCTGGTGCCATAACCCTTCGTGAGTTAACAAAAATCCTCCGAAATAATTTCTTTTCAACTATTTCCATTACCTAGTAGAGATAGTGAAACAGCAGTGTAATTTTTTTTAAAAAAATTGTAAATAACTGTTGTGATATGTGTGCTTTCATTCTTTTCAGCATTCGGTGAAAATAAGAAGCCCATTGGAGACCGGGTATGCACCTCACTGAACTGAAATATGATACAAGTTCAAAACTAGAAGCAAGAAAATGCAGGGCCAAGCTAGTAGCATATGAGTGTTCAATGTTTCTGATTTCGTTCTTCTTTCTTCAATCCAGTTGCACTGGATTGAAATTTGTCTATTCATTCTCCGATACAGAAAAGTTCATTGACATTCAAATCTCGTTTATGGCTGCACATTGGGGTTCTGTGTTTCTAACTATTCGTTATCACTTGTCTAAAACTGCAGGCGAATTCTATATGGTTGTACATAGTACCTCAAGGGATGAGAAGCTTAATGAATCACATCAGGCAAAAGTACGGGAATCCTCCCGTCATTATAACTGAAAATGGTAATCTTCTGACTAAACATTGGTTCTGTTAAAAGGCATTCTCTGTGTTTCTCTTCTTGTATAAACTGATGTGTCGATTTATCTTAAAAATTGGAATGCAATTGACATGTTATGATTTTATAGAAACTGATCTCTACCTTTTCTTTTCTTCATCTCTAATTATGAATGTCTAGGCCCTTATAAAGCCTTGTCATGAAAGAAAAACCATAAATCTTTCTGTTTCTGTGGTCTTCCCAGGGATGGATGATCCAAATAACGCCTTGACCCCCATTAAAGATGCTCTGAAGGACGGGAAAAGGATCAAATACCACAATGACTATCTGACAAACCTGCTAGCTTCTATTAAGTATGGATCCCTCGCCTACATGCCTCGGCGCATATATGTTCCTGAGATAGTATGCTATTGCAAGCAAACTAATAATCTATTGTTTTTGTTATCGCAGAGAAGATGGTTGCAATGTGAAAGGGTATTTTGTATGGTCTCTTTTGGATAATTGGGAGTGGGCAGCTGGTTACACTTCAAGGTTTGGTCTCTACTTCGTGGATTACAAGGACAAGCTGAAGAGGTACCCCAAGGATTCTGTACAATGGTTCAAAAAGTTCTTGACTTCTAGTTAAAGCGGAGAAAATGAAGATTTGAATGGGCAAATGCAGACATCCTCACACACACAGATTTGCAATTACATGTCTTAATTTTCTTCAAGCGTAATATTGTAACAAGATGTTATGTAACTTATAAGACATGTCAATTTTAGTACGGTTTCTTCCTCAATGCTGGCAGAGAAATGCAAATTTTCGACTGCTAGAGTTTGTGTCTCGGCAGTAAGCAGTGTGATTATCGGATGGAATGGTACCGAGTAAATAAATCGCGAGCTAGGCTCCTTTATCGTGTTGGTATATTTTAATCATTTCAATCAAAGTATTTAATCAAGGCAAATTATGTATTTGCATCTTCGTTATTATTTTCTTTTTAACAGAAGGTTCCGCTAAAGATGACATGTATCGATTTAAAGGATATATCTTGGACAATTTTTAATTTATAAGAGAAGTATTTAATTGAAAAGAAAATAGAGATAAGCCACTTAAATAGATAGACTTATTTGAAAAAAGAAAAGAAATGTATGTACTTAAATGTAAAAATAAAAAAGTGACGGTTACTTAAAACTCTTATAAATAGAGGTACCAAAGTTTTCGTTTCATCTCATCCCAAACCCGACTAAAACAAGGATTCCAACGCCGTACGAGGAAAGGAGCCACGTGGTTTCCGACAACAATCCACGTGGTTCCCGCGTCTAGTCTCAATAAGGCTACATCGTTAAATTTTCAGGTTCTCTTCCTTTCCTTTTCCCTCTCTTGTGACATGTGCTTGTTTGTTTATTTATTTCACGCAGTGTCTGCCAATGATTAGTGAATCCGATAAGTAGTGACAGATAAGGTGTATTTAATTAAAGTGTTTTTTATTTAAAAATATATTAAAAATATATTTTTATATTTTTAAAAATTATTTTTAACATAGAACATCAAAATAATGATAAAAATTAATTTCAAATAAAAAGATCCAATTTTTGGGAAGATCTCAGTCTATTATATTGCCATCAGAAGATGGCTTGATTTTACGTAATAGGTTGGCACCCAAAGATTATCATCTTATGTATTTTATCTACTGCCTAAGATATTCCGTTTGGATCGGAATCCTAGCTGGGGACTAAAAGATAATGAACACAGATGGGCCTGTAAGATAGTATTGAAGTCAAAATCCATTGTTTTTGAATCAAAGATAAAAAACGATCCCACAAAGAGAAACTAAACCCCACAAGATTCGGGCCATTGAATATTGGCTTGAAGACTAAATAAACAAAAGAAATCTCTCTTCCCTTAACATTAGATCACAGATGTAGCCACAATCTGGCTTGGAGCTTTGAGAGCCTGCGATCAGAGAGCTGGAGCATATTCTCACTCATCTCCGAACCTTTATCATCATGGTTGGTTCGTACATGGGTGCTCCAAGGCAGCCATTGTCTCGAACTTGTCAGGAGTAGCAAAGAATTAATTTTACCATTTTCCGTCTATAACGATAACGTACTAGGACGTCTCGTTAGCATGACACATGCAATTAAGTTTACATTAGATTCGGATGGAGCCGTTGACATTTCGCAAAGATTGTCAGAAGAAGGCGTGGTGTTTCATTGGCACTTGTGGAGTAAAAAAGAAGAAGAAAAGAAACATTTAAGGAAAGATTAAAGACAATATGCGAACTTAAAGTCGAATTTATAGATACAACTGAGTTTGCGTATGGTTTTATTTTATTTCTTACTATATATATACATTTAGCCATACCTTGTACAATAATATTAATCAATTATTATTTTTTATTTGTCTCTATTTTCTAATGTGTCTTTCCAGCCATCTTGTTTGTCAAAATTATCAGCCACATGCATGGCACATGGCACATCTGGGTTCGTATAAATTCCTAACCTTGAATTCCCTAGACAAGTTCCTTGAACAACGACCAACCCTTTGCTGTCCGTTGCTGCTCGTCTCTGTCACTTCTCAGTTAATTTAAATTGTAGTGTCTTCCACGTTTTGATTAATAATGCATTAAAAAAAAAAAGTATGTGCATTCGAACAGACTGTGCATGAGTTTATGGTGGAGGTCATGACAACCTCTTTGCTTCCGATCTGGATCTCTAACTGCCATGCATCTTATATATATTTCCTCATGTGGCTTCCATCCTACTCATGACCATTCGGTTCCATAGACCCACCAATCTCTCTCACCACGACTTGTTGGCTAGCTAGTCCCCTCGAGCCACCATCAAAGAGAGGGGCAAAAAAAAAAAAATTGCTACAGGATACGTTGTCTAATTAACATTCTTTTCGATCTTTAGTACAGGCATGTATGTTCTGAATTTTTCTTTATAGTTTAGATTATTTATCAGGATATATTTTCAAACGTATTGATAAAAATATACTTACATGAAAAACTCGAATTCGAAATGGTTTTGTTGAAAAAAAGATTATCATTTGATTGCTAGAGTTTGTCGTTTATATATTTGTTTAAATAATAAATGTAATCCAAGGATAATATGTGTGTATAAATGTAAATAGTAAATGTAAAACTTAATCTGGTTATGAGATATATATAACAAAATTTTGTTTCTTAGAAAATTGCTGTATGCTCCCTTAGTCCATGAATATATTGAAGAAGATACATAAGATTCATCCACCCAGTAACCTCTAGGAAATATATTTAAGAAGACCAAATGTCGAATTTATATCAAGTTGTCATGTCTCTCTAAAAAAGAAAAAATAATTAATTCTTACGTGCCAGTAGAAGCGACGGCAACTTTTACCAAAATCACTTACCAGTACAGATCGCACTGTCGGTGCCTCAATAAATGTTGGGGGTGTGAAATTTACCTCGCTTGAAATAGAATTTATACAATTATTTTTCTTGTATTTTTTTTATATATATAGAATACACAATTTCGCTTTTTTTTATATATATAATAACTATGAGTGACATTTACGCTTTGACAGTTTGACCATAAAAAAGAAAAGAAGAAGAAGAAGAAGAAGAAAAGATACAGTAAATCGTAGAACGCACTCTCTTGAATTTTTGTTTTTGGTTTCTTGTGCTTTCATAATTGATAGATAAGTTAGAGCAAAACTAGGTGGCTAAAGTGCAATGGGAGAAATCTAAAGTAGAAACGTGTCAGTGCTATTTTTGGTCATCATGGAAACAGATCTTGAAGTAGTATAATAAATACCAGGTAAACTCAAGCCTCTACACTTACCTTATTCTTCGGCGGAAGAAGCTCCCGCCTTTGCCTTCCCTTTCTGTCACTTACTCTGCATTTCCCGTTTCTTCTTAGTCTATACCTCTCCCATCCCCCATTTCACTTAGAGAACCAGAAGATTACGAAGGTAACCGTTTTAGTTTCACTCTGACCTTTATGTTGTACACGTTTCTTTTTGGCTCATGGGCATTGGTTTTTGGTATAGCACACAATTCTGTTTGATGATGGGTGGATCTGTTATGCTTTTATCTTTGTTCATGGGATGATTGGTCTATGCCTGCTCTAGATCTGAACTTGGTTGTCGTAATTTTGATTCCTGACACTCGAAGGAAGAGTTCGGAGACGTTGGACTTAATTGTCCGGTTTCTCTAAATTCGTAAACTTTTAATTCTTACTTTATATATAGTGCAACATTGGATCTGTGATTTTTAAGGTAATGGAGTCTATAATCCCCCTTTCTCTATGAGGTAAGTCATGTTATTAGTCTAGCTTGTTAAAATTGAAACAAAACTGAATGTTAATTGCATGCTAAAGCATGTCATAGCGTGATCCGAGTTATGGTATGAAGATTTTAGTTTTCCAAGTTCACGTGTACTCATTGAGTTTTCTAACTGAATAGTTGATTTTAGATTTGAGGAAGAATTTGTATCCAGGATCTCTTACCTGTATCATCAAGCAAAAGTGATTGTGCACTTCCACTGAATTGTGATTTTAATTCTATTTTTTGGCTATCTATTACATATAGATATGGTGAAGATCTGTTGCATTGGAGCTGGCTATGTCGGTGGGCCTACCATGGCCGTGATTGCACTGAAGTGCCCAGACATTGAAGTAGTGGTTGTTGATATTTTTGAGCCGCGAATTATTGCCTGGAATAGTGACCATCTTCCCATTTATGAACCAGGCCTTGATGATGTGGTAAAACAGTGCAGGGGAAAGAACCTCTTCTTTAGCAAAGATGTGGAAAAGCATGTGGCAGAAGCTGATATAGTCTTTGTATCAGTAAATACACCAACCAAAACTCAGGGACTTGGAGCTGGCAAAGCAGCCGACCTAGCTTATTGGGAGAGTGCTGCTCGTATGATTGCAGATGTATCAAAAACTGACAAAATTGTTGTTGAGAAATCAACAGTTCCAGTGAAAACGGCAGAAGCAATTGAAAAGATTTTGACCCACAACAGCAAAGGCATCAACTTTCAGATTCTTTCCAACCCGGAATTTCTTGCCGAGGGAACTGCAATTCAGGACCTTTTCAACCCAGACCGAGTTCTTATTGGTGGCAGGGAGACCCCAGAAGGGAAGAAGGCAATTCAAGCATTGAAAGATGTATATGCCCATTGGGTTCCTGTGGAACGGATCATATGCACCAATCTCTGGTCTGCTGAACTCTCGAAACTTGCTGCAAATGCCTTTTTGGCACAGCGGATCTCTTCTGTTAATGCCATGTCGGCACTCTGCGAAGCCACAGGTGCAGATGTCTTCCAAGTATCCCATGCTATTGGAAAGGACACGAGGATTGGGCCAAAGTTCTTGAATGCAAGTGTGGGTTTTGGTGGATCGTGTTTCCAGAAGGATATCCTGAACCTGGTCTACATTTGTGAGTGCAATGGCCTCCCCGAGGTTGCAAGCTACTGGAAACAGGTTGTTCAGGTGAATGAGTACCAAAAAACACGTTTTGTGAACCGGATGGTTTCCTCCATGTTCAACACAGTCTCAGGTAAGAAAATTGCAATTTTAGGATTTGCTTTCAAGAAAGACACAGGTGATACAAGGGAGACCCCAGCCATAGGTGTTTGCCAGGGCTTGTTGGGTGACAAGGCTATATTGAGCATATATGACCCTCAGGTTTCACAGGAACAGATTCAAAGGGATCTCTCAATGCACAAATCTGAATTGGATAGGCCTCCTCATCTTCAGCCAGCGAGCCCCACGGCTATCAAGCAAGTTACGTTTGTATGGGATGCTTATGAAGCAGCAAAGGGTGCTCATGGGATCTGCATATTAACCGAGTGGGATGAGTTCAAAACTCTTGATTACCAGAAGATCTATGATGATATGCAGAAGCCTGCTTTTGTTTTTGATGGACGTAATGTAGTGGATGTTGATCAGCTGAGGCAAATTGGCTTTATTGTTTACTCCATTGGTAAGCCATTGGATGCCTGGCTGAAGGACATGCCTGCTGTGGCATAAGACCTGCATGTTTTGAAGCGACTCGGGGCAGGTTGTAGTGGAATCACAAATTGCGAGACCCCTCATCGTATATTTTTTATTTTTCTGCTTTTAGCCTTAAATATTTTTATAGTTCTGGGATTCGATTGTTTCTGACTATGTGATGGATGGGTTCTCTGGCACCATTGTGTTGGGATATCTTTTGTTGGTAGCAAATTTTTATTTGTTCTTATTGGTTTAATGTAATAAATCAGAACATCTGGAAATTTTAGCACTCTTTCCAGCTATCCTGTCTCCTATATATATACAGTATCGTTCTGTTGGGGGGCATCACGTTATGCTTTTGTCAGTAGAAGAATGTAGGATCCGACATTGTCATTAACCTGCGGTATTTTGTCCGTTGACCGAGGTGGATGCAACAAGGTGAGTTAGCTAGGATGCCGTACTAATGTGATTTTCAAGTTTTTGAAGAATTTGCCCGCGTGAATAAAGAAAAACTAATGTCTTTTATAACTCTTTTTTTCATAAATACTATACTGTAGCCTTTAATTGATTATTATTTTGCCAGGGATGAGATGTTCTTTAATAAAACAGGAAGCAAAAGGTTGTAATTTTTGGAGCCTTCTCAGCTTCCCTTCTCCCTTAAAAGCTCCATAACAATTCACCTTGATCATATCTCCTGTAAAAATACTTCAGTACATACTCCTTGTACTGCTCTGCTCTCACTTTTCCTTTGGAACATGAATCTGCTTCAAACTCTTTAGAGACGCCAACAAATCACTCAGTGGTAAGTGGTCAATGAGAGACTGAGACTACATCAAGATTTGACGAGCCTTGAAACAGTGCAAGGAGATGGAACTCGCTTTCATGATAATCAACAGATACTCCACAGAGAGTAACAAAATCAGGTACGTAGCCTTCTATGTAGGCTAGAAACCCGGAATTGCAAACTCTCCACAGCCGAGAATGTCTTCGTTTTGTTTAGCATAAAATTTAATTTAATGCGATTGTTAACTAGTTCATGCAACACAATTTAAATGGATGAAATACAAATGATGATACATTCAAGAGTATTGAAGATTTTCATCCAAGAAAATGTCTAGACATTGACTTCTTTTTCTATGCAAATACATCAACATGGTTTCAAAAAGAGACATAAAAAAAAAGCTAGCCAAGAATACATGCTAAATAAAAATTTCTCATAACATACTTGCTTTTTTAAAAAAACGAAGTTCCATATTGCAAGCTTAAATGAAGATGAGCATAACATATATTTTGTTAAATATAAAAATAAAAAATATATATATTATTTAAGTTTAATAATTTTACGGTGCTCAATAAATAACGAATAACAAGTGCTCGATAAATAAATGGTTTATCATGTGTATTTTCTAGTTCACGCTTTAAAAAATTAAATAGATATGAGCATGAAGATAAATCCTAAGTAAAAATATTTTTATTATTTTTTATGTGATTTTATTCTCTTTTATACTAATCTTTGTGTATTTTTTTAAAATAAATATTAAAAAACAACTCATAAAATACTACTAGTTATTTTTTATATATTTTTTAAATCTTAAGATTTAAAATATATTGTATCTTTTAATTAAACCATTTTAAGTAAAAGTATGAAATAAGTAATTTGATTTGAAAAACAAATCCCATATATATATATATATATATATATATATATATATATATATATATATATATATCGAAAACGTTACCATTTTTCTTGTAGACGGTTTGAAAAAAAAGAGAAACAATCGGTAGATGACGTCATGGTGTGCGTGTATATATAAACTACAGAGTGCTGACATGGTCAAATAAAAATAGAATTTACTTATTTCCTACAGAGAAAAACTTATTTACAAACAATCTAACAATTAAAATCGAAAGCAAAAGGCACCGCACGCAACTAATTTCATATAAAACAGGTATATTTTTTTATAAAAAAAATCGGGTGATTTTATCTTACGTGAGATATTACTAATCTTTTTTTTAAAAAAAGAAAATGAGAGATTTTATCTTCGGTGAGATATATTGCTTCATCATATAGTTAATAGATTGAATTAGAAAATATAAAATTAATAACTTCAATTTAAATTTGTACTTTATTTGGAATGGAATTGGAATTCTATTCCCACTATATTTTCGATTATTAAAAACGAAACACTGATAAAAATAAAAAAATAAAAAAATAAATGAAGGGAAAAAAAGGCTTATGCCAATTCAAGATTTACTCCTCAAAAAAATCAAATCAAGGAGAATTTCAAATTTTGATTTTAATGGAGAAGAGAGAAAATTAAGCCAGACCAACCATATAACTCGACGTTGAAAACAATAAAATGAATCCAGGCTATGAAAGGACCTTGATGTAATTTCGCTACTTCCGGACCGGTCTAGCTTATATTAGGATCCAGCTCATGATCAAATTTAACCGGGTTAGCATATCGGACCGCGTCGTGTACGGGACTCACGTACCTTAAAAAATCCTCTTTTTTCATCGTCTCTTTAACGTAATTAAATCCAAAAATCGATCTCCGATTTTTCTCAAATTATTTCTTACCACTTAGATCCAACCTTCAATTCTTTCAATTCGCGTCATCCTCTTTCGATCGGTACCTTTTTTAATACCAGCCGTTATTTTAAAATTTTCTAGGGTTAGGGTTTCTCATCTGGACCTCTAATCTCTCGATCCTTTATGTTTTTCATATCGGTTTCGTCTCTAAAGTAATTTCCCCATAAAATTTAAGTCCAATTTTGTTGATTGTTGTAATTACGTTTGGGTTTAGGATTTCGAAGTCTTCGATCTATTTCCGGTTTGCTCGAATCTGTTAATAAGTTTAGGGGTTTTGCTCGTTTCGTTACTGGGTCTCTGTATCTTCCTTGTTTTGCCCGTAATTTGCCGGTTTTATTGGTGATCTCAAAATCTAGGGTTAGGGTTTTTCCCAATTTTTTTTGGACTCTCTATTCGGTGAAATTGAGTTAGGGGTTCGTCTCCACGCATCAATAAATCATCTTTGGTTTATAATAAGTGTCGTTTACGATCAATTTTCCCTATTCTGCTTTGAAGTTTGAATACAACTTATTGTAAAGGTAAATTACTGTTAATTAGCAACTGTTTCAAAATACTTCACTTTATGTTGTTGGAGAGTTGTGTGTTGATGAGTTTTCCCATCTTTTTTTGTACCACCGTTCGTGTACGTGTGCCTTGTCTTAACTGAACGTAACGCTAACTGTGTCTATGCTGGTTTTGTTTGTTGAAGACAATGCTAGCAGTGGCTGCTATGTGTCTGTGTGTGGACGGTTTTCATGAGGCTCCTGCTGTCTATGGTTACAGTTACATTTGCATGCTTGTGTCGGGTCTGATAATTTCGTTCATGTCCCTGCTAGTAAATTTCAGAAAGTAATATTTCAGAGGTTCTTAAGTTATGCTTTTGAGTAATTGGATGCTGCAAAGCTAAGCTGATATAAATGGTACCTGATTTTTACCGCTGTCCCTTACTAAGCTGTTTAGCAATCCTGTATTGATTATGTAACTACTCGTGGACAAATGTCCTTCTGCATGTCTATGTTGATAGTATACGCTTGCATGTTTGCTGGTGATTTGCTTGTTATTTATTTCCTACGATTCTCGATTGTGCCATTGAGTTTTTTAAGGGAGTTCGGTGCTGGATCCTCGTGCATATGGGAAGTTGTGCTTGGTTCAATTTTGTGGACTCCTAGCTAAGGAATTATTGCTTCATCCCCCTTTCGCTTGAATTTTTCTTTAACCTTTTGCTCTTTGTATTTCAGGCTTAAATGGGATTTAAACGGCCTTTTGATGATGAAGAGTTTCAGGATCTTCCTTTTAAGCAGGCAAGACAGGTGGAATGTTGCAATAAGTTGACTCAATTGTCAGAAACTGGTGCACATTGTAATGTGCCTAAGAAACCTGATGTTGCAGGTAAAAATTGTGGCCTTGAACTTCACTTCTTGTTTGTCTACAACTGTAAATATGGTGTTTTCTTCACCTTTTGAAATAATATGTTGGTTGATTTGGTTATATATTTCTTTTCATGTAAAGCAGATGGCTATGGGAGCAACTTTTTCAAAATTCAGTGGCATGAGACATTTGAGAATGACTTAATTGAAGTTTCAAATTTTGCTAAAGATTCTGACTCCAGTGGTCCTTTGTCGTTAGTCACCAGCAGTTCCAGTGATGAAGATTTTGGGTCCTGGCCAGCAGCTTACTCTTCTCTTTCTTCTGAATATTTTGAGGCTGAGTTTCCACAGAAAACATCCATACCTCTGGCAGATGTCTACTCATCCTATTTGGATGAATTTCCTAGGAAACAAGTTCCTCTTGGACCAAATCACCAAGCCAGCATTCCATTGTGGGACAGGCATATGAAGAAGGATAAGCTAGCAGACTCATTCAATACAAATGGTTCCTCGTTGTCTGAATCAGACCATCACATTTATAATGATAATGAAGAGAAGTTGGTGGGAACTTGTATCATTCCAATGCCGGATACAAAACCATGTCTGTCCACTAGGTATGAGGCTGCTTGTGGCAGAATTGATTGTGAGTGCCTGGATGAAGGCTCTGTCAGATGTGTGCGGCAGCACATACTGGAAGCGCGGGAAGAATTATTAAAATCTACTGGGCATGAAAATTTTGTAAACTTGGGGTTTTATGACATGGGAGAGGAGGTGTCTTGTAAATGGGCCAAGGAAGAGGAACGGGTTTTCCATGAAGTTGTTTATTCCAGGCCAGAGTCCTTGGGCCAGAATTTTTGGAAGCACTTGGCACAAGTGTTTCCTTATAGAACCACAAAGGAAATTGTCAGCTATTACTTCAATGTCTTTATGCTTCGGAAGCGAGCTGCTCAGAATAGATCTAACCTGCTGGACATTGACAGTGATGACGATGAATTGCCTCGGATCAATAGAGGCTCCTATATTCAAGTTTTAGAAGAAGATGCAGATTCTGATCTCGAGTCCCCTGTTGATCAATATGATCATGCAGAACTGGGAGGCGATATTCTTGAAGATGACATCAATGATGACAGTGAAATTCTTGAAGATGACATCAATGATGACAGTGATGATGATGCTGGTGGTGCTTCTGATGAGGTGGGAGATGGTAGTGGAGACACCAGAGGAGAAGATTCTGGGATAGATTATGCCTCAGAAACACTTGATATGAACAGTATCGATCCTGCTGTTAAGCATATGGACGATAATGCTGGTCAAGATGGGGTGGATTTCATTGTTCAAGATGACTCTTGCATGTCTTTTGAGTTCCAAGCTGATAAAGTTGACTCTTGTGGTCTAGTTGACACCAGGGCTGCTCTGCATGTAAATAGAAGTGACTATAGCAAATGCTTGCCCAGTAAAGTAGATGGATGTGGTGATGATGAGGATCGGGTATACTTGTTGGACCTCTGTGATGCTAAAGATTGGGATGCCCGTTACTTTAGTCCAATCAGGGGTGTTGATCTTCTTCCTACAAGTAACATCATTGAAGAGATTTTCGGACAAGGAACCTGTGACAACCAGACAAGAGATGCCAATGGCATCAGCTAGTGCCTCCCTCAGTTTCCTGGCATTTTAGCGTACAAAATGTGCATTCACTGCAGAGACCAGGATCCTGGTGTCTTTCTTTGTAAGAATGTTTTTCAAGGTTCTTACTTTCTAGAAGGTAAGAGTTTTCCCCCAAATAGGGTATAAGAAGAAATTGAAAAAAGAAGGAAATTTTTTTTGTTTTTGGTCTTGCTCAATGTACATTCATAATCAACCTTTCTCAATGGAATCGTTGTGATTAATGGATCACATTAGTCATTACATCCTTCCGCTTTGTAGGACTTACAACTCTAACTTATTGATGAACTGTATCCTATTTTGTAAGTGGGGCTGAAGCCATTCTAACCCATTAAACCTTGTATCGCACCCGCAACAACTTATATGATCCTCGACCTGAGCCAGTTACCGGAAAGGACTCAGACTTTAATTCGTCATATTTTCAGTCATGGTTAAAGTGCTAGACTGCTTGAGCTTGTTTGAGCAAGGCACTGAAAGTCATTTGGGTTCCTTGCCCAGTTGTCCTAGCCTCGGCGCAGCAGTCCTGGAATCATTGTCCAGCTCGTTTTGATTTTGCAAGGACTAGCAAACGAGGCGTAAATCATAGGGTCCAAGACTTCAGGTTGGCACAATAAAGACGGCAAAGCTGCAAATCAAATCCGGTTAACAACTGCGTTATACTTTACAAAAATGATTCAGCACGTCATTTGAACTTCAGCCTCAGTTATAGTCGACCTGGACCTCTCACCTTCATCATTATTCCGTTTATATTATGTTATCCATCAATCATAGTATAATCAGCTGCCAGAAATCAGTCTGCCGGTTTCGTGCGACCGCTCATGTGCTCCTCCTGTGAGCGCAATGAAGCCTGGGAGATTAGGGTACGAGGGGTCCATTTTCTTTGCACGTTCATTATGTTGAAGAATTTGGAATGGATGATGCCAAGGGAAATCACCAAAACAGGCCAAAAAACAACCAAGAGTGGGACAGTGTACAGAGTTGGTGACGTATGACCACAAACAATTTAGAGCGATTTTTTTACTATAAATGTTTTTAAAATTTGCTTTTTATATTGAAATATATTAAAATAATTATTTTTATATCAACATATTAAAATATTTTAAAAATAAAAAAAGACAATCCAGTCGCACAAATAAACACCGCTTTGAGGAGGCATCTTTATCCATCAAACTGCAGTCATAGACTCATAAGCTATGAATTAATAATGCTATCAGTGGTTCTCTTGTTTATGTTTAAAGTGAAGGCTTCTAACGGCGGCGAAATTTTCAAGTTTTAAACTTGTGGGTCAACTCCAATAAAAATAAATTTTGTTCTCTTTATTGCTTTTTTAGTGAATATTACAAGACAATAATTTCCATTTACAATGAGGGGAAAAGGCGCAAAGATATAAAACCAAAGTGAGAGAAAAAAAAAAAGGAGAAGAAAGATTCTAATTTTGAATTTCATATGAAAAGTTTAGTTTAACCTCTTTTTTTATAATTAATAAGTAATTGGTCTTTTTAGTTGTTAAAAATTTAATTTTAATATTAAATTTTATTTCTCTCATTTTTAATATTTTTTGTTGAGGGGAAGAGAGAGTTGTTACATTTCAATGAAGAGATATAAAGTACTTGTTTACTTCTACTTTTTATGAGAAGGTAAATCTTCCCGTTGGAAGATTTTTAGGATTGGTTTTATTTTGAGTTTTTGACTTGTATTTGGGATTGTTTAAAGTTGAATAAGTTTATCTAAATATTTGGGGTGTTTTGTAGGTGTTATGGTTGAAAAATAGTTTTTTAATAAAAAAAAATCAAAGCCTTGATTTTCCAAGAACCCTTCGATCACTGAATTTTGCAAACAACTATTTTTTTTTTAAAAAAAATAAAGGTGGTAATAGGTTCTTCACCTCTTTAAAAAATAAAAATATAAAAATACAGGCCCGAACATGTGGGTTAGGTTGAAAGGCCCATGCGTTCGGACCCTTTATTTATAAGACCTGGGTACACTAGGCGCCTTTCAGGCTTCTTCTTTTTTAATTTTGTTATTTTATATTTAGGTAAAAGGTCAATTTAATTAAAAAAAATCATTAAATCCAGTTAAGACCATAACTATGATCGCAAGTTTAATGGGTTAATACACAATGTCCGTGTCAATCCAATATTGTTTTGTTCGAATATATTTTTTAAAATATGTTAGATTGATTTTTTTTAAAGCATTTGGTTTATTTTGAAAATTGACTTCATAATTTTTGTTCTGAGATTGATTTGTACATGATTGTCACGGTCTCGTGATCTAAGTCGTGAATGTAGAAGGTTGACATGGGTTGACCGGAGTTGCTTTAGTAAAACACAAAATCAAAGTTTTTTTTTAAAAAAATCAGTTTTTAGATATTTTGTTCATTTAATTTGTTTTCTTCCGGTTTATCCTTTTAGATTTTTTTAAAATAATTTGTTTTCTGTTTTTTTATCCTTTGATTAGGGAAAATATTTTTTTAAAAAAAATTAATTAAACTCATTGGATTTCTAAACTCGAATTATGGGCTTAACATGTTAGATCATGAAGCTCAAGTCGATCAAATATGTTATCATTGGTTTTTCTTTTAAAAAAGCAGGATACTGAAATCTTTTTCAAGTATTTAATTTATTTTGATATTTATGATATTTTTTGTTTTGGTTTATGTAGGAATAATTTAGTTTGATTTGTTTTTAAAGAGTTTTTTATAATTTTTTTAAAAAAAATCCAAATGACATTATTATTGTTCATCAGGTTTAATGATACTTTAAAAAGCAATTCCTGCAATCTTGGCATTATTTTTGTGTTTAAAAAAAAAAACAGTTGAACCCGCAGGCAAATGCGGGTCAAAAGACTAGTTATACAACTATTCCAGTGGAGTAAGTTCAATCTCCAACTGGTGGTATCACGTTGCCTGCAATTTAACTCAAGGGACCCTCCTTCTTTACTTGCTTTCTTTTTTCTTTTTTTTCTTTTTTGCTCAAAACATAAAATACTTATTTCTTTTTGCTCTGACTATGATGTCATCTTGGGAGCGTTACTGTGAAAATTTTTAACACGTTTCTGGTGGTAGATAGAAGTTATCAACATCAATATCCTGAGCTGCTAAAATTTGTTTCCTCAAATAATTTCTTGGCTATGGGATAAAAAAAAAAGAAGCGAAACGACCGGGTCAATTTAAATCCCCGAAAGGGACGGGACCAGCTAAGGAAGATGCATTACATCAAAAGGTGAAAAAAAACAATGATCTTCGTGCACATGACAAGAAGATCGTTACCAAGATGGTTTGACTTGATCAAAGCAACCATCCCCATAGGTATATCAAGAAACATCTCTATTTTGATGGGCAGGAAAATGACTTAAATTATAAAATCCCATGAAATTATCTAGGCCCTAGTCATGTTCAGGCAATGAACCAGGCAGGCCTTTCATAACGCAAGGTAATTTGTGAAGTAATCACGGGAATCGAATGAGTAGCTTTTCCTCTTTCTTAGTCATTGAAAAAAGAGAAAAGAAGAACAATAGTACTAAACATGAATGAATGGTGAAATCTTGGAATTGCCAAAGAAATAGAGATGGGCAAATAAACAGCAGGAGTGGATTTTCGATTTTTTAGCTGCCTTCAAATGGGTGTTGCAGATGTGTCCTATATTAGATGATGGATATGAAAATCCAATACCCCACTTGTTACCGATGCATTTTCCCTTAAGAAGTGGGATATTTCAAGCATAAATGATCCTGGAAAGTAGAGGTTAGGTTAGTGGGACAAGCGGTCCATGGATGCCTATACGATGCAACTACATTATTTTGAAGGAAGAAGCTCCGAATTCTTAGCACGAGATTAGATTGGATTAGAAAAAAAGAGAAAAGGGAGGAAGCTAGGAGAGTACGCGTAAAAGGATTTGAAGAATTTTCATATCAATAAAAAGAAATTGTAGCTGCATTTGCATATGATATGAAAAGGGTAAAAAATAAATAAGGGAAGCTGAAGGAAGAGCAATATGGTAACGGTTGGAGAGACTCTGACCCTTCACTTGTATGAGCTTATATAGCAGAGACAAAACAAGGGATATAAAAGAGTCCGATGCTGCTGTGGCTGTGCAGTCAGGGTGTTGCTGGTTGTTAATGTAGTATCTACTAAAACCCTCATTCCTTGGGATCCTCAAAATCCCAGTAAATCTTGGCCGTTCAATCTCCACACAGAAAGGTTCTCACTCGAGTACACGTGCTGCCTATCTTTTCTTCCCTATTCAATATTTTTGCTTCCATGCATGGAATTCTCCTCCAACAATATCACAAAAACAAATAAGAGAGAGGGGGGGGCTAGAGTATCTCTATTTTAGAGAGAGAAAAGAGAAAGAGCCATGGTTGTGTTGTGCTTTGATTGTTCTTAAACATGGAGAAAGCTTGCTCATCGCCCATCATTTTCGACTCATATTTCTTCATTAGAGCTTTGATTTTTGTTTGGCATTAAAACACCCCCATTAAATTCTCTATAGAGGTCTAATGTGTGTACTTGAGAAAGGGGATTTGTATGGCCTTTTCTTTTAGTGGGTCTGATCTTTGTACTTTAACAAGACCGTCACATCTCTCCACTCTTTTCGATTCTCTAGATCAATCATCAGTGCCAAAGCAGCAAACTTCGTGATCTGTTCTCTCTGCTACCTGATCTGGGCTTGACTCCGTCCTGGTTCCGTTTTTTCACCAAATGGGTGCCTATCTTTCTTGAAATGCAGCGATCGAGGTAACATTTGTGCTGTTGATTTTGTTCTTCTTACCGTGTTAATTTGGTTAGATCAATCAATGGAAACCAATCAAAAGAACAACTTTGTTTGCAAGTATTGCAACAAAAGATATCCCTGTGGCAAGTCCTTGGGTGGTCATATTAGGATCCATTTGAATGCTAATGGAACTTGCTCAACTGATGAAGATGCTAAGGTTAAGATGAGCACGACAGAAAACAAAAGTGAGCAAATCTCTGTGTCTGAAGCTGGTGGTCAGTTTGGTTATGCTCTTAGAGAGAATCCTAAGAAAACAACCAGGTTTGTGGCGGATTCCAGCAATACTACTTCACTGCCAGAAAAGCTGTGTAAAGAATGTGGTAAGGGGTTTCAATCACTGAAAGCACTTTGTGGTCACATGGCTTGTCACTCTAAGAACTTCTTTCAAGACCAGTCGGGGGCTACTATGAAGTTGAAAGGAATCATCATGGACAAGCAGTCAGATAGTGAGACAACTGATCCGATTGAGCCAAGGAGATCCAAAAGAATGAGGTACAAGGCTATTGATGTTTACACTTCTTCATTATCTTTGACAAATACTGCTTCTTTATCTTCTACTTCTGATATAGAGCAAGAACAAGAGGAAGTGGCTAAATCTTTGATGATGTTGTCCAAGGATTCTGGTTTTAAAGGTTGTTTTAGTTCAGTCGCAGATTCTTCAGATAACAATTCCGTGGTTTTAGAGGGTAAATCATCATCTATGAAAATGAGGATTAATGTAAATGACGGTATTAATTTCGTGTCCAGCGGTATCGAGTCACTGGAGATGAAGAAGGCAACGCAAAGGGGGGTAAATTCTGCTGAGAATGATCAGTCTGAGAATTCTGATTCCGGGTACTTTAGGAACGGTCCCAAGAAGGTTGAATCAGATGTTTCTGTTCATGGGTTTGCTAGGAATGGTGAATTCAAGAAGCAAGAAGTGGATTCTATGTTTAGTTATGATGATGAGCTGGATGCTGAATCAGGGAAAAGATTAAGCATGTCAAGGCATATTAGAACTCAATTGGGGAAGGATTTCATCGTGGATGATGTATATAATCAAGGTGATAGAGCTTTGATGGATTCGCAAAAGGGATTCAAGAATGAGTCTTGCGAATATCTTAGCAGCAGTGTTCGAAACAGGGGCAGCAAATGTGTTTCTCTCGGGGGACGCAGAACCAGCCATAACAGGATTAATGGCTGCAGTGATTCAATATATGAGAGTGGGGAGAACAGCGTAGATACTGACTATGTCCCTAATCCAATTGCTAATAGTAGTAAGATGATTCAATCTAGAAGTGGAAAAACTCCAATTGAGAAGAATTCTTCTGGAAAAGCAGAGAAAAAATTGGGGTTGAAAATAGAGAAAGTACACGAATGTCCTTTCTGTCCCAAGGTTTTCCGATCAGGTCAAGCTTTGGGTGGTCATAAGAGGTCCCATTTTATTGGAGCGGCCAGGGTTAGACCTGTGGTGATTGAGCAAGATGTGCCTGAGATATCCACGCGGGGGCTAATCGATCTTAATCTTCCTGTCTCCATGGAGGAAGAGTCAGATGGGTTAGGACCGTGGTAATTCATGAGTTTCTGCAAGTAGGTCAGTCAGATCTCCAAAGGAGAAACTTTTTGCTCGTGGTTTTTGATGAAGATGCTAGTGACTGCTAGAGTGTACAGACAAGGTGAATGCTTTTGCTTCAGATTCAAGGATGTCTTGCTAAGGTAGCTATTCCATTCGTTGCTTGTGAAGATGTAAGAAGCATGTGTTTTCACTTTGTTGGGTTTTTTTTTTTTTTTTTCTCTTTCTTAAGAGCTTCTTTTGATATCTCATTTGTTTATCCCAGCAATTTATCTCGTTACAAATTTTAAATTCACAAGTCCTTTTGTTTTGGAAAACGTGCGATGTATAGTATTTGGATCCTACATTTCTTTCTTTTCTGTTATTCTTCCATGAATTTTCATGGGTTCTTGAATTCTATGGAAATGGAAGCCTTGAACAGAACATACAACTGTTTTGAAATCCCCTACTGTATGCTCTATCGGCGAGCAAAATCCATTGCCATCTGAACTTAATCGTCAACCAGAATCAATTTTTAATGTTCATGTCTTTTTGAGTTTTATGCACTGTTAAAGAGTCACGCACCTCCTGCCTTGCTTTATGGGGAGGGGAGAGACACTAAAATATAAAGTGCTATTTGGAAGAGAAGTTTCCTTTTCACTTTACTTGCTCTAGGACCGTGTTTTCACTTTCGCGTCTACATGTATATTTTGTACAATTATGCCTATCTGGGTACAACGTAAGTTATCACGAAACATCACAAGGTGCCGACGTGCCTCGAGCTTCATATCACGCCCATGTTTTCTTCTGCAATTCGCCTTTTCTTCTACCTACAGATCTCATATTAGAGTCTCCCTCCCTCTCTCTCCATGGAACAAAAAGGAATAATAAAAAAAAAGGTCTCTCCTAGCACCAGCCACCAAGTAGTTTTCTCTCTTCAATAATGAATTGAATGCGGTTTAAACACTAAATCACGCTTCCTTGATAAAAAAAAAAAAGGTGCAAAAAAAGGAACGCTGCTGTTTTCTTGGTCAAGCATTATTTACAGGATATCTGATATTCTCAGTGACTAGCTGTTTCACTCATTCGGCCCCTCATCCACGTTGAAATGGGGATATATGGAGTGGTTGGAACACTGCTCTTGCCTTTGAAGATTTATTTTCGTGGAATCGTGAAGAATCAAGATTTTTTTTTTATCATTGAAGATAAATTGTGGTTCAAGTTGGTTGTATGGTCACCTAGCATTGAGACAACAATAACCTCATAGTGTTTATTTGTTTGAGATTACGGTATATATATATTGCTTTTCAAAATAACATTTTATTTAAAAATATATTAAAATAAAAATAAATAACATCAATATATTAAAATCATTAAAACCCACTAAAAATAGAATTCATTCATTAATTTTTCAAATTAAAAAGACTTTAGAAAAATACTCAAAAATAAAAACAAAAATTCTCCCAGAGACACCACCCTTGATATTGTTGTTTTCTCCATGGCTCCTCCGAATCCATATCACCCTTCGCCTTTTGTCTATATTCATCGCCATATTCTGGAATCTGGACTCGAGTTGTTGTTTTTTTTAAATAAAAAATAAAATAAAAAAAACTTTTACATTTTCGTTGCGTGTAGTGTCGTGGAGATGTAAATTGAGCATAGCGGTTTATTTGGTTCGATGATGTCACCTCATCCACAAACTAGTACAACGTTGGTAAAACAGTATAGACAAGATAACTTGCAGTATCACACTTCATCGTGTGGGACCGTGAAGCTTTTTATCCACGTCATATTTCCACTCCCAATCTATAAATGGATTGGTGAATTGTACAACAATCTCTCCGAATACAAATGAATTGCCTTATGGAGGTTATGAATTAACCTGGTACTATAAAACGTTTTCGTTTCGCTCCACGAACCAGCACGTCAATTGTGATATGAAAATCCTTTTAAATACTAGCAGTAAATAAATAAAATAAAATAAAATATTATCTTTATCTTGGAAAACCCATCAAGTTATATAATTGTAACATGGATTTAATAGAAGGGGTTGTGCTAGTGGATCTGGGCAGTCTTTAGAGGACAGCACAGTGTATTGCTCTATAAAGAAAATCTCCGCGAGACTGCCGGTGTCAATTTTCTCCCATTGGACCGGTGTGAGAGGACCACTTTCTAGAACCCATGGACTTGCAGCAGCCAACAAGTGCGGTCAAAGAATCAATTGAGATGAGAAAAATAAACACCACGTCAGCTCATTTGTTTGCTCGTGACACGTGGCAGGATAGTCAGGTGGCATTGAGGGAATCAAGGTCAAGGGCCAATTATAGCAACTTGAAAAAATTACTCAGGGCATTTGTCGATATAGTTTTTTAAAATAATATAAATATAATTATTTTTACGTGGTGTATTTCAATGGGAAACAATTATTTTAACAATTCATTTGTATTTTAATATATTTAATACTAATGGTTTTAGTTTTATTTTTTTAGAAAAACATTGAGAGAAGTCGCAAAGATTAAAGAAATAACTTTATTTTAATGTTTTTAGCTTTTCCGTAGAACAAAAAAACTATTCTAGAACTTCATTTGGTTATCCTTTTAAAACTGTAAAATCAAGTAAGAAAAGCTAAATTTTTATTTTTATTTTATTTTATTTTGACTCTTCATCTCTGGACTCAAACTAGTGGCAGTGCAAGTTCTGAAACCAGCCCAGCCCAGAACAGCCCAGCCCATGAATCGGTCGCGTTCGGAATTTCGAGTTTACAATATGTAATAATAGCATAACAATCACCTTTGACACTGGGCTGGTTTGATAGAAGACACCCAGGCGAGATGATACTTAAAAGTTGAAAATCAATGGCTTTATACACCACGGCTAGAAATGTAATAATGGCTTTCATAGTTTTAGCATTTTAGGCTGACTTTTCTTGCCTCGCTAGAAATTACTCTTTGGATTGTGTTATGGGATCTCTCGGTCTCTTTTCAGCTTCGCTTGCCTGGGTGCGTTTATACACCGCGGCTTGGGATTTCTTCATGTAGAAGATATCATATCATCGCTGGAAAAGCTGGTTTGATCTGACCAGTAACGTTAATGTATCATGCTATTATTATCGTATCGTGCTCCTTATCAGTGAAAAATATTAGTGACGATATGCGATTGGCTAAAAAAAGTAACACGGAAAAAGCATAGAAAAAGACGTCAAAACTATGTTTGCATGGCACGTGAAAAGTTTATATGGGCCTGTAGAAATACATAGAAGGCGGGCCAGGTAGAGTAGCCGGACCGAGGCAACACCAAGTTTTAGCAGAACTTCGGCTAGAAAATTCCTGCCACTTGGAATGCCAGTCGCTTGTGCCCAAGTGGCTGGAACAGGCCTGGGCCGCTGGTAAAGTAAAATTAAATAGGAGTCTAATTTCAAAAATAAAATTTTCTCTTGAAAAAATTAATATTTATTTTAAAAAATAACAACTAAAACAATAATAAATATCACATCCGAATCACTTGTGCTGTTTGTTATTTATTTGGGATTCCAACTTTAATTGAAAAGTTACTGCGGGCTGGGTTTAGTGGGATTATTGGGCCTGGTCTGACCTAGACACGCACTGACACACATCACTTGAAAATCCATTAACTCGTAGCGGGTCTTTACTTCCTTTTTTCTGTCCGCCTCTCTCTGTCCTCCTCCTCCCGCTGCTCCTGCTGCTGCTGCTAGGCAGCTAAGTTCACGCAATCTGCTGCCGCTGCTGCCTATCAAGGTAACTTTCAGTAATTACGTTAAAATAGATTTTACTCAAGTTCAGTGATCTTTATTTTGTCCTTTTTAACTCTTCATAATTTTTATCTGGTTACTTTGTAGTATCTCCCGCACAGCCCTCAATTTGATTCTCCTAAATTAATTAATCAGATGCAACGATAGAAAAACGTGTTTCTTTTTTTTTTGTATAATTGGAGTGTTAGGTTTCTAGTTGTCTTTGTGTTTGTTGATGTATTGATACAAATCTGTTTTTATTTTTTATTTTATTTTTTCATCTACTGTCTTGTGAATCTGTGGCATGGTTATTTGATGGGTTTCTTCGTGTGTTGTTTGTCTTCATGTCTTATGTATTCTATGTATTTCTTGGTATCTTGGTCCTTCTGCCCAATCGGGTATTAGTTTGAGCAACTGGTTGCTTCTGGTATTATTTTTTGCTTATAAATAGTAGAACCGTATTTCAATGTACAAACGTGTCCTTTCCTTTTGCAATAACTCATTCCATCATGATCCTGTACGATTACTTCTGCTGTAATGGAACAGCCAACTCCTTACATGATATAAAATTGATGGTGTTAACTTCAAAATTCCGGGAAGGATGTGATATCAAGATGGTGTGCTTGTGTCAATTTCTGCAAAAGAGCAGGAGACAAATATAATCAACAAACACGGAAAGATTCCTTTCTTCTCTTTTTCTGTAATCTATACAGTGTGAAAATAATTAAAACACACCTCCTTTTTATGTGCCTGTTACAATGTTACCATCACCACTTCCATTATTTTTTTAGTACTTTGATCCAATGTTGTCTATACCAAAAGTTTCAACTGACATCCACAATAAACATTTTGAAGATTGGCATGTGCTATTATTCTTTAATTGTGACCGAGGATGATCATGCAACAAATTATCTGTGTGGAATCTCTCTATTTATTCCAAATCTATTCTGTGAATATCACGCATGCTTTTGTGAATGCAAGCGAAAAGGGGGATAAGTACACAATCAAGAAACTGCATACACAAGTAAAGGTGGATCATCGTTGATGCATTTTCCATGTATTTCAGGCGGTGTTTTCTGAAGGAGTTTGAAATTTCCTTGGAATGGCTTTGGTTGTAATCTGTGGCCAGCCATGCAGTGGGAAGTCCACAGCTGCATTTTTCCTAGCTGAAGCTCTCAAAGAATCAGAATCTAACTCAACCATTAGAATAATTGATGAAGCTTCTTTTCATCTTGATCGTAATCAAAGTTATGCCAACATGACTGCAGAGAAGAATTTAAGAGGAGCGCTCCGGTCTGAAGTTGATAGATCTGTATCAAAAGACAATATAATTATAGTGGATTCTTTGAACAGCATCAAGGGTTACAGGTATGAGCTATGGTGTTTGGCTCGTTCTGCAGGAATAAGATACAGTGTGTTGTTTTGTGATGTCGAAGAAACTCAATGTAAAAAATGGAATGAACAACGTATGGACAAGTGTGAAGCTACATATGATGATACTATCTTTGAGGACCTGGCAAGAAGGTTTGAGAGGCCAGATAGAAGAAATCGATGGGATTCTCCTCTGTTTGAGTTATCGCCATATAAAGATGGTATTCAGAAATCTTCAGCTGCCATTGTAGATGCTGTTTCATACTTAACAAAAAAAGTGGACTCAAAAACTCGGGATGTTAAAATTTTACATCCAACAATTGCTACACAAAGTACACGATTTTCGGAGGCAAATTCTCTATATGAGCTGGACAGGGCAACACAAGAGGTTACCAATGTCATTGTAGAAGCACAATCCCAGTCAATCGGAGGACCTCTAAATGGAATTTCTCTTGGCCAGGGTTTACCAACTCTTAATATGTCAAGATCAGTTGGGCTACCAGAGTTACGGAGACTGCGTCGGACATTCATCAAGTTGACAGGTCAGACAAGCTTAAGTGGACCTCCCCCTCCTTCGGATGCAGAGAGCGCAAAAAGGATGTTTGTTGATTACTTGAACAGGGAATTGGGAACTACTTGAAGAAGGAATACGAGGATTATGCTATGCCCATTCATCTGCTACTGCTAGTGGCTATGGTGCAAGTGAAGCTATAAGAATTACATTTTGAATTAGTGTTGGATGTTCAAGTTTTTGTACCGACAAATATGGGCAAGTAGTGCCACTGTAGGGGATTTGTCTCTGAATGGTGGCATTTTTTAACTTATTTGTATCATTGAAATCTGAGCAATATTTCGTTAATAACGCAGCAGTGTACCATTGGATCTTGTATTTTCCTTTTTCTCGTGCTGCGTTTTGAGTTGTAGCGCTGTTGGATCAAGAAAGTCTCTCAACCGGCTGGTCCCTGTTGAATCTTATCTTAAGGTGCAAGTTTGTATTCCTGTCTTAAGCAAGTAATCGACTGTCTTTGTAAATGATTGCTCAAAAAACACAATATCAATAAACGAAGGGCTTTGTAGGTGGAAATTGGAAAATTTTCAGCACTTTTGTGTTGAAGACGACAGAAATTTGTTTTATGGTTCTAGAACTATGAAAGGTAACGTGCGAATTGGATGAGTAAAACTCGAGGCATTTGTTATTCTGAACAAGCAACCAAGCAGCATAGGCTTCTTTATCTTGTAGCCTAATATGCAGATATGGCCATTAGATGCTGCACTGCATGCCATTTCACATTTCCATTTCCATGTGAGAAATTTCCATCATTGATTACTTCGCTGAGAGGACAGGATAAACTCAAAACAGGGACTAAATATCATGTATTTCTAGCTAAATAATCCAAAATTACCCTGAGCTTTTCGTCAAACTAGATTTTTGTTTTTGCAGTGGCACCATGTTTTTAAAATTTTTAATTTTTTATGGGTTTTTTTATCATTTTTATATTAAAAATAAATTTAATAAAAATAAAAATATATTATTTTAATATATTTCCGAACAAAAAATCACTTTAAAAAGAAATTACGACTATAATATCAAACACCACGTGAACTATTTTTAATATAATAATAATAATAATAATAATAATAATACTCTCCGTCTAGGTTTTCATCCTTTCATTTTTTTTATTTTAAAATATCTTATTTTTATGACATGTGTTAAAATTAACAAAATAATATATTTTTTTATTAAAAAATAGTTTGAGGTAATTAAATAAAAATATTAAAGTTTAGGAAATAAATTCAATTTGATTCAAAATACAAGATAACTTGGAATAGTTTTTTGCCCTCAAACTTTGGAAGCATGTATACTTCAAAAATGCCTCCATGCCCGTATTAGGCAAGTGCTGGACACAACGTTTCGGATGGAAGACATGGAGATACTATAAAAAATAATATTAAATAAATTCATATTTGGATTTATTTGTCTCATTCTTATCTGATTTGTATTTAGAGAGGGGGCTAAGATATGTCCAATTGCAAGAACCTTTTGAAAGAGTAAAATAATCATTGTAGCATTTTAGATAGTGTTATTATTTTTTATGTGGTATTTCAATGGAAAAGGTCATTTTAACATGCTATTTTGTAAAAAATTTTATTAATATAGGTGTCCGGACTAGTTTGTGTACACTTCGATTAATTTCACGGGCCCTGAAGTTAACGACCATGTAAGCCTCTAATAATCATAAATTTTGTAAGACTCGAATCGGTGATCTTTAGAGAGCAAATACTATTATATTTTACATAAAATGATTAAAGAGAAAGGGGAAGTTTAAAGATAAAAAGTAGTTAATTGTTTTCCTTTAATTTTATGACTTTTCTAAAAAAAAAAACATATAGGAATGACTCTTTATTTTGACAAAAGGCATTTTGGCATATCAGCTAATCCCTTTGGAGACTCGAAATCAATAGATAAAGAGCCAACATGGTAGTTTTTTTTTTCTCCCCGTGTAAATCTTTAATTAAAAATACTTTTAATATGTGTTAGTTTATTTTTTAAAATATGATTTATTTGAAAATATATTAAAATAATATATTTTATAGTTTTTAAATTTATTTTTAATATTAGTGCATCAAAATAATAATAAAAAATTAATTTAAAATTAATTGAAAAACCTTATTCAGTATTCACCTAGCGAGGAAATGCCGAGTCACCACGCCTCCCCCTGCTTATAGAGAGGTGAGACTCTGTCTAAATTCAAAAATAGAAATCACATACTAGTAATCGACGACGTATGCATAGGAAGACGATAATATATGTGGGGATTCAGCTATAATACATTTTGGTATTAAATTTGTAGTTTTCTTCTAAAAATGTAGACCTAAATATATTTTTAAGTTTCATGATTTAAAAAAAAACACCCAAATAACAAAATAAACTGGGAAGGGTGAAATTCCCAATGCCAATTACTGTAACTATAGATTCAATGATATTATGGATTGTAATATTTAAAAAATGATTTTACCTTTGATGACAATAATATTTTGCCTAACTGATAATGATAAGAGGATTTTTTTATATTTTTTTAAACAGTAAAAATATAAAATTATGCCTGAGCCAAGATATCTAGAGACGGCATATAGAAGCATATTTTTGCCTTTTCATTTTTTTAAATGTATGGTGAATTTACTGGATTGTCCTTGGAGTAAAAAAAAATTAACTTTGGTTCAAGGTTGCTTTTGTCATTTTACTATTTTTTTTATATATATTATTAAGTGGGTTTGGTGGCACATATATGCTTTACTGTTTGATAAATATTATTAAAAAAATTATGAATGCTTGTATTTTAGGCAACAACGCATAAATATTGGTTATCGTGTTTGAGCGATACGTACAATATCATTCAACTGTTAAAAGACAGTGTTTGAATTGTTTAGACGACCCCTCTATTCCCAACCAACACGTGTTTGTAAAAGATGTTTAATTTAGCACTTGTGGTCCCTTTTTCTTTTTTCTTTTATGTTTTTAATTCTTTAAATTTTCAAAACAACCTTTTAATTTATTTTTTTATATTTTATTTATTTTATTTTAATTTCTAATTTTTTTCCCAAATATTTATAAAATCTTGATTTTTTTTGCAATTTAATCATTCAATTTTAATTTGATATGTGTAGTTTTTTTCACCTTAGTTTTTATTCTTTTAATTTTTTTAATTTTTTGTGTATTTTTTATTAGTTTTTAATCTCAACCCTTAATCCAAATTTATGATATATTATTTTTTTCAACTTGGTTCTTTTTTTTTAATTTTTTTTATTTTGCTAAAATTATTTTTCTTTTGTTGAAATTTGTAGGTGACCTCAATTTTTTTTTTTGCTTATTTTTATCATGATTTTTTTAGTTGATGTTTTATATTTTGGATTCTTTTATTTTTTTTAACTTTATCCTTTAACTTTTGATTTGTTGATAATTAAATTTCACAGTTTCCCTATGTACAATGCTTTTAATCTAATAACCTGAGTCATGAATTTGAAAAATCAATGTGAATTGACATTATTTTTTTTTTAATTTCATCGTTCGACATCATGTGTTTTTTTAAAAATTAGCTCATCGATTTTCTTTATTTTTTTATTGGGTTATCTTGATATTATGACTTCAATCGTGGGTTTGTTGGGTTAATCGCGATTGACTCTCTCTTACTACCCAGGTTATACATCTATCATGCTAACCCGGGTTGATTCAAACTATTTTTTTTAATGTTTTATTCATTTTTGTTCTTCCAAATGTTATATTTACAAACTATCATGATTATTTTTTTATTATAAAAAACAGTCCATATACCATCGTTTTTTTGTTTTTTTATCATATATATTTTTTTAGAAAACAACTTATTAAACTCAATTGAGGCTATAACTTGAGTAATTGATTTTTTTTCTTTATTTAAAATGCTCATGCGGTATCTAAACATCATTTTTTTAAGAAAAAAATATTGACTGCGACATAGCATAAACCTATGTTTAGTATTTAAATAAACATAACCTTACTTCAACATTTTAATTAATTATTTTTAATTTATAAATTTTTACAGTAATAAAAATTAATGAAATACTATGATTAGTGATATGGTCATGCTATGCGCAAGTTATTTAAAATAAAAACATAAGCAACATAATTTTTCATATAAATTTTACAACAAGACGTGACATCATCACATCCAGGTTAAAAAACAAATTATGTTTTTCACAGATAACAAATTAAAAGAAAGATGAACATCACTAAAAATTTGAAAGAGAAAAAAAATGAAATTATGATTCATCTTTTCAGTGAAATTATTTTTAAAATAATTTAATTTTTAGACATCCAATTTTTTTTTAATAATCGTATAAAAACCATGATTTCTAATTTTCTATTATTATAATTTCATATATTTTTACATATAAATCACTATGCTGGTGTTTATTTCTGTTTACTTTAAAATAAGATTTTATATATTATATAGAAGAATTAAAAAAATCAATAAATCAATATTTTTAAAAATTGCCATATCATCATATCTATACTGTTTCGTATTCGTATCCCGTATTCGTGCACGTGCTACTTCGCCCATCATTCTACCATCCTCTTTCCCCGCCCATTGAAATGTTTTCCCATAAGATTTGTCATGGCAGACATGGCGGCAAAGCTGGCAGCCAAAACCAGCGTATGTGATCTACAGAGACTATTAATTGATATAATTAGTTAACTCTCTCTCTCTCTCTCTCTCTATATATATATATATATTTTTTTTTTGCCTAGAAAAAAAAAGTTTTTTTTTTGTTTTTATATATAGGAAGTGTATTTTGATTTTATCGAGGAGCGAGAGGCCTATTTGTTGCTCAACATAATCTCATCCTTGCCCTATGCATAGTTAATGTTCTGATTTCGAAAGTTATACCCGACACAAACTAGGCTTTGACAGAAGTACTGATAATATTTGGTATGGTAGTAGTATTTGTTTTTTAAAATATATTAAAATAATATATTTTTTATTTTTTAAAATTTATTTTTGATACCATCAAATCATCTGAAAATTCAAAAAAAATTTTAACAGAGAAAAAAATTTAAATTTTTTTAATAGTATTTTTTTGTAAAATACAAAAATAACTGAAAAATAAATATTGTACAAACGGTAGAGGCAACTAAAAGCATTCTAATGAGAAGTTTGGTACAACAGCAGAAGAAAATGATGTCTCAACATTTATTTCCTGAAAACTAAGGCATACAAAGGAGATTGCGACAAGGGAAGTGCAGGATTCGAATGCTACACCTTTTTGCCAATCACAAATAAATGGTATTATCTATGAGAAAAAAGCTTGAAACCGATCTCTTACCCTGTAATTGCTATTTCGATTTATTTCATTCTCCATAGTCCAGACAGGAACCTAATACAGCAAGCAAGACCAAACCGCCTAATCCTGCACCTGAGAAAATTCGTTCTTACATTCATCATGGATTATCATGGTAATTACGAGACCTCAAGATCATCGTCCATAATAATCTGAAAATTTGCATCAAGGAGGGTTACTAGTGATTTGGATTTCCTGTTCCGAACCCTGCCTGCTTCTTTCAATAACTCCACTAACCGTTGCTTCTCGTCATCCACATCAGGATTTGCTGTTCCTAGCTTTTCCTCCCTCATGCCAACCACATAGTCCAGAATTTCGATGGCATCATCCAACCTGTCCATTAATTACAAATTCGGAATGCACAAGAAGCCTTATATATACCTGAATTCAACTAGAAGTGAAGGACATAGTATATAATTATCTGTATGCTCAATCAGTTTAATGTAGCAGGATCCTACAGAGTTGAGAAAAGAAAGGAAAAAGAAGAGTACCTGCCCATTGCATCATAGGTGCCTGCTAGGTTGCTATAAACCCCCAAAGTGTCTGGATGATGGGGTCCATATTCCTTCTCCAAGATGCTTCTTGCTTCTTTGAACAGATCTGCAGCCTCGTTTATTGCGTAACACTGCACGCAGGCTAGACCCATTTGGTTCAAAGCAATCCCAAACAAGGCAGATTTTCTCTCTCCACTTGCTCGAAATTTTGCTATGGCACTCTTGAAAGTTCTGTAAGAATCAGCATAATTCCCCATCATATAATAAATGACCCCCATCTGGGCTTCAATTCCTGCGACTGTGTTTTGCTGACCCGGAGCATCAGTACCGTAGATCTTTAAAGCCTTCTTGAGTAATTTGAGTGCCCGATCATACTCGTTCATGGACTGATATAAAGCAGAAACGTCAATAAAACCACTGGCTATAATTTCTTCTGAAGGCCAGACCCCCCCTGCAGGACGTGGCTTTTCGTAAATCCTAAGTGCGTTTTCACAGTAGGATTTAGAATCCCTGAACCTCCCTATTTTGTTATACAAGTCAGCCAAACGTACAAAAACGGAAGCAACTGCTGGGTGATTCTCTCCTTTACTTGACTTGAAGACAGTAAGCGCTTTCTGATAAGTGAAGATAGCCTCATCATAGCGTGCCAAAGATAAATATGCATCTCCAATGCTGCAATCAATGGAAGCCACATCCATGTCCTGGCCATTTGCTGCCATGGCCATGCTTGCTAAAACATAATGCTCAAGAGCAGATTCATAATTTCCTTTTGCTTCACAGATAATGCCCATAAGCCTTCTATCTGCTGCTTCTTCAAGAGTTGCGGCTGGGCCACCTTTCTCCCCATGGATGTCAAGTGCTATCTGACAAAGCTTCTCAGCATCATCAAATTGCAATGCTTGAACGTGAGCCTCAGCTACATATCGGCATGTCTCACCAACTCGAGGATCTGTTTCTCCCAAGACTTGCCTTTGGATTTCGAGACCAGCTGAATAACACAGTGTTGAATTCTCATTCTGGCCAAGCATTGCGTAAGTATCACCCAATTGCATGCAACCAGCAAACTTAGCCAGTGCATGATTTGGACCATCTTCTATTACTGGAATCTCAATAGAGCGCTCTAGAACAGGAATTGCCTCATTATATTGGCCTAAGCTGCAGTATATTGCTGCTAAAACATGCAAAGACATAACGTGCTCTAAATTGGGTTTTCCATTTGCACATACCTCAAATGATTTCGTTGCTCGAAGAGAAAATTCAAGGGTTTTTTGCGGACTTTCACCGGAAGATATCATATCCCTTGTTAGTTTAAGCAAGAATGGTCCAAGGTCGGGGTTATCTAATCCCGCAGTCTGCAGAAGATGCTGATCAATTCCATTCCGGAACTTTTCTCGAACAGAAGCGAAACTTCCCTGCTTCTTCACTGCAAAAACTGCATTTGGTCTTCTTATTTTCTTGTCCAACATCTGCCTATCGGTCGGAGGCTTCTCGTGAGAAGATCTGCTCTTAGGATTCCATCTTGCAGATGCACCAGATTCTGATTCCATGCGGAAAAGCTGCTTCTTAAGGCTTGCAGCTTGGCTTTTAGCCTTTTTTTGGTCAGTAGACCCATTATAATCGTCATTGGAAGCTGTGAAGCCAGCAACACAATCCCCTTCTATATTCTCCGATATTGTCACCTCTTTGGTTATCTCTGTTTCTTCAATATCTCCAACAAGATGGCGCAATTCCGAATCAATCCTCGATTCCTCACCATATGACAGAAAACTAGCCCTGGAGGGAGAAGGATCAGAGCATTGCATCCTATAGACATTGTGATACAGATGGTCGATGGAGGTGTCAACGATGCCATGAATGGCTAGATCAATGGAGTCACTGCATGGACTGTGAGGGCTTAATGTGCTTCTTGGAGACCTGATCATCCGGTGGCTACAGTCGCTACCCTTGTAAGACATGCAGTCTCCAATTGTATCATCATCTCCTCTTCTATATTCACCTCCATTTAAAACATCCATGGCTAGTCCCGGCATTTCACTTCAGGGATCGATCAAACTCTGCTATAATAATCAATGAAAGAAAAAGGTTGTTAGGAATTAGAGCATGTTCAGAATGTACATAAATATACTAATGTGTTTGCATGTCTCAAAACAAAATATCAACAACAAACCATCAGAAGATAAGAGAAATTTGAAAGATAAACTGACACAAATTGACATAATATTTCTTCATATGATAAGAGATAAGAAATGAGTCGTACTACATACCTTACTGATCACTGTTATTCTTTTTTGTAGTAAATACTGATGAAGAAAAACTTTCTACCTTGTCTCTCTCTTTTTCTGAAAGTTCTCTGCTCTGGCTGTAACAGACAATAGACAATAGAGCTAGAGCTAGAGCTAGGCTATATCATTGATTTTTTCTTCTTCTCTGTTCGCCTATATTTATACACACATGAGGCTGAAGATGAAGAAGGTGACATTTGGAGACACGGGCAGGGGCAAAAAATATAGGAATTTGTAGTAAAACAAGCAAGGCCTGAAGATGTAAATAATACACGCATATGCATATGTAGGCGTGGAGGCGCAGAGAGGTGCAATGTGGAAGCCACGAGGACGGCGACTCCTCTCCCACCCTCTCTTCTCTCTCTACTGTCGTGAAGTGGAAACATGTATCGATAATTAATTTGCAAAAAAGCAATTAATACTAATTTGCTTATAGTTCCTAAGATAGTTTCTAGATTGAGTTATGGTGTCGAGATTAGGGTGAGTCATGCAGTAGCAAGTTTTTGACTGTCACGGAAGAAACACACCACGCTTAAAAAAAAATAAAAAAATATGATGCCGTAAGCTTGGATTGGTTCAAAAGAAAGCAACATTGGATTTCGACGCTCCATCAAATTCCGAGTATCAAAGAGTTTATTTAGCTGTGAGGATGTAGATATATACGCACAGCACCACCATCAATGGAGTATTTAACTTTATATATAAATACAGCAACGCACAAACCACAGATCAATGGAGTAATTAATTAGCAATCTAACAGCCTGGTTATAGATTAGAACTCTTTGTCCTTCCAGCACATTCTTTTTCGACAAAGACAAAGTAACTAAAATTCATTTAATTTCAGAAATAGGACAGCCTTTGGATTTAACTATATATATAATTATTTATTTATCATCACAATAGAGTGACAGACACAAATTCAATACCAGACAAGCAACAACCCATCAAATTGGACTCTCAACAACGACAACGACAAAAAATCTCTCCATCTCCCTTCTGTTCTCGTTCTCGCATTCAAGAATCACGCCCCTCTTCAACGGAACAAAAACGGTAATTTATCTTGCCCTTGAAAAACCCTAATTGCTTTTATGATTCAAATGCGTTTGTTAGTAAGTCGGGTTCTCTCCCTCTTTTCGGATCTGATCTGCGTGTCGTTCTTCATCTTCCTTTTCATTTGATTTCCTTTTTGAGATCTCTGAGAGAGAGAATTGCTGTAGAAATTATTTCATCTTAATTCTTCTTTCCAAATCCAATACGTTATAAGTTTTTCATTTTTTTCTGTTTGTTTGATAAGAATCCAAGAGAGTCCGTTAGGGATTCAAAATCGGGTGAGACTGATGTTGTGTTTTTTACTCTTGTAGCAGGTTGATCTTGATTGATTGGTTAGTTTCTAGAGATATTGAGAAAGTGAAAAAAGACATTGTTTGTCATCTGAAATCCATCGTCATCGAGAGCTTACATTGTTTCCATATTGCGTGGATTTGCTATTCGTAACTAGAAAATGAAATCAGGTTGTCCCAATTAGGAAACGGTATTGGTTTTCTGTCCTTTGGATAATGCGAGTTTGTTGCTGGGGAATTGTAAAGGAGGTTGTGTTCTATGCTCGTAGGAGTTGTGCGGATTAATGGTAACATATATAGAAGCTTTTATGCTATGATAGTTTTGTTTTCTGCACTTCTTGGAGATTTAGGTTTGAGTCGGATAATTAGTGGATTTTGAAGTTCGTTTGCTTAATAATTTGGACATGAGAAGCCCTTGGTTCAATAAACCACTTGCTATTTTTGGCCCCAGACCGCCAATTAGTTGGTTGCTGTTGTGCGTTGTTTGTGTGCTTGCACTGATAGCTATCTTGGGTTCTACTTCTCTGAGTGCGTTTGATTCCGTGACTCCCATTCCCGTGCTTGATATTTATTCAAATTATAGAAGGTTAAAGGAGCAAGCGGCAGTTGACTATTTAGAGCTTAGAACACTCTCATCAGGAGCTGGTCGGCAAAGAGAGCTGGGACTTTGTGGCAGAGAACAAGAAAATTATGTTCCTTGTTACAATGTCTCAGCAAATTTGTTGACTGGGCTTAAAGATGGGGAGGAGTTTGATCGGCATTGTGAAATGTCAAGACCGAGGGAACAATGTTTGGTTCGCCCTCCAAAGGACTATAAGATTCCCTTAAGGTGGCCTGCTGGTAAGGATGTGATCTGGAGCGGAAATGTTAAGATAACCAAAGATCAGTTTCTTTCTTCCGGAAGCATGACCAAAAGGTATCTCTTCTTTGATTGATCCTAACTGGGATTCTGGTCCTTAACAGAATGGTCATTTCAAGTTATGATTGTATTCCTGGTTATCAATTTTTCTTTTTGATATATTTACATTCTTTTGAGAGAGAAAATACTACAGGTTGATGTTACTGGAAGAGAATCAATTTGCCTTCCACTCTGAGGATGGATTGATCTTTGATGGTGTGAAAGATTATTCTCACCAGGTTGCAGAGATGATAGGATTAGGAGGTGACTCTGAATTTGTTCACGCTGGTGTAAGTGTTTTTAGCATTATTAATGCTTTTTTGGGGGAGATTTGGTTTTCAAAAACACAAGCAATTACAAAATAGATTACTCTATTGTCTGATATAATCTTGTATTGATTAATATTCATGACCATAACAGCAAAGGTGCCTTTTGGTTCTCCCTTTTTCTTACCTGCTGTTTATTTAGTCCTTTTTAACATATCGTGTTCATTACAGGTGCAAACTGTGCTGGACATTGGTTGTGGATTTGGTAGCTTTGGAGCTCATTTAGTATCACTGAAACTAATGCCTGTTTGTATTGCGGCATATGAGGCAACCGGAAGCCAAGTTCAAATGGCCCTCGAAAGAGGTCTTCCAGCAATGATTGGCAATTTTATTTCACGACAACTTCCATATCCAACATTGTCATTTGATATGATTCATTGTGCTCAATGCGGTATTGTTTGGGATAAAAAAGGTATTTAATTAGTTTCTAGATGAGGGATATTCTCTGCTAATTGCTTGATGGCCATATTTTGTGTGCTGCTGGCTATAGCTTTATAGCTACTATCTTGCCTCCTGTTGATATGTCAACAGATATCTCTGTTGCTGCCATACAATACTCTTCCTTTTCTTTTTCAAAATGTTTTAGTTCTCTTAAATGCACCCATTTGCATCCATGGATTTTGGATAACTGATCTAAAGTCGACAATTAGAATCAGCTGCCATAAATCTATCTGAGTCTTCTCTTCCTCTTTAATACTTTCAGAGAAAATTGCGTCTAGAAAATACGTGCCCATCATAAAGGAGAGATTATTTGAAACTTTGTGCATTGTGTGTTATATGATAAATAAGCTGATAATAACATGCTGTGCCAAATCAATACAGTATGGTTATTTCTTATTGCTGGGGGCTAGATGAATGATGAAGAGAATGATACAATAAAATAATTCATGTGCTAGTTGATTGTATATTTGTATTGCTGAATTTAGAGCCCCTAAAGAGAGAAGGTGTGAATTACTGGAGGAGGTTTCATTTTAATGTCACTATTGATAACGTTCTTGGACTTTCGAGTATTCTTATTCTGAGATATGTGTATTTGGAGAACTTGAAGGGACTGTTGGTTTTTCAATTTTTCTCACTTGACTTTCTAACAGTGACTTAATAAAACAGATGGTATGCTCCTTATAGAAGTGGATCGAGTTCTCAAGCCTGGAGGTTACTTTGTTTTAACTTCACCAGCAAGCAATCCACATGGAAGTTCATTGAGTACGAAGAAGAGAAGCACACTGACACCAATAGAAGAATTTACTGAAGAAATCTGTTGGAATCTTATAGCTCAGCAGGATGAGACTTTCATCTGGCAGAAAACTGTGGATGTTCATTGCTATAAAACTCGGTGAGGATATTCACAATAAAGCACCAGAATCCCCTAAATTAATTTTTTCCTCATGCAGACATTGAGTGGGTTTGACTTCTGAACTTTTATTATATAGCTTCTAATACATGCCTTGCCTTTTCATTTCTATAGCTTACTTGAATTATCAAGCTTCTGTGTTTTTCACCTTTCTTCTCTGACTTGCAATTTTTCTGGAAGAGCAAGAATAATTCTTTTTTTTATTCTTTTTGGTCTTTCCTGCAGTAAGCATGGGGCTATACCAATTTGTAATGATGGCCACGATTCTTCATCTTATTATCAACCCCTTGTGTCATGTATAAGTGGGGCCACCAGCAACCGCTGGATTCCCATCCAGAACAGGTCCTCTGGTCCCCATTTGAGCTCAGCAGAGCTTGAAATTCATGGAAAGTATTATTTCAATACATTTTACTTTTGTTGCCTTTTCTTTTATTATCTGACATTTTCAATGTATAAGTTCCTTTCCCTCTTGTTTCCTTTTCTTTTTCCAAAATTTTACATGATATAGATGTCCTAGTTTATTGATCCATTATCATCCTTGCAGGAGTTCAGCCGGAAGATTACTTTGAAGACTCTCAGGTTTGGAGATCAGCTCTGAGAAACTACTGGTCTTTACTTTCACCTATAATTTTCTCCGACCATCCTAAGAGACCAGGTGATGAAGATCCAACACCTCCATTTAACATGGTACGCAACGTCATGGATATGAATGCTCGATATGGAGGTTTAAATGCTGCAATGCTGGAGGAAAATAAATTAGTTTGGGTGATGAATGTAGTGCCTGTCAGGGCTCCTAATACACTTCCTCTCATACTTGATCGTGGTTTTGCTGGTGTCTTGCATGACTGGTATGTTAGTTTCATTTAAGATGCATGCTGTTATATAAGTGTAGTTTATATGTTTCACCTTAAATCATTTGAAACTTTGCTGTCTGACTTATTCTTGATATTTGAAGAATGCCTTGATAATTAAATACTTTGCAGGACTTGTCTTCTTTAAAGGAACTTTGGTGAACCAAACATTTTTTCTTAAATGCGGTCTTTGTAAATGCTCTGTAATTCTTTCCTGTGCACCTGTCTTGAGCAACATCCTCATAAAAAACTTCTGGAATTCAAGATGCCCTGCCTACAAGAAGATTTGTGAATTTTTTTTTACCCATGCTGCAGATGCATTTATCATGACAGTGATGATGCTACAGTTTCAAGCAGTTGATTCATAAAAATCATGAACATCAACTTTGCTAATGAACTTTACACTTCCAACCTGAGCTTAAAGAGTTGAATGCTGCTGGCAGTAAACTATGCCTTGGATTGGCACTGCAAATTCAGGGCCTTGTTTATGATGCTTTTATTCTCAAAAACCTCTCCTAATTTTTCTGGTCATATCTTATCAATTTTTCCATGAAAACATGTTGAGGAATAGTGCTATTTTATTTCAATTTAGCAACGAAGTAAATAACCTGTCTTCTTTTGCGCAGGTGTGAGCCATTCCCCACATACCCCCGAACATATGACTTGCTTCATGCTAATGGGCTTCTTGCACATCTCAGTTCAGAAAGATGCAGCATGATGGATTTATTTTTAGAGATGGATCGAATTCTACGCCCTGAGGTACATCTCGCATCCCTCTGGATATTTCTTAACCATACTTGAAAATTTTGTGCAATGACCTATTAGACAGTTCTGTTTCTTTCTTTCATTTTTGTTTTGGTTTTGTGGTGTGTGGAGATTTCCTCGCTCAATTTCTATTTTTTGTGAATGCCCCATGTTCCTCTCCATGATGTAGACTCGGAGAGTATACAATACATGCTTTGATACATGGGTGTAATTAGTTCCCATGTCTAGATTTGACAAGGAATGAGGAACAATAATACTTGATAATCTTGCTGGCTGAATTGAAAGTGATTACATTTGCCGAACTTCATAACCAATGACCACATTTCTCTTGGGAATATTTTCTTCCCGTTCTGCCTATAATCTGATGTTCTGAACTCCCCACACCCTTCCCCTGGTGCGATTAGGTCCCATGCCTAGATTTGATTAGGAAAAGAAAAGTGTCCGCTTTATCTTTCAGGATGCATTGCTGCCATTCATTGTTTCCGTGGTGCTTGGCTGCCTTACCTTGTTTCCTGCAACCTGCAAAAAAGCATCAAGTCACTCTCTTTTCTTATTCTTTGTTTGATCTTTTTCTAATGCAACCAGCTCATTTTGCAGGGATGGGTTATCTTTTCTGATAAATTAGGAGCTATTGAGATGGCACAGGCACTTGCCATGCAGATACACTGGGAAGCTAGGGTGATTGACCTAGATAATGGCAGTGACCAGCGGCTACTTGTTTGCCAAAAACCATTTGTGAAAAAATGAGTGATCCAGCAACAGAAGTCTCATGACCATGGAAGTGAACATGTTTTTGCTCCGGTAATTCCTTTAATCCTCTCTGGAAAATTTGCCAATAAAAAATTTAGGTGGTAATTTTTTGTTCAATATGGTATAGATTTCACCAGTGGCCTCGTGGTTCACTGGTACCCCTGCAAAACGAGGGGGTTGAGGATTTGAGTGCTATTTCCACCTTAAGCAATACTTCTTTCAAACAGAGACGCCCGCTTGTGCGTGCACTGTTTTTTTTTTTTTTCTGGTTAACAAACAAAGTTTGAACTAGGAACTCCAGATCAGTTTATGTCTGTGTCGGTTCACGACAACACAAGACCCTAAGCAGCTTGTTCATTAAAAACACCATAAACATTTTATAACATGTAGATCAATACCCATGATAACTGGTCCAATCACTGACGCAAATCTGTTTCTTTCATTGACTAAAGACTTGTAACAAGACTTGCAGCCCGTCTGGGCTGCAGAGTTTCTTGGTGGGAAAAAAAAAAACCTCCATACCGCACCGCTCAGTCATTACTGATTAACATTAGATATAAGCCCTTAGATCATCTCAAAAATCAAAGTGTTCTTGAGTTTGTTAATTAGATAAGGGATTTGTGCATATATGCATGTATGCTTGAGTTTGTTAACTATAATGGAGTTAACTGGGACTAACAAGTAGGGCTAAAAAGCATTACTGTTAGGTGCAGTTCAGTATCTGGGCTTGAGAAAAATGAGGTGTTTTTTATTTTTTTTCTGGACTTAACAGTGGTGCCTTAGAATTGATCGTGATGCTCTTATTGCCAGATCACGAAATTTTTTTGACAGCTTCACAACGTGATAAATGCCTGGGCTTGAGTTCAATGGATAAAACAGACGTTGGGGAAGCGTGGGCTGTAGATTAGAAGAAGGCCTGATTCAGAAGTGGGCAGCGAAGCATTCCAAATTTTTTGTCAAAGCATTTGTAGTAATTCTTTCATCATGCTCTTTCTTTCTTTTAATTCTTTCGAGTGTTAATTTCTTTATTATTTCAGTATGGGACACACTACATTGGACAACTCATTGTATTACACTGTCGCGTGATAACTGACCGGCAAGGAAATGATAGTTACAAATATATTCTTGCTCTCTGACCCTTCAAAATTCTCCAATTTAAGTAAGTACTTTTATGCAGAGATCAAAAAGAAGCCAGAGAAACCTCAAAATCTTGATTGAACTGAATTCTAATATCAGATACTTAAATTAATTGCACGCTGTGAGGTTTAGCACTCACATGGGAGTAGTTTTGTAATGGCAGCTCTGTGGCACTGGTGATGTATTTGGGAAGCGCTGATCAGGTATCAAGAAAAGAGTATCTGTATGCTTGGTTGGTAATGGAAGATGATGCTCCGACCTGTATGCTTGGTAATGTAAGATGATGCTCCGGCTGCAACAATGCGAGTCCAGTTAAAAAGGAGGGGGAGAAAATCATAGAGAACTCCTTTCGGAACTAGCAAGTCAGACTACTTGTACAGGATCATAGAAATGTGAATTTTCTTGGATTGTTAACATACATTGAAAAACGCTCTCGCCTGGATTGTGTTCCCTTTTGTAGCTGTGATTCGGAAAAACAACTTTAGAAGAAATTATAATTTGAAAAACAGATAATATAAGATTAAAAAAAAAAAAACAGTCTGGTTCTTTCGGAATCAGATACCCAATAAAAAAGCCTTAAAATTAGTTCAAGTGGAGAGTTGCAGAGTCCATCCAGTACGTGTCCCTGTTTTTTTTTATGTATTGCTGAAATCATTCCACCATGCTGCCCGTGAAGAATGGCAGTGATGACATTTTGGCAACAAGCAAGAGGGAGTCATGATGCTCCTTCGTGATTTTTTAGGGCGCAGCGGTGGCAATGCACGATAAGAATTGCAGACGGCTTACTAGTGGTAACAAAAAAAAAAAAAAGAGAGGTTAATTTGTCAATCTAGCGGGATCTTTATTTCAATCACAAACAGTAGCTGTCTATTATAAATTTGCACGCCATCGCATCGAGCTTCATCATTTCCCCATAAAAAGAAAGAAATCATCAAATTCAACAGTGACGTGTGTATCTTGCTTTTGACTGTTATTGTACTCTCTCTTCCTCGCAAGCCAGCTAGGGTTCATCTCTTTCTTTTGTTCTTTTTACTAAATGCAGGGATATGATGTCAGTTACTAGCAGATTGATTCTGATATGTTGTTGTTATCATTCCCCCCAGTGATTGTTGCTCTAATTAGACTCTTTTTGTCCATTGATGATAGTGTTAATTGCTTTTGATGCCGCGCACCTGAAGAGAAATCCTTCTTCGGGTAATTTTGGGTAGAAATACATAGGAGTAAACTATTCATGCCAGACTTGGAATTGAGCTGCTATAGTCGAGCAGGCGAGTAGTTTTAGTGTTTATCTGTCAATAAGTTATAAGGTGTTTTTTTTAAAAAAAGTGTTTTGTTTAAATAATATTATATTTTTTAATATTACTATATTAAAATCATTAAAAAAACATTTCAAATTATTAATTTAATATTTTTTCAAATAATTTTTTTAAAAAAATAATATATTAACATATATATATATATAAACCTTGATTTTTTTTAATTGTTTTTCTTTTTTTTTTTTGAAAAAAAAGGAGAGGAAGTAACCTTATTTTTAGAAATATATCACGAATATTCATTTATAAAAAGAAATGAATGAACAGAGAGGGACAGGTAGATAGGATAGGATAGCATTCAATTCAATTCAGAAATAGGGGTAGCTGTAAAATCGCGAAAGTACCCCTCCGACAGATAGGATTGAATCGATCCAAAAGCTAAGCCAGGAAATCAAATCACGAAAAGCGCGCTTTCTCTTTCAAAACAACTAACGGTCCAGATCTGGTCTTCAACCTCCCCCATCACTTGCACCTTTCTATTTATTTAACCTTTCCTTCGCTTTCAGACCTCTAATAAAAAAGATTTCTCCTTTTAAGAGTTCATACCTTCTTGTTTTGATTTGTACGTGAATTCATTGTGATCTCTCAGCAAATAAAACAACAATGTCAACCGAGAAGGAGAGGGAGACTCATGTTTACATGGCCAAGCTCGCTGAACAGGCCGAGCGCTATGACGGTAACTCTATTTCTCGCTTCTTCACCGTTTCTTGTGGGCAGGGCATTGTTTTTTTTTTTTTTTTGGATAGCTGGATCGTTTTAAGAAAAATAAATTATACTGCATGTCGACATTTGTCTTTTATGATGCAGATAGATCATTTTATTTTTATTTAATTTAATTTATGCCCATTTTCCAGTTTCTCTGAAATTTAATTTAAATCTGAATATTGATGGAACAGAGATGATTGAGAGCATGAAAAATGTTGCCAAACTTAATTGTGACCTGACTGTGGAGGAGAGGAACCTCCTCTCGGTGGGATACAAAAATGTAATTGGTGCTAGGCGGGCTTCTTGGCGGATCATGTCTTCAATTGAGCAGAAGGAAGAATCTAAAGGAAACGACAGCAATGTTAAACTGATTAAGGGATACCGCCAGAAGGTGGAGGAGGAACTCTCCAAGATTTGCAATGACATCTTGTCCATCATCGATGACCATCTGATCCCCTCTTCCGCCTCAGGAGAAGCAACCGTGTTCTACTACAAGATGTGAGTTATGTTGGCCTTTAGACCTAATCTTTTATTACTTTAATCCTCGATCCTGTAGCCAGTTTTCATGTTTTGCTCTCTGCATCCTATTTCCTATACATGAAGAGGGGAAATGTTTTCTCTCCATCTAATTACTTGTTACTTTTCCTGCCTCTTGAACAAGTGGCGCGCACAAGGGGCATAAATTTCCTTTTGCTGATTCATCCCCTGGTCCTGCTTGTCAACAAGTCTAAGCAGCAATTTCATGAATTGTGTAATGATTTGTTATGTTCTCAGTTAATTAGTTCCCAGAAGTATTTTATGTAACATGGCATGAACGTAGTGATATATAAAGGCCTTCTTATATTTTTATTTCTTAAAATATCGGGTCATGACATCCATGAATTTTCAGGAAAGGTGACTACTACCGCTATCTAGCTGAGTTCAAGGCTGATCAAGAAAGGAAGGACGCAGCCGATCAGTCATTAAAGGGTTACGAGGCATGTTTCTTTGGTTTCTCTTTCATAAATATATTCAGAGTATTATTCCATTTATGCGGCGTCCTGTAATTAATTTTATCATCATCTGATATGTTCCTCCTGTTTCCATTTCTCTCTTAGGCTGCTTCTGCCACTGCAAGCACAGATCTGCCTTCAACCCACCCAATTCGTCTTGGCCTTGCCCTTAACTTCTCTGTTTTCTACTATGAGATCATGAACTCTCCTGAGAGGTATGTCAGATTATATTTTTTTGCAATCAAGGCTGCCAAATTGTATTATCCTGTGTTCATGACTTCCTAATGATCTACTTTTTAATGATAATGCTTGCAGGGCCTGCCATCTGGCCAAACAAGCTTTTGACGAGGCAATTGCAGAGTTGGACACTTTAAGTGAGGAATCATACAAGGACAGCACCTTAATTATGCAGTTGTTAAGAGATAACCTCACTCTCTGGACTTCTGATTTGCCTGAAGATGGAGGTATATTTATAAACTGAATGAGAAATTGAGTCTTATTTGCATTATATTATATGCGGAAAGCATGGTGAAAACTGGAAAGAAAAAAAAACACCGTCGTTACAAAATCATGGCCTCGCTGAAGTCCGGCCCTGGCAGACCATGTTATACTCATTAGTACTCAGCAATCAGGACTCGATCACCATTGAAAAGTAAGAGGAGAGGAGGACAATTGGCCACCCCTCATGTTTTGGCCCCAGTTAGGGATATGAGTTCTATATCTCTGTACCTTAGATTGGCTCACATCAAGGGATACCGTTGGTTAAAATTCGTGAATAAAAAATCGTGCTTGTTAAAACTTCATCTCAGACAAGTTGCATTATGTAGGTGATGATGACTTCAAAGGTGAAGAATCAAAGGAAAAACCTGCCGAAGGAGAGGTCAGTTCTCGTATAATTGCTTCTATTGAATGAAGTAAACTTCTGGTTTCTTCTCGCTGCCCTGCTAAGAATGTAATTTTTCCGCAGCACTGATGGGGGATCTGGGAACAATGCACATGGCAAGTGGATGCCAAACTACTTTGCAGTTTGCAGAAGTGGGCATCTTTTTGTTAGCTTTCCTGGCCAGGGATTCGATGGAACAGTCATGACAGTTTTTTATGGCACTGCTCTTTTTGAATCCTACAAAAAGCTGATGTTATCAATTGCTCTTCCTTTTTCTTTCTTTTATTCTAAACAGAGTTTTTCTTCTTTCTTTTTTAATTTGTTTTTATTCATTGTTCTTGCACGCATAAACTTCATATCAGAATCGCGGACCTCCTTTATTTTACCTTCTGTTATGATCTGCCCAGCTTGCCATTTATGAATATTTTTTTTCGTGTAATGGTAACCTTAAATCAGCTTTTGTACATCAATAATAATTTTATTTTTTTCTATCGAATGGTTATCACACTTGGATGCATTTACACTAAAATAATTTTATTTTGACCCTTCATAGATTCAAATCTTGGACGATAATATCACTAGACCTAATAAATGTTTTTTTAAAAAACTAAAAGTTATATATTTGGTGATGGTTGTACCATCAACATCTGCTCAAGTCTTGACAAGTAGTGAAAATATATATTTAAAATTTAATAAAACATAAGTATGATATTTCTCCAAAAAATTAATATTACACACCTTATAGTAATAGATTATATATTATTATTGTCTTACTTTTTGCCTAGTAATCGAATCCATTAAGAATATATTTAAGAATATAGCAATGCTACTCTTATTAGGATTATCCTAAGTAATGAGACCCATAATTTAATAAATATCAATCGATATACCATTTTGTAAAAGAAAAAAAAATGAAAATCTGTAAAACATTATGCTTTGAAAAATATTTACTACGGGCAAATTGTGTGATCTAATTTCAATTTTATCCTTTTGGTTTAAGATTTCCATGAGCTTTTGAACATCTAACGATTCATCAATCTTTTCTTAAAACAGGTTTGCAAAGAACAGCATAGATTTCCAAAAGGAAATTATGACATGTCATATTTGAACCCTTTTAAATCTAACGATAATATATTTATCTGTCTATCATCTTAATCTTTCCGGTGTGAGTCTTCAATCAACTACATCATGCCCCTTAACCATTAACTAGAGCTGCTGGCGGATTCTATTTTTTTATTATTATTATTGACTTAGGTTTTTTTTTTTATGGTATTTAAGAGTATGATAGCAGTTACAGTTTAAAGTGTTTTTTGTTTGAAAATGTATCAAAATAATATTATTTTATTTTTAAAAAATTATTTTTGATATCAACATATCAAAACGATTTATAAATATAAAAAATTTATTTTCAAATAAAAATTATTTTCAGTTTTTTTTAAAAAAATAATTTTAACTACATATCCAAACACTAAAAAAAAAGATATAAATATGTGGAACATTATATATATTGAGTTTGGAAGAAATATACGGTGAAAAGACTTGAAAACATGACCAAAAAAAAATATTGAAAAAAAATCAGGTGGAAGTTTTCAACTTCCAAGATGAGAACTACCGGTGTTGAAATGGAAAGTAACTAATTTAATTTATAAGAACTGAAATGTGTAATGTAGTGTGATTGTTTTTAAAGTATTTTTAATTTGAAAATTATTAAATAATATATTTTTTATTTTTTAAAATTTATTTTTAATATCAATACATTAAAATTATTTAAAAGCATCAATAAAATTAATTTAAAATAAATAATAATAATTTTTTTGAAAACGTGGTTTTGCAGGGTGTTGCGGTTTATTTTGTTTTCTTTCAGCCAGACAAACTTAGACAACTGGAGCTATTTCCCTGCTGCTAATGACTCCCAAGGTTTTTTTTTCAAACCTGCTAATAAGCTGGACATTAGGATGTGAAATAATTTGATAAAAGGGTACGTAATAATCACCATATTGATACTGCAGTCTTCGGAATTATCAGCAGTCTGCTCGAAAAGGCTAGCAAATTTCTTGATTGGAAGTAATTTGTTTCAACAAGTATTTTGTTGTTCCAGAGGGTTTGGTTAAAGTGATAAAGAGAGAAGAATTATGTAGCTTCAAGTTGGATCTTCTTGGTGAAGTTTATTTGCATCTAATTATTTCTACTAACAAAAATATTTCAAAACTCTGACTCCAATATAGATAGATGCAATGGGAGGTTCCAATATTCGTCTGGATGTGTTTTTTGCCAGTGTGAAATGGAAGCAATCGACATGTGATTTCACAGTAGAAACAAATCACAAACGAGGAAACGATCGCCATTTATCCTTGCGGCCATGGTGTAATTTTTAAAAATTTTGATTTTTTTTCTTTAAATTATTATTTTATTTTAACGTTCTAATATTAAAAATAAATTTTAAAAAATAAAAAATATATTTTCAAACAAAAAAAACACTTTATAAAACAATCATTTCTTTTATCAGCAAAACTCGAAATCATTTGAGATGAGAACACATCCTTACCTAGTTGTCCTCATTATTGTTAGACCCTCACCCAACCTTGCTTTTGCCGTCTTCTAAACTCAGGATATCAGGCTAAAGCTTTGGCCCCAAAATCTCTTCCCCTACCAAAATTGCAAAACCATAAATATATGTGTGACAACAATCAAAACCCACTGAAAAATGATAGTGGCTAAGAAGGTAGATGGCACTATATTAACCAGCATTTACATATTTATCTTGCTAGACGAGCCATGAAGAAAAAAGAAATAAAATAAAAAGGATCGTTCACAATGTCCTTCTAGAGATTCCGAGCAACATTGACTTCCTCTCAAATATGATGGAGAAAAATGCTCGCAACCAGGATTGTTGTGAGGAGTCCTAAAGGGAAGATGTAGATCAAAACTGTCTATTTCACTCTTCCTTGACAAAATAATTTTGGGGCAAGGAAAAATCTTCCTCGTGATTCAGAATTTCTGCTTCTTCGTCATCTGGTTTCTGAAATTTAAATAGAAACATGCCGAAATCAATGCACAATATTTATGTTGTCGTAACAAGAACAGAGATTATAGGTAAAAGCAAAAGCAGAAAAACTACATGACATTCTCAAGGCATAGAATAAAATGCTTGATTTCACAAATACTTCAATCCTCAACTGGTAGCACTTTATATTTCATCATCCAACTTCACAGACATGGTTTAAAAAATTGAGCTCCATTCCTTCTATACGAAACAGTACAAGGTTTAGCAATAGGAGAGTCAAATTTATTATCCAATCCCCAGCATTTTATTTAAAATGAATTTGCAGTGGCATAGTATCTGAAATGAATTATTTGCTGTGCTGAGAATTGCTGCATTGTTTTTGTAACGTAAAAATGAAAAGTTAAAGACATCACTGAAATCAGTACCAGCATTTCAATGTTGTAGAAACAGTCCAGCAACTGCAAAACCTCATCCGGAGAAAATTGTCGATCAAAGCTGTGATAGAGTGATCAATGTGTTAAATCATGTAAATGGAAACGTTTAGAAAAGGAAATAGAGTAAGAGGCAGAACAACCTTCTCCGAAGAAATTCCATCAAACCATAAAGTACAAAGTGGCGATGCATGCCTGCATGAAAAGATTTTTCAAATATTTTAAAATAATAAAGAAACAAATGAAAGTAAAAGTGGAACTAGAGGTATATATATTGTCTCATTAATAACTCAAGGTGAATTAATTGCTAGATATGATTCGTATTTGCCTCGTAAAACTTCTCACATAGAAAGCACTGATTTAGCTAATTTCTTCTCGAAAATATATGCTTTGTATCCTTATCATCAAAACAAAATAACACCTCAACAGTCTTGATACCAAACTGCAGATTTCCAGCACAAAAGTCTTCACAACAATAGAATTATCACTACTAAATAATAGCAAATGAAGAAAATTCCTCAAAACTCCCAGCAAATAGCATCATAATATAATCACATAATGCTCGACATATGAAATTCAATTCCACAAGCTGTTACAATAGCCACACTGACATATTCATCATACATGCAATGTACATTTTCCATTCAACTCTTAATTCAATCCATACAATTGCTATTGCAGAAAATGTGACACAACAACACAATTCCTATTTCAAGTTGATCAAATACCCCGTGATGGAGAGAATTGAGCTACACAGAACTAGATAAAACTGAAACTGGAGATGAAATTTGAAGAACCTGCCTCTTAGTTTGACTGGAGGATAAATTTCAAGTCCTTCTAAAAGTCTTAGCTCCAATTCCACCTGTGATTGCTCCTGATTAGCCCCAAAGAATTTAAAAAAAATTAATCCAGGTAAAATTCCACGCGCAAAAAAACAATATATATATATATATATATATGAGATATAGATTCAGAGATACCTTGGGGAGAGAGGAAGCAGAGGAAGGAGGAGCTTTGCATGGAGAATGGACGGACATGCCGTCTTGTTCCTCTTCCCTCTCATTTCCATTACCACCAACCCCACCTTCCATTTGAGCTCTGATTTTTCTTATTTATCTATATTTTGTGTTAAATTGTTTCGGTGTTTAAAATTGAAAAGTGAAGGGAATGTCTGGTGTTTATTCTCTAGGGTTTTAGCGTTTGATCCAAATTACAGAGAGACTGAAGCAGAAGGTGTTGACTGTTGAGATGTTTGGGCTTTTGGGCCAGTTTGTATTTTGTTCTGCCTTGGGTAGAGCAATGGGTTAGGCTTGCAATGTTCTAGTTTCCAAACTTGAAGCCGTGGATTTGATAACAGACAATTCTTCTCTTTTTTGACAGAGAGAGATGCATGTAATAGGGAATGGAAAAATAAAATAAAATTAAGATACTTTAAGTTATTTGATTTGATAAATACTAATGATTTTTAATTTTGATTAAAAAATCAGTTATAATAAAAGATGTTCGGAAGTCATGAGCGTGTTTGTTTTTTGTCGTGTCTATTGTGTTGTGCTATATATGAGATTAAATTTTAATATTTACTAATGAATTGGTGTGTTGTGTTGTTAATAAAATTATTTAAATTAAAATTATTATTAAAAGCATAGCTTAAATTAATTAAATTCTTTTAAAAAATGAATGAATTACTTGGGGAATGAATTATTTCTTTAAAACACACGAATATCACAAGAAAAAATGAGTTAGAAAGAGACGGTAATAAAAACATTACATGTTTTTTTAGTAAATATAACTAGTTTTTGCTAGAAAAATAAATAGAATTGCTAAATAATCTAGTCTGATCAAGATCATAAAAAGAAAAGAAATAACATATTTAAAATAAAATAACTAGGGTTAGATAATTTAAAATATTTGATAACAATGATTGAAGATGGTCAAAGCTCCTGGAATGTTCAATGGAAGCTTTATAGCTGATTGGTGCGGCAAAACATACATCAAGAGCCTTTTCTATTTAGTCCTTGTCAGGAGGTTAAAGAATCCTTTCAGTAATAAACTATTTTTTTTCCTTTTATAGGACGTATTAATTAAGAGTTATTGTATTAATTATTAATTGTACAATTAAGGTCTAGCATTAGGTTAGTTGCTTTTTTAATTAATTTTATAACACAAGAATTAGATCTTGGAGTCGGTATTACTACATCAATAAATCAACGAAAAACCAAAAACAAAAAACAAATCAATTGTCGTTAAAAACTGCGCTAGATAAAATTGAATAAACTACAGGGAAATAGCGAGAGAGAGAGTTTTAAGAGGGAAAATTTATGTAAAAGACAAAGGAATCAAAACGCCTTTGGCTCTCGAAACAGTTTTGCTTTGTCTACATGTTCCTGAAGTGCATGAGCTACGCAGGCAGTTCTTGCAATATCAACAAAGTTAGTTTCATTAAAATTGTTAAGAAAGATCATTAAATACCGAAGTCCACAATCTCTCTCTCTCTGATATCTCCGCTCCTTAAACTAAAAGAAAAGGAAATCCCTCGATTTCAACGTTCTAGTACTCTTGTTTTCACTTTCAAGTCGGAACCAATCAACTTCTTTTGAGTTATAACTCTGTCTCTCTGCTGCTGCTGTAAAAAAATTAAGAAGAAGGAGAAGAAGAATCTCCTATTGCGATCCATTGTTTCTGCTATGGCTTCTACGATTACAACAAACTCAATTCACTCTCAAATCAATGCTTCTCGACTCTCTTCACTCTACTTGTCGCGTAACAGAATCTCGCCGAGTAATGTTTTATTCGAAACCCCATCACAGTCGCTGCTTGCCACTAAAGCCAAGCGCTTCGCCTTCTCGCCGTTTCCGGAGAATAGGAAATCTCTGGTCGCCAAGACGTTGAGTTTCCCCTGTTGTACTCAACGGATTGGGCTAACAAGTTCCGTTGTTGTAAAGGCTGCTGCTGATGCTGAAGGGTTAGAGTTTCGAATTTGCTTGTTCTTCTAACATTTTTTTTTTTATAAAAGTTGATTTTCTGTTTAGTTGCTGAGAAAGTGATGGAAAAGAAAAGGGGTATAATTTTTTGAGCGAGTTGACTTTTTTTTTTAATTGCTTAAATTAAGAAAAGAAAAAAAGTCATTCAATTTGTGGAACTAGCTGTGTATCGTTACTTTTTAATTATTTGGAAAATTACTGTTTTATTTATTAATATTATTTATTTGTGTTTGTGAGTATAGGCATGCGGAGCCTGCAAAAAGCTTTGGTGAGAGATTTCCTGCTTTAGTTACAGGTTTCTTTTTCTTTACCTGGTAAGTGGTAAGCAGGAGCAGAAGCTATCCCATTCATTAAATTTATTTATTTAAGTGATGTCATAATTGCTTTTATGACCTGTTTAAACACAAATGTGCGGTTTATACTCCCATAATTTACAATTTGGACTTCAAAAAATTTGATGCTCATTCTTTAGTTACTGCTGCAAGCAGCATTTAGGTTGCTTTCGAGAGAAATCGGCTTATCATCCAGTTACGAACCACAGCAAGATTAATTTGCTTTGTATATGGATAAATTTTGATTCGAGCTTCATCATTTATGGTTTGTTTGCAGGTACTTCTTAAATGTCATCTTCAATATACTCAACAAGAAGGTCTATAATTATTTCCCATATCCATAGTAGGTGCTCATTGATTGCTAGATGATTTTGCTATTTTTCAAGTCGTTTATGGATTTGTTTCGTATTTACCTGCACCATCGAATTCCATTTACCCTAGATGTTTTATCATTATTGTAAGTTGTAACAACGGTAGATCTTGGCTATGTTATTTCGTTTCACGTTTGGAAGATATTTACCCTTTTTGCAGCTTTGTTTCTGTTGTTCATCTACTGGTTGGGGTGGTATATTGTCTTGTTTCTTGGGGTGTTGGCCTACCGAAACGCGCAGTAAGTTAAAAGTTTCTGCCTTCTCTATCTTTGCTCAATGAGGTATAGGAGGAACCGATTAATAACAAAGTTTTCTCTCCATCCAGCCAATCGATAAGGAGCTCCTGGCACTTTTGACTCCAGTTGCTTTCTGCCATGCCCTTGGACATGTCATGTCCAATGTATCATTCGCTGCTGTTGCTGTGTCTTTCACACACACCATCAAAGGTAATCAATTTTAAAAGAAGCAAAAGCATCTTCTGTAACTTAATTCCAATGATATTTAGTATCTATCTGTAAGTACTCTAAATCTGCAAGTAAAAAAGCTACTTTTCAGAATAACAAGGCTCAAGTTTTGATGGAAAATATATGCTCATACGCATGCCAATAGGCCAACGCACGTACATCTACATAAGTTTGATCTTCAGTATTCATCAATACTTGGCATTCTAGGATTTTTCAAAACCAGGGTTATTACTACTAGTTGTTTTTTCATATCAAATGAAGCTGTTCATTATCTTTATAGTGGAGAATGGATCATGAATACTCTTCAGATTTAATTTATCATTTTTCTTCCTTAGACATGCCTTGAAATTTGTTTACGGATAATTTTCTTTTTGATAGAAATTCAAATATTTACAAGCTGATTATGCTATTCCAAGTGACTAAAGTATGTTTCATTTATTCATAATGTTGTATTCATGCTTTTGATTAGTAACTTAATATCTTAGCAAGTTTGAGAAAGAGTAGAGGTTTAATGGGTTCCTAACTGTTTTACTGATGTTGTTCCACAGCTCTAGAGCCATTCTTCAGTGCTGCTGCTTCTCAATTTGTGCTGGGCCACCAGATCCCTTGTCCCTGTGGTTATCATTGGCCCCAGTAGTTATCGGTAACTCATTACTCATATGACTTGTGTTTCTTCTACCAGCCTATTCACTTTCTTTCAATTGCTATGACATATATCTTATTTCTCAAACCTGAAATATAAAAAGCTTATGGCATGTCTACCCATTTCACAAGCCTGATACAAATACATTATGAAATATGAAGGTCCCTTTTGATCTTTTTACTGGGTTTGAGTGACTTCTATTTTAGGTGTATCAATGGCATCACTGACTGAACTTTCTTTCAACTGGACTGGGTTCATTAGTGCAATGATTTCAAATATAGCATTTACCTATCGAAGTATTTACTCAAAAAAAGCAATGGTAAGATTACCCATGATGCCCGATCCTTGCTCTGATCATTTGTGTGAACTACAACTCAGGTTCCAGGCTCAAGTGTTCTGCTTATATTTCTATTTTTTACCCCAGTATACGGAGGCGGATTTTATAACCTCTTGCAATGTTTTGGTTTCTAAAATGTCCCACGCTTATCCTCTCTTCAAGATATAATGCATCAATGACTTTTTTTATATATTTGAAAAGGATCCTTGGGACTCGGATATTATGGAATCAAATTACATTTAAAGATTTCTGTCAAATTAACCGCAATAAACTTCTTTAACTATGATGGGATGTTCGAACTTCCTTGCCGATTTAAGGATGGAATTAAATTAGTTTCTTGATGTTTTTGATTTGAATAATATTTAGTTGAGTCTGCAGCGAGTTTTAAATGTGAAAAACAACAGTGATTTTTAGGAGTTTGACCAAAACCTTTTTGCTTTTGCTTTCACGGTGCAAAACACATTGATTCTACTCTCAGGAGATGTCAGAAACTGTAAAACATGCCGTGTATGTTGAAACCAGTCATAAAGTCAACAGATAAGATGCATGGAGAAAACATTCCTGAATTAATAGATTCAGAGGAATCTTTATAGCCTTTGTGATAGTGCTCATTTGAGCAATTCATTTTTAGACTATGGAACAGGTTGTCAGTTGATGGAATATATTTATAGGTCCAGTGGATTTGTCATATTTCCTTAACCACCATTCTCCTTTTCACAGACTGGCATGGACAGCACAAATGTGTACGCTTACATTTCAATCATTGCTCTCTTGGTTTGCATTCCACCAGCTGTTCTGGTAAGTATACTTGCTACAATGACCAGATGCAATTTCGACATCTCTTTTGTTGGACAATTGACAGTTGGTTTATTCTGAGTCTGCTTACAGATTGAAGGCCCTCAGTTGATGCAACATGGTTTCAGAGATGCGATTGCCAAAGTGGGATTAGTCAAATTTTTGTCTGACCTCTTTTGGATTGGGATGTTTTATCATCTGTACAACCAGGTATCTCAAATATACGATAATTAGGCTGGCCTTTTTAGTAAACATATTGAAAAGCTATGGTCTTTCATGTATCCTGATGTCAACTTTTTTGTTTTCTTAACATGCTTTACTCTGTTTTTACCATATGCTACCACTAAGCAAATGTTTTAAATGGATCTGTTTCTAAGTGTAATATATATACTTTCTGCTGTTTCTACTTACTTCAAAATTGGGGTTCCAAAGTGCACTACAAGAAATTGCTACATCATCTTAGAAATTACGTTTGCCTACTAATAACGTACCAAAAGGCGTTTTGCTATTGCTAAAAATATTTTAGTGATTCGTGACACCATTATGTTGACTCCTGATAAAGACACAATTTGACCCATATCGTGCAGGTGATGCCTTACCTCTTGCTTTGTTCATTGCCTTTTTTATATGACCTATTCTTTTCTTTTCTTTTCTTTTCCTTTCCTTTCCTTGTTTCCCATTGTTTCGCCCGGTAACTTTGAGCTTTCGATTGCAGGTTGCCACAAACACATTGGAAAGGGTTGCACCGCTTACACATGCCGTTGGAAATGTATTGAAGCGAGTTTTTGTAATTGGGTTCTCCATTGTAGTATTCGGTAAACACTCATCTCCTGCATGACTTCCATGCTACAGAATGGTAGTTCAGAAGAGATTTAACTAATCACGTCTAACTGAACTCTTGCTTCATATACCCTTCCCACCATCGTCAAAGTGTCGTGGAGAATATTAACCTGGGTTAAAAAAAAAAAAAAGAGATCATCCACCCCCCTCAAATAAAAAAAAACAAAACCACCTGTGTCGTGAATGGTGGATATAATACAGAGAACTTTTGATCAATAATGGCCATGTTTTTTAATACTGTTATGTTTCCAAAATTTGGCAGGCAATAGAATCTCCACTCAGACCGGGATCGGAACAGCAATAGCCATTGCAGGTGTTGCCATCTACTCTCTAATTAAGGCCAACATGGAAGAACAAAAGCGGGTAAGAATTCTATGTTACACATGGCACATTGTTTATACAAGTTAGGCTGACGCATGCCTCCGTATCTACGGTACATAGCCATGAGCCATTACTCATTATTTCTGTAGTCAAGACAGGCATTGGTTTATGTAGAAGACGCATTGATGAATGCCTTTCAAGTTTCAACCATGTAGCATCACTAGGGATGTAGTGAACTAGGGCGACTCTTATTGCATGCTTCTGACTTGGGATTCAGATAAGCTGGCTTCCTTTTCAAGCTACATGAATAAGCACCATTTCCCATTGCCTGCATGAAGGTCAAAATTAAGTTACTGCTCCTCATTCTTTTTGGACTGGCACCGTACTAATGAACTCTCTCTTTAACCATTTTCAGAAGGTTGATATAACTCATGCATCCTAAAGAAACACTGTTGTCTGTTGGGCTAACTGAAAATGCAGAGCCCAGCCTACGAAGAGCGGAATAATGTAGATCTTTGCGTTGAATCGTCCGAGCCGAATTAGTGAATAAGTTTACCTTTTTCTGTGATGGTAATTTGGCACATGTAACGGAAAAGAATATGAGTTAAGCTGAGACAGTGGCATGGCCGAAGCCTGAGTTCCTCGCCTGCCCAATGAATCTTCATGCTACATTCTCAAATCCGTAAAATTCAAACTGGGGTAACATCTTGAAGGTGCACCAACTCTATCCATATATTTTGATTTTTCGAAACTTCCCCTGATATAAAAGAATTCTTATATGTGATTCATAACAAAGTCCAGTTGAGTTATTTTCTTTTTTCTTTCACACACCTATTTCTACTTTTATTGTAATCTGTTTATAAATTTCAAGAGACTCTATATAACATACAATTCTTCAATCGGTTTTTTTAACCACAAAAAAAAGAGCATATAGAATAGACTTATTAAAGTATTCATAATCTGTATTTAGTATCTTATTAGCTCTTCGTTTTGGTTACCAAATTTAAAAATGTTTCACAGAGCTTTTATAAGATAAATATAAATGAATTTTGTATTTTACTATTAATGGCCATAAATACTAATAGCATGTTTGGAATCAAATCAAATGTAGAATTTAATTGAATTTATAATTTTTATAATTTTTATATTTGGAATAAAATATTAAACCACATAATTGAATTCAATCCTGGTGTTTGGAATACTTGTGAAAATAAATTGAATTAGCAATATTGAATATTTTGCCCTTAATTTATAATTCATTTTTGTTGCATAAATCATTTTTTAGTTAAAAAGATCTTTATATTTATTTAAAATTATATAAAATATAGAAATTTTAAAGAAGATATAAATAGACCTGGGTCTATTAAATATTTGTTGAAAAAAAATTCAAGAAAATATATATTTGTTAAAAAAAATAAGAAAAGAAAAACTTGCTATTCTTGTTGCAGAGGGATCAAACAATGTCAGACAAGACTACAGTAAAATTCACAACAGTTCTCGAGTGTTCAAGCCAGAACCACATGATAAAGAGGTAAAAAGAAAAACCTCAAAAGATGGCAACCATGAACTTCCAAGCAATTGCTAATATCTTATTTGTCACTATCAGCAAAACCAGAAAAAGAAATAAAAAAAAAAAGAGCATAAAAAAACATATCAAAGTAGCGAGGAACTTACAAGAGAAGGTGTTAGAAGAGAAAGATGGAAAGAGACAGTGGAAAGTTTTGTGAGAAATAGGGTTTGCGTTACTGACAGGAGTGAGTACTTTTTGTTGTTTTAGATTGTTGATGAGATTGTTTTTAAAAGTATTTTTTTTATTTAAAATATATTAAAATAATTTAAAATTTTAGAAAAAAGCAATTGAATAACAATACTAAACACCATCGTAGTGTAGTTCCGTTCTTTTGTTTTGTACTATGGGCTTTCTACTTGGGTGAAAATATTTGGCCCCATGCCGAGACACAAAGTGTTGTCAGCCCTCGTATGTTCTCACTTTGTTCTAGCTCTTGCTAATTATCTCTCCCCTTTTTTTCTTGATAATTAGTTGGAATTATCGCATTACTATTTTACACGCATGAATTAAGTAGTTGAATGGTTCGATCAGATATAGTTTGGGAATGCGATGTTTTCAAAAATTTAAATTTTTTTTTTACTAAAATTTAATATGATTTATATATTTTAGATCGTTTTGATGTGCTGATATTAAAAATAATTTTTTACAAATAAAAAAACATCATTAAAATGTATTTTAACACAAAATATTATTTAAAAAATAACTATTACTACACTACCAAACATCCTTATATACTATTTATTTACATCAGATAAATTGTATTTCTCGTAATCAACTTGAAATTAAATCGTGGTGGTCAGGATGACCGCTCCTGTTAATACTGGGTCAAACCTATTGGATTTTATTGATTACGTGGTTGGGTTTTGATATTTTAGAATTGAAATCGTCACTGATTTATCTTTACGCATGTGCTGGTAATCACTTGGTAGTCGGCACTAGATTTATTTTTTTTCCTGAGCTGTCAGGACGGTTAGTTTTTTTGAGATATTTAAATGATGGTACCAAGAGTGAATTCAAGTTAATTTGATTTATTTATAATTTGGGATAATTTAAAAAAAAAAATTGATGAAAAAAAATAATCAAAGAGTTAATCGAAAAATAAATTAAAAAAGAAAAAGAATTAAAAAAAAAGCAATTAAAAAAATAATAACCAAGATTGAATAAAATAAAATGTTGAGGGATAAAATTAATAAAAAATAAATTAAAAAAATAATGAAAAAGGTGAACTAAATCTGAATAAATAAATAAAATATCAAAGGAAAAACTTGGAAGGAAAAAAAACAAGAAAATGAGTATTATATTAATATAAAAACAAAATGAAATGAAAAATGGTGAAACTGAAAAAAAAAATCAAAAGAAAAAAAGACTAGTTAAAAGAAAGATGATCATAATTGAATTTTTTTCTATTATTTTTTTATCAAAATAATATCATTTTTACTTTTTAGTTGAATAAAAAATCAAGCACTTAACCAAGAGAAAATAATGTAAACACCTATCGATTTTTTTTGCAATTATTTTTTAATCAAAATAATATTATTTTTTACTTCATGCATAATAAAAAAATCCGATTGACCTTGGTAACTCCGGTTATTCGAACCTGGGACATGATGAGGGTCAACTCTTTGACTGGGTTTTAAAAGCAAGATGAAAGGCACCAAATATACTATGAAAATTTAATGAAATTAAACAATGAGATATTAGATTGACACAAAACAATTAATAAAAATAAAAAACTAAAAATAAAAGGAATTGCAATCATGAGAATTAAATTTAACAAAAAAACATTAAATGAGTAGGGATTAAATGGAAAAATAGAATCCAGTTAGAAAAAAAGATTACAAGTAAAATAAATAGAAATCAAAATAACAAAGATAAAATTTAATAAGAAAAACATAAAAAATTAGATAAATTGAAAAACAAATAAATTAAATTTGATATAATTAAAAAATTAAAGATTACTTTATAATTTTACAAAGCCAACATATTTTTTGAGGTGAAGAAGAGAGAAAAATTGTCGTCGAAACTCTTTCATACCATAGATGTTGACATACGCTGCCTCATTGTGTAAAAAATAGAGCGCTGCTTCAGATACCATCTTAGAAGGCCACCAACAGTCATTTTTTTTAATTATAGAAAGATTATAATACCCTTTATCCCATAGGATAATTTCTAGAAAACTAAGGTTAAAAAATCAAAAGAATTCCTTTGCCTTAGGAAAAAAAAAGAAGAAGCTGGTCCCAGAAGCTATGAGATAATTACACTGTGAAAATCCAAAAACAATCATCTAGACATTGGCTGTGTTTTTTTTGTTTTTAAGGACATGAGAGAAATCATACTGTGTAATAAATATGTGGAAATAAGATTTTACCATGTATGTTTACTTTTTTTTTTTTTTATCATCGAAAGACCTAAAGCACTTGTATGTCTTAGTTTTATTTGTAATACGAAATTAGGATGTTTTAAAATTGACCAGAGCGTCCAATTTGGAATATCAAAGCAAGCAAGCAACTTCAGAGGATGGCAAATTTAAGTTGCACTCGTTTGAGCTCTGTCCTGCAAGCGGAATCGCAGGGCTGGGACCCTTTCCATCAACGAAGTTCCTCCATCGGTGATGACTGGTTATAGCTGGACCGTAACGATCAAGATGGGAGCTCCCGCACCTTCCTCGTGATCTAGCCCGGCAAAAGTTCGACCCTGCTGCCCAGAAGAATACCATCAACGCATGGAGGAGGGCAGAGGAGGCATCTGCCTTTGTGGTGGTGGTCCAATTATTCTCTTTTTGGCCTACTGGTAGAAACTTCAAAACCACGATCAAGCACTTTGGAAACTGATCACTGCCTAAAGTGATCTAAAAGCAAGTATATAATTTCAAAGGGAATACGACCAAGCGTCATTCCCTTTGGTTCCACCTAACCTTCGATTGTTTTCTTGACCCCATGAATAACCAAAGAGGCACTCTGTTTCTTGTCCTTTTAATTAATTAAATACAACCTGTTTTGCGTTGTTGTTGATAACTCACTCGTATGATTAGCAGTGTTTTGCCTGTTTCGAGGATGCTAGCCTGCCTTCGACCTTCCTGGCAGCCTAGCATTGGCATAGATTCTTTTTAATAATCTAAAAGGATTGCTCAGGGAAGTATCTTTTCTCCTTTACATGTATTATAATTTTATTATTGTGATTGTAATGATATTCCAAGTTAGCCTAATAACTGCTTCCAAGTTAGCCTAATAACTGCTTTGATAATTTCCTGTCGTTGCTCTGTTCTTCTTCTTCTTTTTTCCCTTCTCTCTCTGTATTCTTCTGGGTACAGTTCCGCCATTAATTCTTTAAATTCCTCAGAGATGGTGCACAGGATAGATTTCTGCAGAGTGTGTAATGTTTGGACTCTCTTTTACCGTTGAACTTGAATTCGTTTTTAGACGGTGTATACAATAGTCATTTTTTAAAACTACTTTTTTTTATTTTAAGATGTACTAAAATAATATTTTTATTATTTTTTATATTTTATATTTTATTTCAATACATTGGAACAATCCAAGAATAAAAAAATAATATTTTTTTTTAATGCGGTTTGGACGTGTTACAAGACAGCGATATGTTATTGTTTAATTACTACGAAAACACTGGCAGTGTGCCGTATGGTATAACTTATTAATTAATAGCAATGATAATTCAGATTGACGAGCAACGAGTAGTTGCACGAAATTGAATATTGCACAGGGGCAAACACCTGACATCTCACCAGAAAACGGCCCCAGCGCTCACCGGACACCGTGCGTGCTCTAACTCCGCCTTCTGTAACTCTTGGCCAATATTAATTAGTTAACGGTGCTCTCTGTTTTTTTTTATATATATTTGGGTGGCCTCTTGGTGGGGTTGACTTGTCCTGCATCTCTGTTGTGATCCAGAGGATATTAGATGCTCCAGCACTTGAGCAATTGTTAGTGTACATTCTGCCACATGATCAATTGGAATGACCGAGGTGAATCAACTGGATATAGTTTGATTTTGTTTTTGAAGGATTTGATTGACTGGCCAGATAGGCTGGATGGAGGACTGGTGGACCCGGTAATTGGATGGCGAAATTTGGTGAATTTTCTGGACCCAGTAAAATTAAGCTACTTGCTCATCCAGTAATTGAATTCAACCGTGCTGAACACTATCGATGAGGTGCTATGTGAATCGAGTTGAAAAGAAAATGGATTCGGGCTATTTTATTTTAATGAAAAAACAAGAAGTTTCAGTTCAAGCATCAACACCTGTCAATTTTGAACCCGTTAATTTTTATATTTTAAAAATATTTTTTAGAATTAATAAGTTAATTTTTTTGTGTTTTTAAATTATTTTAATAAGTTGATATTAAAAATAATTTTTTAAAAATAAAAATATTTTATTTAATATATTTCTAAAAAAAATACTTTAAAATACAACTAACACTACATTCTCACGCATCCATCCTCTTGTATATTAAAAAATTAAGAAATAGACACTGAGGGTCTTGACCTGGTGATGAAAGGGGCTTGTCTCCTTCCACTGCTCCTGGGTTCGAATCCTCATGTGAACGCTTGTCACCCCCGCGGTGCATTACATGCCTACTGGGTTTGCAGGATGTTCAGTGGGCCGTGAGATTGGTCGTGGTGCGCGTAAGCTGACCCGGACACCCACGTAAATAAAAAAAAAATAATTAGAAACAGTTAAAGGGTAAGATATTAAAAACTTCTACCAGGGGTTAAGCATGGATGATATTTGTCGGGGTTAAGCATGGATGATATTTGTCAGGGTTAACTTTCAATTCAGCCCTCATTCGCCTCAATCGGGACATGTTTTATTATAAAATAAACATTAAGAGGTTAGGCAGACAGATAATCAAAGGGTCGAGTATTCAATGTGTTCGTAACCTCTTAATTGAATTTAATTTTTAAATTTTAATAAAATTTTATATTTATAATAGATTGAGTTTTCATAATTGAATTCTATATTAAATTTAATATTTAAAAACAATACAGAAGTAAATCAAAGATCAATCCCTAATTTACTAGGCTAAAAATAAAAAAAAATATATTGAAACTAACTTCTCAAAGTACCTATCTATTTAATTTTTTTTAGAGATATTTGAATGAATAAGATGAACACGAGAATAATATAAGAAATAAAATAAATTGATTTTTTTAAAATAAAAATTTAAATTGTTTATAAATTAAATTTAAATTAAACACTATATTAAATTAAATTATAATTGGCTTTAAATAGATTGATTAAGAATCCTGGTCAAAGTATAAAAATATCTGCAATGTTTAAATCTAATAATTTTAAAAATGATATTAAAATAAATACGACAATAAATAAATAAAATAATGCGTCATGAATTGACTGGTACAAATGACAATGAGAGAAGAGGGGAAAAGTAGATTCTACAGGCATTCTTAAGATCTAATTATAAAATTTGTCGGTACCATAAAAATCATATCAACAAAATGAATTAAACAACACAAAATAAAAATAAAAATAGCAGTGGCAATCAGAGCATGCTCCATGAAGATAAGTACTGTCATATCTTGCCATGGCTTTTGGTGTGCCAAACATAAATTAGTTGCTAATGTTGGGGTATTTTCGCTTATTAACTCTGTTTTCTAAAAAAATGCAAGTAACACAAATAGAAGAAATTTTGCTAAAATAATATAGTTTGATATATGTGATATTTAAAGTCATCAAGCTCAACATTTAAGTTGAATTGTTAACTGGGCTCATACAAATAACAATAAAGATAGGATTAAAAAAAATCACCGAAAAGATCCACTCATTAATATTATTTAAAACATTTTGATACGATAAAACAAACAACACAAAAAAAAAATAGCAATTATAAACAAAGTGGGCTATACTTCATGCCTAGAATAAATATAAATAAATAAATAAAATATAAAGATCATATAAGCAGAATGAAATTCTAATTATAAAATTATCAATAAGATACTAAAAATTTTTATGAGATTAATCTAAAAATTACCAAGTGAAAAAAAAAAGGAAAGTAAGTGGACAATTACAATGCAGAAAGAAAAGATAGAGGAAAAACTCAGAAACATGTCAAAACTCTAATTATGATAGGGAGCCACCCACAATGTATCTCTCAATGTAATTATTGTTGGTGATTTTTTTTAATGTTATTGAATTTATATTATTATTATTATTTAATAATAATGTTACCGTAATAAAAAATTTTGTTTTCCCCTCTCTTTATGCTCTTTAAACAATTGTTTCTGATATCGGGTTTCTCGTTACTAAACTCTGCTATTTTGTTAAAAAATAAATTAAACTGTGTTATTATATTATTATTTTAAACAGTGTTCATTTTTTTTTAATAAAAAAACCCATATAAGAACAAGAAAAATGAAAAAGGAGGAGGCACCACCCGGTGCAAGCTCACGGTCATAGCATAGAGTAAAAGGAGAACCAAGTACATACATGCAGGACCCCTTGAACACAACGGTGAACGGCCAATAAACCTAAACCAGGTTGGGTTCTGCAGTGGTCAAGTTTTAACCATGTACGTGAGTTTATGACCGTTGAAAAACAAAGGTTATTCCTTCAAGAGCGTCAGTTATTTTTAATTTTTATTTATTTTAAAATATATTAAAATATATATTTTTTATTTTTTAAAATTTATTTTTAACATAACATATTAAAAAAATCTAAAAAAATAATTTAAATTAAAAAAAAATCAATTTTTTACAAAATTATTTTGCTATCATGAAAGCAAACGCTGCCTTCACCCAGTCACCCACTTTCATTTGTATAGAAGAGTTTTGAAATAAAATATCGGGTCTTAGCACGAAAGGTAGAGGAAAAAAAAAGTTAACCAGATACAGACACCTTCACCACCCACCATCACCCATCGTTGTCTAGAAAACACAACTCTCTTCCACTCTCCTCTCTTCTAACACTCACATATAAAGCCATCTTTCAAGTTCTATCATCTTAAAGTACAGCTAATTCTCTCATTTCAGCCCCAAAACCCTACATCAACGATGGCTGTTTTAGTGTTTTTAGTGCTTTTCTGGGCACTCACTGGTCATTCAGGTAAGTTAATTAGGTTCTTGTGTTCTTGCTTTACTTTTCCGATCTTGGATGGAGAAATTTTTTAAGGACCGATGAATGGATTTCTCTTTAATGAGATGGGGTCTCTTTAGTTTTCTTTTAAAGTGATCTCCTTTCTTATTTTCCTGGTTCTTATACTGGTATGATTTATTTGAAAGGAAGAGTTTTTCTATTTTCTCGCTCTAGTTTTTCCTTCCTTTCTTCTTCTTTGTCCTCCGAGAAAAATTTAGCTTAATCCATGATCATCTGTACACTAGTGATCACCTTTTTTTTCTTTTCATCTGTTGATTTAGTTTAGAAATTCGTTTTTTTTTTTTTAAATTCCCAGTTGCATTCAGAAGAAAAGGTTGTGGTTTTTGTACTGACAGTTGAGTTTGCTGGTTTTCTGTTTTTTGTAGGTGCCACCTATTGCATATGCAAGGATGGGATTGCTGACACACAGCTGCAAAAAGCCCTGGATTATGCTTGTGGAGCCGGAGCAGATTGTACCCAAATCGTTCAAAGCGGTCCTTGCTACCAGCCCAACACTGTAAAAGATCACTGCAGCTATGCTGTTAACAGCTACTTCCAGAAGAAAGGCCAAGCTGTTGGGAGCTGTGATTTTTCAGGAACTGCCGTGACTAGTGCCACTCTCCCTCAAAGTAAGTGAAGTCCCACAATCCACCCATTCTTTATCCAATTATCTTTTGGGGCACTAACTCTCTCGTTGTTTTGTATGTTTCTGTAATGTGCAGATGTAGCCTCCGGGTGTACATATCCTGCATCAGCAACTTCAAGGTATGTTTTTTAAAAGAAAGTTGGTAATCCTGACATCCTGTGTTGGTGATTTCTCTGTCAATTTTGGAATCATGTTCTCATCTTGCCAGATATTTTGGCTATTGTATTTAAATGAAGTTTTCTCTGGGAGTGTGTGAATCTGTTTTTAGGGCTTCGGATACCTTTTTTTGTCTTCAGAGAACTTTGTAATTGTTTAGCGAAGGCAATTTTTCTTGCGAATAGGAATCTATAAGCTGATGAAATCCTGTTGTTGTTAATTTTGAATCTAACTTCCTGCGGTCTCTTTTAGACTTTCTGCACTTGCGTGTCAAACTTGTACGATCCACCTGGTAGATTTGAATTTGATCTGAGTTTGCTTGCATAAGCAGTATAAGAAAAGTACTCTCTTTAATAAAGCTGGCTTGAGAGAAATTTTAGACAGTGGTTGAGAAAAGTAGATCTATCATTCACTTTTTATTATTGCATTGACATATCTTTATAGGTCAGGGGCCTGCATCTTTCTTACAGTTTGAGCTGTCATGATGTTGATATTTCATAAGTTGCTTCTCTTATTCTACATGTATGTTTTCCACATGTTAAGTGCCAATGATGCAACAACAGTTGTGCGTGTTGTGTTTTGTTAAGTTTGGTATCCATTTGCTTTCATGATGTGGTTGCTCGAGGACAATGGGTGCTCTGAGATTTTTTTAATTACGTGGGTGGTAGTGGGTACTGAGTCTGAGTTATCCTTCTGGTTTTTTCTTTTGTTTTTACAGCACCGGCAACACATCAAACTCGGGCACAGCACCGACGGGCACAAACACACCATCTTCTATAATTCCGCCTCCTCCGTCATCAGTGTTCACCGGATTAGGCCCAACGGGCACCACTGTTGTCAACGGTGTGGCTTCTCAATTTAAAGGCACTAACTTGTGGTTCATGGCATCTTCTTTAACCCTCTTGTTTTCAGTTCCCTTTCTGTTGTGGGGTTGAAGGTAAAAAGGAAGGGCGGTTGATATGTGGATGATGAGATTTTGCCACGGAAGGACGGGTGGGCATGTTATTTTACGGTGGGATTGCCGGGGGGTGGTCATCAAGAGTCAAAACCCCACTAGGGTTTTTTTTGTTTCTTTCCTCCCATGTGAAAAGGCTAGGAATTTGATTCTCCATTGAGTGCTCTGATGTGACTGCTTATTGGGGTAGTAGCAGCAGTATTTGTATATCTAAAGAGAGGTGGTAGTATTTTATTTTCCTTTCCAATCTAATGAAAAATTCGTACCATCTACACCTAGTTTGATTATTTTTGCCTGCTGCTTTTAGTGGTGGATGCATGCATGCAGTTATGAGGTGTTAATGTTCTTTTCTGTTTTTAATCATTGAAGAAGACGTCGTTTTTGCTCTGTTAATCTCGCACGCAAGCCCTTATGGTCATTCGTTGTTACCGACTTATGTACATTGGGTCGGTCACATCGTAACTTGAGGGGATGCATACATCTTCGGTGCGGATGGCGTCAAGAGGTGTGTTGATAAATAATTCGGGACTTGCTAGCCGTCAAAAATCAGCCGTCTATTTATCAGGAGAGCACGACATCTGAACGGCCAGCCAACCTGGTGACAACACATCACAGCACGCCACGTTTCATGTCGATGGCATTTTTTAAAACCGGATCAGTGATCAAAAAAGTTTCCAAGTTTTGTCATTGATTCAGGCAAACTTCAAGTTAAAGGATGCTATATGAAATTTCTACCATCCCATGATTACCTGGACAAGTACACGTCATCCTGCCAAAGCATGGCAATGAGTGTTTTGTTTTTTTTTCGCTCGGGCACGGGGCCTTTTGTCAAGGGGTATTTATTACGTAGCTTGCCATGCCCTCTCAGAGTAACTTTTCATTTAATTCAATTCATAGAATATTTGCTTTGGAGAATAAAGGCGGCCCTTTTGGAAAAGTTTGGCTATCACTTTTCAGCTGGGAATATGATTTTTTATAAAAGTTTATAGCTTCTGGGAAAAAAACATGGAATTAATGGGCTGAGATATTAGTTTTTAAAATATCACAGAACATTTTAAAGTCACAGCGATAGCCAAACTGGTGATTCTCAAACGAGCACTTGTCCTGCCTTAGCTCTCATGTCTTGTTTATTGGCGTGCTGACACCCAACTTGACGGTCACGATCTGTGATCTCGTGTGGGATTCTCCGTGTTAGACTTAGTCTTAATAATTTTAATAAGTGTCCTAGTTATTAGGACAATGTTGTTAGCATTTGATATTCTGTTTTAGTTTTACCTATTCTTAAGCAAGGATCCACATCTTTAGGGTGTTGAAGACGTGAACTTATTTTTAGCTGTTTCTGTTGTTTCTTGTTCTAGCTATTTAAGCCTTAGTCTCATTTGATCAATTTATTGTATTATTCTAAGCATCCTGTGTGAAAGAGTAACATACATCAGTTTTTTATCATTTGGTATCAGAGCCTAAAAGGGGACCTGATTGTGTGGGGGTGTGAGCAAGTATAGAGTGTGTGACAGTAAGAGCAAACACGAGTGTGAGTGAAAGTGTGTGAGAGTGAAAATCAAACACAGTGTGTGAGACAAAACAAAAGGGTGAGAGTGAAAATAAAAAAAAGGGAGGAGAAAATCGAGATGTCAACCGCAGATAAATTCATGCAGCCTTCCATTCCGAGATTTGATGGCCATTACGATTTCTGGGCAATGACAATGGAGAATTTCCTTAGGAGCAAGGAGATGTGGAATCTTGTGGACGAAGGGATTCCAACACTGGCTGTTGGAAATGCAGCAGCAAGTGAGGCACAGAGGAAGAGTGTAGAGGAGATCAAACTCAAAGACTTGAAAGTTAAAAATTTCGTGTTTCAAGCAATTGACAGGGAGATTTTGGAGACAATTCTCGACAAGAGAACATCAAAAGCTATTTGGGACTCAATGAAGCAGAAATATCAAGGGTCCACAAAGGTTAGAAGAGCAAAACTTCAAGCTTTGAGGAAGGAATTCGAGTTACTAGCCATGAAAGAAGGAGAGAAAATTGACAGCTTCTTGGGTCGAACTCTAGCCTTGGTTAACAAAATGAAAACAAATGGTGAGGCGATGGAACAAAGCACAGTGGTGGGTAAGATACTTAGATCATTGACTCCAAAATTTAACTATGTTGTTTGTTCAATAGAGGAGTCAAATGATCTAAGTGTCCTGAGTATTGATGAATTACATGGAAGCCTGCTTGTCCATGAACAAAGGATGCAAGGACAACAAATAGAGGAACAGGTGTTGAAAGTCGCATATGATGAGAGATCAACCAGAGGAAGAGGTAGAAGCATGTATAGAGGAGGACGAGGTAGAGGACGAGGCAGACAAACATCCAACAAGGCTCTGGTTGAATGTTTCAAATGCCATAAATTGGGACACTTTCAATATGAGTGTCCTGATTGGGAAAAAAAGGCTAATTACGCTGAGTTGGATGAAGAAGAAGAACTCCTTTTGATGTCTTACGTTGAACTTCACAATTCGAAGAGAGAGGTCGTATGGTTTCTTGATTCTGGTTGCTCTAACCATATGACAGGAAACAAACAATGGTTTGTGGAACTAGATGAAGAATTCAGTCACTCGGTGAAACTTGGAAACAACCTCAGAATGCCAGTGGAAGGGAAGGGCAACATCAGACTTGAAATAGAAGGTATAACTCAAGTAATATCAGAAGTTTACTATGTTCCTGAATTAAAAAATAATCTGTTGAGCATTGGCCAGTTGCAAGAGAAAAATTTGGCTATTTTGATGCAAAATGGAGAGTGTAGAGTTTATCATCCTAGAAGGGGTTTAATTATGCATACACAGATGACATCAAATAGGATGTTCGTAGTATTGGCAAATATTGTGCTGCATGCATCATCTACTTGTTTAAATGTGAGCAGCAATCATCTCGGTGATTTATGGCATAAAAGATATGGCCACCTAAGCTTCACAAGTCTGAATTTACTGCAACAAAAGGAACTTGTCCAAGGACTTCCAAAGTTTCAAGTGCCAACCTCTGTGTGTACAAGCTGCATGAAAGGAAAACAGCACCGAGAAATTATTCCAAAGAAAAGCAATTGGAGAGCAACACAGCAGTTGCAGCTCATACACTCAGACCTTTGCGGACCTATCACTCCGGAATCACATGGCAACAAAAGGTATGTGTTGACCTTCATTGATGACATGAGTAGAAAACTTTGGGTGTATTTCCTGCATGAGAAAAGTGAAACTTTCATGACATTCAAAAGTTTTAAAAATGCTGTGGAAAAAGAATCTGGTCTATCTATTGCTGGGTTAAGAACAGATAGAGGAGGGGAGTTCACCTCCAAAGAATTCACAGAATTTTGCAGAATTGAAGGCATTAAAAGACAGTTGACAACAGCTTACACTCCTCAACAAAACGGAGTTGCGGAGCGCAAAAATCGTACCATTCTAAACATGGTACGATGTCTGCTAGAAGAGAAACAGATGCCTGCTCGTTTTTGGCCAGATGCTGTGAAATGGACATGCCATATCCTCAACCGAAGCCCAACCTCTGCTGTAAAGAATAAAACACCAGAAGAATGCTGGAGTGGAGTCAAGCCTAATGTTGATTATTTCCGAGTGTTCGGATGCATAGGAAATGTGCATGTATCAAATCCACAGAAGCTGAAATTGGATGCCAGGAGTCAAAAATGTGTGATGCTGGGGTATAGTGAAGAGTCCAAAGGATACAAGATGGTTGATCCCATAACAAAAAAGGTGATAGTTAGTAAAGATGTTGTGTTCGAAGAAGAGCAAAGCTGGGATTGGAGAAGAACAGAAGAAGACAAGAATGATATGCTTGATTGGGGAGAAGTTGATGCAGACATATATGCCTCCAGTGATGAAGAAAATGAAACTGAAGAATCACTAGAAGAAGGAGAATCCAGTCAATCCAATGATGCTGCAATATCTCACGGTAGCATCCCCAGTAATGCTGCAGCACCTGCTCTGCCCGAGAGAAGAGTCACTCGAGCTCCAGCCTATCTTCAAGACTACATAAGAGGGGAAAACTTTGAAGCAGAAGAACAGGTACAAAGTTTTTCATTGTTTATGGTTTCTGCTGATCCTATTTATTATGAAGAAGCTGCAAAAATGAAACAATGGAGGGATGCAATGGATATGGAGATTGGTGCAATCTTAAAGAATGAGACCTGGGAGCTTGTTGATGCACCAAAGCAAGCAAAAATAATTGGAGTAAAGTGGGTTTATAAAACCAAGTTAAATGAAAATGGAGAGGTGGACAAATGCAAGGCTCGGCTTGTGGCAAAAGGATATGCACAAGAGAAGGGGGTAGACTACAATGAAGTTTTTGCCCCAGTTGCTAGGTGGGACACAATTCGCACAGTGATAGCTTTGGCAGCAAGGAATGGATGGACACTTTTTCAACTTGATGTCAAAAGTGCTTTTCTTTATGGCGAGTTGAATGAAGATGTATACATTGCACAACCTCCAGGCTATGAGATTAACGGGGAAGAGAAGAAAGTTTATAAATTGAAGAAAGCACTTTATGGCTTAAAACAGGCACCAAGAGCATGGTTTAGCAGAATTGAAGGTTATTTTGCTAAGGAGGGATTTGAGAGAAGTAGCTATGAACACACATTGTTCATAAAGAAGGAAGAGAAGAACAGAATTCTAATTGTAAGTTTATACGTCGATGATCTCATTTTTACTAGCAATGATTCAATTATGGTGAGCAAGTTCAAAGAGTCAATGAAAAAGGAATTCGAAATGACTGATCTCGGTGAAATGAAGTATTTTCTGGGAGTTGAAATTCGGCAAAGTTCCAAAGGCATTCATATTGGTCAGAAAAAGTATGCAGAAGAAATCTTGAAAAGATTTGGGCTGGAAAATTGTAATGGTGTTAAGAATCCCATGGTTCCAGGAAGCAATAGACTGACAAAACAAGAAGATGGCAAGAAGGCAGATGCAACCTTGTTCAAACAAATAGTGGGGAGTTTAATGTATATAACAGTCACAAGGCCTGACTTGGCTTATAGTGTGTGTCTGATAAGCCGTTTCATGGCCAATCCTATGGAATCTCACATGATGGCAGCCAAAAGAATTCTCAGATATATTAGAGCCACTACTGATCTTGGTGTATTCTACAGAAAGGGATGTGAAGATGAGATGCTAGCTTATACAGATAGTGACTATGCAGGGGACTTGGATGATCGAAAAAGCACTTCTGGATATGTTTTCATGCTAAGTGGAGGAGCAGTGGCTTGGTCATCAAAGAAACAGCCGGTGGTGACACTCTCAACTACAGAAGCAGAGTTTGTGGCAGCTGCGTCTTGTGCATGTCAATGTATTTGGTTGCAACAGATACTTAAACAGATTGGAGGTACTGAAAGGAAGTGTGTCAAAGTTCTGTGTGATAATTCTTCTACAATAAAACTTGCCAAGAATCCAGTTCTTCATGGTAGGAGTAAGCATATTGACGTAAGATTCCATTTTCTGAGGAATCTTACAAAGGATGAAGTAATTGACATAGAGCATTGTGGTACAAATGAGCAGCTGGCTGATATTATGACCAAGCCTCTAAGGCTGGAACTGTTCGAGAAATTCAGAGCTGCACTTGGGGTGAATTCAGCTGAAGAAATAAACTAAACTGCTTCAAGCATGTTCAGTTTAGGGGAGCAATTGTTAGACTTAGTCTTAATAATTTTAATAAGTGTCCTAGTTATTAGGACAATGTTGTTAGCATTTGATATTCTGTTTTAGTTTTACCTATTCTTAAGCAAGGATCCACATCTTCAGGGTGTTGAAGACGTGAACTTATTTTTAGCTGTTTCTGTTGTTTCTTGTTCTAGCTATTTAAGCCTTAGTCTCATTTGATCAATTTATTGTATTATTCTAAGCATCCTGTGTGAAAGAGTAATATACATCAGTTTTTTATCATGTTCACCCCTCAATGATAATCTTAGATCGAACTCCAAAACCACAGAAAGATTCACATTTTCATATCAACAACTTAATTAATATGCCAAGATCCATATATTTAATCCTAGACCAAATTAATTTGAAATTTCAGGCAAGGAGCAAGATGTTCGCAAGACCATTCCTCCGACTTGCTGGGAGTCCTTGCTCTCCCTCCTCCTAGATGCCCAGAATGTTTGATGCAAGCGCAAATTCACGAGAAAAGTAAAAAATTTAGTTCTGATTGACAATTAATTGCTATTGATAGCTTACAATTGAACCAAAAAAATTTAACTTTTTTTGTTTTAAATTACTGTGAGTGGATGGCCAGCTTGTGCGCATCTCAATTAATTTTATGGATCTTAAAATTAACAACTATGTAAACTTCCAGTAACCCTAAGTTTTGTGAGACTCAAACCGGTGATATTTAAAGAGCAAATCTATAGCCTAACTAATTGAGTTATACCTCTCAGAATTAAAAAAAAAAATTTATCTTTTGATAAATATGTATGCGTGTTTTGAAAATACAATTAATTAATTATAATATGGTGTTGAATTCCATATAACTATTTTGAGTTGGACTCCAACGCCACATATATAGCCACTAGCCCAGCATAATTACCATTAATTGGAAGTGATAATTGCTGAAAGCATTGCATTTTAAAACGAAGCACACTGAAAAAGAAAAGAAAAACTAATTCTATACAAAATACAAAATAACAGGCAACGATCTCGAAGTAAAGATATGCTAATACGTGTTATTTTTATTTTATATGATGGATATTTTCAACTAAAATTTAACATGTTCCAATCATATTCTCAGCATTAAATTGAATTAACTTAAGATCTTTTTTACGAATTCATTTTAGTTTAGATTAATACCTCGAACTTCCTTAATTGTTGTAAATTAGAACATTTATACTCGTTGGAGCATTAGCCTCCATTCAAGTCGAAGTATTAAGCACGAACCAACATTTAATCCTACAAGGAATTTTGAAATTTCCAATAGCTTACGATATGTTCTGGCGCTAATTAAATTAAGGAGTTCTAAATATCTAATTAAAATCTGGCTTACCAATTGCTAGTATATAGACAGTTTTTAATACCCAATAAATTATTTAATCTGAGCTGGAAAGGCGCGCCTGCCAAATACAATAGAGCAACGAAAAACCAACACGCAAGACGGCAAGAGCTCCGGTAGCAAGCTACGATGATGGGCCCTCCTCCTAAAAAAATATAACATAATACCAAGACCAATAACTCACACGTCAGGTATTAAACTGGTATATTACACTTGAGCTGAGCCAAAAGGCCGAGTTGCTCCATCTCTCGTTGTTTCTTTTATACCTGTGCTTCCACGCACATGTTGTCATTACCTACTCGATGTGGCATGCTATTACCAAACAACACATAACAAGTAGAGTTAAGTAGCCATTCCACCTGCCCATCAGACATGAAACCACTGTTTCTTTCCTTGTGAATATACGATTCTCGATTTAAAAGCAAGGAAATGTATTGTTTAACCTCGGTTTTGGATATGGGGGGTCAGCATTGCGTTCACTTTGGGCTGCAGAACTTGTGGTGTTTTCTAGCTAGCGGGTACAGAATGCTGCAAGTGCTAAGCTGTTGACACGGAAAATTGTTCACTAGCGACTCTGCTGTGCTAGATTTGTGGTGGATCATCTTGTCATTCACTATCGACTGCAGCTAGCAGAACTGCGATGATGCCAACGCATTTAGTTTGCTGTAGCTAAGAAAACAAGACACATGCTGCGTGCCTCTCCAGTCTCAACTACCTACGGAATAAAAATGCTCTTATTAAACTCTCCAGATAAGTACAATGGTCCCTTCGCGGATATATTTGAAAAGGATCAAGAGAGAGTTCGGAAATATAGGTTCCATCTTCAATCCGTCTATAATATGGGGCCAATAGCTGTATTCCCGTGCTTCTAACAAAGGCAACGATGAGAAATTGCTGATTGCATTCCATTCCATTTAAGCTTGGTTTGGCCAGCCCACAAACTAAAATTGTAGTGCTACTGCTACACCATAGTCAAACTTACCAGCATAAAAAACAAAAATAAAATTTAAGCAGAACTAGAATCAATCCCTCGGCCATGCATATGATTTTTATTGGATCCTCAAATTTTAATCATAAAAATATATTTTTTTATTCCATGATAAAAAATACTTTGAAATTAGCTCATACAATTAGCTAAAATTATGTTTTCTCTTGAATGATTTTAAGAGGAAAAAAGAAAAAAAAAACACCATCCAACAAAAATGGCTGATATAATTTTCTTCGTCATACATTTTCTACATGAGCTAGGGTTAGCATCTCCTTTTAGAGTTGAAATTCAGTCTCAATAGCAAATGAAATCATGTCCCATTCATAATTCTCACATTCTTTTGCGTAAATGATTTTTTTCTGGTCATGACAATATATTATTTTTAAATTAGTATTCTTATATTAAAGTTCAGTCCAACACTCTGGTTTAATCAAAGGAAAGTTATCCACAGGAGATTATTGTAACATATGCAATCATTTGTTGAATATATAATTAAAACGTAGGAATAGATAAAGTTGACATGCATTATTTCATGAATTAACAAGAAAAAAAATCAATAACTTTTCTAATCATATACTTGAAATTGAAAATCCCTCTAGATTCAATTTTACGGCAAGGAAATTGATGGGGATGGAATTATTAGATCAAAGAAGAAAGAAGGACAAATTAGCAAGTTTAGAAGGTTTGGGACTGATCTGTTAACAAGAATATAAGTTGGGTTGGTGGGTGACTGGCTGATTCATAGTCGTTGTTTAAAACAAAAAACAAAAAGGTTATGATTTTTTTACGAGTTAAAAATAAGAAAAGATTAATTAAATCAATCTATAAAAATAATAAATTATAAATAAAATTTAATTTAAATCAAGACGTTATCAGAAAAATGTGTCAAAAATCTCATTTAATTAAAAAATAGATTTTGATTTTTGAATTCTAACCTATACTACATCTGTTTTTTTTTTAAAAAATGTTTTAAATAATGTCTATGGATGCTATTTATAAATTAAATTGTTTTAACTTATTTTTACCATAAACTATTTATACAGAATAATTTTTAAATTATAATTGAGAGTAAAAAATAATTTTTAATAAATCATGAAACTCGCTCGAAGTCACAAGTCGAGAAATTGAAATCATGAGTACCGTAAATTTCCGACGCCATCGCAAACGGAGGTGGTAGGAAGGTGGGTGGATCTGAAAGAATCCAATCCTTACAGATTCCATGGTAGCGACTACCTTCTATATATATATATATATATATATAAACACCATCTGTCATAGCTATAAAAATAATAAGAAGAAGAAGTTGGACACCATCTGTCATAGGAATAAAAAATAACTAATTAAGTAAACACAATGGAAAAATAAGAAGAAGAAGAAGAAGAAGAAGAAGAAGAAAACAACGTTCTAATCTACAAGTTCTCTGCGATCTTTCTTACATTGCTATTCTTCTTATTACAGTTATTTTCCCAAATCACTCTACAAATATCTTTGACCATTGAAAGTAGGTGAACAGAGGGGGCCACATCACCTCGCTTTCAAAAGGTTTGGCAAAAGATAATTCAAAGATTCCAAACTTATTAAGACAAGGGAAGGATCCAGGTCGCTCAAATTATTTTATAATTCATTATCGGTGGGTGATCCTTCTTTTCTCTGTTTTTCTCTCTATCCTTCTTATTTGCTGTTTTTTGATTTTAAAGTGAAATAATATGAGGACACGGAGAATGATCTGATGTTAAGTATTCAAGCTCGGTTCATCAGTGTTTTTAGAATCTGAATATGGTATGCATTTTCTGTTGCCGCTGTGTGTTGACTTTCTTGATTCTTATATATGCAGGCCTTGTTTTGATTCTGTATATTCTTTATGCTTTCCAAGTGTCATTTTGCTTGCAGACTCCTACACGCTCTTCTATTTTATACCTTCTTCTTTGATTTTTTATTTCCTGATTTTTGACTTCTAACCACTACTACTCTTTATAGGCAACCCGATGATTATTTATTTTAAAAAAAAACAGAAGAAATCATTTCAGATTTGCTCAGTATGGCCTCCTAGGAGGCACCACGCAGAATGAGTGGCTGAATTTGTTTCTTTGCTTGAAGGGTTTTTCAGGAATACCTTCATCGATCATTCTACCAACAGAAGGGATCATCGGTATTGCGTTGAAAATGTATGTGGTGGAGAGCAAAGGTGGAGCCATAGCATGCATGCTACTTGCGCTCTTCTTCTTGGGCACATGGCCTGCTGTCATGACTCTCCTGGAAAGACGGGGCCGTCTTCCTCAGCATACTTACCTTGATTATTCAATCACGAATCTCCTGGCTGCTGTAATTATTGCTTTTACATTTGGTGAGATAGGGAAGAGCACGCATGAGGCACCGAATTTTTTAACCCAGCTTTCTCAATTAAGCGTACGTTGAGCCATTTAGCTTGCTAACTCCATCAGGCTCATTTATGCATTATGCCCCTCTACAGTATTCTGCATTGCTTGCTTTTTAGTATTGATTGTTCTGAGGCGATTCTGTGGCATACTAGGTTTAAGTCTCTTGTTTGCAGTGGCATCATATCACTGACCATTTGTATTTAAATCTACTAGGGTGGTTGATGCAGGACAATTGGCCTTCTGTTATGTTTGCAATGGCTGGTGGGGTGGTCCTCAGCCTTGGGAATTTATCCACACAGTATGCCTGGGCTTTTGTTGGTTTGTCGGTGACAGAAGTGATCACTGCTAGCATAACTGTTGTTATAGGTTTGTCTGTTGTGTGCTGAATGAATTTTTTTATGCAAGTCAATAGCATGTCATTAGACTAAATTCTTTTATTGCAATTGTTGGTTTTTTTTAACAGGCACAACCTTGAATTACTTCTTAGATGACAAAATTAATAATGCCAAAATTCTTTTCCCGGGTGTTGGCTGCTTCTTGATTGCTGTCTGCCTTGCTTCAGCTGTTCACTCGTCCAATGCAGCTGATAATAGAGCCAAGCTCAGCTGTTTGTCAAACGATGACAAACTTCGATCAGTGTATGTGTATTCTTCTATGGATAGTTTCAATTTTAATGTTATATATTATTTGATGCATAGTCATTTACATTCCCAGCTATCTCTTCCATGTCAATTATGAACTTTTGAGTCGAAGTTAGCTATTCATTCTTCATCTTTGTCATAAATCTTATCTCAGTGCTTGCAAACAATGAAAATGCCGACAATGCTAAGATGAATTTTGTTCACTTGCGAATTCTATTCTCATGAGGCAAAATATTCACTGGAATTTTGGCCAAACCAGTAAAGCGACTACAGAGAAAATATAAATTTTCCCTTTTCTTTTCATTGATTGACGATTTCGTTATCCAAAAGCAAGAGTTTTGGATATCACTGATGTTAGAATTAAAATTAAGCTTTTGCAGGGCTACAGACATCTCCACATCCGGAGAAGCTTTTCCAGAAAAGGGTATGCTATTTTTTGGACTTTGTCTTATCATATTATTTGCGTCCACTTTGTTTATCGAAGTTGTCCATTTATTGCCTTCTTTTATTCTACAGAAAGAAGGGCAAAATTTGGAACAGCAGGCTTCCTTGTAGAGCTTGAGAACAGAAGAGCAATCAAGGTTGGTGGTTTCACAACCTTATTCATTGTATTTTCTAGCTGAATTATTTTTTCTGTCCTCCCCTCTCCTGCACTTATTTCACTTAATCTGAGGAAATGCTATATTTTCAAACACATGGCCAAACACAGTACACTGTAAACTACTTAAGAAGTGGAAGCTACAAACAAAAAATGGCCATTTAGTGGAAAAAAATTGAAACAAGAAATTATGGCAGATAAAAAAAACACAGCATACTGGTGAATTGTTTCTTCATGTATTTTCTTTCTTAAAACTAAACAATAACTCGGTTCTTTTTTGTCTTTGATCACTGGCAGGTGTTTGGGAAGAGTACTTTAATTGGACTGGCCATAACTTTCTTTGCTGGCATTTGCTTCTCGCTCTTCTCACCCGCTTTTAACTTGGCATCAAACGATCAATGGCACACCTTGAAAAAAGGGGTTCCCAAGTTGGTTGTCTACACTGCATTTTTCTGGTTCTCGGTCTCTTGTTTTGTACTGGCCATCATTCTGAATGTCACCTTCCTCTATCACCCTGTGCTGGACTTGCCTAGATCATCATTGAAAGCGTATATTAATGATTGGAATGGCAGAGGCTGGGCGTTTTTTGCTGGTCTCTTGTGTGGGTTTGGGAACGGTCTTCAATTTATGGGAGGTCAAGCTGCAGGATACGCAGCAGCAGATGCAGTCCAGGTTAGTTTTAATACACACACACATGGGATGGTGCGGCAAATTAATGATTTTAAACAATTTTGATAGCTTCATGATATTTTGGACGCACCATTAACCCTAAGTTCATCTTAGAAAGTGCTCTTCATGTGCTTACCGTTTTAAGTGATGATCATTTGATTTACACTGGTGATTTCAGGCGCTTCCGCTTGTGAGTACATTTTGGGGCATTCTTCTATTTGGTGAGTACCGGAAATCATCGCGAAGCACGTATGTATTTCTTGTCAGCATGTTGCTCATGTTTGTCGCAGCTGTGGCAGTTCTCATGGCATCAGCAGGGCATCGAAAATGAATATAGTTTACCGTCGCAGTTCAATTATGATCGCATATATTGTCGAGAGGAAGAAAACTCCGTGACCACTTGGTTGGTTGAGATTGAAAATATCATGTATGAATACTCTCAATGGAAAGGAAATGCTTTCTTTCCATTAACACGAGAACACGGATTCTTAATTGCTTTCGCGAAAAGAATAAACAATAACACATTAGGGGTGGTGGGTGAAGGAAAAGTTAAAATGTGAAGAACAGTAGCGATTTTTTTTATTCAGTCAGGAACTTGTTGTCTCTATATATTTCCATCAATGAAACCCATTTGTTATCTTATCCTTCTGATGCCTGAATTCATTCGTATTCTCTTTCTTTTTTTTTTCCAATACATATACAGTTTGCTAGCTTGTCAGGGGTTTGAGATTCATTGTGTTAGAGATGGTGTTTTGAAGTATGGTTATGATTAATTTTTAAAGTGTTTTTTATTTGAAAATATATTAAAATAATAATTTTTATTTTTTAAAAATTATTTTTGATATTATCCAATTAAAATATCTGAAAACATAAATTAAAAAAGTTAAAAATTAAAAAAATAATTTTTTAAAAATACAAAAACAAATCTACCGAGCATAATTTACGTATTGTGGTCTACTGGTTGCGAACATCCACGGAGTGGGAGATGGCTCTGTTTAAAAAGTTAAAGATACGTTAGTCAATGGCAAGAGGTGGCGTCCTTTGGACAGCAATACATTGACTCGAGAGAAAAACAAACAAAAATGGTGATGGTGCCGTCCTTTGACCGCCACCGAAGATAACAAACGTGCAAACGAATTGGATTCTTAGATGATGTGTTTCCCTTTTAACCAGGCCTTTTCCTTTTCTTTCTTTTCTTTTTTCAGAAATGTTTTAACCACACTTCAGCTTTTCTTAGATGATGTGTTTTAGACAAACGAACACCCAATGCTTATAGAGTCTTGCTTCTTTTTTCCGTATCTTTCCACATATGCAATACTGTGCCAGTTAATTACCGTCTCATACTAGGATGTTTTTAATCAATCGAAAGATTCCGAATCAGTGGAGAAGAATCTGCTGTTATGTATGGAAGATTTCGATCTAACTTTAGAATCTCAAGACGAAACCTCCACTGGTTTTTTCCCCGAGATACTGCATCCAGCTTCACATCTTTTTTTTTCGGTTGGTACGTTAGCACTTGCTTTCTTTCAATGTTTGCACCTACTTTCTACTAGTTTGTAAGCAATTTATGTTCCTCGGAAATTCATTTTCTGGCATCTTTGATAATCTTATTGATGAATGTATATGTGAGTCAACGGTGTTTACAAAGCAACTGGCTTCTTCTAAATTTAGTTTTGACTCTGTATGATACTCCCTTTAACATAATTATACTTCAACTGCCTTGCATATTCTGTAATTTAGAACTCTTCTCTGCTGCAGAGTTTTTCTGGTGCATCAGACCACCTTTGATTTCCTCAAAAGATTTAGAAGTTCTCTCTTGAACATGTATCTAGTGGAGAGCAAAGGAGGAGCTATAGTATGCATGCTGTTTTCCCTGTTCTTCTTGGGTACATGGCCAGCTATTATGACACTACTAGAAAGAAGAGGCAGGCTTCCTCAACACACATACCTTGATTATTCAATCACAAATCTCTTGGCTGCTGTTATTATAGCTTTGACCTTTGGTGAGATCGGCAGTGGGAGGCCAAATTTTACGACCCAACTTTCCCAGGTAAGTTCTGTTTGCGATGTTATTAGTCTTATTCGTACGCTGTTAGTCACATATTGTTGCTTTTGATTATTGTAAGGTGATTTATTTGGGCATAATTTACCCGCAACATAGAAGCAAAAGTACACAAATGATGTTTGATTGTTCTGGCTTGAATGATGCAGGATAATTGGCCTTCTATTATGTTTGCAATGGCTGGTGGGGTGGTCCTCAGCCTTGGAAATCTATCCACACAGTATGCCTGGGCTTTTGTTGGTTTATCAGTGACAGAAGTCATTACTTCCAGCATAACTGTTGTTATAGGTAGTGTGTGCTGAAAGAAGTCAGACATGTTGGAAATTGGCTGTCTTTGTAAGGTCCGTATTTTTCACTCCTGTTTATTTCTCTTTGACAGGAACAACCTTGAATTACTTCCTGGATGACAAAATTAACAAGGCAGAGATCCTTTTTCCGGGTGTTGGTTGCTTCCTAATTGCTGTTTGTCTTGGGTCAGCTGTCCATTCATCTAATGCAGCCGACAACAGAGCAAAGCTCAAGGGTTTAACAAGTGACAACAAAAATGTAACAGAGTATGCTTTCATCTTTTCATGTAGAAAAGCAAAGTGTTTTTGTGCTCCATATGAAGTTACAATTTCTTTTTTGGGCCAGAGTTAGGTGAATTAACTGGCATTCTTGCTGATGCCACTGCTGATTTTAACCTTCTATCAGGACTGTAGGTTCTTCCGCATATTCGAATGAAGCATCTCAAAACAAGGGTATAGAGCTTGCTGGATCACTTCTATCGTTTCTTTTCAGCTCATTTGATTAGAATGACAAGGAAATTTTTTGCTGGCCTTCCTTTATGATTGAACAGGAGTAAAGGATATGGAAAATGGAAGTAGTACTCCAGAGAAAGCCAAAGCTGGAACAGCAGATTTCCTCATAGAGCTTGAGAACAGAAGATCAATCAAGGTTTGTGGCACAACCTGGCACTCATTTCTCCTCAACCTGGCACTCATTTCTCTTAAAGTGTTGCATCTAAATAGGCGTGTAGCTCTTTAATGTAAAACAAGTGGTTTGGCTGTCCTTACAGGTGTTTGGAAGGAGCACTTTGATTGGACTGTCTATAACTTTCTTTGCTGGTTTTTGCTTCTCTCTGTTCTCCCCAGCTTTTAACTTGGCAACAAATGATCAGTGGCACACCTTGAAGAAAGGGGTTCCTAAGTTGGTTCTCTACACTGCATTTTTCTGGTTTTCGGTCTCTTGTTTTGTACTTGCCATCATTCTAAATGTCACCTTCCTTTACCGCCCTGTATTAAATCTACCGAGGTCATCACTTAAGGCTTATCTTAATGACTGGAATGGTAGAGGCTGGGCATTTTTGGCTGGCCTGCTCTGTGGATTTGGGAATGGTCTCCAATTTATGGGAGGTCAAGCTGCAGGATATGCAGCAGCAGATGCTGTTCAGGTCAGTCTTTTAAGAATGCTAAAAAGAGCATACGATAAAAACTTTGACATGCATAACATATATTTCGAATTTATGATGTCCTAACATTCTACGTGGTCATTGACTTGAATGGGGTATTGGTTTCAGGCACTCCCACTTGTGAGCACATTTTGGGGCATACTTATCTTTGGAGAGTACAGAAAATCATCGCGAAGAACATACATTTTGCTTGTAAATATGTTGTTCATGTTTATTGCAGCTGTTGGGATTCTGATGGCATCGTCAGGACATCGAAAATGAGTGACCAACTGCCTGCTCATAGTCTAGACAAATTGTATGGGGGAGGATCGAAATACTATAAGTTCATACTCAGTTGATAAGATGGGGATTATTCAGGAGGTGCTTTTTAATAGTTAAAGCAAGCCCTGGATGGGTTTTGTGGAAGAAACGAGGGAAAGTGACCGCTCGATGAGGGCGGAAATGTATAGACACCAGGATTCCTTTTTTTTTCCTAATCAGTTTCCCTTTTTCAGAATAATGTTATATTTGGTTGTTTTTTTATATGCATTTTCCCCCTTTCCAGCATTTTTGTGTTTGAAAAAGACTGCCATCCCTATAAAACTCTGTATATTTTGAACTGCTGGAACCATCCCTTGAGTATAATATTTCTATAATTTCATTATTTTTCATTTAAAAAAAAAAAGTTGCAATGTGGAACGTAATTGCGATTGTAAGAAATAAAATAAAAATAAAACCAGTATATGATTATAAATTTTAATTGTGTAAGAATATACTTTAGTTGTTTTCTATGACAATCAAACACAAATGATCTCAATTTCATATGGAAACCTTTTGAATTGCTCGCAATTAATTCTATCATAAAAAAAAGTGAAGATTAATTAGTGATTTTAATTGATTAATGCTCAACAAGTGTCCTTAGTAATGCCAGTATCATTATTGTAAGAAAATAAATTATAAAAAGGAAACAGTTCATCATTAATCTATTTTCATGCTGATTGATAGAGGCCAAAAAAGTGCTTCGGCCAGTTCTGCCTACTGGGTGCTTCCGTTTCTTGTTTTGCTACATTTTCATGCTCGTGGGTTTTGGCAAAGAATGCTAACCCCGGCATGTATTTGTTTTACCTTTTTTGGGCCTTCCTGCTACTGTGTTGGCATTTTTCTCGGTGGAGAGACTTGAGGCTCAGAAAATACGGGCCTAGCGTGAATTAATTTATAAGCACTCGAATTTATTGGATAAATGGAGGCCCATCTGGACCAAGTTTTTAATTAGAGTAAAAACCCCGGGCGTAACAGTTACGCGGGGCTACCTGACGGGTTATAAATTCGAGCCATATCTTATGACCATCTAAAGTTTATGATCTCTCTTCTCTCTCCCCCGTTCTGTCTTCCAATGGCCAGGGTTTCAGTATTTTGTCTTTTGTTTTCCTCTTCCTTTGTCCTCGAATTTGGCTAGGGTTTCATTCTTTTGACTGGGTATTGAAGCCTTCGATTAAGCAGAGATCCAGAGTCATCATGGAGAAACTGTGTGAGTTCCGGTCGAACCATTCTGTTTTCACATCTCCTTCGTTTTTTTTTCCCGTCACAAGATGAAAAGTTGAAAAATTATGGCCTCGGCCTGAATTTTTACAGGCCTCAACAAGCTATACAGTCAATTTAATTGGGGCTCGAAGGATGCGTGCGGGATCTAACCGATCAATAACCCAGGTTTCGGTTTATTACAGACTACGCTTGGGGAATCCTTGTTCTTCATGTCCTCATACATGGTAATGTTGTGTAGACTGTAGAGTGTTTTAGAAGGGCTTAAAAAATTTATTTTTTGTTAGATAAAAAGCAGTTCGAAAAGTTATTTGAAAATCAGGTTTGGACCGTGAAAACAAACACTCATCTCGAGAAATTTTCAAGGACGCAAACATTTCTGGAGGATATGGAATTACCCAGGGAGCAGCTGGCTATCGATCTCTTTCCATGTAACCAGCGACGGAAAAAACAAAGAGAAAAGAGCAATGCAAGAAGCAAAAATATAATAAAAGGTGACAATTAAATTTTTTTTTTTCCATACAACGAGGAGCTGCAGATGTAATTCTAGAGCCTAGAATGTTGAAGTCATGGTTCAGGCTCATCCTTGACCATCCCCAATTGCTGTCTCGTCGGTATGGAAGACATATTGCTCACATTATCATCAGCAAAGGAAACGCAACTGATGTTATTTTCACTTCACTTTTTTTTTGTGCTAGTTTCTCTCAAACACGTAAGCGATATGTCATGTTGGGCAGTGCAGGTCTGTTTTTCTGCAAAACGGCATGTCAAAAATAATTTCGGGGGCTGTTTTTTATGCAGAAGACATCCTTTTGATGGGAACGCTCTCTCTCCATCTGGGGTGACAAAACCCCTCGGCTGCCTAACAAATCCAAACCACATGACTGCGGTGGACATGCATCAAAATTCAGAAGGCAAAAACTGATTCTCTATTATAGCCTCCAAAACAATTCGCAGGAGCAGGTGTGCTGCCCTCAAACAAGTTCCCTGTGGTTACTGCAAACCACCATCCCAGATCGTCAAGCTAAGCTATATAGTATCAAAGTGGTTCATATTACTAGTTCCTACAGAAAAGAGGTCATTGGACCATTAGCCAATGACATATCCAACTTTTTAAAGTATACATGGTTCTGGAAACACCAAAAATTCATAATTCTAAGCCTACCAAGAGCATCTATTGCGGAGCTGCTTCAAGACAAAGAGTTACCGTTCTCATATTATGGCACCACGGATGTGTACCATCTAAAAAGCCTCGCTCTTCAGTGTTCACGGCAGTATCAAGCCTCAGTTGATGGCCACGTTGTTAAATTAATTTGCTTTGAATGTCAATGAAGTAGTCGTCAATTTCTGCAATTCTTGCAATTATAATGCAACAGAACTCACGTATTACCTAGTCGATTTTATCATCTGATGAAACATCTGTCCAGTTCGCCTTCCAGATGACTGGAGGGGAAAGAAGGCGCCCTGTTTTCCAACCCAACGAACTTAGCTGCCAGATAAAGAATAGAAATGAACAAGAACCAAAATGTGTTAGTTAATCTATAAATAGTGTAGCTACCTTGACAAATAATAGCAGGGCGGTGATTCCAAGTTCTTCAATGAAGAATGGTGATATAGGGAACTTCAGAATGCAATAGTTTGGAGAGCCATCATGGATTCACATCTCTGGATATATTTATTCACATTGCTCAAAACATAATTGTGGACATTATTTGATCAGCTAATGTAGTAAGATTAGGCCCTTCATTTGTAGGGATACAAATGTTTATTTAAATAAGTAAATAAAAGATGAGGGATTAAATTTCAGATGCATGTAAAAATTCCTGGTTCCCTTGGTGACCAATTATGACACAGAGCACTGTGAAACAGAATGGCAATTACAAGTTCTTTTTAGTTATTGGTTGAAGTTCTGCTCAGTGTAGCTGTCAGATAAAGAATAAAAATCATCTAGAGCCAAAATGTGCCTCTAAGTTCCCCGATGAAGAACAGCAACAGAACTCAAATTAAGTGGGAAAGAGCAGTATTCCGAAAGTGAATCCATTCTGGGTTCTCCTTCAGAATTTGGTCATAGGGTCAAGTAAACGAGCAATTTATTGAAGTTAAGAAAAATTGAGAGAGATACCTTTTGAAGAAAAACTTCATAATGTTTATCCATCCATGACTGGCTCTCCAAATAGACAGATGTACTTTTTTGCATGAGTTTGGCCATAACAAGAGCGTGAATAAACGATTGCAAGACATCTGAAGCTGTTGAATTTTTGTGCATTATAACATTGATGATTCCCTTCCTCTCCACCAGCAAGTATTTTGCTAAAAAGACCAGCACAGACAAGCAAAATAAGCAATAGGTTTCCCATTAAAATTCGAAGTTTTTTCTTTATGATTTTAAAAACTGAAAACTGGAAGGTAGAAACTAGATCTTAACCTTTAAGATAATGAGATCCTGCAGAAAGCAACACCTCCTTCCTGTTTGAGAATATTGCTTGAACAGTTAGTTTTGTACACAGAACAAAATGTTTTAGAGCACTGATTTTGCAGAAGCCAGCTCAGATAAGTTTTGTGTGCAGATATGTCAAGATTTAAGCCATAATCCTAACTTGAAATGCCTTTGAAATATGCTAAACAGTAGTTCAATTATTCAGGTGCTTCTACAACAACCATTGTAAAAGCACCCACTGAACAAAACTACTTTTTTTCAGTAAAAGGTTGTCTACCTAATTGCTCTGAATAAATATGTCATTTAAAAAAACTGAAAAGGAAAAAAAGAAAAAGAAAAAGCAAGGGTACATAGTACAAGTACGAAACAAAACCTTGTAGTAATGGAAAGTTTATGACTTAAATACCCGAAAACTCACATTTCCTGGTGATCAAGTGAAGAAACTCTCACACCCAAGCGCACATTGGCATGTAGTAACTTGACCTTTTTTAAACTCCAAGAAGTGATCCATGTTGGTAAAACATGTTCCATTCTAGAGACCTGCTCAGGAGAGAGAACTGGCAACAAATTCAGGTAATGGCGTCAAAATCAAGAAAAATAGATAGATAAACAAATTCACCTCCAGCTTGCCAACAGGTTAGATCAGGTAAGTAAGCTCATGAAATAGAGTGAGTTTTCATTAAAAAGGAAAAGAATCAATTTGGATGATCATGCCAGAACTTTGTTGCCTTTTTTTGGGCGATTAGCCACTATTGACAAAACCATTACCTTGGCCAGTCTCCATGAAATGCTGGAAGAGAATAGCGCTCCTCTCAATATTTAAAGAAGTCAAAGCAAGGCACCCAACAGCCCTGTAGTTTGCTGCACATGAAAATGATAACATTAATTGCAGACATAAAGCCAGATGTAACATGAGATGACCACAAAACTATATTATTATTATTATAAGTCATGGTTATGCAAACAAGGAGGTAGAGAAACTATAGGTTTCTGAGTTGGTCACCATGAAAGGACAAGTCTTACTGTCCATCTATTGCTGAACTAAGCAAATAGATCTAGAAACCAGAAAAAGTGTACCTCTTGCCACCCTTCAATTTAGGTGCCAATTTTTTTTTCATTGAGATTATTATGATCTAGTTCTTCGGCCATAAAGACAACATGAAAATTGATATGAATAAGTCATTCTCATTCATGAACCCATGTATAATTTTCCTGATTGTTCCTTGAAGGTGAGTATGTTCCTCGGTCAGAAATAATTCTCTATGTCGGAAACCAGAGCACAAGAGCTTACCATACATATGGAACACGGTGAGAGAAAGAAAAGAAAACCAAATGGCTAGAGGGAGTCCCATTGTTATTCGAGCGAGGATCATTCCTAAGGCCATGCCAATCATTGTTGCGACTGTTTCTTGACTTCCTTCCTATAAATATATAGGAGCGAGTCAATAGCTGTACTAGCAACCAAAAAAACTCTTGAGGTTGTCATGCAAGGGTCAGAATAGCAGTAATGGTACCTTGGCAGATATATCTGCAGCATTGTTCTGAAGGGCAAAATGCTGAGTCAAAGCAGCTCTAGTTGCACCACTAGCAACACCAGCTAATCATAGAAAAAAAGGAGAAGGAAAAGGAAAAGGAAAAAAGGAGATAAATCAAATGATGATCACTGAGCATTTATGTTTATCTAATTTTTTATATTCTATCCCGCAGGTGTGTCAGATATATTGTAGCAAACTAGTTAAATTCTATTGTTAGCTTCATATTTCTTTTGCATATTTTTAAATAATAAATGCCAGCAATAGTTAATCAACCATTTCATTAGCAAGATAGAATCAGACCAGGCTGTTTTTCTTTTTTTGGCCTTAACATTATCACTATGACCAACAATATAAATAATTACACAACAAAAATTCTAATAAGCAGTTTTCAGACAGTTTCTACAGGTCCCCACACCAGGCATTTAAGCTATGAGGATACTTACTGAATGATCTTGATAAGCTTCCTAAGCAAACAACAAAAATAAAAGCGGAAGGAAACAAAGGGGAAAGAAGGTCCATCAACATTCCTGCAGCCAAATTGACAAACTTTCTCATAAATTTTGGACATAAGGAAAAAAATAATTTGAGAAACCATGGAGAATAACTACAAAATAGAATGTCAGATGCCAATATGGAGCAAAAGTTTGTGTGTGCACTGTACACCTTCTGGAGAAGGAGAGAGACAGCAGGGCATACCGAGATCATTCATAAGGTCAGCAACTAAACGCCACATCTTGGCATTGCTATCCAGGTCTGAGCCCTGAGAAGCACAAAATTACCCAGTTTCATATAATCTTGAAATGAACCAAAAAAGAAAAAGGGCAGAAAGAAAGAAAGAACAAAAGAAAAGGTGGTTTGCATCAATCGCCAAACTCTACCTAGAGCATTTTTAAATAGGCAGGAAAACTAGAGCACTTCACAAGTGGAAGAGTTAAGATAATCCCCAGAGACCAGAAAAACAAAAGGGGTGCAATCACAAAAGTATGCAACAATAAACCTGGTAAAATGTAAAGAGTATGCCTCCAAGCATTCCTGTTAAGTCCCTCAAAAACCACTGCAAACAAAAACTCAGTTCTCAATATTATTTATAAACTTTTTTAAAAAAAAAGCCCCTCACAAATTTCAAAAAACTTTCAATTCATATTACCTGTGTAGCTGTAGAAAGCCAAAGATAATAATTAAAAAAAAAAAACTATTATAGTACCTGAAATGTGGCACCAATGACAGTAGCTGATTTCTCACCAACCCCAATTGCACTCAAGAGAGCCTTCAACACAATTTGAGGAAACAAGTTTTTTTTATATATTTGTTTTTTGACAATCATATGATTATTACAAGTATGATCAAATAGAGCTTACTTGTGTTGAAAGCATGGTCCTTATGTAAGTTGAAAGACCCTTTAGAACCAAATCAAGCCATCAATTCATCAGCTATGATAGATTACCACGGAAGGTTCTTTTTTAATAAAATTCATAAATTAATGATAATACCTGCAATGAATCCCATACTTGAAAAGGGGCATAATCTGGTGTTACACTGCTTGGAAATCCCTGCGTTCCCTCACTCCAACGGAATTTCAATTAATTAGTTAAATAAATTGAATAGTAATTTTGTTTTTTGGCCAAAGAAGAATTAAGAGAAAAGAAAGGGGGGAAGGGGGAGGGCTTGCCTCGGGTACAAACGCTTGAAGGACTCGTCTCCAGACGTGATTAAAACGACTTCCAGATCTGCGCATTAAACATGATTCAATTCAAAATGATGAATACAGAAGAAGCAAAAGAGAGTGAAGGTATATATATATATAAAGGTGACCTCTGGATGGATAGATAAGGAGAAGTAGTTATAGTCGCAGTTTTAAAGAGTTTTGATGAAGAAGATCCATTCCATTCTTCGATTATAAATTTTGATGATGATGATGATGATGATGATCTAGTCTCTTTATTTGCTGATACCATTTCTTCCATTGATGATGATGATGATCCACAGAGTTGACTCGACTGGACTCGATACTCTGCTCTACTTCAGCTCCTTCCTTGGCTGCCTATGTAATATGTATTATTATTCCTTGAAAACGACTTCGTTTTCAACGTAATACATCAGCAGCTGACCTGAATGCTCTGGGTCTTTTCCTTTTCCTTTTCTTTTTTTTTCTTTACCGTTCAGGGTCTGTTTGGTTTTCAAAAATTTCAAAGTATCATCTGTTTTTTTTCTTGTTGTGTGTGCAATCCATATTGAGGGCAATGGAATTTATTTATTTTTTAATCAATTTTTTCGCTGTTAAGGATTCATTATTTAGTATCAATTAATTATAAGTAACGGGTAAATGTAAAAGGTGTGGAGGGAAATAGCATAGCACTGAGCCACTGACTGACTTTCTGTGACTCTTATTAAATTAAATTGGAGGCTAATTTGTATGGGAATGACGAGATTGAAAAATGCAAGACTAAAGTGACAAGTACCGAGGGAATTAAAGGCTTTATCAAGGTTTTGGCGAAGTGTAATCCCTAAACTTTTCAAATTATAAATACTGGGTTCATTTAGTTTCTAAAATTTAAGCGCAAAATCAAATTGGTCTCAGACTTCATTTTTATTTTATTTTTTGATCCTTGATTTGAGAAAAATGAAATAAAATTATTGGAATCCAACTCTAAGAAAAAATAATTCTTTTGGCATCGATTTTGTCTATAAAAATAGTTGATATTGGTGTCACATTATCTCATTTGACGAGGAGAATTCATAATAGGTGTTTTTTTTATCTTAAAATTGCCTAGAAAAACATATCTTCACTCAGTAAAAAATTCTTTGGGCATCGATTTTGTCTATAAAAATAGTTGATATTGGTGTTAAATTGCTTCATTTGACAAAGAGAGCTCACAATAGGTGTTTTTTTAATCTTGAAATTGCCTAGAAAAACATATCTTCAATCGGTAAATTTTTTTTGTTTTGGGTTGATTTCATATTTTAGGACAGTCTTTTAAGTTTATAAAGGAGTTTATTAAGTTCCCTGAGATTTATTTCTAGGTGATTTTGGATTTTATGATGCTTTTTAAAGGTCATGAATGGAAAAACATAACTCAGCTTAGTAATGAGATTTTTATCCAAAAAAAAACTTTTGCCTCAATTTTTTTTTCCAAACAAAAATGGTCAATAGCAAATAACATGTCATCTAATTTTTTTTTTCAAAGAAAATTATGGCGGATGACATCTAAAATTAAAAACAAATTACGGGATCAAATGTGGGACGCGCTAGCCATTACTATATGAGTCAGGAACGCTGGCCTTTTTCTTAAAAATTAATCAATGCCTTTTTATATGTATTTTTTTCAAAAAAAAATCATATTTAAATAATAACATATGTTATCTAACTTTTTTTTTTCAAAGAAAATTATGGCGGATGACATCTAAAATTAAAAACAAATTAAGGGATCAAATGTGGGACACGCTAGCCATTACTATATGAGTTAGGAACGCTGACCTTTTCCTTACAAATTAATCAATGCCTTTTTATATGTATTTTTTTCAAAACAAAATAAAAAATCATATTTAAACAATAACACATGTCATCTAACTTTTTTTTTAAAAGAAAATTATGACTGATGACATCTAAAATTAAAAACAAATTAAGGGATCAAATGTGGGACGCGCTAGCCATTACTATATGAGTCAGGAACGCTGGCCTTTTCCTTAAAAATTAATCAATGCCTTTTTATATGTATATTTTTCAAAAAAAAATCATATTTAAACAATAACAATAAGGACCATAGTATATTTACCGAGGTAGAAGAGAAATGAAAGAAGAAGAAAAAAAGTCACTGGTAAATACACCGGCCACATTTGGAGTACACCTGAATCAACTAAGATGGCAAAAAAAATTTGATAGTTAGAAACCGCCGCACGCACTACTCAAAGTGTGCAACGATTCCAATAGACACGCGCCAACAACTTTTTATTAAAAAAAAATTATTTTAAAAGGGAATTACGTTACTACTCTAAACCAAATTTATAATTAACAACAAAACCTAGGCTAAGAGACCCAAATGACCCTTACTATAATGAACTAAATGTCTTACATCCAAATGTAGATGTATAATTCTACAGTGTATTAAAACTAAAAATACATAAATAACCCTGCTCGAGACCACCAGTATTTTTACTGTTAGGGGTATTTTATTTATTTTACTATTCACAAAACATTGCATTGGTAAAAACACCCCTAAACAAATCAACAATGATTAATGCACCTTATTAAGATACCCAAATAACTTTGTTCAAAAAGCATGCAATTTTTCTATGCAAGGACAAAAGGATCATTATACTGTAGCGATGAATAGAAAAATATAAGAGAGACTACAATGAATTCTTTTTTTGTTTCAGTTGTTTGTTTATTTGTCATCAACATATCATTGACATTTACTAACCCTTCTATCAATAATAATGCCAGGCACTATAATTAATGATAAATACTAATATTTTTACCGATTAATCATAACACCATTCTTTATATTTGAGGTGAGTCAACGCAATCAAGATTTATAAATATTTTGGATTACCCATTAAATTAAAAAAAAAAAGCTTATTAGATCACAAATTTATGATACCTGATATTTCTCTACATTTTTTCTTGATTCTATGTTGCATTGCAAGACTTTCTCTTACCTTGCAAGAATCAAATTTGTTTACATTATTTTTCTCCTATCATTACCCGCATAAGAGAATTCTCGTTTCACGAGATTTATATTTTTTTTAAAAAATACTCAAATCCAAATACAAAACTTAAAATCTAACTTATAAATCTTGATCCGCAAACTATAAAAAGTGCAATTTTTATATAAGTTTGCTCTCAAGTTCATCACATACCAAATCTCATTATAATTTTTTATTGAAAAAAACACAAATATCAAGTTTCTAAATTTTGTCATGGAGTATTGAAGAAATACAAGAGGACATGGATTTATTTGGAAAAACTTAAAAACTCTAATTTAATGCTCTTAAAAACTCTAATTCTATCCATTTAAAAAATATTATATTAATTTTATCATTAAAAACTCTAAAATATCAGGCCACTTTTGGTATCATTCTCTCCCTTTTTTTTAAAAAAAAAAATTGAAAATAGAAACAGAAAATTTTTTAGTTTTTATTTAAAAAAACGTAAAAATCCAACGATCGAGTGTCAAAATTTTTCAAGATCAAATCAAATGATTTAAAAAAAGTTTGTTAAAAGCTTTTCAACGCTAGAAGGAGGGCTTGAACCTCCGACCTTGTGGTTAACAGCCACACGCTCTAGCCAACTGAGCTATTCCAGCTGTTGATAAACTATTGAATATATTATTGATCTAAAATCCATTCCCATCCGTGTAACAAAAACTGCGGCTACACACAGAAGTCACACATTCGCAGTGATCAAACAATGTGGAGAGGAGTGTTTCCTTTGCTTCGACGCCGATCCTTCAGCACCACACCCGAAATCCCAACTTTATACTCTTTCTTGCAACCCACCATCTTTGCCCTTAAAAAGACTCCACCGTCAACCACAAACCCCGCCACCACCACCAACAGACAAACCCTGAAAATCTTAACACAAGATCACATAACCAATCTAGAATCCACCCTTCACAAGTCCCTCATCACTAACAACACTAATGAGGCATGGGCGTCTTTCAAGTCATTAACCTCAAACTCAGCTTTCCCATCCAAGTCTCTCACTAACTCACTCATCACACACCTTTCCTCTTTCAATGACACCATCAATCTCAAAAGGGCATTTGCTTCTATTGTTTATGTTATTGAGAAGAACCCAAAAAGTTTAGATTTTGAAACGGTACAACTGTTTCTTGGTTCAATGGTACGTGCCAACACTGCTGCTCCTGCTTTTGCTTTAATCAAATGTATGTTTAAGAACAGGTTTTTTATGCCTTTTCGACTGTGGGGTGATATTCTCATTGAAATTAGTAGAAAAAATGATAAAGTTATTGCCTTTTTGAAAGTTTTTGAAGAAAGTTGTAGAATTGCTATTGATGAGAAATTGGATTTTATGAAACCTGATATGGATGCTTGTAATGTGGCTCTAGAAGGGTGTTGTTGCGAACTTGAGTCTGTTAGTGAAGCTGAAAAGGTTATAGAAACTATGTCCGTGCTGGGTATTAAGCCTGATGAATTGAGTTTTGGGTTTCTTGCTTACTTGTATGCACTGAAGGGGTTTCAAGATAAGATTATCGAGTTAAACGGTTTAATGAGTGGCTTTGGTTTTTCGAATAAAAGGTTATTTTTTAGTTATTTGATTAGGGGGTATGTAAAGTCAGGGAGTTTTGAGGCTGTTTCGGAAACTATTCTACGTAGTTTGAGGGAACAAGGTGGACTAGATATGAATTTTAGCGAGGAAACTTATTGTCAGGTGGTTAAAGGATTTATGAAAGATGGAGGTATCAAGGGTTTAGCAAACTTGATCATTGAAGCTCAGAAGTTGGAGTCAGCAACTATTGCTGCGGATAAATCAACTGGGTTTGGTATTATTAGTGCCTGTGTTAATCTTAGATTATCAGATAAGGCGCACAGTATTGTTGATGAAATGGATGCTCAAGGTGGTTCTGTGGGACTTGGGGTCTTTCTGCCAATCTTGAAGGCATATTGCAAAGAGTATAGAACAGCTGAAGCTACACAGCTGGTCATGGATATTAGCAACAAAGGGCTTCAATTAGATGAGGGGAGCTATGATGCACTAATTGAAGCATCAATGACAAGCCAAGATTTCCAGTCAGCTTTTACTTTGTTTAGGGACATGAGAGAGGGAATAGCTGAATTGAAAGGAAGTTATTTGACAATTATGACAGGTTTAATGGAAAAACAGCGTCCTGAACTAATGGCTGCTTTTTTAGATGAAATCGTTGAGGACCCTCGAGTTGAAGTGAAAACTCATGACTGGAATTCAATTATTCATGCTTTTTGTAAAGCTGGGCGGTTAGAGGATGCAAAGAGGACTTTCAGAAGAATGACTTTCCTACAGTTTGAACCAAATGACCAAACATACTTGTCCCTAATTAATGGGTATGTGACTGCAGAGAAATATTTCGGTGTTTTGATGCTCTGGAATGAGGTTAAGCGAAAGGTCTCACTGGATAAAGAGAAGGGTATTAAATTTGATCAAAGTTTGGTTGATGCATTCCTATATGCTATGGTGAAAGGAGGTTTCTTTGATGCAGTGATGCAAGTCGTAGAAAAATCTCAGGAGATGAAGATTTTTGTGGATAAATGGAGGTACAAGCAAGCGTTCATGGAGAGTCATAAGAAGCTGAAAGTATCAAAGTTGAGAAAGAGGAACTTCCGAAAAATGGAAGCACTTGTTGCTTTTAAGAATTGGGTGGGTCTAAATGCATGAGTTTCAAGGATGTCCCATGGTAGTTATCTGCTTGAGCTTTTGCTCAAAGGTTTTACCAAAATTTTTAGAGTTCAAATTTGAAGCACCTACTTCAATCTTTAAGCTCTTTCCAATGAACATAAGAGTCACTCAGTACTTTATTCCCTTGGCATATGATTTTTGGCATAGTAGAGGCTGTATAAACATTTAAACTGGAAGGGATGCATGACCTATGGGGAACAAGAGTAGTTCTGAAATTGGGCTGGTTTGAATGCATGAATGTTGCCAAGATGTGTGACTGTGGGCTATAGGAATGCTTCTGAAAATCGGGCTGGTTCAAATGCATGGTGAATGCAGAAAAATCTGCTCACACTGCAAGGATTGCTGTTTGCTTAAATTCCATCAAAATCAAATGAAAGTGATTTGAAGGATCTTTAGGGAAATGAAATTTGTATTCTTTTATTCGGATGATGTGAATGGACTAGCTTCCAGATAATTCTGAGTTCCCTCTGGCTTCTAGTCATGATACAGGATTCTGTAAAGGACTGTCTCCTGTGGCGAGGCTAGTGCAGTGCTTATTTCAATCAATTGCATCATAACTTCCTTATTGTGTCTTGCTTGAGAGGGCATTTTACTTGGCCATATCTTCAGACTGGATCTAGATTCACTATTGATGGATGAATCAGCTGAAGCAATCACTTGTAGGGAGTTTTTTTTTCTTGTCCATTCCAGAGTTCTGTTGAGCTCTTTAATAAATTTCGATAGCTAAGAAAGCAAGGTAAACCTTGTCAGCTTTTTAGGATGGCATTTCGTTTTAGTGGCTTTAAACCTTTCTCTGTGTTTTAGTATGTATCATTTTGTATTGAAATAGATATTCGAATTCTTGATATCCAGTGTGAAACTCTAGTTATTCTTGTAAATTGGAAATCAAATCGCTGTTTGAATGGGCTGTAAAATATCATTTTTCTTTAAAAAAACTTCGTTACACTTCGACTTGCACTACTTGATAGTTACTGGTAATCCTGTTCACATTATCAAGCTTGTTTTCTTCTTTACTGTTTAATGGGTCTTCTACTAGGATGTACGTTGCTTTACAGCTAGAACCCACATGTGTATGGTTTGCTTTTTAGGAAGCGAAAGGAGTTCGAAATTGATCAGCTCCACCGAAAAGAACACCCAGCCCTCCTTCCAAACATAACTTCAATATTCTCTAGTGAAGTTTCCTCCGGGTTTTGAACTTATTGATTATTAATTCTCCTTAACTCTCACCAATGCCATCCATCTCAAATGCTTGGATCGTCACCTACATTCTTCTTTCCCTCCCCATCCATTTCACCATCTCTGCTGCTGTGAATCCTATCCCAATAAATGGCACATGCCATGACACTTGTGGCACGATATCAGTGAAGTACCCCTTCGGCTCCGGATTTGGATGTGGGCACCCCGACTTTGCTAGATATGTAAGATGCAACGCTGGCACACTAGAGTTCTCTACCGGGACCGGCATTTACAATGTCTCGGATATCGATTACTCAAGTGGCACCTTAATTATCACAGATCCCTTCATGTCTACTTGTAGTTCAATGCAGAACTCAGGAAGCTTTAGCCTGGATCGAGCTAGTCCTTTCACTTTAACAGGGGAAAATATATTTGTTTTGCTTGGATGCTCTACCAATTCTCCTTTATTTGATCCAGCTGAAGATTTGTGTGCTATGGGGTCGCGCTCCCGTGTATGTAGAGGACTATATTCTTGCAAGGGAGTGACAGGCATAGGGTTGCCACAGAATGCGCCACCTTCAACTTGTTGTGTTTACGAGTCACCTATTCAACTAGCAGGCTATACGTTGGATCTTCCAAAGCTCCAATGCTCTTCTTATACGTCAGTATACAGTTTTGGGGGAAGTGAGGGGGATCCAATGAAATGGAAATTTGGGATTTCTCTTCAATATAATGATTCATACTATTCTAATGTATGCAAGGATTGCGAAACCAGTGGGGGCTTGTGTGGATTTACAGGTTTTGATCAGTCATTTGCTTGCGTTTGTGAGAATGGGAAGAACACCTCAACCAGTTGTTTTGGCCAAGGTGAGTTCAAAGTTCACACTGTTCCCTTTTTCTGTTCAGCCATGAAGTCTAATCCAGTAGGATAGGTGAGCTGTTCTTCATGTTCTCTTTCTGTACGAATCCGTGTGCTGATGCGTGCCTTTGATTGATTAGGCTATAAGTGGAGCGGGACACGGGAGTCAAAAATTCTAAACAAGCTCAGCTTTGGAGGTATAGTGTCTTTTGTCAAGCTTTACTTTTTATTCCGATCAGCTTGAGCACAAAAAGTCTTCTCATGCTTTGGATTTTTTTGCTACTGTTTGCTTTACAAAATACCTTTTCCTGTTCCCGCAATTATATCTTGGAAATAAATCATGGCACCTAGCTAGAGAACGTCAGATTAGCCAGGGAAAGCGGGAAAAAGGAACAAATAAAGAAAGAAGAGGTCATCAAACTGGTCTATCCGTTATTTATTTATTGAATAAATGTCTGGAATCTCGAATTGTTGCCTGCACAGATTTTCTTTTTTCCTTTTCTTTTATTTTTGCGTTCTAAATGTGCTGCCAGCAGATTTGGGTGAGATACAATTTCACAGGCCTTGTTATTTGATTATTAAAAATTAAGCAACTGAGTCTATTCATGTCTTCAACCGATCACTGCTTGTTGAAAGTAAAAAAGAAAGAGAAGAGAGCCTTGCATAGGGTTTAAGCTGCAAAATGCTCTGATCTTTTCAAGCTTGTGGGACACTCGCCCCCAAAAAATAAACGGGATGCTCATACTAGTTTACTTCTTTTCTGGTTGCTATTCTCCTTTCTTTACATATATACCAGTTACATGTGCCCATTACTTTCTCGTTTTTAATCTTCTATTGCTATCCAGGTCTCTTGCTCTTGTGGCTGCTAATTTCTGTTTGAAGATTGGAAATGAAAGATCTCCGAGAGCTGGCCTAGAGCTCTGAGGTCAAATGCAGCAATTCACTCTCTAATTGACAGGAAAATCTTCTTGAAAATGTCCAGATTCTGCGTTCTCCTAGCTTGCTGCAATTCATGGTTTTATGTTCCATTTTGTTAAAGGTTTAAAATGGATAATATGTCCTGGCTGACACGTAAAATATCAAATAAACACCATGATAATATGCATTCCCTGTCCTATGTATTTTCGTCAAGAAGGTTTCAATGTGAAAGAAAGAAAGAAGCAAGATTTGGAATCATTTGTGAGGTTTTTATTTTATTTATTATTATTAAAAGTGTTAAAATTCTCCGTTGATCCCATTCATACATTTTGCAATTGGATGTGATTCACCGAAACCTTATTTATTTTTATGTTTTAAAAACGTTTAAAAAAAATTAATTTTTTTATTTTAAACTAATATTTTCTAGTATTTTCAAATTATTTTAATATGCTAATTTAAAAAATAAAAAAATATTATTTTAATATATTTTTAAATATAAAATACTTTAAAATTAATAAAAATCACATTCCCAAACACCCTAAAACATAGTTGCTAAGATTCCAATTCATTACTTGACTTGTGGCCTGCACGGCAGTGTTCGTAAGTTTCAGAATGCAGAATTAAGCCAAGATATCAGTAGTACTGCTAATCAGATTTTTATTCTTCCATGAATAATTGGACCAAATCAGTTTTTACGTGTCTTACTAGTCTGCATGCTGGGTTCTATTCCGGGCGACCAAAAAAATTTTAAATATAAAAAAAATAGGTTTTAGAAAAAAATTTTGGTATTATTTTATTAAATTTGATAATTTTTTTAGTTAACATATTTTTTAGATATTATTATTAAACCTAATAGCTCAAAATCATAAATATAAAATATCATTCTATCATAAAAATCACATAACACTGAGACAGAATTATGGTCTTAGAATAATATACTACTTATACTTGGCTTCTAAGCAATGATTCCCCCCCCCCCCAAAAAAAAAAAAAAAAAAAAAAAACGAAAAGAAAAACTTCATGTAACTTCTAAGCATAACTTTTGATTTTATCCCATTTTAATAACAGAATAAATGGCTTTTTTCAAAATAAAAAAATAACGGAATGAAAGGCACTACCAACCAGCTTTTTTTTATATATATAAATAATAAAGAGAAAAAAGGCGCGCCTAATTCACTTAAGCGTGGCCATTTTTTCCTTTTTTGGTAAAAAAGCATAGAATAGCATTATAAAGGGGGGGAAAACTACAAATAGATCGCAGAAAAGCGGTGAAGTGTGGTGTCCACACCCCGTCTCATGCACCCGGCGATATAGTTCTACGGCCAGGCAGCCTCAACACGGTTGAGTTTCTGCCCACCATTTTCGGAAAGTTACTGGAATCTCCAAAAGAAGATTCCAAGCCTGTTTATATTTACCCTACTGCTCCTATAATTTGCCATCCCACCCCTCCACCTCCTCCTCCTCCTCCTACTTGCTTACTCCATTCATATCGCGACCCTTTTATTCTTTCTTTTATGTTTTACTATACGTTAACTAGCAAATTGGCCTTGTTTTACAGGTTAGTGATTTGTTTACTTCATTTCTTTTGCTTGATTATAGTTCAGTCCTTACGTTACTTGATGTATTCACAGTATTGCTGGGTTAGTCTTTCTGTCATTGTTTAAAAAATAACCTCATTTCAAGAGTTGTTTTACAGGTTAGCTTATCATTTTTTATGGATTGATTTTTTTTTCTTTGAATGGGCAGATATTGGGTTCCGATGATGAGAGGATTAGGACTTGTATTCTTTGCATTTTTCTTGGTTCTCGCAACTCTTCTACAAGTGACAACTTCACATGGAGAGCAGCCTCTTTCAAGAATTGTTGTTCAAAACACAGAACTTCATCTTAGTGAAAATGCTTATGTTAAGGCCTCTCCTTCAATTCTTGGACTCAAGGTAGGCTTTTGCAGCACCGGTTCTTTTATTCAGCTTCCATATATGAGCGAAGCTGCTTTTTTTTTTTATTGCAAGTTGGGTCCTTGTTATGTACATATTTTGGTGACTGATATGGATTTGGGTTTTGAATTGAGTGATGCGATGACCGAGGTCTAACACTATAGAGAAAACAATTTGTTATGAGATTGAAAATTTCTTTCACTGCTGTAGGGGCAAAATTTTGAGTGGGTGACATTGGAGTATGCTTCTCCAAACCCATTAATTGATGATTGGATAGGAGTGTTTTCTCCTGCTGATTTCAGGTATGAGGATTTTTTGCATCTTGAAACTGGCCCGGCTTCTTGATTTTTGCTATTTTCAAAATCTGGGATGCTTTCATTGATATTCTGGTGAGTGCTTGAATGAATTCAACACATCATGTACCGATTTGACAGTGCTTACTTTTTATCAATTTCCAGTGCCTCCACCTGCACCCCTGATGATGGCTCGAAGTTAGCTCCTCCATTTTTGTGTACTGCACCTATTAAGGTTCATCCTGGCCTCCCTGCCGCGAGATTTTTGCTCTTTAATGTATCTCTTTCTTGAAGTGATAAGGGATACCAATACACTTGATTAATCTTGCAGTATCAGTATGCAAACTACAGTAGTCCAGGATACAGAAAAACAGGAAAGGGGTCGTTGAGGCTTCAGTTAATTAACCAGAGATCAGATTTCTCTTTTGTGCTTTTTTCTGGAGGTTTATCAAATGTATGCTTCTGACTTTCTATCCTCTCTTTACTTGTAAGGTGATAAATAAATAATTCCACATTAAGTAATTGGCACCAATGATTGATTTTCCAACTAATCTTCTTTTCATATTTCAATTCTGTTGTGTAAAACTTCCTTCCTAATTCAGTTCTGCGGAGCTCATGCAAGGAAGAACAGTATAATAATCGCTTTCCATCATTGTATCACAAGCTTAACTAATGTTACTTGTGTGTGTGGGAGATTGTTGGTATGCTAGTCTCTCACTGCTGTATGTAGGAGTTTGATTCTTACACATTTCCTTCTATTTTGAAGTATCAGCTGGAAGGCCTTAAGGATGGAATCATTTATTTGGAAAATATTTTGGTTGAATATGTGCACTTTTTTTCTCACAGTTTCGCTGTTATCCCATAATCTCAAATTTATTTGATGAGTACAGTTGTTGGTTGCATTCCACCATGGTTAATCATGCTGCAAATTTGATCTAATTATCTGTTCTTTCATATAGCCCAAGCTGATGGCAGTATCAAATAAAGTTGCTTTTACCAATCCAAATGCACCAGTTTACCCACGCTTAGCACAAGGAAAGATATGGAATGAAGTAAGCCTAATTTTCCTTTCGTTTCTATCCAAAAGTTCACATGTGATACATAGAGGAGAATCTGAAGTTCTTCGTTGCATATATAAAAACTTGAAACAGCAAAGGGTTTTTTTTATCACATTTTTTGATGAATTATTCATGAATGTTGCAAGCTTGTTAGAAATCAAGGATCTTTTCCTTGTCGCCTCAGTTTATACAATATATTTTATATTGTAGTCAAGCTAACTCTTCTTCGACATTATAACTTTGTTCTGAACTTCAAACTCAGATGACTGTAACATGGACAAGTGGATATGGGATCAATGAGGCAGAACCCTTTGTTGAATGGGGTCGAAAAGATGGTGATCGTATGCATTCCCTGGCTGGGACACTGACTTTTGATCGTAACAGCTTGTGTGGTGGGTGGCTCTTTTACCTTGTGAACTTAGACCTGGCTAAAAGTGACCTTAGAATGAAAGCCCTTTGTCTATCTTGGTTATGATTATCTATGCAAAGAAGTGTACATCAGCTAGAATTGGCATGTCAGAGATGCTATGCTGTCTCTTTTTTTACTGGAAAATAGAAAAAAACTACTTCAACAGATTTAGCTGCATTATGTTGAGTTGGTTAGCATATTGGTAAAAATTTATCAATTTAGTTTAATCCTAATTATCTGAGCTTGCACCTATAACTTGGTTGTTCTCTAGATCTTTTAATGTTTACCATATGGTTGGCTTTCTCAAAAACGTTTTGATTGCTTCTTTTCCATGGATAGATGATTCACCTTGTCAGATGTATATGGGCAGGTGCACCAGCAAGGACGGTTGGGTGGCGTGATCCTGGATTTATACACACAAGTTTTCTGAAGGAGTTATGGCCCAATGCTGTGTAAGTCATACCTTATCGCAACTTACAATGTTCTGTGGACCAATGTTGATTTTGGTGTGCTAACTTCTCTTGAAATAATAAATGGCCAAGCTCTGTTGATAGGAATGGATTATTGTCATTTATTATGCATGCACGAGCTACATTAGTTATATGCAAATATTTTTGGGTTTTAGAATTGTTTGATGAAGTGATGGTTTCCAATAGAGAACTTAGAGGATAGTAAAGGAAGCTCACTCACATCTAATAGTATGAGCATCTCAAAACTAATCATCTGTACAAGATTAGCACTGTGTTAAAGATCTACTGCCTTACTGATTATGCAGGTATACATACAAGCTTGGGCATAAATTATTCAATGGTACATACGTTTGGAGTCAAGAGTACCAGTTTAGAGCATCTCCATATCCGGGTCAAAGTTCTGTACAACGTGTTGTTATTTTTGGAGACATGGGAAAGGTTGAAATTTTCTCCCAAATATTATGCACATCTAAATATAGAATCGCATCCTTAACAGATATTCTCATCAGGAACATTAATAACTTGCAAGATATGCACACTGACGTTGCAATTTTTAAATAACATTTCTGGATTTGGTGCCCCGACACACATAACTTTCTTTTTTTAATTTTCCAATTTATATTTTTCTCACTCCTTTGAGAAAAAACGCATCATTATCGTGTCTAAATGACATATATTACTGATATCTTTCTTCAATAACTTTATACTTGTGTCAACGTCACTGTATGTTATAAAGCTATATCTTCTTTCACAGTTTCAAGGAGTGTAAAGCTTTTCCTTTTTTTTTTTTTTGAATGATTAGAGATAGTAAGCAAATCATTGCACAAGCATTGGTGCACTTTTTGAAGTACTTTTTACTTTGCAGGATGAAGCTGATGGCTCCAATGAATATAACAATTACCAGCGAGGCTCCCTTAACACTACCAAGCAGCTTATTCAAGACTTGAAAAACATTGATATTGTCTTCCACATTGGCGATATATGCTATGCAAATGGGTATCTTTCTCAGTGGGACCAGTTTACTGCACAGGTTGAGCCAATTGCATCAACTGTTCCTTACATGGTTGCAAGGTTTGTCACAATTTTTTTTTCCGCTTGTATTATTCACCTTCTTCATCTTATATGGTGATTTTCGTTGTATTATTTCAGTGGTAACCATGAGCGTGACTGGCCAGGAACTGGATCCTTCTATGGAAACTCGGATTCTGGAGGAGAATGTGGTGTGTTGGCTGAGACAATGTTCTATGTCCCTGCTGAGAACAGAGCTAATTTCTGGTATGGGAACTTTTTCAGAACAAACTTTAATATAATTAACCTCGAATGTGTTATGATTATTCTCACTTGTAATTTAGTTCAAACCAACAAAGAAGAAAAAAACTGTGGCTTCTTTGGTTTCTTCCTCAGTGGAATCTGTTATTCTGAGGTTTTTTCTTAGACATTTCAGTTATTTTTTCTTATCCTAGAAGAACGTGCCATTAATGGATTCCTAGTTTCTGCTGCAATTCTTAGTGGATATGCTGATCCTCTGAATCCGTGCTACCAGGTATTCCACTGATTATGGCATGTTCAGATTTTGCATAGCTGATACAGAACATGATTGGAGGGAGGGAACAGAGCAATACAAATTTATTGAGCACTGCCTTGCTTCTGTTGATAGACAAAAGCAACCTTGGCTAATTTTCCTTGCGCATCGGGTGCTAGGTTATTCTTCTTCCACCTTTTACGCTGACGAAGGATCATTCGAGGAACCTATGGGAAGGGAGAGCCTGCAAAAACTTTGGCAGAAGTACAAGGTTGATATAGCCATATACGGTCATGCTCACAATTATGAAAGGACATGTCCCATTTACCAGGTATGCAAAAAAGTTCCACTTGTGACACTTGACTCTTGAGCATGTTATTTCCCTTTGCTCTATCTGCATTAATCTGAAAGTGAAGGCATTTCAATTTAAAAGTGCTAAGCCTGGCAGTCCAAGCCTGTAAGCAATAAGTGAGTGCACAACAGGCTCTCAACGTTAGATTATTTCTAGTAAAAATTGTCAATTTACTCAGATGTTTATGTATGTCAAGTATTGTCAAATGAACCTGCAACCTGGATTTATATATTCAACACCTCACTTACCATTGGACCTAATTTTGTTTTTCCCGTTTATTGCCATAGAATATTTGCACAAGCAAAGAGAAATCCTACTATAAGGGCGCCTTAAATGGAACAATACATGTTGTTGCGGGTGGAGGAGGAGCAAGCCTTGCAGATTTCACCCCCATTAATACTACTTGGAGCTACTTTAAAGACCACGATTACGGATTTGTAAAACTTACAGCATTTGACCATTCTAACCTGTTGTTGGAGTACAAGAAAAGCAGGGATGGGAAGGTTTATGACTCTTTCAAGATATCTCGGGGCTACAGAGACATCACGGTCTGCACCGTGGACAGCTGCCCAAGTATGACCCTAGCATCTTGACCTGCATTGACGAAGAAAATTCTGTGAGCATTGTTTGTGGATTTGTAGTTTTTTGTTGTGGAGCGCTGGCCTTTTGCTGTGTGTTGTATAATCATATAATAGCCATTTAGAGCTCTGAATAAAACATCTTCCCTGGCTCGTTTTCCATTTTCTTTCTTCTTTTTTTGAAAAAAAATGAAAAAACAATAACGATTAAATTACAAAAATCACAAGACTGAAAAATGTCAAGAGGCAGTTGCTCTGATTTACAAATTCATTTAGATACGAGCATGAAGGCTGGTAAATACCTACAATTTCAGCCATTTATTTATAAAATAAAAACCTTATTTGTATCAAATAATCCAAATCCAGTTAGCGGCCCGTGTCCATGTGCGGTACACTAGGTGTTCTTGTTTTTTGGAGGGGGTGAGATGACAATGTCACCCAACTCGTCATATATTTGATGTCGCTAGCTTAACTTACCGTCTCACCTTGAAAGTGTTCACCTGGCCTTCATTTGATTCCAGTCTATATTTCTTCATGTTTTATAGTAAGCATTTTTCTTTTTTCTTTTTTTTGCTCGAAGTACTGTCTGGATTCCTAATTAGCCCGTATTATTGGTAGCATTTGTTGGTGATAGATGATATAATAAAAGGACCTGCTGTTTCAGCGCATGATATGACCTGCCCATAACATTTTCTGCGACGGGCATTGAACATTCCAGGCCACGTTCTTTTGTTGGTCCGTAGATGGATAACAAGAAGATACCAATCAACAATTTACGTGTGTATTTTTTTTCCTGGGTGATAAAAATTTAAGTGGCCTGGAATTCTAGAAGTCGAACCATATGACGCCAAAAAGTGCTTTTCAAGGCTTTTTCATGGGGCAAAATCTTGTTTGCATTCTTCCGCAGCCAAAGCTGCAATATTGAACGACTCTTTCTTTGGCAAAATGCTTCTCTTTGTTTTCCTTTGTGTTGATGCCTTGATCTTGTATTTTTCAAACAACTATGTTCTTCTTCCATTGGGTTTTTGTTCTCTCATAAACCCTGCCTACTTGTTATTTCGTGGCTTTAATTTTAGATCCTAACTTGATTGTCGTTCTTGGAGTCTATTGTTCATTGATTTCTTTGTTAAGAGAAAGGCTGGTTATGGATTTATGGGTAGTAGCCGTAGCTGCTGGTGCAGGATATGCAGTAAAAGCTAATTACTTCAAGAATTCTTCAGCAAGGTTAAGAGAACGCTCATTTGAATCCTTTTCTTTGGATTATTTTCACAGCCAATCCCAGTCCTGGAATTTACTGCAACGAATACGGGAGCAAACTTGCCCCTTTTGCAGATTAGGTATCTGCAAGCATTCAGCAACAGATGAATCATTAGGTAGAGATTTTATAGGGGTTGCAAGTAGTAGTGCTACTAAAGGCGAAATACAGTTACAGAGTCATCGGCCTTATGGAAGGGGTTACTTTCTTTATTTATCCAGTGAATTGTTGCCTGATTCTATCAAACGAGAAGTGAGTTCGTTTCGAAGGTTAACAGCGGACAGGCAACTTGGGAATAGGTCTAGAGGGTATATCAATAAATTCCTTGATTCTTCAGATAGTATCCTCACTCCTGAATTGTATGGAGGAGACATTGGGTTTGAAGAATATGAATATGCTTCACTACCATCTTCATCTACAGAAATGGCACAGCCATGGATAATCAGAGGTAGCCATGACTTTGGACAAGAGATGCCGTTAGAGAAAGAAAAGGGATCGTTGATGCTTACTAGAAAACAGATGCAGTATTTTGATATGGGACAGTCTAGGAGATTTAGCAGGCCAAGTAGAAGGGTAACTGGTGGATTGTTTTATTCACAAGGTTGTGTTCTTTTCCACATGTTCTCAATGAGCTTGCTTTACATTTTCATTTCTGACGTTTTTGGTTCCATTGAATTTGGTTTCTGAGTCCAAATGCTGATTATATGACTGCATGTCTTCGTTTGAAGTTAACTTTTCCTTCTGTTTGAGCTTCGGGTTTTCCTTTCTGCAGGGTCTTATGATAGAATGCTTCTTTTCTTCCTGGGGATAACTGTTGGAATAATGTCTCATGTTGCCGCAAATAAAAGAGAAGTGGACTACTTAAATGAATTGTTGAAGCAGAATGAGAACTTGGTCCGGGATTTAAACGAGGAACTTGTTAGTGAGGGTTCAAGCTTCCAGGGAACCACTGAAAAGCCAAGCAACAGCGCATCAAGTAAAGTTTCCACAAAAAAGGAATCGGACAAGTCTATAAAATTTTACGGCAGAGAGCCAGATGATGAGAAGGCAGCGAACTCTGAGGCAATGAGTAAAATTGAGGCAGAGCTTGAAGCTGAACTAGAGAGGTTGGAGCTAAACATGAAATCATCTAGTTTAGAGAGAATGCTCGATTTAATTGAGGTAATTTTGTTAGACTCGATGGATCTAGTTTAAGTGAGTGATAAGAAGTCAAGACCTAGCTATACCTTTTCTGTTATGATTCAGTACTTGGTTTAAACAAAGTTTCAGTTTCTGTTGCATGTCTAGTCTATTTAAACATGTTCCTTATTGCATGTACACTTCGTTTTGCGTTGTTGTCTGCAGATGGACCCCAACTTTGAGCTTGATGTTGAGGGAGATCTAAGCCCAGACGAGGGTCATAAGAAACCTGACGATTTATCCGATTCAGACGATGACACAAGTGTAAGTTCTACTAATCCCATTTATACAGCAAACTATGCCGTATCACCCAAGGAGCTCAGCTTGCGTCTTCATGAGGTAATTCAATCAAGGCTGGTAGTCCGGATCATGGAACTCGAGGCTGCACTTGAAAATAGCCAGAAGAGGTTATATGCCTTGGAGTCGGATAGCACAAGCCCTAAGATGGACTTGCATGGTGAAGTAGAATTATCATCTATACAGCAAGCCCCGAGCTTCACTGGTGAAGGCAATGGCGTGCACTGCCAATTTGCTACATCAGGGAAAGCTGATGACTGAACACGAGAACAACAGTGTACTCTTGAATTCTCAATAAATGCTGTCCTTGATGATTGATCCAACAGGGACAATTGAGTATCACTATTATACTAGCGAAGAAAATTGTAGGAGGAAAATAGTTTAGTCACGGAAATTCCAATGCCACCCATAGCTTATTACCCTATAAATTCACCCAGAAAATGTCCATCCAATAATGGTAGGTGGTTGCTTTGTTTGCCAGGAAAGAAGAGCCCATGGTGTTGCAATAGAAAAGGCCTACGCTGCTAGTTTTTTTCAAGCATTATAGTTCAAAGGAGAATATCTGTACTGTTGAAATGGACAATTTTATCCAGAGCTTCTTGTCACATAATAGCCTGCATTCGACGCAGGGTACATGAGCTATGCCTGAACTTTAACAAGCAAACAGGCCTTGAATCCCTTGATACACTATCCCAGTTACAAAATTAGCAGAGATGATCCTCGGATCAAACGTAAAACAAAGCCGCTTGCAGACCAGGACAGTGTGCTTTCCCTAGGCCAGATATTTGCCTTCAAAGAAATGTGATGCCAAACCGCCAGAAGACTGGATCCTCGTATCATATTGATGAGGACCTTCAAAATTATGGACTTAAGCAAGAATTTACACACCTCAATAGAGAACCTCATGCAATATATGTATGCATACCATCATAGAACAAGCCCCTGTCATCTTGGAAGAGCATAAATTGACCCAGAGAGTGAGAAGAAAATCAAATTGAATCATGGGTTTCTATGAAAGAAATCAAGTGTTTGTCTCCATTGGAGCAGCTTTTGCTATAAACTAAAGTTTATGATGGAAAGACCTTCTTGTATCTAAAATAAAACAAGAAACACAAATACAAGAATACACATGCAAGACCAGTTATAATCAGAACCCAATTAAATGCATACGGGTAATCAAAAATTGAGGCTACAAAGTTCATCCCAAATATTCCTGTCACAACAGCAAATATTGTAGTCACAAAGGTAGCAGCAGTAAGAAGCAACTCGAATTGAATCAGTTGGTTCTGGACATTGCCCTGTATATATATGAGACAAATTATATCTCATGTTTTTTTCCTCGATCAAAAACAGAAATGAAAAGCACAGTAAGAAATTAGAAGTCATTATTACCCCTTACCAGTTTAATGTTGATCAGATCTTCCGTGTCATCTATGTATTCTTTGAGCTGCAATGTTTATAGAACAATTAATATAATCATGCAGTAAATATTCTTGCACATCACTACGCAGAAACCTATAATGAAATACAAGCATCCTTTTAATTTTAAGACACCACAGTTTCCATTTTAGAACCTATAAAATTTATAAGTAACCTGGGCTGGTTGTGTGTTTCAGCTTGCTGCCAAGAGGGGCATCCTGATTTAATTGGTGGATTGTCAAAATCAAAATATTGGTTGGTTTTAGTCATGCATGCCTTATACCTCAGGTCATTTGTAGGATATCAATTAGCAAGCACTATCCAATCACACAACTCATACATAAATCTAGATAAGTTCAAAAACGTGTTATGCAGGAACACACCGAGAACAACTTGCTAAGAGTGTTGTCGATAGCAGCAAAGTATGCTTCAAGTAACATTTCAAGTTGGTCAATATTCTCGCCATTACTGGATGAACTCATCAAGCTTCCATGTTTACTTGGACTTATATTGCTAAATGCCCTCTGCAATTTCTGGGCTCCACTAATTGACCTTACTGGCGAAACAGGTGCAGATTTTGAAACCACTCTGCCCTCACTTGGGATATCATTTTGAAAATACATATCACCTAGAGCATAAGCTTCTGATCTCTGTCTTTTCTCCGTCAGATACATCTCAGCCATGTCACCATCATCATCCATGAGATGTTCTATCTCATCGTGGACCTACAATTTTAATCTCAAAGCTAACATATGGAGGAAGAAAGCGGAAGAAGACAATAGATCACCAAGAGAAAAGGGGTAAATAAGAAGATTAAATTTACCCTCTGAACTCGCTGAGTCAATGCAAGGAGGTGGCCCTTGAGTCTACGGACACGTTCCAGATTATGAGTATTAATAGATGTTGCTAGTTCATCCAATACCGGATATACCTCCAATTCCAGTTCTTTTACCTGTCAACCCAAAACTCCTTAATGTGAGGAAGTTACCCACAATTTTTCAAATTTCAAACTGCCAGTTGATCTATTGCTTTTATTGTGTGTACTAAGGCCCGTTAACTACCACTGGTTTGCCAAAGCGAATTCCAGGGAGAGGTGTTCTGAGAAATGATCTCGAGCATTAGAACATTTACGTAAAGCGACCAGTCTGAATTGCAGCCCAAGAATTCCATCACACATAAAGCTATTGTTAAATGGCTGCCCACTCTTAACCCACATAGTTTCTGAAACTGCATTTGGTCAAATCCACCATCCAATAACAAGTGACGAGTAACAACCATGCATGCAAAAGCATTGAGAGGCAGTTTACATATTCAACTCTCCTAAACCAATTTTCTTTCTTTCATAAGCTATATTTATTTATTCTAGTGAATGTTATAACAGAGAGGGGTTCAATTAGGCCCTCCAAGACGTTGTGAATTTCAACTTTCTCAGCATCAGTTGATCATGCAATGAAATGATATAGTATGCACCAAATAGCTACCATGGTTGGTCAATACAATGCATGCCCAAAATTATCGACAGGAGGTCATGAACTCCTATCTTGCAGCTAATTAAACTCATTGAATGGCAACAGAACAACAATATTTTAACCAGAGTATTAATGAAACGCAAGCTGAGTCTCCACACAGCTACCGCAGAAGAGAAAAGGTGATGCACCCTTAAGGTAATAGCACATGAAATTACCCCTCTGTCAGAGTACAAGATAAAAAGCATCAGACCAGCCATAAAAACTGTCTTCAGGTCTCAGGGTATAAGTTAAAAGTGTCAAACCAGAAAAGGCTGACTGCAGCACATGCCAATTCTGTTTTTCCAGCATCAATAAGTTTGATGCGGAGAAGGAATATCAAGTTCGATTCTTGCATCGCAAGCATCTCAACCTTTCAAAAACCACAATATTTTATATTAAAAAAGGGCATTGATTTAAGATTGCCAATTCCATACCACGTGGAAGTCATCTTGGGAAGTGAAAACAATCTTGGTACATGGATTATCTTTACAAGATTACCTTTTGATTGGAAGACTGGCTTCCTTTTCCACAATGACATCATTGATTTCTAAAGGCTTAAGGGCTTTATTTAATTGGTCTGTGAGTGTTCGTGGGCAACATGTTCAGACAAAGATGGAAACACTTTCCTTAATAGCTAGTGGCTCGTATTATTAGCATACCTGAGCATCAAGAGAAATGCAAGTTAGATCCAAAGCCAATTCCAGAGCTCTGAATTCAAATGGCAAGTCCTCTGAATCAAATCAAAAGTAATTATATACAGCTTGTACAGCATGACTTTATAAACTTCAAGAAGTAAAAAATAGTCATAATTGTGAGTAACAGAAATCAGTTTGAAAAAAATTGAAGTGAGCAAACTACTGTTGCAAGCAAGAAGCTCTACAGTTTCAAGCCCAGTTAATCAAAAGAAATTCAAGTTTTAAATTCCATTATCTGCCTACAACAAAGCAACCAAATGCTTCAAGGCCATAGAAACAACTGTTCCAAATTAGAAATATCTTTACCTGCTTGTTCTCGATTTGTCTGAAGACGTTTGCAGAATTCTGACATGTACTGGACAACACATCCATCCAGGGAATTCATCAGGATAACCTCATCCGCTGTGATTATACATCTAATCTGTTCAAGACTGACCACAATAGCCTTCTCCCGACCTAAGATTGTAGAGGGATAAATAAAAAGAGGGTCCAAAAGGCGCAGATCCCTGGAAGGCAGAGAACAATGTCTCATTATGGTGGCCTTGTCAAGCTCCAAAATCTTTGAGTTCCCATCCTGATCAATCTTTATCCATGAACGATTTCCATGACCATGACCTCTCTTCTTTAGGCCTGGAAAGCCAGACCCACGATTACCATACCCATCTAAATTAAGCCTTACATTGCCATGAGAAGAAGCAGGTTCAGGAACACCAGCTGGTGCATGCAGACCTTGGAATTCTTCCATTGGACATCAACTTTCCTTCTTTTGGTGCCAAGTCAAAATTTCGTAGAAGGGTGATGGCCAACACTCATTGAATGATTTAAGGCGCCAATCTATGAAATCTAAGTTAGTCAAAAAAGATTCAGCAATAGTTATCCATGTTCTTCATACATTTCCGGGTTAAACACAGACCTGAAAAGTAAAGCAGTGTATAATAATTATAAACCCTATCAGTTCATCAATTGAAATGCACATCAGTTCCCATGAAAGAAAGTAACATCCTTCAATTAATAATGAATGCGATAAAACGAATCCTTCTGGTAGCTAAGAATGATCAAAAAGCGAAAGACTGAAACTTTGACGCACATAAATCTGCGGCTTGACATTTCAGGTGGATGGTGAAGTGTGTGCGTGTGTGTGGGGGGGGGGGGGGGGGGGCAAACGTGATTACTCATGGGTGTTTCAGTAAGAGAAATCCAGAATTAACACAAGCCATCTCTAACTCTCTGCGAAAAGTAACAAATTTCATTAATTATTCAAACGCAGAATAAAACTCCACAGAAACAAGAGCAAGAATCAATTACACCACAGTTCTTGCTTCTAATCACATCTAATGATTAACATTACCACGACATCAATTTCTGTAAAAGCTGTACATTACACATATAAGAGGACAAAACCCAGTTACTTCATTCCAAGGTTTTTGATCGATATTAAAGGAAAGTCTATGAAAGAATAGACCCACACACACACCAGCATGATGAAAGATGAACCCAGGAAGGAGAGACGAGAACTGGTACCCTTTTCAAAAGAAAAAATCGTTTAAATTTTCAAGCTGCAGGGTGGAAACTGGTGAGATAGAAAGAATGCAAAAGAATATTCTCTTTGTAAAGAGATCCAGCTGATGAGAACTGTGTTTTCTTGCAGTAACCATGAAAGAGAAGCAAATGTGCCAGCGCCGTTTTTGCCACTCCCGCTGTTCATTGCCCACAGCCGGGCGAAACAACCTCAACCTATTAGTTTTATAAGCGGTTTGTAATTAATTATGCTATAATTGAATTTAATTATAATATTTAATTTAAATTTAATTTATAAGAAGTTGAATTCACACGAGATAAGATTTAATTCAAATGTTTTTCGAAAAAAATAGATAAGTGTTTTTAGAAAATCGGTTTTAGCATTAAGTATAGCAAATTAAATGAGTTAATATCTTTATATTATTTTTATATATTAAATTATATTTAAAACTCAATTCTCAGCATTCAAAATAATTCTAAATATAATATTTTATTAAAAAATAAATTAAAATATAGTTCTTTTTATGTTTCTATTTTTATAACTAGCCGCTTCGATCACTTTTAAAATATTGTCAATTGAGTATATATTTTATTTCCTGAATTATTAAAAATTTTATTTTGATTTTTTAGGGGAAATTGGGGTTTTTGTAGGACACGTGACAACCCCGCGCGTTCAATATTTTATATGATATGGATCTATCTATCGTTGTCTGTAATTTTGATGCCTCGTTCATAGTCACGAAAAACTTAATATTACAGCTTGAAATTAAGCTACTTTGTGTATGATAGGAATAAAAATATATACATGTATATACACGCACGATAAATATTTCTATGTCACTCTTAATACTTGTTTTTCTTTGGGAAAAATAATCTCTTGACTAAAAGATTAAAAAAAATCACTAGTTTAATAGAGAAAAATAATTTATTACTAGTGTTTTCATTGCAAATAGACCCAAATTTCTTATACCGTAAAGAAATAATATATAGATCATTAGAAATCTTTTAGTATTGTTATTAAATTTAGTATAATTGTTTAAAGCTGGAAAACCAGCCCGACTCTTTTATTAATATTTCATATATTTGTCAAATTTGTGATTTAAATTATAGATTTTACTAGGTCGAATTAATTTTTTTATATTACTATATGATAAAAAAATATAAAAAATTATTTATCATCAATTAAATATCAAATAATAAAATTCAATTAAAAAAATCTCATGTTGAATAATAAAATTAAAAAAAAAACTCAATACAATATCTAAAACTTGAGAAATTAATATCATACTATTAATAAATAGTTAATCTTTCAAACTTATAACTCAAGCTATGGATTCAAGTGTTTCAAAAAAAAATTATTACACAATAAAAATATAAAAATTAATTTGTTATTAAATCAATACTAAAATATAAAATTTCATAAGAAACTCAGACATGAAATAATAAAATTAAAAAAAACAAAAGTGTGAGTACAAAAAAGCTTAATTATGTTGGCCTAGGCCCAAGAGAGGTTGACGTGCCTGGCCCATGTATTTTCATTCGCCTATTTTATTTATTAAAAAAAAAAAAAACATGTGGTTTGCGTTTGATTAAAAGGAAATATGACGTCCAGGGAGTCAACGCGCGCTAACTACTTGAGCCACAACATGAAACTTGCAATCAAACAATCTATTATTAATATATTAACCTAATTTAAACAGTGAAACCTTCGATCCAGTTGTTTTGATAATAATATGAAATTTTTTTTGTTACTCTCTTGAGATGAAACATTTACTAAAAACTTGGTTTGCTTAAAGCAAATAACAGCAAGTGGAATTTTCTTAGTCACCACCTCATCAAATGATATAAAAGAAGCGTCCGTGATTACTTCATCCACCTAAAGTGGAAAATTGGATCTGGAGGAGGAGAAGGCTAAATCCAAACTCCGATCTAGAGATTCACTACCTCCACTTTCATTTCTTCTTCTTCTTCTTCTGCCATTTTTATATTTTTCCGGCAAGAGTTTCTTCCTTTTTGACAAGCAATCAATCCCGTTCCTTCCCTGTATAAAGAGGGCCACAAGAAAGTATAAATGTAAAATGACCTGACAGTCCCTCACTCGATGACATGGCACATTCCCATTAGTCAAGATTAAAACCCAAAAATAAACTCCAAGTACCCTTTCATTAACTTGGAAAAAGGAGGAAAGATGGCGCGAAAGATTTCCATAGTTAGTTAGAAATCCCTGAACTGTAGCAGAGCCTTATATCATCAGATGATTCCCGTTCTCCTTCTTTCTTGCTTCCTTAATTTCCTACCTAAAAACCTCAAGAAAAAGAAGAGGGGGATTTATCTCTCAAAACAACAGCAATTTAGGCTGTTCATTTTCAAATCAAATCTCAGGTACGGAACATTCTTTAAATCACTGTTAATGATTTTTCTTTGATTTTTCGCTTTGTTTTTGTTTGGTGATTTTAGTATAGATATAGAGAGGAGCAAATTAATTAATGAATAATTAGCTGCGGATGATTCGTAAAAGTAAGCTCTTATTCTTGTTTTGTTGAATAACCAGAGCTGCTTCTTGCATGTTGTTTCGTTTAAGAGGATTAAGGAAATGAGATAGAAAGGAATTTTATCTAGCGTTAGAGTTGTTATGATCGAAGTTGTGGAACAAAAAACACCAAACAGAACACGATTGGCTTTTAATCTGTGTGGAAATTATCGGAATTTTAAAGATGTTATATTTGGTGGTTGGCAGTTTAGTTTCATAGTGTTTGTGAATTAGCATACATGTCAAGGAGATTGCAAGAAAAGAGAATTTTTTTATTATTATTAAAACAAAAGGAAAAGAAAAGAGGAAGAAGAGAGAGATTACTAGTAGAGGTGCACTTTACCATATCTAAACTTGAATCGTACTTGTTTATGTATTAATTATCCAATCCACTCTCCCTCTCCCTTGAATTTGATTTTATTTTGTTATATATGGGTTCTTAATTTCTTAAACTGAGTATCACAGCACATTAAATCTTTCGATTTTTTTTATTATTGTTTGTTGATATTACTCGGCTAATTGTATCCTGTACAGTTACATGTATATAGGTCTCTCTGTGAAAGAAATTGTTTTCATTTCATCAAGCAAGCTCTTAGCTGTGTATGTGTGGTAAATTGTGAGATTGAGATACCTTCAATTTTGTCACATTTTCATACTCAAAAACTTTATCCTGCAGGGTTCCTAGAGTAATAGAGTACTAAAAACTAAGCTGGATCAGATTAATGTTTTTCAGTTATGGACTTGGAACATGGAAGCGGAAGCAGCAAGCATTCGGAATCACATCCAGAGGTTAGTGATGGGAGCGGAACCAGTGATCATGAAGATACATATCCAAAGCTTCGTGTTCGGGTTGGGAGTATTGACAATCTTCAGAGAGACCAAGAGAAAATTGATGGGACCGAAAGCAGTAAAAATTCAGAATCAAATCCTGAGTTTATTAATGGAAGTGTTAGTAGTAAACAAAGAGAGTTAAAACTGGAATTTACTGCTACAGAAGGGGATCTTTACATGCCATTTGTAAAGTCAGGTCCTTCCTCTTCCTCGCCTTCCTCTGCTTCTTCTCTGGGTTCTTCTAGCTCATCATTGTATGATCTATTTGATGTGATCGCAAAAGAAAGCGCTGACCTTGGAGAATGCACTGATTTTGAATCACCCAACAAAGCTCACGAGATTACTCAACCAGCATCAGAAGATCATGAGAATGATACTTCCATTGAAAATTCTCACAAATCAAAAGAAAGTGAGCGTGGCTCTTCAGATCACACGCTAACATTCCCAGCTTCTGATGCCACTCATGAATCCCTGGTGTACATGTCACCAACACAATCCCCTCCTCTCCAAGTCATGGAACGACCAGGAGGATATGATCCTTTTAGGATTCCATCATCCATCTTTGAAAGAAATAAAGGTCCAGCACCAATGGATTGGAGTGTTGCTTCCAATGAATCATTGTTTAGCATTCACGTAGGAAACAATAGTTTCTCCAGAGACCATGTTTTATTGTTGGGCGATCTGGGATTGTCTGGAGATATTAAACAGTCAGGTGAATTGATCATGTTCAGCCCACCCCCTCCAAAAGCAATGGTGGCCACTGATAATCAGTCTTCAGATCCTGCCTTGGAAACCTGCAAACAGAAGGGTGGAGCAAATGGAATATCAGATAATACTACCAAGGATCCCGCAGAATATCAAAATAAGGAAAATAATCCAAACCAAGCTGTATCCTGGAAATCTCCTAGAACTTCCAACCTTTCATATGAAAGTGGAGACAGTGTCGAGTCCTTTACTTTTCCAATGTAAGCTGCTCCCATTCTCTATATGCAAACACTTAAATACTAGAATTCATGCGCGCTCAACTTTTACGTATTACTTCTATTGTGCATAAAGACTGGTGGACTCTCGTTATTCATGCATAATATACATATCCATGCAAGGCGCCAGTCTTTGTCCATACCATATTTGTGTTTACATTCACATTGCACAATGTGAATACATGGATGTTTGTATGTTTGCGACTTGTTGTGTGAATTCAGTCCAGACAGAAATGCCTCTGGACTTGGCATGCTTGTAGTTCATGCATGTAAACAAGATGTCTAGATTTACTCTACAATTATATTCACGTGTATGCCTAATTAATTAGGACTCCGCAAGCCTAATGCTTTGTCAATGAGGAATATACCTTTGTGTTGCAGAAGAAAGAAGAAATATGCATGGCCATTTTGCTACTTTTCTAGTTGTAGCTGGGCGCTCTGCTACTGTAAACGGCCAAGGTGCTACTTTAGGTGGCCAAGCTGCTCGTGTTCTTATTGTAGCTGGGCGTTCTGCTACTATTGGAACTGTGGCCGAAAAGGATGGTGTTGTCATAAATATTCTGCGTATGCTCCTCTCTCTCCCTGTCAATTGATAACAATCAAGAAAATAGTAAATTCTGTCTTGTTAATTTTTTCCAACCGCCACGATTAATACCAATTACGTCACTTATGTTCATATATGATTCACAACTATTGCCATTTCATCTACATTATAAAACAAGGTTTATAATAACACTTTGTTATCTCATGATCTATATTTCTTGGGGTTTTGCAGTTTGGCAAGTGGGATGAGAAATGGTTCCCTGAAAGCAGGTATTGAGCAGCGGCAGCAGCATCTGGAGTCACCGTCTGCCCCAGTGAGTCAAGAATCGGCTTCCTATCATGGGTGTCATTGCTTTTCATGTTGCTCACGGGGTTGTTCTTTCAATTGCTGTTGTTCCTGTCGAAAAATCAAGTGTTGCTGTTAGAACTGGCTCCTTACTCATATGATGGAAGAGTGCATCTCAGCTCCTAAGGCGCTTCCTGTTTAAAATGCAAGCCTGAGCTGTCCTTAATTAAGGTTCTGGTGATTAAGTTAAAATTGGGACATTGACGGTGGTTGCTACTTAATCATCACGAGGCCTCTTGAAAATGCAATTGTTGTCCATGTGCGTTGTTCTTGGTGTGACTACAAGGAAACTGGTTCTTTTCAAGACAGGAAAAAAGGAAGGCGCTGAGGAATGGTAAGGGGAACCTCTAATCCTTTACCTTTATGATGTTTCCTCCGGGAATTTCAGGATGATTCGTCCCTGAATCGGAGCTAGTTTATAACTAACCCTATCTATTTTGCGTCTATATTGCTGTAAATTAACCTTTAATTTAATAGCCCTCTAGTGGTATTAGACGATTGTTTTCAAGCATATTCGGTATTTTTTATTATTTTTATTGTTATTTGGATTCTGCTGATGTTAGAAGCATGGTGTGATTGTGATGATATTACTCTATCTATACATGAATGAAATTCTAAATGGCAGTGAGTACTGCATGCATCGAGTAAGGTAGGAAATATATACAATATCTACAATTCAGGGGGCGGGGGGGGGGGGATCCTTAAATTAGTGTATTATCATAGAGAGAGGGGGGAACATAAGATCGCTTATGAAAGTCTTCTTCTTCTTCTTCTTCTTCAGTTTCATGCTTTTCATCATTTGTTTTTCTTTTATGCCCAGCATGATAGCGCATGTAGATACGACTGATCTTCTTTCCAATTGGTTGAATTACAATGGTAGTTTTGGGGATAGATGCTTTCATAGAGGGGGGGTATGGTCATGAACTTATTGGGAAAAATAGGTACAGCTTGAGTAATCATTTATATAATATAGGTATCGAATCTTTCTTACAAAAACCACCAAATCTTATGTATCGATTGTTAGCATTTACTGTCATTGGAGAGATTCTAGGAATTGATTTATTCTACAGTTGTAAATTTCCTAATTATAATAGGAACCTAGAACGTTACAAATCCTTTTTTTTGTATATATACTACAACAGTGTAAACGTAAGATTTCAATAAAGATTTTACAAATTACCAAATTTCCTTCTTTACTTACATGGTATCAGAGCAAATACCCTAAATTTTTTAACCTTTTTTTCCTTTGAGTTGTGAAACAAAGAGGCAGCCGCCACCCAGAACAAACTATCTCTCCCTGTTAGCGTAGAAACTTGATGGAAATTCCTACTAATTTAGTAGATACGATGGCAGCCCCTACCGATTTAGTAGAACAAAATCAACAAGGAACAGAGGCTATACTGGAAGATTTGACTACGAGAATGACCCAGGTTTTGAGACAAAGCCTGAACCAGACCCCTGCAGTAACATATGATACTGCTGCACCGATTGCTATCAAACTCAATGGAACTAATTATGCTCTATGGTCTCAGATTGTCGAGATGTATATCTCAGGAAAAGACAAACTGGGATATATCAATGGTGATCTTCCGCAACCAGAATTGAATGATCCAACATTCAGAAGATGGAGGACAGAAAACTCTATTGTAAAGGGTTGGCTGATTAATTCAATGGACCCTTCTCTAGTCGGCAACTTTATCCGATTTCCAACAGCAAAACAGGTATGGGAATCAATTGCCACAACTTATTTTGATGGGAATGATAAATCGCAGGTATACGATTTGAAGAGAAGGGTCACTCGAATGAAACAAAATGGGGAATCTATTGAGGGATATTACAATTGTCTTCAGGGCTTATGGAATTGATTACCGGCGACCAAACCCAATGGAGTGTGCAATTGATGTACAGAGACACAACACCCTGCTTCAAGAGGATCGGGTGTATGTGTTCCTTGATGGACTGGACGATCGGCTAGATAAAATCAGAAGTGATGTTCTACAATTACAACCGTTTCCATCTGTTGAGCAGGCCTATGCATATGTTCGAAGAGAGGACATTAGGCAGTCTGTAATGCTTGAAACAAATGGTGGCCCTACTGCTTCAGTTATGGCAACGAAGAGTGGGAAACAAAATCAAATGCTGCGCATGACCAAAAGAGCACCCGGATATGCAGCAACGGGGGGGAGCAAAAATCTGTCTGGAGGACTTGGCTGCTCCCATTGTGGTAATGTCAAACACACACGGGAAACGTGCTTCAAGCTACATGGTTATCCGGAATGGTGGAATGAATTTAAAGCAAAGAAATCACAGGAAGCTAATGGAGGAGTTGGACGGGCAGCAATAGCACATGGAGGAGTTGAACGGACAGCAATAGCACATGCAGAACCTACTCTTTCTCTCATTCCCTGTGTAGAGACAAAGGCAGAGACGGCTAGTAATGGCAGTGATCAAGGTAAAGGCTGCTGTTATACCAGCAGTGCTTTGGTAGTTTCTACGAAACAAAAGGATGATGACTGGATTGTAGACTCTGGTGCAACAGACCATATGACCTACAATCCAGACGACCTTGATGAATACATAACGCCAAGAAGGAACAATATTTCAAATGCTAATGGGGTCTTGTATCCAGTAACAGGGGCTGGAACAGTACAATTATCACCATCAATATCCTTAACTAATACTCTTTTAGTTCCTTCTCTTACAACAAAATTAATATCTGTGGGACAAGCTACTGAAGACCTAAATTGCATTGTTTTAATGTATCCACATTTTTGCCTTTTTCAGGATATTCTCACGAAGAAGATCATTGGGCGTGGTACTAAGAGAGAGGGGTTATACTACATAGATGAGTTCAGTATCGGAAAAATCAATATGGTGAAGAACTCAACCACTGCACAAGAAAAACAGATTCGGCTATGGCATGCTCGTTTGGGGCACCCGTCATTCGGCTATATGAGGCAATTATTTCCAGATTTATTTTCTAGTCAAAAACATTTAGACCTCAAATGTGATACATGCATTTTTGCAAAAAGCCACCGTGTATCATTTCCGGTTAGCTATAATAAAAGTGATATTCCTTTTGCATTAATCCATTCGGATGTTTGGGGACCATCCCCGATCACCACGGTTCATGGTGTTCGATGGTTTGTGACTTTTATAGATGATTGCACCCGGATGACGTGGATATATTTGCTCAAAAATAAGAATGAAGTCTTTGGTGTATTTTGTGCGTTTCATGCTATGATACAGAACCAATTCTCAGCAAAAATCAGAATTTTGAGGTCGGATAATGGAGGGGAATATATCAATCAAGACTTTGTGAAATACTTCCACAATGCTGGTCTCCTACATGAATTTTCTTGCAGTCAAACACCACAGCAAAATGGTATAGCTGAACGGAAAAACAGACACATTTTAGAAACTGCTCGTGCACTACTAATTGGAGCAAACGTTCCCCATAGATACTGGGATAAAGCTGTGGTCACGGCTGTGCACCTAATGAACCGGATGCCTTCTAAAGTCTTAGAATTTAAGACTCCGCTGCAAGTCTTGGCCACTCATACTACACTACCATCTATACTAATGTTGCCCCCACGTGTATTTGGATGTGTAGCGTTTGTTCATCTTCACAAGAACCAACGAAACAAGCTGGATGCATGTGCTGATCGGTGCATCTTTCTGGGATATGGCGCATCAAAGAAGGGCTATTGTTGCTACAATCCAGTAACTAAACGCACATACATCACAATGGATGTAACCTTCTCAGAAGCTGAAAATTATTATTCTCCAGTGTCCACTTCTCAGCTTCAGGGGGAGACATGGACGGAAGAAGAGAAGTGGTGGAGCTGCCCAAATATAGAACCAATACCTGCACTGCCCGCGGATGATGGAACGGGCAATGCAGGAAACGAAGAGATGGGCATACTGCCTATACATGCAGACGAAGAGAGGGACATACGGGCAGTCATCAACGTGGAAAGGGAAGATGACGATGATGCCACGGGTACTCCATCAGAAGACATGGAAACAAAAAGGGCAGCCACGGTTGAGGAAGAGATGGGTGTATCTGTGGACATGGGAGAGGAGGACTTAATTGCAGACTTGGCAGTCGACACCGGGGATAAAGAAGCTGAAATGGAAAGTGAAACTGAACACACATCTAGTAGTCAGACCCCTCTACTCTCTGTACTCGACGATGATCATTCCTCGCCAGAGAATATCCATGAGGTAAACTCTCTTGCTCCATCCTCCAATCCTGTTTTGAATACTCCTATTGGTTACAAATTACCTGCCAGGAAAAATAGGGGAAAGCCTCCAGCTAGATACTCCCCTAGCACAGAGGGAAAACAATCGAAGTATCCCATCTCCAACCATGTAACAACTCAAATGCTGACCAAACCACTTAGAGACTTTACCAATAAGCTGTCAGCTCATCATATCCCGCATGAAATTCAGGAAGCCTTGACCGATCCTAAGTGGGCACGAGCAGTAGAAGAGGAGATGGAAGCACTGATGAAAAATAAAACATGGGCACTTATTCCACTGCCGAAGGGGAAGAAAACAGTTGGGTGTAGATGGGTCTTCTCTATCAAACACAAAGCGGATGGAACCATTGAGCGGTTTAAAGCAAGACTGGTAGCAAAAGGATATACTCAGACATATGGAGTGGACTATCAGGAGACTTTTTCTCCGGTAGCAAAGTTAAACACTGTTCGAGTGCTGTTATCACTAGCAGCAAATCTAGATTGGCCGCTACACCAATTTGATGTAAAAAATGCTTTCTTGCATGGAGACCTGGAAGAAGAGGTGTATATGGACATCCCACCTGGATATACCTCATCCCCAAATACTGGAATTGTTTGCAAACTACAGAAGGCATTATATGGGCTAAAGCAATCACCTCGCGCGTGGTTTGGGAGATTCAGTATGGCAATGAAGAAATATGGCTTTCAACAAAGCAACTCGGATCATACTCTATTTCTAAAACAACAACAGGGAAAGGTGACTGCATTGATAATCTATGTGGATGACATGATCATTACTGGAGACGATACAGAAGAAATCTTGAAACTACAGGAACAATTGGCTACCGAATTCGAGATGAAGAACTTAGGAGGACTAAAGTATTTCCTTGGGATTGAAGTGGCTAGATCAAACCGAGGCATATTTCTTTCACAAAGGAAATATGTGCTAGACCTACTAACCGAAGTAGGAATGCTTGACTGCAAACCGGCTGACACCCCCATGATTCAAAATCAGAAATTTGGGGACTCTACGGAAAGGGCTTCAACTAATAAGGAAAGGTATCAACGGCTGGTGGGAAAATTAATTTATTTGTCACATACTCGCCCTGATATTTGTTATGCAGTAAGCATAGTCAGCAAATTTATGCATTGTCCGAATGAAGAACACATGGATGCTGTAATTAGAATACTACGTTACTTAAAATCAGCTCCTGGAAGAGGCCTTTTATTTTCTAAAAATGGTCATCTAGCGGTTGAAGGATACACAGATGCTGACTGGGCAGGAAGCATATCGGATAGAAAATCTACGTCGGGATACTTCACATTTGTTGGCGGCAACTTAGTCACATGGAGGAGCAAGAAACAAAAGGTAGTTGCCTTGTCAAGTGCAGAAGCCGAGTTTCGAGGAATGGCAAAGGGACTATGCGAATTATTATGGCTCAAGAGGTTATTGTCCGAAATTGGGTTCAGTCCAGAATCAAAGATGAACCTATACTGCGATAATAAAGCTGCCATCGAAATATCTCACAACCCAGTTCAACATGACCGCACAAAACATATCGAGATAGACAGGCATTTCATCAAACAAAATCTCGAAGAAGGGGTGATTAATTTTCCATTCGTGAGGTCAGAAAACCAGCTCGCAGATATCCTTACAAAGGCCGTCTCCAGCAAAATTTTTCAGAATTCACTTGACAAGTTGGGCATCGAAGATATCTTTGCACCAACTTGAGGGGGAGTGTTAGCATTTACTGTCATTGGAGAGATTCTAGGAATTGATTTATTCTACAGTTGTAAATTTCCTAATTATAATAGGAACCTAGAACGTTACAAATCCTTTTTTTTGTATATATACTACAACAGTGTAAACGTAAGATTTCAATAAAGATTTTACAAATTACCAAATTTCCTTCTTTACTTACATCGATGCCCTTGTCCAGAACCAACAAGAGATGTTGGATGAATGTATAGAAATTTGTAGAATGATATTAAAGGTTCATCCACGTACTAATGTAAATGCTTTCGATGTATAGGATGCTCTACTTGAATTCATGCCTTGTAAAGAAATATCACGCCAAGAGCTTGGCCCATCACTGCTGTTTTTGTCAGCGGAATAATTCTCCAAATACAATGAAATTGGAAACATTTATTTAATAATTGTACAATACTACTGCCTTTAATGTCTCTTAGTCTTTTTTATTTTTTCAGGTCATTAATTTAAAAACTAAGTAATGTATAGTTCTATTCTTCGCCATGTTCTATCATATCATACGTAGAGAATACACAACACAATATATATTTAAACTATTTAGATAATGGTCTAATAGTAAAAATTTGAAATCAAGAGATTTGTTTCCCTGTAGTTTCAGGTTCGAACTATGTAGTTGCTCATATGATGGCTACTGAAGGCTTACATGGTCGTTAACTTCAGGACCCGTGAGATTAGTTAAGGTACACGCAAGCTAACCAAGACACCAACATTAAACTAAAATAAAAAATAATATTAGCTAGTTTGGATTCTAGCTGGTATTGCATTGAAGATTCTCGTCCATCCTCCTCCATAGATTTTATATTTGGTTTCACATGTGATAATATTATTTAAAAATATGTGTGTTGGAAATAGAGTTTTAAATCTGTTGTTGAATAATTAGTCCCCAGTTCTTCTTAAATAGTAGCTGACAAAAACATGGCTAATATAAGGTTATAGAGGTTTTTTTTTAATACACACACACACATATATATATATATATATATATATATATATATATATATTAAGAATCATGTGAATCCACGCGCCATGGCGCTGGCCCTTCGGTTAGTTAAAATTCCAGGTACCGGGAGTTAGAATAGTTATAATGGAAAATCTGCTCTTCGAGAGGCTATTGCTTTAAGCGGTGGGACAATTAAAAGACCAGCATTTATTCGATGTGTGGAAATTAATTGAAGTTGGAGGTTCCTAATTCTTGATTGGTAATAAGGGTACCACATTCTTAAACACAGAGGCCCCTCCCTTGTATTTTGAGTCCTGATATTTTGCACCTTGGATAAGTTTAAGAAGACTCCAAAAGGGCATTTATGGGGAGGGCCTGAGCACCACACTTCTCATTGATTATGACTGGATGACCTTGGGAGCTCATGCATGAAAGCTTGGACACTAGAAATATCCCCTTGTTATGCTCAAAATAAATAAAAATAAAAAAGACACGGGTGTGTGTGTGTGTGTGATTGCTATGTTAGGATGTGGTAGTGGTTTTTTCTTGCAGAAGGCCGACCACTGATATTCCGAACAGTAGCTACTAGCTAGCAACCGGTGGCTAGAACCGGACGAAATTCTGGAGATGACGTTGGGAGTTTTCTTGCTAGATCTTAGCGAAGGAATTAAAATCTTTATAACACTTTCTATTAAGAACTAATATCTTAATGGATGATTGCCTTGTTTGAGGTTTATTTTATATCGATTATTTCTTATATATATATATATATATATATATATATATATTTTGTAGGGCAAGAATTAGCACATAACAACTTATTCATTGAAGCTCTTTGACTTGCTCCTGCCTATACAGTACCGTTTTATATATAGAGAAGGTAAAGAAGAGAGTGTTTTTTTAGTTTATTTATTGCTATTATTTTCAAAACAATCAAGTATTTTTTTCAATTTTAAATATCAGCACAGTACTCAATTATACAAACTTACACGGTTTCTTATAATAATTCTTCTTGATTTATTTATTTAGGATATGAACTCATAAATAATTTACTGCCAACATGTCAATTTCGCATATATATATAATGTAAATTCTTCTAGTTACATCATAGGTTACTTGCATGATACTCATTAAATCTTGTGGTTTCCTTTATGAACTAATTAATATAGCTCAGTACTAGAATAAATAATATTTGTTTAGGTATTGAAATAACACTTAAGAGATATTATTGAACGGTTGAGATATAATTATTTAAGAATAAAATCTTGTGACACAGGGTTCGTGGCTTACTATTTGTTCAAACTTTATGATTTGATTTTTAAACCTTATTTAAGGTTTAATAATAAAATCTTATTATTTGTTTAATAATTATTCGTTTTATTTAATAAAAATTAAGTATAATATATAGTATGGGTAGGAGCTCAATATAACATAAAAATCTTCTCAAATGCAATAATATTGTAAAAAAGGAAAAGAAACACAAGAGGTAGGCATTTGTCTTGTTACCACTGTAGACATTTTCTATTCGTTGATGAAACGACGACGTAATCGTTGATTGGAATTTATTTTTTTTCTTGTTTAATCGCTATCATTGTGATTGTTAGTTCTTAAATTAACAACCCAAAATAATAGTAGTAATGATGCAATAAGGCCATCATCCACGCGGAAGACGAAGGAGGGTCTCTCGCAATAACTTTTGAATGGGACCCACCAATGTGCCGGGCCTTACGTGTTGACGGCTTGATGCATTAATTGACCGGCAGTGGACCCCACTCTCGCCAGCAAAGTCCTCTGCTCTGCTCCCCACCTCCCTCCTTGCCCTTGGTAGACTTTAAACGAACTCTCTCAAGTCGTGCTTGCTAAAAAGTAATAAACAAAACAAGAGAGAGAGAGAGAGAGAGAGAGAGAGAGTTTTCCTTTCCTTCTTCCATTAGCCAGCCAGAAAAAGAAAACACGCTTCCGTCTTTGAAAATCACTGTTTTGCCTTCACCCCAAACACAAAAAGGATCCCTTTTCATTTTTTCATTTTTTTCTGGGGTTTTGCTTCCCTCTTGGTTCTATTTTCTCTTCGTTTCTTGAGAAAATGAAATGCAATCTGTTATCAAAAACCCTTCTCTTCTTCTTCTTCTTCTTCTTCTTCTCTCTCTCCTGTTTTCTCTCTCTTGTCTCTGGTGATGAAGCTTTTCCTGATAAATCTGTTCTGTTGGAATTCAAGTCCGCTGTTTCTGATCCTTATGGGATTCTCTCAAGCTGGAACCCCAACAGCAGCAACAAGACTAGTCACTGTTCATGGTTTGGTGTCACGTGCAACTCCAAATCCAGGGTTATCTCACTGAATATCACTGGTGGGGATGGCTATGGAGGTAATTCTAAAGTTCCTCCTTGTTCAAGGTCTTTGAAGTTTCCTTTTTTTTCTCTTGGGACTAAAAGAACATGTTATAATCATGATGGGAAACTGAAGGGGAAGTTGTCTCCTTCTATTGGAAAACTTAGTGAGCTTAGAGTTTTATCATTGCCTTATAATGAGTTTAGTGGGGAAATTCCCATGGAGATATGGGGTTTAGATAAATTACAAGTGCTTGATCTTGAAGGCAATTTGTTTGCTGGGAAATTGCCAGACGAATTTGCTGGTTTAAAGAAGTTGAGGGTTTTGAATCTTGGTTTTAATAGACTTGATGGGGGGATTCCAATTTCTCTGTCCAATTCTGTGTCTATGGAGGTTTTGAATTTAGCTGGCAACATGCTGACGGGATCTATTCCCGGGTTTTTTGTTAGTTTTAGGAAGTTGAGGGAGCTTAATTTAGCTAATAATGAGCTAAATGGGACTGTTCCTGGTGGTTTTGGAAGCAATTGTCGGTACCTTGAGCATCTTGATTTGTCTGGGAATTTTCTTGCTGGTGGGATCCCTCTTACTCTGGGAAATTGTCAACAGTTACGGATACTTTTGTTGTTTTCGAATATGTTGACGGGTGTCATTCCTCGCAAGTTGGGTCAGCTGAGCAGGCTTGAAGTTCTTGATGTTTCAAAAAACTTCATTAATGGTGCAGTCCCTGCTGAACTTGGAAATTGTGTTGAGCTGTCAGTTCTTATCCTTTCAAACCTTTTCGAAACACAGCCAGGGGAGAGAAATAAGAGTGGAAAGGTATTAGTTGGATTGTCACGTGTTGCTGGTGTTGAGTATAATCATTTTGTAGGATCTCTTCCTGCAGAGGTCGCAGCCCTTCCAAAGCTGAGAATACTTTGGGCACCTAGGGCAACTCTGAAAGGGAAGCTTCCAACCAGTTGGGGTGACTGTGAGAGCTTGGAGATGGTGAACTTAGCTCAGAACGGTTTCTATGGACAAATAAAGGGAGCTTTTGAGAGATGCAAGAAGCTGTATCACCTTGATTTGAGCTCAAATAGGTTAAGGGGGGAGCTTGATAGGAATCTTCCAGTTCCTTGTATGACAGTATTTGATGTCAGTCACAACCTCTTATCAGGCCCTATCCCCAGATTTGATTATAACGTGTGTTCCCCCTCCTTGAACTCGGATCCTGTCCAAGTTGACGACCCATCAGGATATGTACCATTCTTCACACGTGAAACTCGCGTTGCAAGCCATTTGCCTTTTGTTCCTGCTAGTTTAGCTGTGATTCACAATTTTGGCGGAAACAACTTTACTGGTCAAATCCGTTGGCTCCCAGTTATTCCAGAGAGATATGGGAAGCAGATTGATTATGCCTTTCTTGCTGCTGGGAACACGCTCACCGGATCGTTTCCTGGAAGCTTATTTAGAAAGTGCGGTGAATTAAATGGAATGATTGCTGATGTTAGCAAAAACAAATTATTAGGTCCTATTCCATTGAATATTGGTGCAATGTGCAGATCTCTTAGATTTTTGGATGCCTCTGACAATGAAATTTCAGGGTATATTCCTCCCAGTCTTGGGAATTTGAGATCACTCATCACCCTTGACTTCAGTGGTAATAGACTGTGGGGTCAAATTCCAGCAAGGCTCTATCGATTGAAGTACTTGAAGCACATTTCCTTGTCTGGCAACAACCTGACTGGTGCCATCCCTTCTGGCTTGGGGAGGTTACGTTCTCTTGAAGTGTTAAATCTTTCTTCAAATTCCCTGTCCGGTGAGATTCCACAGGACATTGTGCTTTTGAAAAACCTAACTGTTCTTTTGCTTGACAACAACAATTTCTCAGGACAGATTCCCTCTGGTTTATCTAAGGCAGCATCACTATCTACAGTTAATGTCTCCTTAAATAACCTTTCTGAGCCATTCCCCTTGATTCGTAAAGTGGCAAATTGCGGCAATGCCCCTGGAAATCCATATCCTAACCCATGCCATAGATTCCTCCAATCTGCTCCATCTGATTCGACAGATAGCAATGGTACTTCTTCACCAGGGTCTAAAGCTGGGTTTAATTCAATTGAGATTGCATCCATAGCATCTGCATCAGCCATTGTTTCTGTTCTTCTAGCTTTGGTTGTTCTCTTCTTTTACACAAGAAAACGGATCCCAATGGCCAGGGTTCAGGTTTCCGAACCCAAGGAAATTACCACATTTGTTGACATTGGTGTTCCATTATTATATGAGAATATTGTACAAGCAACAGGGAATTTCAACTCGATCAATTGCATTGGGAATGGAGGGTTTGGTGCCACTTACAAGGCTGAAATTTCTCCAGGAAGCCTAGTGGCCATAAAGAAGCTTGCTGTTGGAAGGTTTCAAGGTGTTCAACAATTTGATGCTGAGATAAAGGCCCTTGGGAGGGTGAGGCATCCCAATCTTGTTACTTTGATAGGATACCATGCCAGCGAAACAGAGATGTTCCTCATATATAATTACTTGCCAGGAGGTAATTTGGAAGATTTCATTAAAGAGAGATCGACAAGGGAGGTTAGTTGGAAGATTCTTCACAAGATTGCTTTGGATGTAGCCCGGGCGCTTTCTTATCTTCATGATCAATGTGCTCCTCGTGTTCTGCACCGTGATGTCAAGCCCAATAACATATTGCTGGATAATGACTTCAATGCTTACTTGTCCGACTTTGGATTATCTAGGCTTTTGGGAACCTCTGAAACCCATGCAACAACTGGTGTAGCAGGAACATTTGGATATGTTGCCCCGGAATATGCTATGACCTGTCGTGTCTCCGAGAAGGCAGATGTTTACAGCTATGGTGTGGTGCTACTTGAGTTGATATCAGATAAGAAACCGTTGGATCCTTCATTTTCTTCACAAGAGAATGGTTTTAATATTGTTTCTTGGGCATGCATGCTATTGCGACATGGTCAAGCGAAGGAGGTCTTCACTACAGGACTCTGGGATTCTGGTCCGCATGATGATCTGGTAGATATGCTGCACTTGGCCGTCACTTGTACAGTTGACAGCCTCTCAAACAGGCCTACGATGAAGCAAGTTGTTCAACGGTTGAAGAGAATTCAACCCTCCTAGCGTTAATCAGGATGGTGGAAGGTGCCTGTCTGTACATCCTAGCATAGAAGATATCACATGAGAATAGAAAATCGTAGTTGTAAAACACCTCTTAAGATATTGAACCGAAGTGGTGGTTTTCATTAGAATGTATTCATGTCTAAATACCCGTCTTGTTTTAGGCTAAGGAAAATTGTTGTTTCCAAGAATAACAAATATTCCATCGAAAGTGTGCTTTTAAATGTATCTATCCGAAATCATCGATAATTTTGTGGCTGCATGCTCCAAGTGACTGCTACGGACTTATGGTGTTTGCTGTCATCCCCCCATCTTGTTGTGGCATGGCCATATCTGTCCTTCCATTCATTTTTAAAACAGATTGCTGCTCTCGTTTCAGGGAAGGCAAATAGAGTCAGATTTCTGAATAGATTTGGCTTCATTTTCTGTCATTTCATCCTTTTCAATTATATCATGAACTTATTTTCAATATTACAGATTAACTTTGCAGGGAAAGACCAATAGACATCTTCTTAGTCATGCAGCAGGTGCCATACAGAGTATATTTACATTTTCACGGCTGAAACACCATCACTCCTTCCGCAAGGAATCTTGCGATTCCATGCAAAAGTTCAAATACAATGCCTTAAGTTTAAATACAATGCCTGCGGTTTTGGAAAGAGAGATCCGCTAAAAAACCTCGAGGAGAAGAGATCCCTTTTTCGAATTAGTTTTCCATGATAGACATCGGTAATCTGCGGCCTGCCCTTTTCTCTTTTTGATAAAGACGATTGCAGGAACATATTCATCGGTTATCCCATCTGCATAGCACGGCGACAGCCCATGTGCAGATCTGAACTATCAAGTCTTGTTTTCCCTTCCTCCATTTGTGCATACACTGTCAGCTTAGGAAATAGGGAAATACACTCCCAGCTTATGAGATGGGGGAATTAGGAAATAAATATAACATGCAGCCTCAAAAAACCATTTCAAACACTCTTCTGGAAGATGAAACGAAGTTGGGCCATATTCGGTTTCCGTTTCAAGGCCCCCCAATAAATAAAAAAATAAAGCAAACTACTTCCTAAAATTCTCTCATTTTTCTCTTCCTATTTCACATCCCTACTTCTCTTTTAAAGGATGACATAAACACCGACTTACATTACACAAAGGACGGACCAGAAGAGTTTATCACTATGTGTCTAAGAGGGTGATTAACATCACTGCCACCTGCATGCTTCACGAACTCTGCGGGGGATAGAAAGCTGCCATGGCAGACGCACATGATCCTTACTTCCTCTCCCTTGCCATACTTGTACAGGATGCCATCCACTCTTCTCCCATTAGGACCATCTCCTTTTGTAAACACACAAGGCATATCTTCCATTGCATTGGTCCCAATTTCCCTCCCTATATTTTCTGCAGAATCAAGCTTCTTGGAAAAATTCTCCATTTCTGTACTGGAGGCGGCTCTGCACGCATTTTCATTTTTCTTTGTCCCAGAAGAATCTAAATCTTCTTGACTGCCTCGTTCCTGCAAAGACTGGTTACTTGTTGGACTTCGTGCTTCACCACCACTGCTTGATCCTGATGCACAAGAGATTATGAGAAGACAAAAACCATCTGCCTTTTCTCCATTTTCCCGTTCCCTTTACTTGCAGTAATTTCAAGATTAATTACAAATTTCCAGTATCATTGTATCGGTTACAGAGGCATTTAAGTCGTACGATTGCTATAGGATCACAAAGAAACTGTCAACTACATGCAATTACTCACTTAAAGGCCATTTGACTGTATCCCATGGGGGAAAATAGAAAAAGATAAATAAAAAAAAGGTCAGAAGATAAAGAGAAAGAAAGTAACATTAGTCTAGCATGCAAAACCAGTAACGTGAAAAGCAGGGATCCTTAGCAACAGCAAGAAAAGTTAAATTGCATAATTGACTAGGCTACAGAACAGTTTTCAATCTGATCAAATCAATTAAGGTCACATAACCCAGTTACTATGGCAACAGAAACAATTTCGAGGATGATTTGTGACAACTACAAGGATCAGTAATCGCCTGATTGGAAAATTCCATCTAATAGCCACCCCAGACTGTCTCATCACTTTACATGGGAAGCCAGACCCATCTTGCCCCTCTCCTCCCCGACTAACCCACAAAAATGGTTTTCACTTTGCCAATTGAAAATCTTTCAGTTCAAGCAGACGGAATTTTCCAAGCTTCTGAAAACATTGCACCACCCTTTCAGTAATCAACCTCTTAATTCATCCTCTCCATGCCTTTTGAGTGTGTCGAGCATGTAATATTGAGAAACACCCTCCTTAACTCACCCAGAAAACCTGGATTTAGTTATTCACCAGTTGCTTTCTTAAAGTTGCAAAGCAGCGAAGCTTTGACAAATACAATCCCGAACTCAGTGATAACTGAGGCATCAACTTCTGTTTCTATAGTAAATCTATACCATTGGACACAAGAAGCTTGATAACGAACAAGATTTAAGCCTTTGGAACTAAAAAATTTCCACAAATTAAGAGTTGGGAAAAACTGAATTTAGGGATTGAAACTGGATGGACCTGCAAGGAGGATAGATAAACGAAAGAATCCGAACTTAGTGATGGCTAAGGACCAACTTCTGAGCTAGGGAAAATCTATACCATCAGACACACAGAAGCATTATACCGAACAAGATAAAGCCTTTGGAATTTAACACTTTCCACAAATAAAGAGTAGGGAAAAAACTGAATTTAGAGATGTAAACTAGATAGATCTACAAGGAAAATTGATCAAGCAAACGACGCTTTAGCCTAATCCTGAGCTACCATCTATCCACTGCCCACGCATTAATAAGTAATGACACTGTAATGAATAGTTATGATGCAATAATGAAAGACTCCATGGAATGGCTGGCAATCAAGTAGATGCTTGGTTTGTGAACTCATTTAAAGTTACAGACCATCTCCATCGTATAGACTACAAGCAGGCAAGCAAAGAAATATTAATAATTTAAACGTAGTTTTAAAACGTTAAAAGAATCTATCCGCTACTTCTTGGAAAACACAACTAAATAATTACCCATACGCAATAGGAAGTTCACTCCATTTTATATGAGCAAATGCGTACAAATTCCACTTCATGTTTCCTCTCCCTACCTTCTTAAGGCAATCATGATAACACTTTCTACATCGATGCCACAGTAGAAGTGTGCATCTCTTCTGCCTTCGTTGACAGAAAAGAAAATGCTGAAAAAGAGCCTATTCCCAGGAATCTAATATCCCTTTCAAGCAAGTAGATACCATAGCCAACTAAGAACTAAACTAGTAAGCAATAAACTGAGTTTCTTAGTTCTCCATGCACCTGAACTAAATAACTGCATAACTTGAGTGCCCAATGAAGGTGACCAAAATGAATTGCAAGTTCATGAAGTTGGTCAGTATAAAGAAGCCTTCCAGAAACAACCAGAGTTTTACAATGGTTTTTACCCGAATGTGACCTTCCAGTTATAATAATTACCAAAGTAAATGATCTGCCTGCGTATGCTACACGCAATATCCTAGCACGGAGGGTTTATCTATTCTGTATAGAAAAAACAAGTGCCCGTTTGTTTTTGGGTGCAACAAAAAGCATTTTAATGAGGTTGAAACGGAGTTTCAACTTCATTGCCAAGCCAGTCGTAAGTATCCATGAAGTTGATATGCTGCAGAAACTCAGTTCAGTTCTGACACAAAGACAGATGCAAGAAACCCACTGCCTTTTTCATGAGAGACATGCTAATGCAATCTGCTTACTTCCCATATGTAGCAGCAATCAGTAATGAGGGCCTTGAGTTAATACTCTACTTAGTTACATCTCAGAATTGCTCGGATTTAAACAAGCATGATCCTCTCCTTCTTTGGACCTTCTATGATTTTCTTTCGCGAAATATTGATGAAACCAAAGAAACTCCAACGACAGAATTCAATACTACTTAAATTAGTTGAGTAAGATTTGCACTGTTTAGAAACAAATAAACATCCAAGATTTAGCATCCAATCCAAACAAAAGAACCGACCTATCTAACACCACAGCATCCACATGATCGATTTAGCATCCAGACCAAAATCCACCACCAAAACAACACCAAACAATAAAGCCACTCATTCCAATTCCATCCAGAAACTCCCCAAAAGACCGCGAAAAACAAAAAAATCGGACACCAAAAGGTTGAGATTTTTTAAAAAAAAAAGGTACCTTGAACAGGCTTGCTCACCATTTCTGATAATCCAGAAGAGCTCCCTCCTTGAGACTCCACGGACCCTTGTGACGCTTGCTGCTGCTGCTGCCCTGCCAGATTATTACCTCTATTCACAACACCACTCTGCTTACTAGCCCACGTCGGCACCCAATTCCCTTTATTCAATTTGACTTCCTCCAGACTCAACTCTCCTCTCAAATTCCTTTGCTTTTCACTTCGCCTTCTCTTGGCTTCCATTCTCCTCAAACTCTGCATTTCCTTCCGCTTCCTCCACTCCTCCTCTGTCTCCGTAGGCAAAGAAGAAGTCCTCATGAGAAGAGGATAAGATGCAGGTGGAGTGGTTAAAGCATCATAGTCTCTCAACAATGGTATTGAACCAGCTATTGATGAAGATCTCGTTAGTTTCTTTGAAGACTTATCAACCCCAAATCTTCCACCAAGTGATAGCCCAAGATTTAATTCAATCTCCTCTGTTTCGTCTCCATCACTTGTTGCCGTTTGATATTGCTGCGCGTCACTTGACATGAATCTTTGTAATAGATCTCTTGGGTACCTGTTAATATCCAAAGAAAGACTCTCCATTACTCTGCTACTTCTACTGCTGCTGCTGCTCCTATTTCTATTCTCGTTTGTTTCTCCCATGATGCCGCCTCTCTATAAACAGAGGAAGTTTTAACTTCTTGCTTCTTTAAGACAGCTTTCACTGGATTAGAAAGTATTTTGGGCCTATGAAACAGAACGTGAAGGAGGAGGAGGAGGAGGAGGAGGAGGAGAGGTTGAAGTGTTTATTCTTTGATCTGATTTAGAGACACCCATTTGTCAGGAAGGCTTAATTCTTTAGTTGTTTTCTTTTACAGTTATCTCTCGGGGCTATCTGACAAAAGCTTTGCCCTTCAATTAAAACCCAACTTGCATTGCATACACTCGCCAGCGAAAAATAATAATAATAATAATAATAATAATAATAAAGAGAAGGCTACCAAAACGTTGATGTCTTCTTCTTTCTTCTTTTGATAAGAATATAGTTAGTACCGAGAAAATGAAGGAAAACAGAAGCCGAAGATTTAAAGAAATTGAAATCGACGAGGAAACACAGGAGAGGGAGGGAGGGGGGGAGATGGGGTGCTTCTGGGCGGTAATCGAGAAAAGAAGGAAAGAAATAAGCAATTAATTGAAAAAATATTGTACTTGTTGAAGGACGAAAGTGCCCTTCAAGTTAAGACAAGGAAAAGAAGGTAGCTGGGAGAGAGCCAGGTGGCGATCATGAGAGGAGAAGGGTGACACGTGGTTGTGACTGCCACAAATCTCTTCCTTTTTACTGATTATTTAATTAACTCGTTGTCTTCTTGAGGTCCGTGTTGAACGAACCTAAAAAACAAGTTGCCTTTCTAATTCTAGAGCAGAGGACACGTTTCGAGATGTAACAGACGCTAGAAAAAGTGTACATGTGTTTGTCAGTTTAGGTGTGTGGGAGTTCGACACGTGGATAGGAAGCAAGTTGCAGGAGGAGTACTTATTACTCCTGAAAGATGCGGCTTTCTTTTATCTTGCTACTCTCGATGTGGGTGCATACTATTTTTTATTTTAAAATATATTATAATAATTCTTTATTATTTTTAATATTATAATTTTAAAATTAATACAGAATATTAATTTAATACCTTTTTAGTACCATTCTACTAAAATAACTTGGAGTTAATTTATTTTTCTATTTTAAAAGTATTTTTAGAAATACTTAATTTTTTTTCTTTTTGTTAATTTTTTTATGTGTTTTCATATTATTTTGATATGGTAATATTAAAATGTATTTTTAAAAAATAAAAAAATATTTTAATATATTTCTAAACAAAAAAATACTTTATAAATTAATTACAAATATAAAAAATATTTAAATATCAAAAGAGTTCTAAACCAACACTTATCCCTGTTATGCAAGGATAAAAAAAAAATTAAATTAGGTTTTCTTAGGTCTTTTAAGGTTGCGCAATACATTGTAATTGAACATGGATGTTCATTTATTCCGAAGTTAGGCAGAAATTAATTCAAAATCAATTTAGAATAAGTTAAGATAATTACTTTAATTGATGCATGGTAAATATAATATACTCATCAATGTTGATTTTATATATATAATATTTATATTGTTTGAATATACACACCTTGACATTTACATGACACGTTTAATTTCTATATTCAATATATTATTCTTTTAGAAACTCAATAAATAAAATATATATAAAAAATATTGAGCAGGAAATATTGAATAGGATATGAGTATAGTAGAAACTTTGATATATAAATACCTACCACTAATAAATAAATTCATTTGTTCATGTAGTGTGAAGAAGAACGACAAATGTTGACGTGGCACTTATATCAGCTGAGACAAGTTTGAATCTGGTCATTTTCAGGTTCAATTGCTTCGGATCTCGATGTATTAAAACTAGAGATATTACACGCTTGACCTTATCTAAACACACACAGCTTGGTTGCATTGTTTGTGTTTTTTTTTTATTATTATTTGAATATCCTCACGTCTTTTAAAAAGATAGATTAGTTTCGTTTGAGTTTATAACTATCCCTCGTGCTTTAACTGCACACAGCTCGGATGCATTGTGCATCTACTTTTATATTTATTTTTTCTCAAAAAAAAATATTTATTTTAAATTAGCTCTTCGCACAACGCTAACTACATATATTAATTTATATAGTTGAGTAAAAAAAATAAAAAACCAATTAAATCAAGAAAATAAAAAAAAAACCAAAAAAAATAACAAAAATACGAGCATCAGTTTGGAGTGAAAAGGGAAGAGATGGGATTGTTTATATTTTTCTTATTTCAACGTTAAAAATTGGAAAATAAAGAAAATATAAATTAAAAGTCCCGAAGTTATATTTTTTATTTATTGCTCTAGTAAATCCAAGGGATTGTAAATTTAGAATTTAATATAGCGGATAATATCTTGACGGTGTTGATCAAATTCAAGAATTCTTGTCCAATTCATACACACCGGGGTTTTATACTGAAAATGCTAGATCCGTAATCTTATTTTTGCACCAGGCTTGGAGGCCGTGACAAGTTAGCGGACCGGGTTCATATTTACCACCTCCCACCCATCTTTTATATACATATTATTTATTTTATTTTTTCATGAAAACACTTTATTTTGTGATCAAACTTTTCCATCTCTTTGCTTTTTTTTCTTTTTTAATAAATAAATAGATAAAGAAACGATTCAGAAATCCTGAACAAAAAGCTAGACGAATTGGGAATAAAATTTATTATAAAATTGTATTTTTAACACAAAACGTGATTCTATTAAAAACAATTCAGGAAATAATTAATACCCAAGGACACCGAACTAGCCAGGCCAGAATAATGTCTAGGCTGTAATGAAACAATAGTTATTTAAACCATAAAGACTAACTAATTAACTTTACTATGTAATTAATTCTAAAATGTTTAGCTTAAATGATACACTAATCTCTAGTTCTCTACATATACAATTGAATTGATTGCCGATGCATTACTCTCCGATAGGCGCCGGCCATGGAAGAAGGGAAGACTGTTTACTTTATTGTTATTGGAAAAGACAATAAAGCCACTCATTCCAATTCCATCCAGAAACTCCCCAAAAGACCACGAAAAACAAAAAAAAATCGGACACCAAATATTTTTCTCTAGCAAATTGTAATCTATGCATTCTATTTAGCTTTTTTTTTTATTTCACGTTTTTCACAAGAGATAATTATAAATATTGTGTTTTTTTCAATCATAAAATGCACCGAACTATGCTATTTTATATTTTTTTTAAATGAGTTATTTTGACAATTTTTTTCTTTAATCTTTGCTATTTTTTTTTTAAAAATCGTTTTTTTAAGCACCATCAAGTTTGACACGTAAATAACATCAAAACTAGTCGTCCTTCCCCGTCTTGAAAACCAACAGCTACTCGAGACAATGGGGAGTTGATCAAATCAATCACTGGCAGCTTTCAGTCTCCGTAAAAAATGACAGCTGGATTTGGCATTACAATTCTTCCTTGGAAAAATAAAAAATAAAAGCAGAATTTCTGAGTTTGTTTGTTTATTGTTCGGATATCTTCTGTGTAGGATATTTTTTTCTGATAATGTTTGTGTAGTAATTCTATATAAAAATATACATATAAGATTAGACGTATGATTTGATTTACTGGATAATATTATCATTTGTACACATACCAACCACATATAACTTACCAAAATATCATCTGTGAGGATTTAATTCATTTCATAGCAATGGAGCGTGGTCTTGCGTGGTGGATTGATCTGAGATTTTGATAATTTATATAATTTATTTTTACATGAATTATTTAATAAATTTTTGATATGGAATAATCATGTATAACTTGCTTTCATATAAATTGTTTATTGACTTTTTATTTTTAATATGGGATAATTATGTATAACTTGCTTCCACATTTATAATTTATTAACTTTTTAATATAGGATTATTATATTGCACTTCATGTTTTTTTAAACCATATCCACATGTATTTTTGTTATGGCCTACCTCCATATATATGCTTTGTTTTTTAATTTTTTTATATGAGATAACTATATATAATTAATCTCCATGAATTGTTTTTAATTTTTTCGATGTAGGGTAACTACAATACGAATTATTCCTTGAGTTTTTTATGTGTGAAAAATATATTACACTTTACATTTTTTATATAGCACAAATCCACTTGAATTGTTTCTTAACTTCTTAATACGGGGTAACTATATTGTATTACAATACACATTTTTTTTTTTACAGTTCGCATCCACATGCACTATTTTAAACTTATCCATTCGAGATATTAAAACCACAACCCTAATTTTCTTTCCGGGCTAACCTAAATTAGCCCGTGTGGCGCGGAATCTCATCCCTTAACCAGGTCAATCATGGGGCAAGGTTTAATACTTATGATTCATTACCTAAATTGGTAGTCTAAGTTTAGCTATGGTCAATGCAACAACCATCCAGTGAACAAGGAACCCAGTCACAAAAATCTGCGAGGAAAGGGATTTTCTTGAAAAGCAACATAGTTTGTTAAAACTTTTATGATGGTAACACAAGTTGGAAAAAATATTTGAAAGATAGTATAGTTTGAACACAATGGTGTTTAAGAATATCATTTTTGTAAATAATTACTATTTGGAATAGCATTTATGTTTCATGATATATTTTTGTATATAACCACTATTTAAAATTAAATAGCTATTATTTAGTTATGTTTCAAAACATGTTCATTTTGCAAATTAATTATCTTAGACAAAAGTGAACTCAAAGATCTAGTGGTCAAAAGATAAGATTCAAAATTTAGTATCCAAAAAAAATAAAAAAAAATGATGTGGCTAGAGGAAGGGAGAAAAGGAGAGGGCGGAGGGCGGTAGGGAGGAGGTGGGATATGTCACTAAGAGCACATAGGAGCTTTATTTTTTGACACATTCAGTACTATTTAAAAGATCATAACAAGATAATTAGAGATATACCTTTAAAGAATACAAAATAAAATCGTAATTAACTCTGAAAAAAATCTCTAACAAATTACGACCATATTTGGTGTTTGATACTGTGTTAATTTATATGTTAATGATTTAAAAAATTAGGTTTTCCAAAAATAATTTTAGTTGCGACTTTAATAAAACTACATTTTAAAATAAAATATTTGGTTAACACCACACGATACAAATTTATGCATACAAAATATATAAAAAACTAGTTATTATGAATGAAATGCAAAATCAAAGTTGTAATTATAAGTGAAGTCTAGTTTGCAAAGATATTCATCTAACTAAATATTTTTCTTTTCTATCATTAAACAAAAAGAAATACAAGCTAACCAGACACCAGACAGTATGTTAATCTCTAAAGATAGAGCTTTTGTTGGGTCTGTCAATTGATATTTAATAATAATACAACAGTATATAACCATTAAAAACATGTTTAGGAACATGATGCAAACCACGTTACCAAAAAATTTAATTTTTCACTCAAAATTTAATATATTTTGTACGTTTTGGATCATTTTGATGTATTGATGTCAAAAATGATTTTTTTTTTAAAAAAAAAATCATTAATATGCACTTCGGTACAAAAAGTTATTTGAAAAACAATCACTACCACACTGTCAAGCAACCTCTAAATCTTATAGCTTCATCATCTGTTAAAAAAAACAAATAAATTATAGCAATAAAATTTCCCTTGAAAATTATATATAAATATAACATGCTACAAAATTATTTATGAATTGAATTTCACAGCACTCTATAGCATAACAGTCAAGTATACATCGTGTCCGTAATTACGTACATAACATTGTATAAAGATATTTTATAATAATAATAAATAATTTTACTAATTATATTTTATTAAAACAAATTTTATCATCAAACTAAAAACTCAAGATAATTAATATAATTTTTTTTTTAATTTCATCACTGATTACAAAGTGAACTGCAGCACTTCCTCCAAAAATTTTCAAGCTCCACCTCCATCCACTGTAGGCATAATTTTTTGTCACTTTATTATTAGGCCATGGGCATTTTTAATGACAAGACGAGAAAAGGACGGGCGAAAAAGAAGGGCAGAGTGGGGTAGGAGATCTTCGGGGGTGATTTTCCAGGACACGTCATTGACGTTGAGGACTAGTTCTTAAGATTCTCCGGCATATTTGCAGGCCACGTGTTGATCATGGGTAGGGTGAGAAGGACACCAAAAGGTAAGTTTTTGGTACTGTTTCGATATTTTTCTGGAATTGCGGTAAAAATACACTTTTGAATCTATTTTTTTATGGTTTTAGTTTTTTTAGGTGAAATATCAAAAATAAAATTTAAAAAATAAAAATAAATTATTTTAATATATTTTTAAATAAAAAAATAATTTACACCACACCTATTTCCAAATTGTTTAAAAGAGCTAAATTACATGCTTAATGACGTGACGATGGAATCTTTTTGACCAAGCCATTTAAGTAGTGGATTACTATTATTTTTATCCAGGGATCCCTTGACCATTGACTCTACTCTGATCCACTCACCTTATCAAATCGTATATTTCTTGTTTTTCGTTTCTGAAATCGGATTAGTTTAAAAATAAAACATGTTGTCAGGACTTCGGGTAGGATAATCTTTGGAGAATAAAACAATAAATTAGGTTTATAAAAAGAAAACCAAGTAAGAAGAGCACACCAGAGATCATCATCCGACGAATTCCCAGAAATGCTATCGACCAAAGACAGTGACAAAAAGACGTGGATAGCTATCCTTCACTTGCAGCTATCATGGGATTCGGAGTGGCAGAAGCGACGCCTACCAGATGCAAGCAACAGGGGCGCCGAAGATCTTGTTGGGTAGGAACGAATTGAAATAATATCGGAAGAAAAAGAAGATATGCAGGGAGATCAAGCAGTCTCTCAGGCTCCTCCTAGTGGATTGATGCATGTACAGACAAAGGAAGCTTGCAGCAGTTTCATCGAGTCCGCCAGAAAGCAGATCAAACAAGGCGGTGACAGAATTGGCATTATCTTCCACGGGACTTCATTAACCAGAACGAAGTTTATATGCTTTCCACTCAAATAGGCAGGGCAACTTAAGCATGTTGTGAAACCACATCATCAACACCAGAAAATTTCTTTAAAATAATTTCTTAAGAAAAAAATCCAAAACACAATGCTCTGCATATTCCATTCTTCTGATACCCAAGAACAACTAAATTAATAATACCAAAATTTAACGAAGAACTAAAAATGCCTCGAGCAAGCCTAAATCTTTCCTATCTAATTGTGAATTGGGGAAAATGTAATAAACATAATTCTAGCAAAAAAAGATGGCCTAGTTCCTCCCAGCTTGAGCTTGACGGGGACCCCTAGCCCACCCATTCTGATAAACTCTCTTGTTAGCTTCTCCATTGTGTCCGGCGGTGCCCCGAGCTTGACCAGAGACTCCACCCTGATTCTCAAAGTCATTTCTGCCATAGCCACGGCCTCCACCAAAGTTTCCACGGTTCCTAAAATTGTCGTTCCTAAAACCACCCTTTCTTCCAGGGTACCTTTCACCATCAGTTTTGGCTGCAAAAACACCATAGTCAGTTTGTATGTACCCTCCAATTGTTGGGACAAAACACAGACAGCTAAATTATATGGATCAACAACTCATCTTACCATTCTTTCTCTCAATATGTGCTGTTCGAGTGCCAATCGTCACAGTAGAGACCTGAAATAGCACACAATCTCAGACGCGAGCAGAACTTGCAACTTGTGGAAAGTGCATGCCTTAAACATACATTCAAGCATGGATTACCAATAATGAGGTGCCAGCAAGAAAGATTGTAGAAGAGGTTAAGTAACACTACCCCAAGGAGGGTTTCAGATTCAAACTACAACCCAGGGGAGAGCACTACAGATAATGGCAAGACAGGGAGAGAGAACTTTGCATAATGATAATAGAATTTATACTTCTAATTAGTAGTTCATCAAACAAGTGTTGGCAGATAAACATCGTTTGAACAACAGAGGTTATTGAACATAGTTCATAATGTTTAATGACATTATCTGAATGTACCACAAAAACTCCCATCAACAGAGGACCAGTAAAAGTAATTGCATTTGAAATGAACAAATGAAACTGAGACCAGACTTTGGGATATTAACAAAGCAATATAAACTGCCTGCATGGCAGCAAAAGGTTATTGAAGGAACAATCATTTGTACCCTATCCAAAAAAACCCAAAGATAAAGCCACGCAGGAATGTTTCTTCAAACCTCTAAATGTGAAACAGATTCTCTCAACTTCCAGTCATCATAAAATGGCCTCCATAGCATAATCAAGAGTGTGCTTGTTTAGAGACAATAAAGCCCTAAAAGAGTTCTGAATAAAATTGTAAACAAATGCCACTAACATAGAAATTCCAAATTAATAAAATCCAAATATTATAAATAAGTTAGCAAGAGACCTAAATAACAATAAAATCACAGAAATTCTAAACTTAAAATTAATTCTTCCTGTACACCATAATGTAGGATCCAACATTTTAGCAAACAATTTGGAAAGAAAAAGACTTTCTTCCAGAAAAGTTAAAAAAACAGTAATACCTCAAGGGCCTTCTCCACAGAATTAGCTGATTCAAATTCCACGAAGCCAAAACAGTTCTTATCTTGCTGTAGAGAGAAGGGGAACATAAACACACAAATATTGTTTCAGAAGACAATTTTCAACACAAATTTACAAGAATAAACACGAGGCCAACCTTATAACTTCTGACTTGCACACCATTAGGTTTTATAGCCCCAAATTTTGAGAAAGTCTGTATAAGCTCGTCAACAGTAGCATCCATAGGCAAATTTGCAACAAAGATGGAGTAACCCTCAACTGAAACAGGAAAATTGAGCAAAAGAGGTTTAAAGATGCAAGAAAAGCTACAAACTCCATCCAAGTATTAACCCAAACATAAACTAAAAATATATAAAAATAAAAACCTGCAGTACTGTTGTTGTTGATTTCCACAATATTGTTGCTGGGTGGGCGAGGAGAACCTGTTTGATGAGAAGAAGCCATGGGTGGTACAGCTGTACATGACTGTTTCACAGGTTTCACATCTGAAACCCTCCGTTGAAATGGTTGTGTTTTGAGATTCAATGCATTTACCTGAACAAACAAGAACAAAAGAATCAATCATATTCCATACCAATTCTCGTAAAAAATATATATATAGAAGTACTAACAACTGATGCATAAGACTTCTTGGGAGCATCCTCCTGCACACTAGAAGAAACTGCCTCAGAAACTGGGTGAGCATCATTCTGAGTGGCAACGACCTCTTTCTCAACAACAATATCTTTCTCAGAAGTGGGAATCTCCCAATTGTCCAAGGGATGGCCAGATTCTTTAGCTTGAACCCCACCCTCCTCCGAATTGGTTGATACATTGACAGCGACAGTGTGATCAGGAAAGGAAGGTGGCTCTGTAATTACGAAGTTAATAGTAAATATTTGGGCATTAAAGCAACAAAAAAAACAATGAAAACCATACATAAACCTACCAGGGGATGGGGTAACAGGTGTAGGTGGAGCAATATTGTCTGCATCACTAATTTTCTTATTCTCTGATTCTTCCACATATCTAAAAATATCATTCAGAACATAGTATGTCGTCCCATCATCTTGTGGGACCAAGAAGAATGCTTGCGTAAATCTTTTTCTATCACTGTCCTTTCCAGCAAAGAAACCAGTAACTATCACCATCACCGCATTCTCATAAGATTCTTGAGAATCAACAGTCTGTATCTCCACTACACAATTCTTATAGTCAAGAGAAAGTATCAATTTTTTAATTTCCTGCACCCAAAAGAGGTTCCAATTTCTTTGTCAGGGAAGGCCACAGCAAAAGCCAAAGTAACAGATAAAAAAAGGTTAAAACAGTGGTGTAAGCAGGAAAAAATCTAGCCCACAATTGTTTTCGGTGGAAAATAGAATGGCAGAAAGTGGTAGAACCAACATTTTCTCATAGAACTAGCACAAGGTAAAACAATTTAAGAGAACAAAATGAGTATCGAGGGATTAATGGAAAACAATCAAAGCAAAAGAATAGCTTCAGTGTGACTGAGTTTACATGACTAGTGCTGTTATTGCATGCCGAGGAGTTATTAAAGTCAACAAACAAGCTACATAGGTAAACTATAAAATTTTCGTTGCACAGAACTTACTTCTAAAGTTGAAGCAGAAGACACTGAACTATCCAAGCCTGGCCTGCTGATCAGGCTCAAATCATTGTAGAAGTTATGAAGCAGCTCTGGAGACTTGGATAAGGTGTTGTAGTATTGCTCTGCAAAGGCATTCCCCACCACTTTTGGGTTAAGTTTGACGGTAGATTCATCCACCTGTGTTGCCATCTCTGCGGAAATAAACACATACTATTCACTAACGAAGGTTTTAAATCAAAGCCAAGCTAAATTTACATATAAATATAAATGAATGGAGAGTAATAAGTAAAGCAGACAAAAATAAGAAACTCAACATCAAAGAATATTAAGCATGATGCTTGAAATTAGACAGAAAGTGAAATTACAAAACATATACCAGCACAAACATAGCGGCAAACCATAATCGCAAATAAATACTGCATTCACAACAAATGCTAGGCAATCATAGTCCACAACATGAATGACAACGGTTTTCTTAAGAAAAGAAAGAAAGAGGTTACATAAGATCATTAAACCCTAATCCCAATGCGGAACCAATTTCATTATCTCAAAATCTGAACCCTAAACCATATGCTTAAGAAAAGAGAAGAATATGGGGCTTGAAAGTAGAAAGCCCGATTGGCATTATCATTTTAACATCCAATTTATTCAAAAATTGGGTCTTAAACAAGAAATAAGAAACACAATAACACCAACAGCAGATTAGGCCGCAACACTAATCAATATAAGAGAAAGATGATGTTTCTGCATCTTCCAATAAAATACGCAGTACTGTTTTCTACGCGACCAAAGCTAAGATTTTGACTAGTTGTGTTAGGCAAAAAAACAAAAACAAATTCAAAAAACCAAACTTTACAGCCAAAACCAGTCCATCAAATAATTTAAACAAAAATAAAACTAAAAAGAACATAAACAAACATTAGCTAAAACCAAAAAAAAAAAACATTCGATCAAGTCAAACTGTAACCACTCAGATACAAAAAAAAAATCCAGATCTGTATTAACAAAAAACGAAAAAAATAACAGCCAGATCTAAACAAATACAGCAATGCAATCCCCTAATTTAACGATCCTTATGATTTAACCACTCAATGAAACAGCAGATGATCCAAAAACATCACAATCAATCAAACAAAAGCAGGATTAAGTGATTTCTAACCTTGTTAAAACAGCAGTAAACTATCTCTCTCCCTCGCCGCCAAGAGAGATGATGAATAAATCTACTACACTGACTGTGCCTTGCGGCGCTAGATGGTTATTATTATCTCTATAGAGAGGAAGAGAGAGGGACGTAGCGGTGCGGTTGCTGGCGAAGAAAGGTACAAACGGCGAAGAAATCTATACTTTATTAGGGTTGGACTGGTATTTATTTGTCGCTCAGCGGACTTCAACGTATGAAGAAGAAGCCCAACTCTCTCCTTCTCTCTCTCTCTCTCTTTTACCTTTTGTCTTGAGAACGAAGTAGAGGGGGCGCGCGGCGGGTGAGAAATCTTGTATTACGTTGTACTGTTGACTGCCGTGTCCTCCGGTTATTTTTCAAGAGGGGTCCATAAAATAGAAGGTCACGTGAGGTATATTGTGAGATCCAGCGAGTTTGATGGCTGTGATTGAGTTGGGTTGCGTGATTTGACGGTGGTGATTATTGGGCGAATGAGTTGTATTACAGGGAGGGTAGGTACGAGGTGTGGAATCAACGCGTTAAAGGCAAATATGAGAGAGAGAGGTTGCGTGGAAGTTAAGGAGTGTGGTTTATACGTGCGGTCTGCGAGTTGCTGCTCTTTTTTCTACTTCTTTTTGGGAATGCGAATAAATAATGAAATAATTTATATTACGAGCCGAAATTCAGGATTTTTTTTTTTCATACTAGCTCCATTCAAAATTAATTGGAGAAATAAACCAGGAATAGTATAAACTCTATAAAAATACAAATTCAAAATAGTTGCACTACTTTAGTACTTTTAGTAGTGCAATTACAAATGATTGCATAACCTATAATTTTTTTGTTAAATAAATTGAGCTATTAAGTAGTGAAATTCTTTAAAAAAATTAAAAGTTCTAGGATTGTAATGTGAGTAGAACAATTCCTTAAAAAAATTAAAGAATTGCACTGCTTTTTGGAGTGCAATCCCTTAAAATTTAAAAAATTTCGAAGATTATGCAATTTATAACAATAAAACTATTTATTTTTTTAAGGGTTGCCCTAGGAGTGCATCGTCTCAGTAAAAAACACTCTCTTCTCTCTCTCTCCCTCTATTTTATCCATTTCTCCTCTCTTTATCGGTAGGGTTTTTTCATCACCAGACAAAAATTGATGGGTTGCTTTTTTAAGTAGTGTTTGTAAGTGTAATAGCAATTATTTTTTATTTAGAAATATATAAAAATAATATATATTTTATTTTAAAAAAATATTTTTAATATTAATATATTAAAATTAAAGAAAATATAAAACATAATTAAAACTGCAACAACAAATAACCTCGAAGTTGTTTTGACTCCCTTGCTAGACTGATTTGTGGGTGGTTGGTTTGGCTACCTAGCAAGTCCCAACAGCGTTGGCCAAGTCGCGAGTCAATGTTAGTGGGTCCTTCTACCAACATAACTCAAAAATGTTGGGTCTAGCTCTGTAGCCAGTGTTGGGCTCAATTTCCTGCATAACCCAACGCTGCTACGTCCTCCTGTCCTAGCAGCATTGGGTCGCGCTGCCAGCAGGACCCACTGGAACCAGAACCCATCAGCGTTGGACTCTGTTGCTACCAGGACCTATTAGTGTTAGCCGGGTTTATTTCATTCAAAATCCAGGCATGTAATTGGCCTGGAGAAAACCAGTCGACATGCTGGGTCAACCAAGAACTCGGGTGACTCGGCAAAAACTCGGCAAGGATTTTTTTTTTCAAATATGTTTTTTCGCCTACCCAGAGACCATTCCTTTTTATATTTTTCAATTGGTTACCAAGTCATTTCAATGTTCGCTATATAAATACTATAAGAATATTTTATTTTTTCAATGTAGGATTCGAAACCTTTTAGTATATATACCTTTTGTTCATAGTAAAAAAAAATTCTGTTTTTTATAATAAAAAATTGAAATAATCTTCTAAACTTAATTGTTTATAACATATATAACATATATCCAAGTGGATTGTTTTTTAATTTTTTCATATAAAATAATAAAACATCAAATATTTTTTTGAAAATTTTTCCGAGGCCTTGGCCGGGTCTGTTTCATTCAAAATCCGAACCTGCAATTGGGGTGGAGGAAACCAATTGACCCGCTGGGTCAACCCGAAACTTGGGTGACCGGACAAAAAACCGGTAGAGTCCCATTTTTCTTTCAAATTTGTTTTCTCTCGTACTTATAGACCCCTATTTTTTCATATTTTCAGTTAATTATTAACTCATTTCAAAGTTCACTATATAAATACTAAAAGAATGCTTTATTTTTTAAATTTGAGATTTGAAATTCTTTAGTATATATACTCTATGTTCACAAGAAAAAAGTTATGTTTTTTTAATGTGAGATAAAAAAACTATTTTGATTTAAATACTTCAACTTATAAGAATAAGATAATATATTTCTAATGTAAGGTAAAAAAAAATTGAGATAGTTTTTTAAACTTAATTGCTTACAACATGTATAATTTATATCCATATGGATTGTTTCTTTATTTTTTATGTAAAATATTAAAACCTTATTTTTTCTCATTTTTTTCCGTTTTGACCCGAGTTAACCTGTGTAACCCAAGTCTCGACCCCTTGGTCGAGTCAAGCTCTAGGACGGGTTTGATAACTATGGTTGTCATGAAAATATATTCCCTGATTTGTTATATATTGTGAACTACCAAAATGCGTTGAAAAAACCTACGTAGATAATTTTTTATAAAAAATAAACATATTTGACCCGTGATGAAGGGTGATAACAATAAAATTTATTTCAAATTTAATAACTTTAATGACTTTAATAATATTTATGATATCAATAATAATATTAAACTTGTTTGGCCTAAGTTTTTATAATTTTTAACCCATTCAAATAAATTTTACAGTCTTTATTTAATAGTAATAATATTTTTCTTAAAATTTATCAATGATGATAATAGTAATAGTAATTTCTATTTTTACTTTTCAAATCAAATCTATGGTTATTTTTCAATATTAATGATATATTTTTTAAATTTCTTAATTATGATATTAATAATAATAAATATAGTAATAGTTATAATAATAATAATAATAATAATAAAATTAAAATTAAAATTAAAAATATTTATAAAAAAATAATATTAATAATATTAATTATAATAAAAATAACAAGGATGTTTTTTGAATATTTTTTATGGGTCCAAATACAATCAAGGATGTGTTTGTTTACGTGGCTAACAATGATTTTTTAAAAAATAAATATTGTTTTTTAAAGTCATTATTTTTATTTATTTTCTTAATTATTTTGATGAATTGATATTAAAAATAAATTTTAAAAAATAAAAAATATTATTTTAAAATATTTATACATAAAAAAATATTTTTAAAATCAACTCTCATGACGTAAACTAAACCTGAGAGTATTATGATGGGTAATGCGGTCTCCAGGAGGAACACGAGTTCACTTTCTATCTTCCATTCAAGATGCTCATTACAAAAATCATTTGGTAAACAAAGCTCACCTAACACACAGCTTTGAAAATCTGTTACCAGTTCATAGCATAATTCTATCGAGCACAGCGTCTTGGCGGGCAATTCATTGACAAGTTTGACCGGATATGCATTTGTCTGAAGGGAAGAGTTACAGGTGAAGTGCTAGTTACCAGGAAGAGATGTCAAGGCATTCTCTGGCAAACACAGCATTTCCGAGTTCTTTTGAAACGCGGAAGCTTGGCATGCAATAACTACACGTGGTTATAGTTTTCGGTCCTTTTTTTATTTTTTAATTTTAAAAGTGTTTATTATTTATGACAGGAATTAGAAATGAAAACACGCAATATTAATCACACACTTTGAGCATGCGGAAAGATCCACTTTTAAAATATTAGCATCGCCTCTAACCTGACAACAACCCGACAGATGAATTTAAAGGCGGCATGGCGGCGTCTCTCTGCATGCACAAAGATTCACTCTTCTAAAACGAATTCAACCAAGCAATCCCACTTTGATTAAAATAAATAATAAAAAAACACGAGAAAGGTCAACAGCAGAGGAATGCTCTATGCATTAAAAATCATGAACATAAATGGATTTCGAACACTAGAAGAAAAAAATGGTAGTAATCTTAATTTATTTGCACTTCTGCTTGTTCTCAACTTCATTTTCTTTTACTGGATCGTTAGAAATAACCATTATTTGTTTCAATATTCCATTGTTAATAATTAAACTCTTGTTGTCTGACATAAATCCTCATGCAATAGCTTGCATCTCAAAAGCTGGGAGCTTACTCTGAGTCTCAAAGGAACAACTTTTCCATACGTCTCGTGGAAAGTTTTTGAATTTAGGAGACCTTGACCCATCGAACCTGATCTTCGAGGTTGGAGTCCGGGACAACTGTTTAATGGGCTTCTGGAAATAAATCTTTGGAGACTGGGAAAAAACTGTCTTAACAAAATCAAATAACAAGTCCAGGGTAGCTGTTAGTGCATCCCTTCACGCCAGAGCTCCCAGCGAGGATCGAACTCGCGACCTTTCGCTTACGAAGCGAACGCACTACCACTATGCTATGGAAGCCTTTGCCGATGAGGAGATGAATTTTTAATTCCAAAAATGACAGAGAAACTAAAGGAAAATCTCCTAAAACCCTCCAAAACGTATGCCAAGCAAAGAACTACTGCAGGTTGCAAAGCGAGCAAAGCAACGAACATAGTAGGATGTGTGGAATCGCCCTGATTGTGCATGGAATTTGCATCGACTTATCATCATCCATCCTCCTCCATTCTCATAATCCTCCCGAGGCAGTAAGCAAGAATCTCTTAAATATCTTTAATCAACAATAATTTTTATCTTTTTATTTTAAATTTACCTGTGTTTTGATTTTTTGTGCACCAGTTAGATTCGCTTTCTGTAGATGATCTTAAACCAGCTCTTCGGAGACGAGGACCCGACAGCTTAGGCAGCAAGAAGGTTATACTTCAGCATCATAATAAAAATTTGAGCTCTGGCGAGGACCGATCGAGAATTGGTGTCTGTTGTGATCGAGGACGGTAAAATAGAGAACAACCAGTCGTTTTTGCAGAGTTGTTCCAATGGCAAAACTGCTACTCAACTGGGGAATTATGTTGGCGAACTGCAATTTATTGGTGCCACATTGCAGCTGAGGGGACTGAGTCCTATAATTCAGCCATTTAATTTATTGATTCCTCCAGGAAGGCGCTAATTTACAACGGTAAATTTTTTACTTGTGTGCTTCCCCCCCCCCATCATTTCTGTTTTGCACGTTTTGCTGTGTATTTGTTTTAATTTTGAGTCTGATTTAGTGTTGCAATTTTGAAGGGGAAATACTTGGAGGAATTCATGTGGAGAGTGGCAGAAATGATGGTGTAGTTGCCATGCAAACTCTAGCAAAGTGCTGCTCTTGTGATCCCGATGGACACGGAGGCACGTGCTATGTTGCTGGACATGGGTTTAGTTCTGTTCCGATAGTTCTTTCACCTCTCAAGGGTCGTCTCAAGGGTCGTAGGCTATTATCAATTTGCAGGTGATTATTAGAATATGCTTGGTTTTGTTTTGATCAAATATTAAAGTAGGGATAGGTATTCCCCGGAATATTTTTTTTGTTACTATTGTTTGAGCTGAAGTTATGCTTTAATTACCTATGTTCAGGAATTGATTCTATTTATGTAGAATGCATTAAGAGAGCATAGTTTTGAAACCTGGACTGGCCAGGTGGGTCGACCCGGGATCCGGTTGACCTGGACCTGAAACCGGTCCGGATGGAGGTAAAAACTCGCTTGGGAGTTGACCCGGTAAAACCCGATCGACCCGGTAGGTTGACCCGCGCAAACCCGGATGAGACCCGGCCTTATTTTCTTTGGCAACTGTCTTGCTCTTCGTCTCTCCTTCCATGGCAACGGTCTTGTCCAAGGTTTCTCTATACACTGTCTATCATTTTATTTCTCTACACAATAAAAGAAAAAAAAAAAAGGAAAAACAAGTGAAATTGGAGGGCTAATATCAGCAATAGCAGCCTCCTTTTCCTTTTCCCAATCAAATTTTGTTTTTTTTGCTGATGGCCCTTTTAGTTTCTCTCCTTTCTCTTCTTCAAACCCTTCTCCTTCCCCTCAATCTTCTTCGTCTTCTTCTTCTGTACAATCTCAGCCATCCACTTTGCCTATGGCGGGGGGTAATCTAGAGCTCCTAGGAATGGTCACCCACGAACAACACTACTGGGTTTGATCATGAAGCTTTAGAGAGAGGTGCTAAGGTTTTGAGAGAGTAATCCTCTTTCTCTCATGCTAAAAAGGTTAAAAGTTTTCAAGGTGTCCACAAATACAATCTGTATGGGTGCTTTTACTTTTTTGTGTTTTTGGTGGTGGGATTCATGGAAAATTTATGAAAATAGGTTTTCGGGTTTGCTTGTTTACAAATATAGTTTGTAAGGGTGCCAACAAAAAAAATTCACGAAACCCAATAAAATTTTCGTTAGTTTTGCTGGGTTTTTGAATTGGAATTGATTTTTTTTATTGGGTTTTTAATTGGAGGTATTTTTGTAAAATTTCTTACCATATTTTTTTGGTCTTATACAAGAAATGACAGCATCAACGTGGATGGGGTACAATTATACAATTCATGGGATATGACAGGCAAAATTAATTACGTTGCCTAAACTGAAAGTTGCTTTTTGGAACATTTGCTTTAACGAGGAGTTGAAATCCAATAGGGAAAATTTAACGAGGAGTTGAAATCAATCTAAACTGAAAGTTGCTTTTTGGTGCGTTCTGCACCGCGTTACCAGACATATTCTAAATCAGTATAGATACTCTACCAGCAGAAAGTGGGCCGCGTGTCCGGACCCAAAATTAATTGGTCCAGACCGGCCCCAAAGAAAGGGGGGGCCCAAAACGAATTGCGTCCAGACCGGACCCAACAGGTCCTCCTTCTCTCCGCAGATCAGATCCTATTTATACAGGACGCCTAGTAAAAACTTAAAAGAAACAAACGGTGCGTTTTATTGGAGTCTTCGAGCAACGAAGGGTTTAAGAGCTCTACCTCTTCTCGTTTTCAGTGATACTAGGTAGAGATGCCTTCAATGGAGCAGAATGGTCCCAGAAACACAACACAAACTCGAAAACAAAAACCGGTCCTCAAGCTCTCCAATCAACCTCGCTGCGCCGCCGATGCTATTTCCAGGTCCTCTCTCTACGCTTTTTTTTTGTTATGAGTTTGTTTTCAAGTTAGCAAATTAGAGAAAAGAAAAGGATTCAATTTGACTTCCGATCTCGAAATATCTTCAATGAATTTAAATTTTTAGGAGCTAATTGAAGTTATTACCTCCTCTTCTTCTATTTTTGAAATTCTGGCGGAAACCGAAGTGATTTATGTATTGCAATACAGGAGGGAAATAATTAAAAAACAGAGAGAGTCTCTACCGATTGCTTCAGGTGCTTTTTTAATTCCTATATCTTTAGAAATATTTCAGGTTAGATAGAACATATCAATGCTTCTCTCTGACTTTTTTTTTGTCTTTCCTAAAAAACAAATTCACTTCTCCAGTTAAGGAACGACTTGTCCAGGAGGTTAAAAACCATGACGTTTTAATCATCGTTGGTGAAACCGGAAGCGGAAAAACAACTCGTAAGTTATTTAATTTTGCAGTACTATTATTTGTTGATGTGAGTCTAAATCTCTTATCAATTGAATTTATTTATTTTTGATTTGTAGAGTTGCCTCAGTTTCTATTTAATGCTGGGTTCTGTCCCAATGGAAAAGTTATTGGGATAACACAACCTAGGCGTGTGGCGGCTGTAACGGTTGCTAAAAGAGTTGCAGAGGAATGTGGTGTTGAGTTGGGTCTAAAGGTTGGATATTCCATCAGATTTGATGATAAGACTTCCAGCTCAACAAGGATCAAGTACATGACCGATGGATTGTTGCTGAGGTAACCACTAAGTCTGCTCAATTTTAGGTCCTTTGTTGTTAAAAATGCTGTATTGTTTCATTTTTATGGAGCTTTCTAATAAAGTCTTGTACTCTTTGATAGTTTGTGTAGATATTGTAAGGGTTAGGGTTAAAGGTGCTGCTTGCTGTGTCCTATTGATTGCTGATACTGGTTCATTTTGTCATGTGAAGGAGTCAGTGTTCGTAGAATGATCTGGTCAGAGATTTTTTAATATTTTCTTATTCATTTGTAAATGGGGCAATTGCAAACATTATGTAATGGGAGAGAGGAATGATGAATCTGTAGGCTGAACATCACAAAGATAGTAGATTTCAGATCGCTGCAATATGAATGAGCTGATGTAATTCTTGATGCACTTACAGGGAAGCATTATTGGATCCATATCTCTCGAGGTATTCAGTAATAATTGTTGATGAAGCTCACGAGAGAACTGTCCACACCGATGTGTTACTGGGCTTGCTGAAAAATGTGCAGAGAGCAAGGTTGAAATCTGTCATTGACCATGCTGTTGTCAATAATAAGAAGGCCAGCAATGGTATAACGAAGGAGAATGAAAAAGGAGCCGAATGCACCAATTTTCTCAAGCAGTGCCAAAGGAAATTTCCTCCATTGAAGTTAATAATCATGTCTGCCAGTTTGGATGCACGTCTTTTCTCAGAGTACTTTGGTGGTGCCAGAGCTGTTCATGTTGAAGGCCGTCAGCATCATGTGGATATATTTTATACACTTCATGCTGAGACAGATTATGTAGATGCAGCCTTGATTACCATATTCCAGGTCATTATCCATCAACCTTCATTATCTTTTAAAGTTTTGCAGTTCTGAGACTTTGCATTCAAGCTTTTTGACTTTCACTTTTGACCACCAAAATTTTCAAATTGTCAAACCTTTTAATGTCTCCATTTTTTTCATATTCAACTCAGTTTTTCATGTTTGTTGGTGCCACATGTATTGCTGAAATCAAGTTCTTCGGTTCTATTCTAGAATAGTTCTATGTGGAAGATGGAAATCAATTTTGTTCCAACTTCTCACAAAAAAATTAAAAAATTCCTTTTCCCTCAATTGACCCGAGTGTGATTGATTTGTAAACTAACACTCGAATGCTACAAATGGTCCTTGGACCATTATGATTTTCTTTCACAAATATTTAAGTTCATTGTGCAGTTTTTTTTATATTGCTACTACTAATTGTGCTAGATCCACTTGGAGGAGGGCCCAGGTGATATTCTCGTGTTCCTAACTGGGCAAGAAGAGATTGAAGGTGTTGAGAGACTTGTACAGGAGCAACTTCAAAAGTTACCAGAAGAAAGTCGAAAGTTGGTAACTGTTCCAATATTTTCATCTCTTCCATCAGAACAGCAAATGCGAGTTTTCATGCCAGCTCCAGCTGGACATCGTAAGGTAGCTTAATGATATTTGTGAGCTATCCTCTATATAGCATTTGAATTGGTGGCACTTGGAATTGACAGCCACAGTGATGATAATAATATGAAGTTTACTGGCATCATCTCTGAAAAAAAAATAAATGAGATGCATGATTCTTAGTGGCTGGTTATGTTAACTGGTAAACATAATTATTTTTTATATATCCATTATAATTCATCTCTACACACATACGGAAATTGATGTACAGTGAATCGATACAGATAATTCATATGTAACACAGTATTTCTAGATGCTTTCAATCTCTATGCTACACATTAATGGATTTAATATTTTATCTGTGCCTTAAACTCTGATTTGATTTCCGCGTGATCATTCAGTATTCTTAATCATAGCACTTTGTAGGTGATATTGGCAACAAATATTGCTGAGACATCAGTGACTATACCTGGAATCAAATATGTTATAGATCCTGGATTCATAAAAGCACGTTCTTACGATCCGGTCAAAGGGATGGAATCATTGATAATTATTCCAACATCGAAAGCCCAGGCTCTTCAAAGGAGGTAGGCAATGCTGAATTATGCTTGGGTGAAACAGAGACTAATACAAAGGCTATTCAGTTTGAGTTTAGTGATCAACTTTCAACGAGATTTAATTCGGTTCTAGTTACTAGATTCCTCTTAAATTTGTATGATTCACTTTCTGTTAACAAATTGTTACCTGTAATCCAGCCTGCCTATACATAAGCTTGTTTATAACATCCGAGTGATTTTCTTTCATGGTTATTTTGACTATGAAACTATCCATGCTCTGTTATAACCATCTCCTTGGATTTTTTATTTTGGTCCTATGCCATTGGGTGCATCGCCCCATATGTGCGTGTGCCATCTTTTACATGAATTTGCATGTTTGAAGCTTAGAATTGGTTGAATGCATTAATTATCTAAACAGTTAGAAATAGATGTTTGTTTTCTTTTGTTTATTTAGTTTTCATTGAACATTATTTCACACACACACCGTCTCCATCAAATGGTATTTTTGATCAAATAATAATCAAGATTGACAAACATTTTGTTACTGCAGTGGACGTGCAGGCCGTGAAGGACCAGGGAAGTGCTTTCGACTCTACCCAGAGAGTGAATTTGAGAAGCTTGAGGATTCAACAAAGCCAGAGATCAAACGATGCAACCTCTCTAATGTTATTTTGCAGCTCAAGGCTCTAGGCGTTGATGATATTATAGGATTTGATTTCCTGGAAAAACCATCAAGGTGAATCTTCAGATTTTTTTTCACAGTTCCATTGATTTGGCACGCCATTCTCGTTCTGCATGTATTGCTAGTAGCAGATGATTGTAGATTAGTTACCATCATTAAGATTTTAACCTAGACGGAAATTCCCCGCATGTTTTTCTGCTTGACTATGGCCATGTCTTTCTTTCAATAAAGATTTAGTTTAGCCACTTTCTCATGCCATCCCCTTCAGCCTCCTCTTAGGGGCTTCTTCTGGTGTTTATTGCATCTTCAAGTCTCCTTCAGTTGAACTTGAATTCAGCCCATATTTACTGGTAGAGCCTGAGGTCAAGTTACCTATTGATTTGTATTGTATAGTATAGTATAAATAACCATTTGGGAATATACCTAACATTTTTAAGATGTTAAAAACTTCACAAATTGATTGTTTTGCTGGTCTAGATGCTGGGTGTTGGATGTTATAATTGGGTTAATCCAGGCTGGCTGGCCATCTATTTGTGTATAGTGAGGGTAAGAGATAATATTCTTGTTTGGTTCATGCCTGTGGTAGATGACCTTATTTATTGATGTTTATCTGGCTTGTAATTACTGAAGCTGTCTGGTTGAATAGAGTTGTTTCCTATGTACTGTCTCAAGGGACCTACATTTTTTAAACAGATCAGTAATCCTTTGTTACTGAATGTAACAGGGCAGCTATTCAAAAATCGTTGGAGGAGCTGTTTCTGCTGGGTGCTTTGACAGATGACTGTAAGTTGTCGGATCCTGTTGGGCATCAAATGGCTCGGCTTCCCTTAGACCCTATTTATTCCAAAGCTCTCATCCTTGCTAGTCAGTTCAACTGCTTGGAAGAAATGTTGATAGCTGTTTCAATGCTCTCTGTGGAATCTATTTTTTATAATCCTCGTGAGAAGTCAGAAGAGGTATGTGGTTTTCAATTGCATATTATATGTTTCTACGATGAATAGTGATTGGACAGAGTTCCTCGTCCGTATTAAGTCAAATGCTAAGTTATTCACCATGGCATCCAACAATAACTTTGTTCATATCATTGTCTGGCGTTGTCTAGCTAAGTTATCATTGATGAGTGTACTAAAAACTGGCCAAGAATTAGCTATTATGTGGACAGAGTCAATGGGAGACTAGGTGTTCAGGGAATGACTGGAACACTGATCTAGGCAGTTTTCAAGAGTGCGGATGACCTGATGAGAATTTTTATTTTTTTTATTTCTTTCTACTTTTTTCTTTATATACATATATTTTCTGGGTTCTAAATGTTCCAGCACTTCTGATTTCTGTATGATATGTTATTCATTGCTAAAGGACTGTTGCAGTTTCTGAATCTCTTCAAACATTGTCAATATGATGTTAGGACTGGCTTTTTTCTATTCTTGCATTATATTGTGCTACCTACCCGAACCTGGTAAAACCTTATGTTAAAAAGCATTTTTTCTCTCTCTCTTGGCAGGCAAAAACTGCAAAGAAGTGTTTTGCAAGTCCAGATGGTGACCACCTTACTTTGATTAATGTTTATCGCGCTGCTGATGAACTTTTACAGAAGAGAAGGATGGAGCTTGGTATAGAAAAAAATGAGAAAAATATTAAAGGAAAAAATGAAAAGATACTGAGAAAATGGTGCAGGGAAAATTTTATTAATAGTCGCTCATTGAGGCATGCTTGTGACATTCACAGGTTGTTTACCCTTTTTCTTCCTCTTTTCCCTTAGGTTACTTTACTTTCTGGTAGGATTCACTTATAAATTTTAATTTCAATATGGATTCCATGTTCAAGAAATTCTTGAGACTTGACCTATTGTGATCTTTATTAGCTAGCAATCTTGATTTAAGAGGTCATTTTCCACTGCAGTCAGATTAGAGGACATGTTGAACAGATGGGTCTTCCTATTTCTTCTTGTGGAGATGACACTCTTCAATTCCGTAGATGCCTTGCTGCTTCATTTTTCCTTAATGCAGCTTTGAAGCAACCCGAGGGAACATACAGGTATTATATTTCTCTATATAAGCTCAGACATCCATTTGCATGTTCCTTCAGGATTCTTTCGCATTTCTATTATTCTCCCTTGTTAACAAGTCTTTGGCGAGTTGGTCATGGCATCCAACCTTCTCTTGAAATCCCTTTTCATTTTATGTCTCGCTTTCCATTCTCCTACATCAAGACCCTCAAATTTGCTGAAATGAATGGCAGGGCTTTAGCAAGTGGTCAAGTAGTGCAGATCCACCCTACTTCTGTGTTGCACCAGTCAAAGGTGGAGTGTGTAATTTTTGATGAACTAGTCCAAACAAGTCAGAAGTACATTCGCAACACAACTAGAATTGATTATTTGTGGTTGACTGAGCTTGCTCCTCACTATTATGCAATGCAGGGTTAAAGTTTTGGTATGAACTCTATCAACTAATATTTTACTTGCCTTCTCATCTTGTTTGGTCATTTGATGTAATGCTATTGCTAGATGCAGCTAAGAGTTCTATCCCCGAGTCTTTTGCACTTATCAACTTATGGCCTGATTTTCATACTGTAGCTGGGAAATAGCAACTAGAGGAGGATCGCTGGAACTCATGTTTGAGGAGAAGTGGCTCTATGTTTTTTTGTTGATAGGTTGCATTCACAAGTTGGACTTTATAATAAAGTCTTTTCCGAGTCTATGCATTTCAGCATTGCTTGACCAGATGACTTGAATTTTGGAGGGCTTCTACACCATGCATGTCCCGTTAGTTTCCATCTGCAATGTTCTGGCTTTTCTCTTTCAGCAAGGATCTCTTCGAAGAGGTGGTTGTCAGTTCTTGATGGTGAACATTTGGGAAAGTTGCTGCTTCAGTCGTCCTTTATTAACTTATGGATTCATATGTGAAAGCCTGACTGTTGGAAACAGCATCTAAACAGACGTGGCTAAATTTGTGGCTGGTTTTTCATCTAAATGTGGGCCGGGGAGAGGCGTTGGCGGCCATGAGGAGTGCAGTTTTGATCCCCAAGCAAGTCAGAAAGTAAAGGTTTAGTTATTCTTTGTATTATTTAATGAAGCCAAATATATCACCAAATGGCCACTGTATACTGGCGCTCACAACTCAAAAGGCCACCCTGGTGGCCTTGTATCTTAAACGAAACAACTTTTCTTTTCATAAATGATAATTTATCCATGGATCTGCAAATAGTTTGGAAATTCTAGGCAATTGATTGAATTGCTCATCGTATTTTAGTTTCTCAGCACCACATAGTCTTTACACAAGGAGCCTCTAGTTGGCAAACCCTGTTCGTGAAATCTCCGGCACTGGACGTGAAAACCACTCTCGTTTGTGAATTTCTGGGAAGTATTCATACAGCCTAAATGGTGTTATTCAACCAGCAAGGTAGCTGGTAAAAAGTTCAAAATGATCTTATTCTTGCCGTTTCTTTTTTCCTTCAATAAATAATCTTTCTTGGTGTTTTTGTTGGACAATGATTTACAATGACACACCTCTCCAGTCTTGGCCAAAATTCTTGTTTGCAGTCTCTTTGTATATATAAAAACAAAGTCATGTGTTTTAAAATTCATTCCTATCACTAAACATATTTTTTTAAAAAAAAATTCAAAGGGTAAGGTCTCCTCTCTAGATATATCTAAGGAAGGATCAAATTGTCAATGTCATTTCTTTCAGTTAGTTTTTTCATTATATACTAAAAGTTGTTCTGGTCACCGGCCCCTTCTCTAACAATGGAACACCCTTCACAGTAAGGAGCAACGTGAGCTCAACTATGACATAAAACGTTGTGTGCAGCAATTATCCTACACGCATGGGTGTGCCTGTTGTGTTTGTATATATGTGCGAGTAACTCATCCACGCAAAAAAGAGAAAGAAAAAGAAGAAGGTGAAATAGGGAGGAATGGGAAATGCATTAGGATGCATCTCAACGGAAGGGGTGAGAGAAAAAACCTCTAAACATGAGTTAAACCTTCCACCTTTGCTAGCCTCTTTCAAAGGAAGAGCTGGCCTCCTGTCTTCACTCTCTTCTTCAGAGAATAAAAAGAAGAAGGCAGTGAGCTTTGATGGCCAGCTTGATGAGCAAGCTCTTGCTGCAGCTTTGCTCTTTAACCATCATCAAAGAAATAATGGTAATTCTCTTCCATTTCCTAGATCCCAATCTGTAGTACATCCTTCTTCAGGTTCAAAGAAGCATGGTCTTACAAGGAGTTCAAGTTCCAGGCCACGGTCTCATTCCGACTCTCTGTTAAAAAGGCCTGACCAGCTAGTTAACCAGGTTGCTGTTATCTTCTTCTTCTTCTTTTAAATTAATGGTAAAAAATATTTGATACATGAACATATAATGAGTTTCAAATTCTCCTTTCATATATTTTCCATTTGATCTCCAATTAATGATTAAACTACTTATGTGCATGATCATGAAACCATGCTAATGATGTTCTTGGTCCTTGGAAGTTTGAAGAGGCAACAACTTAAAGGGAAAGTACTGCCGGACTAATTAGCATTGGTGGTTAAAATTCAATTTTTTTATCAGTAGTTCCAGTAGATTTTTCTTATGAATATAGTTCCTGTACATGAGCTTTATAACGACAAATTAACATGACTTTGAATGGTAATAGGCCCCTCGTCGAACATTCTTTTGTGCTTCAACTCCATACGTTCTACGAATAGTACTGGTTAATTGGGTTCGCCAAGTCTTGTTTCCCACATGGACCTGCCCCTGCCAGTAGCTTGGACGACCTTCTCAGCTTCTCTACTAAAAATCATGGGTTTAATATTCAAATTAGATCGCCATTTAAAACTTCCAGGCATCTCTTCATTTTTTACCATATTTTTCCTTTGAATTCAAGTATCATTATAAGAATACAATCTTAACAGGTCAAATTCATATCAGGCTGGGTTATTTTCTATTGGATGTAGAGTTACTGTTACTTTTATGAAAGCACCTCGTTAGAATTGAGTCCCTTGCCACACTTTTCCATTTTAGCAAAAAGATTACCGTTGACCTGGACTTTAAAATCTCGATAACACTTTCTACTAATTATACTGACTATTCGTTTTTTATCTGGTAGGATCTTGAAACGAACCGTGTTGTTCTCGTTCATGGAGGTGGTTTTGGTGCATGGTGTTGGTATAAAACTATTGCCCTTCTAGAGGAAGCTGGCTTTAAAGCTGATGCAGTGGACTTAACAGGCTCTGGCATCCATTATTCTGATACAAACGGCATTAGAAATCTTGCCGAATATGTAAAGCCACTTTCTGATATTTTTTACAAGCTCGGTGAAGGAGAGAAGGTTTGAGCTCTCCCTTTTAACTAAATGATGATTTATTTAAGAGACTGTTATAATTAAGTTCTTCTGTCTAAAAATGCAGGTGATTTTGGTGGGTCATGATCTTGGGGGTGCTTGTATTTCATATGTGATGGAGCTGTTTCCATCTAAAATTGCTAAAGCTGTTTTCATTGCTGCAACAATGCTGTCTAGTGGGCAGAGTGCCCTTGATATATTTTCTCAACAGGTTTACCCTCTATTTTATACAACAACTGGAAAAGGCACGGCTTATAGGATGACATTAAACTGATCAAATTAAGCAATTCTGGTCCATTAATAATCATGACAGCATTGTTCTCTCCTTCACATTCTCTGACTCTCGAGGCCTATGAGTTTTCCTCCCAAGTAATATGCACCTCTCAGGTCCTTTTTTATTCTCTTATCCTTTGGCTGTTCCATCTTGCTGTCTTTCCCTGAACCTCATCTGGCCATGAAAATATAATAAAGAATCTATTTCCCAAGATTATATGATATACAGCTGCTACCCATGGAGAACCAGTGCTTTAGTGATTCCTTATAAACGATGTTTGTTCACAATTAGTGTTGTGATACATTTTTTGATATTAAGCAAGAATATACCTTCATGTCTTGATAGTAATTCAATCACAACCTTGACTATGCGGACCATATATCACTGCTGCGGTCACAGGTATTGATTCACCAAAAAACATAGCCCAGTTGCTTGCTTCCAAGTGAATGAAGTTAGGCAGTAGTTGGTAGATATTTATCTGGCCAAACCCTCTGATGTACGTTGGTTATTAACCCAGCCCCAAAAATTGTAGCGTTGCATTAGATTGTGCAATATTGGTAGAAGCTATTAAAGAATATACGCTGGCAATTGCTGCTTGCCAGAACTAGGAACCATGAGTGCCTTCTAGCTGTACTATTTTTAAGAGAACAAAAATAGAGTCTAGATTAAGTCATGAAGTGCATTAGGAACGGTGCAATGAGTTAATGACACTGGCTCACTTTTGAACTAACAATACTATATCATTCAATGCCTATCTCAGACAGGTTTCAGTGACCTGATAAGACAACCTCAGACATTTATATATGCCAATGGAAAGGATAACCCTCCGACTGCTATTGTCATTGACAAAGCATTGTTAAGAGACTCGTGGTTCAACCAGAGTTCCACCAAGGTATGTATAGTTCCTTATATATCCAAAAAATTACATCTCTGGTTTAGCGACTGGAATTTCAACGATGAGGGTTTTATGTGTACCAGGATGTAGCATTAGCATCAGTATCGATGAGGCCAATCCCATTTGCACCGGTTGTAGAGAAGCTCTTTCTTTCAAGCAACAACTACGGCTCCATTCAAAGGTTTTACATTAAAACTCGAGGAGATTGTGCCCTGCATGTTCCTCTACAGGAGTCTATGATAAAATCAAATCCACCAACACAAGTTTTCGAGCTTAAGGGCTCTGATCATGCACCATTTTTTTCGAAGCCCCAGGCGCTGCATAAGATACTAGTCGAGATATCACAAGTTCCATCAAAGGATATCTAAAAGTATCTAAATTCGCATTATATTAAGGCTGCGGGAAGACATGTACATTGGAGCAGCTGGTTCGGATATGGAGAATTTGGCATGGTTCGTTTATGCCATACGTGGTCAAGTTAACCATCCAAGAAATTGTTAAAGAACATGTGCATGCACATGCCAGCAAGCGTTCCCCATGTGTAATACAGAGCACTAGCTATGTTAGGAGCGGTGTGTATATTTTTATTTTTTATAAAAAATTATTTATGTAAATTTTTTAATGTATTTTAATAGTTCAAAAGATATAATAAATCAAAAAATATATTTCATGACAAGTTATCAAACCCGACTTAGAGGTTGACTTGGCTAAGGGATCGGGTCCTGAGTTACACGAATTAACTCAGGTCAAACCGGAGAAATTAAAAAAAATATTTGATATTTTAATATTTTATATAAAAAATCAAAAAATTATCAGTGCAAATATAAACTATACATGTTGTAAACAATTAAGTTTAAAAGATTACCTCAAAATATTTTTTTATCCCATATTGAAAAGATATTATCTTATTCTTCTAAGTTGAAGTATTTAAACAAAAATTTTTTTTATCCCACATTAAAAAAACATAATTTTTTTCCTGTGAACATAAATGATACATACTAAAGGGTTTCAAATCCCACATTGAAAAAATAAAATATTCTTGTAGTATTTATATAGTAAATTTTGAAATGAATTAGTAATCAACTGAAAAAAATAAAACAAAAGGTTTCTTGGTAGGAGAAAAAAAAGAGGATTCTATCGGATTTTTATTACGTTGCCCTAGTTTTGGGTTGACCCGGCGGGTAGATCCTATTGTTAAATGGGGTTGGCAACAGGACCCACCACTGCTAGGTCCTGGTGACAGCAGAGTCTAATTTTAGTGGGTATCGCTTGAAGCTTTGGGTCAACCAATGCTGATTCTTGCTGACAACAATACTCATTATAAATGGGTCATGCTCATTGCTTTGGGCCTATCGCTGCTGGGTTTCAGGGAGCAGGGTCCAATTTCAGTGGGTCCTGTTTTAACTGGGCCCACCGTTGCTTGGTCCTAGTGGGGCATGGCCAAACTTCAGTGAGCCCTGCTACAGCTGAGCTCATCACTTATGAGCTCTACGGGGCACTTATATACACTATTATTGGGTTTGACATTACTGCCAGACCTAATGAATTTGGGTCTTAACAGACCATACTGTGATACTAAGATATTTTTGGATACCAACATGAAGCTAAGATATTTTTTAATATTATAATCATATAAAAAAAATTAAAATAAATTATCTACTCTAAATTTCAATAAACATATCATGTAAGGATTAAACTAAAAAAAATCAATAACAAAAAAAAATCAAAAAAAAAACCAACACTGTAATGATGGATGCGAGGAAACATTCTTCACCCCCCACCTTTTAACTTTAGTTATAATATTCAATTTTTTTAAAAAAAGTCTTTTATAAAATTATTCAAACCTAAATAATAACTTATACATCATAAGAAAGCTGAGCATCATTTGTTTTTTTAAAAATAAAACGTCCACTTACATAAAGAAAAGAAAAAGTAATAAACAGGGGCCTATCAATATTTAAATTTTGTCTATTAGTTCAAAAATCGAAACGTTTATCCAGAGTCTATAAATATAACGTTTTCCTATCGCTTTCTCCACCTCACTCTTTCAGCAGTTACATTACTGTCTGAGCTGCAGCTCATCTCTCTCTCCGCAGATCAGATCCAAATCGTTCAAAGGTATCTCCGCGAAACCCTAACTCTTTAGATCTCAGATTTACTTACTTACAGAATCGATGCTGCCAAGTTTTCCTTTTTAACCACTCTCACTTTGATGCCATGTTATTCTCTTCTCTAATTTTGAAAATTCACTTGTTGATTGGTTGATAATTGAGTTGTTTTGTTAAGATCTGCTATTTTTCTTGGCTTTTGATTCAGGCATTTCTCTTGTTTTAGCTGGCTTCCGTATCACTGTATTTAAAAAAAAAAATCGAAATTTTGGATAGGATTTTATGGTCTGTGGTGTTATTCAACCCGAATTTTGGGGGATCTAGATTGATATAAATCACTACACATTGGTGTTGAATTGTTTGTGATTTCTGCTTTCATTTAAGTTTTGGGTCTGGTTGTTGATTTGTGAGGTGTGCATATGCATAATTCTTGTTTGTTTTTTTTGTTTTGGGTTTTCTTGCGCACTCTAGTTTCATCGTGTATTTATGTGTGGTAAGCAATCGCGTTTGTTATGACGTGAGTGTTAGCTAGCTACCTAGGAAGGGATTAGGAGGGGGGGGGTATATAAACAGGAATGCATAAATAATTGAAGTATGGTGTTTGTTTGTTTAAAAGAGTGATGGTGAACTTGTTGATTTCAACTGGCAATTTGGAAATTGGTTAATGGGTCTCTAGATGTTTTAAGTTACCAGGCTGCGATCAGAGTAGGTGATGTGGGTTATTCATAATGCTTTTGTTATCATTCTTTTTCCTTATTGTGACACATGCCATTTCCCAGAATTTATCTTCTTTTTTATTTTCATTCTTTATTCATTTTGGTGTTTTGCTTTTGTTTTGGGCTTGGGAAACAGGGTTTAAATTTCCTTCTGTAAAGTTTAGATATGGGTCGTGGAGTTAGCGCTGGTGGAGGGCAGAGTTCATTGGGCTATCTGTTTGGGAGTGGAGAGGCTCCAAAACCTGGCACAAACAATGCCCAAGCTGCTCCAAGCGAGAGCCTGCCTGCAAATAATCCGCCTCCTTCCAAACCCGCTGCAGCTCCTCAGCCAGCAGATATCAATAAGCAGGTTCCTGCTGGTATCAACAGTACTTCTACAAACAACTATTTGAGGGCAGATGGTCAGAACACTGGCAACTTCATCACGGTATGATTCTCCAAACCTTTGCTCTTGGTCCAATTGTATCAGTTGTCCATACTGGTTTGGGTGGATAGAACTTGCTCAGATTCATGACATGCCACTGTTCTCTGTGATGAGATCTCTAAAAGATTCATCTGTCTTCTGGAAATGGGTAGGCAATATCCTGTGAATGATTAGGAACTATCTCAGAGGCATAAATATTCGAGGAAGGATGCCATTGTCCTTGTAACTACCAAGCTGCATTTTTGTCGCCCAAGAAGAATGAATAATACTTCTGGGTCATGTTCCAGCTGGGTGATTTTTTTGTGGTTTTCCATGCCTCCTTTAGATGTCCCTGGCAGTCAGAATACCTCTGCATTGATTGAAGATAGGGCTCCTATTCTTAGCCCTAGGCATATCCAAGCTTATGAAAGCATTTCTCTGTCTCTGTCTCGGTGTAAATGCATGGGTTATAGTATAATGGGTAACTAGATATTGTTCATGGTTTACAATGTACAAGGCTTGAGAAATAGATACTCATACAAGCCGTCCCTGTAAAATAGGGACCCAGAAGCGGCTAGATGGGTAGGATAGAGGCAGTTAACCATTTGTTTCGAGGTTGGGTGTGGATTCCTAGAGTGAGGTAACATAGGAGCTGAGCAAGAACTACTTCCAATTATGCTCTTGGCATTCTGCATTTCCAATCTACATGTTTCTGACCAATGTTAGCTACATGTATTCTTCTGGTTTCATTTGAACTAGATTCAATGGGTACATTATGAAAGTTGAAAGAAGGCGGAGTTGAACTACATGATTTGCTATTACTAAAATAAACTACGGTGCTCTAAAAACTATTTCTGGAATTTGCTTTAAACAGCCAATTAAGCTACTTGCTCAATTTCTTTATAACTGAATTGTATTTCATGAAAGACAAAATGGTTGTTTCTTGTAGTTGTTATTAACAACCTAAAATCTGTTTCTTTGGTTCAGGATCGACCTTCAACCAAGGTCCATGCTGCTCCTGGTGGTGGATCTTCTTTGGGATACCTCTTTGGTGGTGGTAGCAACTGACACATGCCATCATGCCTTCATATGGAGAGTTCTGTTTGTCAAATCTTTGTGAACCTGTAGTTTGAATCAAACCATGCTTTCATCTTCAATATAATCCATGCAAATTTGTGGGATCCTATGGTGTAATATATAGGTGTTATCTTTGTTGTTTCAACTATTCAATCAAGATCGTGGGATTTAGATGCCTGGGCATCTGTATGTTTCTAATACCCCAGCCAGTGTTTTTTTTTTTATAATCTCTCTCCCACTTCCTTTACTGGTCTTTTTTGTTGTTTCTTTTGGATTACTAGAACAGTGCCAACGTATTCCTCTGATAGCTCCAGGCATCATACCAAGTGTTGCGAGGGGGTATGGTTCGTGCAAAGCATTGGTGGGACGAATCTCAATTTAAGCGTGTCCTTATTGACAATGGAATAATAAAATTATAAGGTGAGAAGAACATTAAAACTTGAGAGCAGTTGGCTCTATTATTGGCCTCTCTTGATGCAATGGACGACAACTGCCGCTCGTGGGCAATGAGAACAAATTGTCAGAAGCAGAACATATCACTCCCAGGTTTGCAGTGCCTGTTGCCAATAAGTAATCTAAATTCTTGTAAAAACAAGACCGAACATGCGATAACTAACATCAGACAATACCAATCCATGTTAGAATCCAATCATCTCTCCAAATCTTGAATTCCGTGAGATTTTGTTAAAAAATAAAAGGGAGAAGAGTTCCATGAATTCAGTTGATGAGACCCCCCTGGTCTAATATTAAGTTGCATTTGTATTTGGTCAAGAAAACGGTGCATTTCTTTGGGTTTTCACTTGCCTAAGAAAGCGTGCATGTTCTACAATGCTTAAAGATGTCCTTTATGAGTTTTTGGGGGGAAAGACGAAGATACTGGAGAAGCCTTTCGCTGTGAATCTCGTTTTATTATCCCAAAAAACCTCCTTCTGTACATCTTCTCGCATACACACACTGTTACACAGCGAGGTGGTTGTAAGAAAGATGCATTAACCCTCCACCCAAGCACCTGCAAATGCTGCGGGTCAAGGCACATTTTGGTTCGGGGCAGCAGGAGCGGGATTTATACCCCATTTTCTGCGGACATCCTCCAAATCCTCTTGAAAGTGCTTCTCATAATACACACACATGAGATCTGTGCTCTGCATACCAGCTCGAATGGCCCATGGGAAGTAATGCTGGAAGAACAATTTCCTCTGCTTCTCCGTAAATCTAACTGTGCCTCCCACAACAGACATCAGGCACATTGGAAGGTACATTTGCTCGAATTCAATCACCTTGAGCGCTGACTCGCCGATTAAGTTAGTGGGCAGGCCAAAAAGGGTGTGCCAGAAATCATGCACCTCACGGGCTCGCATTGCAACATATGCCAGCTCTTCCGTTTCCATGAATCGCACTGGTGGACGGTCATCTGGGGAAAAGTTCCTGGATCCCATGAATCTTGCATAGGCAGCACCAAATGTATTAGCTGGCAAATCCCATGCATGCCCCACTTGAGCAGATATGACACGAGGTCTCTCCAAGAGAACTGCCTATCATTCAAAATGATAATAAAAAAGAAAAAGAAAAAAAAGGAGTGAGGTGGGTTCTTTATGATGTAATACAAAGTTCGATCATTAGGTGCCCGCCTGTTCATCCATTTGAAAGTAGTCACGGTCATAACAAAAGAAGATATAAAAAAGAAATTTAATCCCATAAGACTTGCAAAGCTACATTCATTTTTCACCCATGACATGCTTCCCTAAAAGCTTTTTAAAAGAAATCACTTGGATCTTCATGATAAATGGAGAGCCCAGAATCCTGTCAAATTCAGTTTGCCTGACAATATATATGTATTAATTGGCATAAAAAGAGTTTCGGCCATGAATAATTCACAACTAAACAAGATTGGATCGCACAATAATGTGTTCAGGATTTTACTGATTAATAATTTAATTGAGTAATTATAAACTACTACTACCAAGGAAACAGATGGTGAATAAAAATGAAATGTGGGCGGGAAAAAAAGGAGACTCACTCTTCCTTCAGGGCTCTTTTTCATTCTCTCAACAACTCTTTCAAAAGCAGGTTTTCCAGTTGTTTCTCCAAGCGCCGCTATCAAATCCGCCCTTCGTGGATCTAACAACGCACCCACAGCGGAACCAACCGCAACCGCCGCCTGTTGCCACCTATTCAGCCGGATTTTACCTCCTCCTATCATTGCTTGCTATTCTCCCAGATACAAAATATATACACTTTACTCTTCACGCAGGTATGAAAAGAGAGAGGGGAAACGAGGATGGGGAAGACCGAAGACGGTGGTTTTCTTTAACTAGAGGTGGATCAAAGAAGAGGGAGTGGGCCTTCCTGGATTTTCTTCCAAGCCCAGGAGCGGGCTTTTTTATTTATTTATTTTGATTGCCTGCATGTTCTTGGACTTTCCTCGTGCGGATACACACACTTTAATCCTTTCGCACCTTCTACTCTTCTTGCATTTTGTGATCGTTTCTTTCTTCTCTCTTTTCAACATTATTGTATTGTTTTTTCAACAGAGTTCTCTGTCATATCCTAGAATATAGTTTCATTACATTCACGCTGAATTTCAATTGCAATTAAGTAGTATTTTTTTTTATTTTTTAATTTGAATGTTCGGCCAGGTTTACATATATTTTGATTAATTTTTTTTAAAATTAATAATTAGATAATTTGAAAGGATAAGTTTTCAATGAACATGAATTAAACAGTATTATTAATAATTTGAAAGGATATATTCGACTTCGAGCTAAAGAAGTTCAAGAAATAATTCTCAAGAGGTAGGAACGAGTATCTGGAAGTGTCTCGAAGCAAACGATAAGATATATTATAGTCCCTGTAATTTAAAATGTCACCCCGGCACCTATAGTTTTGACTGCTTAATATATTAAGGTCCTTGGAATTGCGAGCCGGTGTTGGTGGTGGGTTTGGAATGTCTGGGCACACACTATGCCAAAAGCCGAAACCTGGCTGGGGCAACCTCAATTTGGGCTCTGGGCTGTTTCTGGAAGCTAGGCTTAGCCGAAGGCCAGTAGGTGCATAAGCTGGTAGCAAGACCTGGGCTTGGTGGCCCGACCAAACCAGAGGGAATTCGGGGAAATCTAATTGAATCTGAACCTGTTTTTCTTTACAGTGGATGGATTGCTCTTCACTCTCAAATCGAATGGGCCTTGAATACATCTTGTAATCAGGATTATATTTTTGTCATGTTCTTGCTTCTTATTTGACTTTTTCCTTGATGATTTGCATTTGAGAGGTCTATTCTGGGTATTGCTTGCTTAATGGACGTGTTATGGTTTATAGCTGTGGAGGTTAATCTGAAAATCAACTACGTGGAGCGAATGATAAGAAATTGAGTCCTGGCTAGCACAATAAGTCAAATAAGGTGCTAATTTGTAGTAATTTCTCTCTTGAAAACTAAAATTGATGCGTGACAGTTGCCACTGGGGGCAGAAATTAGTTTCGTGTGTGGAATCTTATTTCTTGATAACATGTTCTAATTCATTTATTTATTTATTCTACCAAAATAATATTTATTTATCATAATTATAATATAAAAATAGAAGAAACTAAGAGATTTTCATAGTCCGATCAAAAGAAAGAGCAGGTAAAGAGCCGAGACTTGAAATTAAAGATGATGTAAATCGTTTCTCCGCTGGAAACTTGTGTTTTCGGGTTGCTCCTTGTTTTCCAGTTCCATTCTCGTTTTCTTCTGGAAAAATAAATTAATGGAAACAAGTTAAAGAAATCAGGAATACACACAGACTTTTGATGCAAGAATTAATAAAAAGGGTTACTTCCCATTTATGATCTCCAAGAAACCACTGAATATTACGGCACACGGAAATATTAATATTCCATTCTCATCTCCTTGGAGATGGAAAATCTCGAGCTAGAGTAGAGATCACGGTGGATGATATGAGCAGTGAAGGAAAACACGACCACTGTGTGTATAAAATTTATTTATTTATGTATGTTTTCATGACTAAATACGTCATGGATCTAGAATATATTAAAAAAAAAACACTAAAAGACATGGAGAATTCAGTGTGCTCATAGATATAAAATACTATTCATCTTCACAATATAATTATCATTTTATCATTCTAAAAAGAATGAATTATCTTGTTTTTTTGGGTAATGAGATCTTTTTATATGGTCAATTAATCATTATTAGATTCAAGCTTTTGAAACACAATATAATAGCTAAATTAGTCTTAAAAAACATAATTTCTTTAACTAATGCGTACAATCTTTATTAAATTTTAATTTTTTAAAACACAGTAAAATAACTAAATTATATTTAAAAGCAAAAAATCTTTAAATGGTGTGCAAGAGATTTTTATCGTCACAATGTAATTATCATTTTATAGATATAAAAGACTATTTATCGTCACAATGTAATTATCATAGTTAAAACCCGGTCTGGAAGTTGACCTGGCCAAGGGGCTAGGTTCGGGGTTTCATGGGTCAACCCAAAAAAATTAAAAAAAATAAAATTTTAATATTTTATATGAAAAAATTTAGAAAAAATCAATGTAAATATAGGTTATACATATTGTAAATAATAAAGTTTAAAAGAATATTTTAAAATTTTTTTTATTCCATATTAAACAAATATTATGTTAAGCTTTTAACCAAAAAAGTTTTTTTATCCCACATTGAAAAAATATAACTTCTTTTTTGTGAACATAGAATATATATACTTATGGGATTAAAAAAAACATAGCTTTTTTCTTGAGAACATAAAGTATATATACTAATGATTTTCAAATCTCATATTGAAAAAACATAACTTTTTTCCTTCTGAACATAGAGTATATATACTAATAGGTTTTAAAACTCACATTAAAAAAATATTGTGTTTTTCTTTTAAGTTGAAGTATTTAAATCAAAAGGTTTTTTATCCAATGTTGAAAAAACATAACTTTTTTTTTAGGAACATAGAGTATATATACTAATGGGTTTCAAATTCCAAATTTGAAAAAAAAAACATCAGGTTTCGCCCGGGTCACGGGTTGACCCGCCAGGTCAACCGAGTTTGGCTGGGTCGTTGCGTTGGCTGGTCTTTTGACAAACCCGGACCGGTCCAGCCCCTGAGTCGACCTGTCAGGCCGGTTCAAGTTTAATAACTATGGGTCAATTAATCATTATTAAATTCAAGCTTTTGAAGCACAACATAATAACTCAATTAGTTTTAAAAACATAATTTATTTAATTAGATTTTTTTTGAATTTTTACTTTTTAAAACACAGTAAAATAACTAAATTACATTTGAAAGCAAAAAAAATCTTTAAATAGTGTCCAAGGGAATTTTTTGTATTTTCATTATGTTTTTATGGTTGTAATCAAATTAATTGAGGGCACTTTGTTTTTTTTCATAAATATAAATATTATTTTAAAAATGGATTAACTAGTGCATTGCACATTTTAGATTGTCAAATGTCTCCACACTATTCAGGCAACACGTTCGGAGGCCAAATGATGGCTTATAGGGTAGCGTTCAAATTGTCTCGGTGACCTCCCATCATCGAACGACATGTATGACTTACTGACCTTCAATATGATGTTAATGATCTTCTTTTCACTTCTTTTTTCTCTCTTCCTCGATTTTCATACTTGACCCTCCAAAATTTCAAAATATCCATTCAATTTGTTTATGTTTAGATTTGGTCCATATTTTTTTTATTACAATTTGTTTTATTTGAAAAAAATTATTATTATTTTTTAATTTCATTCCCCTTTATTTTTTTCACCTATCATATTGTGGTCTTTATTCTTTTGATTGTTATTTGTTATATTTGAGATAATTTTTAATATTTTTTTACAATTTCACCCATTTTAGGTTTTTTTTTCCTATCAGTTTCGATCTGCGTTCCTTTGATTTTTTTCAGGTTTGTCTTTCATAGAGTAATCATGACCTCGAGTTTTTAATCACGGGCTTGAAAGATTCACCTAGTTTGACTCGGGTCTTTTTTTATAATTTTTTAATTTTATCATCTAATACCATGTTTGTTGGGGATGAGACTTCGTTATTTTTTTATTTTTTCTTTATATAAGGTTATCCTGATATCATATGTAGGGTCACATATTTAGTAAGTTAACTCAGGTTGACCTAAACTAAATTTTAATTTATTTATTATTTATCTATTTTTTTTATCACATTATTAAATCAAACAAATTTCTTGAATCCATTCAATAAACTCTTGAATTTTGATTGATTTTTTAAAAACAATATCAAAAAGTTGGGTCCAACTGACACTATACCGAGTTCTACCAATCTAGTAGAGAGCATAAAATAGCATGTCGATGGAAACGGAATATACATGTCCATTTATAGCTGGGCTTACGTAGCGAACTCATTATCGATAAGTGGACCACTAAGAAACAAGTGGATTTTCCCATCTCTATGATCATGTTTGTTTGACAGACAGGGACTTTTCTTTTTTGTACAAATTGACAAAACAATAAATTAGGTTACCCAACTGATCAATGGGTGGAAGAAAAGAATGGTTCATTGTGCATACAAGAAAAGTTTCTTTCGAGTGCTCAGAAGTCAGGTCTGTTTGCATACTGTCATTGTAACTAAAAAAGTCGGTTAACATCAAATCGAAAATAGCATTATAACCTTCGGGAAACTATCGACAAGTTGTATGAACTAAGATCCGATCGAGAGGAAAGAAGGAATAATTATATTGCAGAGCTTCTTGGCGAAGGCTTTCCGTAATTGATTCTAAGATATTCTATACTTTACTGTATCCCATTTTGATTCTAAAATATTCTTCAAAGTTGAAAGTAACCCCGGGCCGGCATCTCTCTTCAGAGCTTGGAGGTGTCACGATCCACACCCGTGACTCTGTACCCAGTTCCGTGCTTGTAAGAGAATACATTTATTCTCCTGTTAACATGCAAGGCTAAAATTAATGTAGAGAAGACCGTGATAATATCTATTTTTTTCTGTAAATATAAATAACCTGCTTAGGATTTGATTCGAGGAAAAAAATAATTTAATCCCAGCATATAAACGATCGAGTTAGAATGTTAAAACCAGACGGGAACAGATAAAAGCATGTCTGATATATATTATTCGTAGCGTATATTAAACCTACCCCATGTTGTTCCACAAGAAGAAGAAGAAGAAGAAGAAGAAACCCAGATGTATGGGCCAGTCACGTTGCATTCAACAGCTATAATCATCAAAAGAAAGACAAAACTAGTGTGAAGATACATGTATGTATCATTATCAATATCAATTCCAGAAGTTGATAAACAAACAACAAGGCCCGCGATATTGACAACACTGATGCGACACATATAATCAATCAAGTTCATCTCTTAATTTTAACAGAAAATGGGAAGAAAGTTGATAATTCCGGCCCGTTGTGTTTTCAATATCGACCACTTGATTTCTTTCTTTTCGTATGAAAAAGAAAACCCTATATATCTGCACAGCACTCGTATAAGATATATTGGTTACAGATTGTATATATCATTTAATTATAGATTAAAGACTATATAGGAATACTCGAAGATTATTAATTATCATTGTTTCAAGGGTAAGAGTATATATTTACACCCTAATTTTCATATATTAAAACTGAATTCTCTTTCCCATCGAGTTTTAAATCAGCTATGCACTTGTAAAATATTCTCTGCGAAGACCGAAGAGCAGTGCAAATTAATAATTAAATATGCACAAAACAGACAACAGACAACAGCCAAGATTTCTATAGCAAATATGTTTACGCACAATTTCTTAAGTTCTTGTATGTAATGAAATGTCGTTAAAGGGGAGTTTTACGAGGTGGTTCTTCTTGTAGAGAAACTGGAGCTGAAAATGACCACTAACTCAGATCGATTGACAAAATAATTGTGGGCAAGCTAGCTACTACAAGTACCCCCTAGGGGCTAGGATGCATAGCGTGACGCGACAACGTGTATATGAACAGGTCTTGAACAGCAACATGAACTGTGTATGAATCACCTTCACGCTACAACATATTAGTTTTTTTAAAAAAACTCTGCAACCGTGACACGATACCAAACAAATACTTAATTGACAATACCAACCAGAACTAGGAGTAACTCACTATTTAATCCGAGTTTCAGGCTCTCAGCACTGGTTTAATTTATTTATTTTTTTAAAAAATATCGAGTATACGAATTGTTTTAATGTAAAAAAATTAAAGTATAAATTAAAAAATTTATGCAAGTTTCTAGTTAAATAAATTGAAAATTATTTATATAAATAAAAAAACTTGTTGAAAATAACAAAGTAAAAAACTGAAAAAACTAAGAAATGAATTTAGATTAAAATGATCAATTATATAAAATGAAATATTAACATGATTGTATTTACTTAACTTATTTATTTAAATTAATACAAGATAAATCTACACTCTAAAAAAATATGACTTAAAAGATAAATACAAATGAAACTGACTGAATAAATTTACGCTAAAAAAAATTATGCAAGGTCAAACACGTTAGCAATATTATTTAAAAACAAATATTTTTTATTTTAAAAAATGACTTTATATCCGAAACGCAGGAAGGATCTGACTAGAAAATCATTCAAAACCTCATCGAAGAACCAAGGTTTATTGAAGAAGGTATAGAGTCGATTACAAAAAGTACTAGTTTGAAAGACTCGTTGGAATTGATCCCCTACGAGATTTATATTATACGCAACAGAAGCACTTGAAGTACTAAACAGAATAGGTATTAGTTTGGTAATGGTTGGAGCAGCAAACTCGGATTCGGCAAGAATCTCATTTTTTGGTAATGCAAAGGGGGAATTGGCCCAGAAATGGGATAGGGGTTAAGACGCAGTTGGGCGTCAGCGGCTGACGTGAGTGCCCCCCGAACCGCGCAAAATGGTCGCCTATTACACCGCTCACTAACTTTGCTTGAGGTGGGGGTACCTATTATTCGTCGGCGGTCTGGCGCCCCCCTACTCACTTAAATAATAACCTTGTTTATATATAAAAAAATATATAGATAATTAAAATAATATCTTGAAAAAATAAATAAAAATAAAATAATTAAAAAAAATTTATATTAAAAAAAAGCATGCAAAACCCGTAATCTAAGTTATGAGACCGGAATAAATCCATAGAAAAAACTTAAAGATAATCACAGGACCAATAAAAAAAACACTGCAAAACGATCAGATCGTACGAAGCTGAATCTCCAACAAATTAAATTATGAAATATAAAATCAGGAAAAAAAATCAATTATACAAACAAATCTAAGAAAATGAGGGTGGAAAAAAAACATTAATTAGAGGGATAAAATTCTTTAATTTGAGGGTTAAATTGAATTGAAAAATAACTTTAATAAAAGGAAAAACGAATCAAAAAAACGAGGATCAAAGTGAAATAAATAAAGCAAAAAAATTTCGATTGAATAATGAAATTGAAAACAAAAAATACTTCAACAAAAGTGCCAAGATTGTTTTTTAAAATAAGGATCAAAATAAAAAAATAAAACATATAAAAAATTACAATTGAAAGATTAAATTAAAAAAAACTTCTATTAAAAGAATAAGAATTAAAAGAATGAGGATTGAAATTAAAAAGAAAAGGTATATATGAGAAATTATAATAGAATGATTAAATTGAAAAGAAAAAAAACTTGTATAAATGGAAAAAAAACAAAATTAAAAATTAAAATAACGAGGATTAGAATTGAAAAGTAAGAAACAAAGAAAACAATTGTGTACATTATATGTTAGGAGAGAGAACAGAAAGGAAAAAAAATCAAACGACTACCGGCAACCATCAAACCACTGTAAGCTGACACGCGCCACTCCACAAGGAAGAGGACACGGTGGAGCATCTAGAGAGATGGCGGGGTCAGTTTTAACCACCAAGTGGTGTCACATGCGTCGCCTGAATGACACGGACGCCACCCACCCACTGGTTTGTGTTGAACACGAAATTTCCTGGATCCAAGGGTATATTTATAATTCTCTTGTATATGAAAAACCAAAAATACCTATATACCCTTACCTGAAACAATTGATTTTTTTTTCTTAGGGGTTTTCTGTTATTTTAATATTCATTAAAAAATTATATAGATAAAAATACATTCACACATATCAATAATGGTGAATGACCCGTGTGAAAATACCAAAATATCCCTAAATAAAAAATAACTGTTTTTGTTTTTGTTTTTTTTCCCAAGAAAATAAACATCAATCCACTATCGTAATGAAAATAGTACACTTGATCTATAGTTACAGTAAATCCTGATCAATGCAAATTGGTATATTTGTTATATGTTGTATTTCTATGCAATTGCATTATATACACGATTGACACTCCACGTGAAAAGAATATTAATTTAATAATTTTAGATGTTTTTCAATGTTGTAATATATATATATTGAACTTAGAAATATTATTAAAAAATATCTTAAATACATAGCCAAAACACGCTACAAAACAAGGGGTATATTATGGGTTAATGCGTATAAATTAATCTTAGAGTACACGGAATGAAAACAAATTCAAAGAAGAATCTAACCACGTTCTAACTTTAGTGATGATTGCTTGATGGATTAATTTATGGCATAGACATAATGTTTGAATTGAAAACTTACTTTTATAGTTGAAAGTGAAGAATTTGACGCAGTTAATTATATCCCAGTATGCTCCGGTACTCTTACCTTAATTATTCCTTGTGAACGCGTTGTAACTGGTCATTAATGGTGACTGGCAGTCAAGTTTTTTTTTAATGTAACTTTAATGTTTGGATTAACTTGCATGTATCTTGATTAAATTATGGATCTTGAAGTTAACAATTATGTAAGTTTTTAATAATCATTATATGAACAATTATAGAGCTTGAACTTGAAATCATAAAAAAAATAAATTTTTTAATATCAAATTTTTACTATTAGACCACCACACAGCCATTTGTATATGTTAACATTGTTTTCAGCCGTAAACTCTCTTGACTAATTGCTTGTTGGGCTTCCATAAAGTCAGCATTTTTTCAATTAATGCTTGAAAGAAAAGTTTTAATTAGTTCTGTAGCAATAATAACTTTGAAGTCAAATAAAATATAGCAATAAATACTTGAATTCAAACTTTTTATTGAAAATGATGAGCGGATATACAGCTAAGCTATTTATGAAAAAAGTAGGCTAAATAATAGCGATAAATACTTCGATTTTTTTTATAAAAAAACCCTGTATCTATCCGAGTTATAATCTGGCGTGTATCAAAGTGCAGGTAGACCCCGTACGATTTTGTTTTTATACAAGGAAAATTATATCCCAGGGCCCTTGTAAGACTAAGATCCTCCTTTTATTATTGATATATACTTTCCCAGGAGGAGTCGAGGATTAGCACAGAGAATTATCACTGGAAATGATTTCACGTAAAGTGTTTTTGCTGTTGAGCAGTATGATAATTTCCTCCTTTTTTTTAATTAATTATAATCATAATTGGATTAGACCACTAAACATGTCATGCACCAAACCAACTAGGAAACGATTAAGAATTACTAATGGCCCTCCGGGGAAGTGGATCAAAAGCTAATTTCATCGTTGAGGTTTTATTCCCTTCATTTCTCGCCTAATTTTCCCATTCCTCTCATGCTTGAAAAGACTGTTTGGTTTTCTTTTCTGCAATATCGCCAAAGCCTTCTTCCTGATGAAAAAGGATTTTTTACCATTTTAGTCCTTCAGATGTATTATTATGCATGTCTAAACTAATAATTACGTCAAGGTAACAAGTGATGATAATCCCATTAACTCGAGATTCCTCTCTATCCCAACAGCACGGAGAAATTAATTAAAAATAAAACAAAATCGTGGGCTAATGGCCCGAATCAGGGAAGAAGATCCCAGAAATTTTAAATAACGCGTAGGGGACACCGAAACATGTGCAAATTTCATCACAGATGTTTGCATGGATAATTAAGTGCAAGGAGGATAGCGCTAGCATAGTTTTATTACTAGCAATAATTTCGGTATAAGATATTAGGATTTAGCAGCTAGCACTCTGATTTCAAATACATGTTGGGAAGTTGGGAGGCACCAGATTCTCGCTCCAAACTTGAATAGATTTGGCTTAAGAAGCAAGTTCTGGACTGGTTCTCAAATAAATAAATGGCTTAGTTTAAAAATACATTTTAAGTTTATTAATGGGATGATCATGACACTTCAATTAATCCAGATCTCTGAGCCGAAATTTTTTAGTAAATCAGCACGCGAGCTCCCTTTTTGCAAGCATAAAGTTGAGAAGTTCTTCTCGAAGAACTAGCTAGTTGAAAAATGTAGGGTGGCTGTGTCGGATAGAGAAAGCATGGTTAGAGTTCTTATCATTCATTAGTTTTTTTTCTCTCCAAGATTAGAACCAGAAGGGGATCGAAGACATCATATCTAATGGCTCTTGTTACTCCCTAAAAGGGACATAAAATGCCATCACACCATCAGGATGTCAGTCCCTTTTGAAAATACAATAGATTCCTGAAATTCTGGGGCGTTGATCAATAAGCCAGTGCCTTTTATAAAAGATCTTTTACTTCCAGGTTCCAACACCCATTCCTCTCCCTTTCCCTCTTGCACTGTTGCTTGATATTGATGGCATGAGATTCCAAACTTCTCTTGATATGTTCATCATTAGTTTCTCTCTCTCTCTCTCTCTTTCTTTTCTATGGTGGTGGGGAAGTTGGAGAAACTAGAGAAAACGATGGCTGACGTGATATCTTTAATGCAAACACCATGAGAGTTTCTTTATGCCAAAAAAAAAGAAAAGCTCCGAGAGATTATGATGGCATAATTAACTCCATCCAACCATGAGAAGAAACAGTATAAATACATGCATAGCTTTGGAGTCTACAGAATAAGTGTAATGCTTAATACTGATAATATGTCATAGTAATCATGTAACCCACCAGTACTATATTCATATACTTGTAAATGTGTGCAAAAATTTAAATTCTGGAAATCATCGTGGCCGTCCACTCTAAATCAATAGCAAGCACAAAAGCACCATGCATCATGATTCAATGGGCAGGAAGAGCGCACATTACACACGATCCTAGCAAGTGGAGGAATATAGGGGGAATCAAGATTCAAGAAAGTGATAGAGAGAGGGGTAAAATGTGAGACACACAAGTAGATCTGAAAGGTGTAAAAATTAGCTGGTTCTGGGGAGACAAGCACGAGAAACCTGAATAAATAAAAGGAAGGATATATTTTTCAAAAGAGCAAAAACTACCGTAAAATTGAAAAGGAAATTTTTTTTTGGAAAATTATCACCATGCTCTGTAACAGTATATATGCGCTCTATTTCTATTCTTGTTTATATCATGGACATGGAGAGTTTACGTTTCATCCTGTCCTATCCTATTTTATTCAGCATAGGGATTGGTTAACAGTATGGTAAAAATGCTGTTTGTTCAAAATTTATTTATTTTATTTAAAATTAATTTTTTACTATTTTTGTATAGTTTTGATGTGTTGATATTAAAAATAAAAGATAAAAAAATATTATTTTAATATATTTTCAAATTAAAAAATACTTTGAAACATAATATCTATTCTCTACCATTCTTAAGTGCATTGATTATTTTTTTTTTTGTTATCATTGTTCTTGTTGTTGTTAACAAACAGTTAAACATTCACTATCTTACAAATTACTGTTGACTTATCATTGTTTTGATTTTTTTAAAATTTCATTATTTAATGTTAGATTTACTTAAAATTGAGTTTCATAGTTTATTTTTTGCGATGATATATTGGTTTCATGATTTAGGTTGCTTTGAAAAATTATCTCAGATTTTTTTTGAATTTTATTCTTTATCATTGATTTGCATAAGAATTGAGCTTTATATTAATTATTCCAACTTGTATTGTATATGGTTATCTTAGTTTTATAATTCAAATTGCATTACAAGTTAACTCAAGTTGCCCTGTATTGTTTTTTAGGTATGTTTTCTAATTTTTCTCATGTTTTGCCCTTTAATATTAAGGTTAATTTGGTATTAAAATTAAAATTAATTAAAATTAATTTTTTATGAGTTATTAAGGTCTCACGATATAAATTATAAATTTAGTAGGTTAACTCGGGTTAACCTGATTCAATTTAATATATTTTTATTTTAATATTTTTTTTGAAAAAAATATTGTCTTGCAAATGTTTTAGTCAAATTATACTTTTACTGGTTATCTAAATTGTTTTTAAACAGAACAATTTTAACATGATTTATTTTTTTCATTAAAAAATATATTAAATATTTATTTTTATATTTGTTTTATAAAAATTGATTTCACCCCTGATATAACGCAATCAACGATATAGTCTGAAACAAAGATGAAAGTCCTTATTGGTACATTTGTCATGAAATGATTATGACAGGTGTTTGGTCTTAGTAATCTCCTCAGAAACTCTTTGTGCTGGCCTTTTTTATTTATTTATTTATTTCCTAAAATCAAGACTAATCAATAGTGAATGCTAATAATGATTCAGGATGTAGGAATAGTATATTATTATTAGCCAAAAAAAAAAAAAAACCTAAACTCATTGGTTTTTATTTGGCAACAACAAACTCTATTTAATATTATTATTATTAATTACTAAATTGTTGAGCACTTGATTTACATTTTGAGGTAGATAGATGTGTAATGGGAACAGAGGAGAGGATCTAGCATTTGAGAGATTTTCTCTTCTATTTATTTACAAAAGAGACAGAATTTCCTCAGTTTCCCTGTCTATTTTTATCCGTTTACTTTTGTGTTTGTGTTTTGTCACGATCATTGGATGCACGTGGAAACCCAGAAGGTAAAAATTGCTTTGTTGTTCTCTTCCAATTCTCTTCTAGTTCTACTGCAAGTCTACAACAACTTCTTCTTGCGCGTCTACAATTCCTTTTCTTTTATATATATATATATATATATATATATATATATATATAATGTGATTTATTTCCTGGGTTTGTGTGTGTGTGTGTGTGTGTGTGTACAGAGAGAGAGAGAGAGAGAGAGAGAGAGATTAGAGACTGACATGCATAATAATAATTTCGTGTTTCTGTCGATATATAACCCTCATTATCACCCTCTTCCGTCTTCTTCTCTTTGCCAAATCATCTCTCTCTTTCTCCTCCTTTTTTGTAAGCATTTTTTTTCTCTTCTCCTTTTTCTTTCTGTGTTTCTTTTTTGCACGTATGATTGCAAGAATCTTGTTTTTTCTTTTTATTTCGAGAAATCTGTATGTGTGCTTGTTGCTTTGATTTATTGGTGTAACGGGGCATGGAATTTTTAAATGGTTTTTTTTTTTGTGATCTGGGTTTGGTTAATTACTAGGAGAAATCTCTCCTTTTCTTTTCCTGTCACTTATCTTTGAATTATAAGGATCATGCCATTTATTGTTCGGTTGCCATTTTATTTTGTTATTTTCAATTTGGACTGAACGTATCAAGTAATTTTTCTTTCTGTTTATATAAGAGAAGTTGCTATTTCTTGGATTTTCTATTGGAAGATTATTGAATTATCCTGTTATGAGTCAGGGATGTTGCAAAGTGAAAATTGTCTAATTTCTTGTTGTCTTAGTTGCTTAATTCTATGCCAAATTGCCAATGAACTGTGACACTTGGTGGCTATTTGATGTTATAGTTCTCTCTCGCTTTTTTTTTCTTTCACTTGCTGCCACTTTGTTGTTTGTGATTTGTTGCTCTTTTGACCATTATATTTTTCTTGGTGGTGTTTCATTTGTTAAATATGTTAATAGTTGAGTTGTTATACTTGTTGAGTTGGATGGCTCATTCTGGGGTACATAAAGATAGAGGGGAGTTGAGGATTCATGAGAATTTGGACGAGCTTGGCACTGATTTGGCAGAATATATTGCTGAATTATCAGAGGCATCGGTGAAGGAGAGGGGTGTCTTTGCCATTGCCATATCTGGTGGTTCTCTCATTGGCTTGATGGGGTATTTATGCAATTGCATTTCGTGTTTCCTCGTTTTGGTTTTATGATGTTTGTGTTTTTGTTTAAATTTCTGGTGGGTAACAGGAAACTTTGTGAAGCTCCTTATAACAAGACTGTAGACTGGGCTAAATGGTATATATTTTGGGCGGATGAACGGGTGGTAGCCAAAACTCATGCTGATAGCAACTATAAGCTGGCAAAGGATGGTCTTTTGTCCAAGGTTTGTGCCTTTGTTTGTTTCCTTTATATTTTCCAACTGTCCTTTATCTACATGCATCCAGTAATCAGTCTCCAAAAAGACTTTAAGGGAAGGAAATTGCAGTATTTCAAAGTGCCTTCCTTGGTCAAGCATTTGCTGCATTTTGATTTCTTGGCTTTGTTCACCAAATAACCAAGTACAGATTCTTCTGTTTTCCTATTAATTAGGCAACTACGTTGGTTTCGTGATGCCATTGCTAGTATAAATTCACCTCCCAAACTGGTCTTGATCTGATGCAATTCCTAGGTTTTCCTTTTGTGGGTAGATAGTTTGTATTTACAGTTGATGCCAAGTCTCTCATGAAACCACCTCAAGTAGTCATCTAGTCATTAGATGACTCTAGACTTCTGCTGTTGTGATATTGCATCGAATATAGAGTACTATGAGCTTCACGTTTCCATTTTGTATTGTTGCATGCATTTTCATTTGGTATTTTTACATTTTGTATCTTTGCATTCCTTTTCATTTGGTATTTTCATTCGCTTGTTCAGCATAGGCAGTCAAGTCCCATTTCTAATTTTGCTGAAATGTCTGTGTCTTCTTTTCAAACTCTGGCAAATCACTGCTATCATCCAGTATCAACTTTTTTGCAGTTCAATTAATTTTGCACCTAAAAAAGATGTCAAATGTATTCTGGATGCTTCTGTTGGCCATTTAATCCAGTATCCATTTCTACTAAGAACACCATAAATAATGGGATAGTTTTGACATAGCACTAACCTCTGTCAAAGGCTGTTTCTCTGTAAATGTTGTTTCTTCTGCTATGTGCAACCCAATATAGCCGAAAATGCCGACCACTTTGGATTGGCCTTTTAAAATCAATCATTTTTTTTCTTTTTTACCATGTAGACCGATAAACCTGAGCAAATCTTTGACAATCATCTTCCATTGCCACCCCAGCCAATCATCTATCTGTCTAACCTTGACCCACCATCTTAAGCAGCTTCTTTCTTGTAGTTGACATGGTAGAGATGTTGGAAATTTTAGACAAAGGCCTTAGTCAATGTGTTCTCATTCGGAATGCTCAGGCTTTCTTAGGCTTTACATTCCTTGGTGCAGGGTGGTTGTGAAAATTCCCCTGCTAGTGCTAACTTGAAATAAGAGTTGCATGAATATGAGCTTTAAATAAAAATGTTATCAGAGAGTTGAAGCTACCCTGTATTCATATGAGACATTGATGTTTGTTGCCGTATCGTGAATGCTATGCTTCGGTGCTGTGTATTTTCATATGTATATTAGATACATGTCTTTTCTTCCACTACACTTCTTAGGTTTTTTACTATTGATGTATGACAATGCCCCCTTTTTGGAAATGTTGCAGCCCCCTGAACAAAGATGAAATAGGAAAAATTGTGTATGTCGCATAAAGAGCTCTTCTTGCTTCCCTGAACGCCTAGGGAATATGCAAGCCATATTTTAATACCATGTTTTCCCTTATGACACAGAACAATACATGGACCCATTGCATATTAAAAGGAAAAGATATAGTTTAATTTTGATTGCCATTACATCATCAGGCCAGTTGGTGAATTTGAAGGGAACCATTACCAAATACCAATAGGTAAGATCAGTCATTAAGCATGGAGATTGGTCACTTTATATATTTTTGGAACAATTTAACATATAGAAAATGCAGTTAACTTTGACAATAGCGAAGATAACTAGAAAGAAAAGAACACCGTGAATGATTTATCTTTTAGATGTAGAAGCTTTTCGTTTCTTTATCTCTGCTTCATCAGAGGCTTGAAGTGGAAACAACAAAAGATTCATCTAGTCTAATGCTTCTCTTGTTTGATAAAATTCTACGACAGTCACCTACAATCCTTATCGTTTTATGCATGTTATGCTAGCAGGTACCTGTTGTACCCAGTCATGTGAATTCTATCAATGATTCAGTGTCAGCAGAGGAGGCTGCTGACGACTATGAATTTCATGTTCGACAGTTAGTGAAAACACGAACAATTAATGTGTCTGATATTAGTGACTGCCCCAAGTTTGACCTCATCCTTCTTGGAATGGGCTCTGATGGTCATGTTGCCTCACTATTCCCTAACCACCCTGTGCTTGACGAGAAAGATGAGTGGGTTACTTTTATTACTGACTCCCCCAAATCCCCACCGGAGAGGATCACCTTCACTTTGCCTGTCATCAACTCAGCATCCAATGTGGTTGTGGTCGTGACAGGCGAGAGCAAAGCAGAGGCTGTACACTTGGCAATTGATGACGTGGGAGCTGACTGCCTGTCATTGCCTGCACGGTTGGTCCAGCCAACAAAAGGGAAGTTGGCGTGGTTTTTGGACAAGCTGGCTGCCTCAAAACTTGACGGTTCTCAGTTTTCTGAGTAGGGTCAAGCTATTACTGTCAATGTGTATGTTTGTATGTAGTGGACGTACTCAACACCTGTGGATCCTTTTCTTTCCTATGACAACCCCCTCCCCCCCGTTTGCTTTGGGTTAAATTCTCCATTTTGGCCTTTATTCTCTCTTCTTTATTTAGAGGAGTTGGAGAAGTGTGATTATCCTTTTTGTATGAAGAATAAAGTTGGGGCCTCAGTGCAAAAGCTTTTTCTGGTTCTGGTTTCTTTATGGATTGCGATGGTGGGATAGTAGTTCATCGGAAAGCCAGCCCATCGGGATGCTAAACAGATCCTGTCTTGCGCTTCGCAGAGAGAGATCACAAGTTCCATGACATTCTGTAGGACTTCACTCTTCTTCTTCTTCTTCTTTTTTTAATTTTTTATAACGTGACCCTGACATTTTTAATAGCTTGTGAATGACAGAAAAGCAATCAACTGATACAGAGCCATTTTCTTGTACATTCCTGTTGCACTTGATAATCACAGCGTTCAAGGGAAATAAATATTCAGGGAAGAAAAGATAAAAAGAGAGAAGATTAATCTGAAACCTAATCCCGCCTTAAACGTGACATCACTTTCCACAGAAATCAAGATTAGCTATTCACCTACTCCAAATTATCATACACTAAATAATGGTGACAGCATCTAGGCTTTCCCCATGCCAGTGTAGACGTGTAATTTTTTTTCCCCTAAACTTTTTTGTTTTTTGATTTAAACTTTATAAGACCAAATTGAAGGTAGGAAATGGTAAGATTATAAAATAAGATATCAAAGTGAAGAAAAAACAAAGTAGATGATTGGTTTTCTGAGCTTTTGGTGCAATGTTCATTGTAGTTCCTATATATTTTGAATTATAAAATATTAGGTCCCCTAATTTCTTCATTTTTTTAAAAATGTCAATTTTAGTTTAAAATTTTATTTTCATTATTTTTCAGTTTTTAATTCAAGAGAGAAGGAGGAAAGTCACTTAACTCCGGCATTAAAGAGAAAAAATTATTATTGACACTAATTTCAACCATCAAAATAATCTATATTGTATTAAAGAGATCCGTTTAGTGAGAAGAGTACATATAAGTGTTGTTTTACCTTCAACTTGTCTAAAAAATTATATGAGCTCAGGAAGAATTTTTATGTCGGGTGATTTCAGGTATTTATTCTATTTTTTGAGGTAATGTATGGGTTTATCATGATATTTGGGTATAAAATCATTTTTTTAGGCAAAAAACACATAAGACCAGATTTCCAGCAACCCTTAGTGACTAGAAGCTAGGCCAGCAAACAACACATTATCTATATTTTTTTATTAAAAATATTCGACACCCCTTGCTGTTAATAAACTAAAAGGTTCTGCTCGCGGCCAAGCCTCTTTCACGGACCTAGCATGAGTCAGAATTTGTTATAGGCCAGGCACAGGGAAGGCCATGACCCTAATGTTTTTATTTTTTATTTTTTTAATGTCTTCTTAACCTTTTGAAATTAATAAAAAAATACATATTTTATGGTTTTTTTTTTAAGTTTTTTTTTACTGTTTGAAAAAAACCTTTTTTTATGAAATTTTTATAAAATTAGGGTTATTTATTTTTTATTTTAGTCTCATGCACAACCCTTTTTTTTATAAAAATAAATGTTGTTTAATATAATTTTTTTTTACATATATTTAAATAAAAAATATTTTTTTTTAAAAAAATATATTAAATCCAATGGGAAGCTAGATTCAAATTATTAGTCGGACATGTTAACCTAGTGTTTTTTTTATTTCTTGAATTGAATATTTTTATTTTTAATTTTATTTTATATTATATTATTATAAAAAAAACATGTTAAAAAAATATCTATTTTTTTTAATTGAAAAATCAAATTATCCAGCCCAGCTGGTCTGACTTGACTTTTTTACTCGAGAAGTGACGAGTTATAGTACCTGAGTGCATAGATGGGGCTTGCATAGTTTGTGTACTTTCTCTACAGGAGGGTCATGTAAAACAGTAAGAGCTGTCCATGAATCAAGAACGTTTGCTCCAATGGGTAGGATATGCAGAATTAATAATTCATGTCCTGGGTGAGCCTAATCAGACTACTAAGAAATTCATATTTGGATTTAAGCAGAATATTTTCCTATGCCCTCCCCTGGAAAGCAGGAATAATGGCATTTGATGCCCGCGCCTATGCTGAAGAAAATGAAGACCGGAGATTTTGGCAAACAGTAATTTGTGATGATAGATGCTATCCGTAAAATACAAAATTGATGCTACATCCAAGAAGCCTTGTACGTATATTCCTTTTCTGTTTTCGAACTGGTGTCATCTGGAACAGGCTTCACTGGGCGGCATTCCATTTCTGGCGGTGGCATGTAGCCTTCCGGATCAGAATCGTTCTCCAAAGTGCGGTATTCCTTTTCTGTTGCTGACCTTATGCCATTTTCATCAGGCTCCACTTCATCTCCCATCTCTTCCCTGGGAGGAAAGCCACGTGTCCGTCCAAGAAGCCATTGATCGATAACTCCACAGTCAATTGCATACTTGATTGTGCTTTCCAAGTATTCTTTATCGGTAAAAAGGTCTGGTTGAACAGTTAACATTCTCAGTAGACCTGCACGCACAACAGTAAAATAAGCTGAGCAAAATAATGGATTTTTGGGAAGAGATTAATACCGTAACTAGGGTAGACAGATATGAAACGTTTAAAATTCAATGCCTAAACAGCACTGAACATCTTAATGCATGCTTTCATGAATACGATAAATAAATAAAAAAAGGTCTCAGATTGTTTTCTCTAAACAATGTAGCAGATGCATTTTACCCAAACTGCAATATGAACTAGCAAACTGAGGTTTTTGTCCTGTAAAAGTTTAATGGTGAGAGAGTTCGGACCAATACGAACTGATAAGCTGGACTCCAAAGTCACAACAGAGCACTTTCACCAACTCAGAGAATAAGCTAGTGCAAACCAATTCCTAGGCTTCTCTGCAGTTAATCTAAAACCCATAATACAGTTCAGTTCATTCTCTATTTTGTTGTCTCTGAAGACTTTTTTATATTTTAACGTGGCAAATGATAACAGTCTTTCAAGTGGAGGAGCATTGCATCACAAAAACGAAGAACTCAACAGCTCTTGCTTCTACTTATATAAGCTTAAAAAAAACCCTACTCCATGCCATGCTGTAATTTAGCAAAAATATCCATGGGCACAATACTGTACCTGCAGTGATGCCATCTCCAGAAGCTGACATATCACTAGTGAAAGGGGTAATGGGGGGATCCTCCATGCCATGCACTGCTCCATTGTGCTCCCTGGTGTAGTAATGTATCTTTGAAGTGCCATTTGTCACAAACAAAACCTCTAGATTTTCATGCCAAAGTGGTGCAACAACTTCTGGCCCATAATGGACAAACTTAGATTTGGCATTATTTCTGGTGTCGAATTCCTCATCGGGCTCAATCCCGCATAGAAACTCAAGTTCTTGCTTAGTAACTTCAACAACGTCCGCAAGGTTCCATGCTTCTTGTATGAATAGTTTGGTTTCTTCACTTGACCGCCACAGTGGCATGGGAAGGTTTACATCATAGAAAACAACTGCTCCCAATTTCTTTGAAACTTTGATTGCTCGCAATGCAGTTGATCTCATGCTCCGATCAAGCAGGGAATGGGTGTTGAAGTAGAACATTTTTGCCTGGATAAAAGCTCATTAATAATGTGACTAAATCCTGGAGAAATAAAGCCTGTGAAAGAGACTTCATCCAACAATTAAAACTGAACACCTGGTCACGGACCATGAACTGCAGAAAACATAGCTAGAAGCAGATGCTATTTTACAATTTTACAGAATTCACAAAAACACCGAGAAATTTCATGCCACAGAAATCAGAAGCAATAGTATGACAGTGAGTAACAAATCCCTCTCTTGGGGTTTTAGAGAACCAACAAGCCTGAGAGTAAAAAACACAGCATTGCTTTGTGGTATTTAAATCAGTTGTCTTGCAATTTTCTCTACGTTAAAATGACAAGACCATCTATTAGTATCTAATTACTCTATTCATATGCATGATTATAGAAACGACATTTGAATTTTTCATATCATCTGTCTTGCAAAGATCAGGTCCATTTAGAAACCCAAACACATATATCATTTTTAATGAAATAACACTGTAATTTACTGATTCACAGCAACTTGATATAACCACAACCAAGAGGACAGAGAACAAGAGGCACAAAGCTTTAAGAGTTGGAGGTGTTATTTCTTCCCAACCCATTACCTGCTTCAGCACATCAATATTTAGTTCAGACTTCAACAGAGAATCTTCCGCACAGGACTTGGAACAAGTCATTCTCAAGCGACCTCGCCTGGCAATCTTCATCTGTGATACTGCTGTTGATCTTTTGCTATCCATGCGAACTGATCGTGTTTGAACGTTGTTCACATTCAAAAAGTATAGCATTGCCTGACCAAACTCATCATCTCCAAGTTTTCCCATGAAAGCAACCTTACCGCCCAAGCTTGCTAGAGCAACTGCAACACCTCCTGCGGATCCCCCAGGAGCCCTCATAAATTTTTCAGGTTCCCAATAAGCTTCCCTCATTCTGTCATGAATTTCATAATTTAAGAGTCTGTTGGCTGGCCTTCCTGTGGGTATAAAAGCATGTTGTGCAGCTCCAAAACAACAAACAAGAGGGGGCCAATCATATGTGTAGGTGATATCCTCTCCGTCATCTTTATCTAATTCCAGGTCTCCATCACTCTCATCCTCCAAGTTTGTAACAAATTCAGACTGCTCCTGATCACTATTGTCAGATTCACTATCTTGAGTCTCAACATCCTCATCCATCTTTTTTCTTGCCCTCCTCTTCCTGACGTTCTCCGTTGACGACTCTTCCAAACTAGTAGAAGCAGACACATCTGTGGGCAACAAAACCAAGAGTTTTAGAAATTACTATAAAAATAACATTCACTGAATAATAATTACAATAAGGTTGTACCTTTTCGTCGAGTCCTCCTTCGAGTTTTCTTGGGATCTTCAGACACAACACTTTTCTCATTAGTAGGATCATGAGTCCCCACTACTTCAGAATTCTCCTCAAGAGCATCAGCTACTTTTTTCTTCCTAGTTCGTGAGGTAGTTCTTTTAGTACCAGTCCTGGTTGTCTTTTTTTTCCCAACTACGCCATTTTCACTGGGTTCCTCTTCAGGTAAAGCCTCTGAAATTTTCTTCCTAGAGATAGCTGCAAGACCCCATTTATTTTGCAATCTAAAATCCTGAAGCTGGACAAAGTTCAGCTGTTGATGATTTGGCCAATTCAATTGCCACCTGAACATTTAAAGATTAAAAAACACCAACCAAACAAAAGTTACTAAGAAGTAAACAGAACAATAATTTAAAAAAGCCCTTAATAAACCTCCTTTTTTTTGTGAACAAAAAAGAAAAAGCTGCAACTTTACATTGTGAGTGGAATAAAAGCAAAGCAACAACATCCTTTCTTCTTCCTTTTCCCATCTTAGAAATTAAGATAAAACAGCTTTTCAAGTGATATGAAGCATATTGGAGGATTATCTTCACATACGAAGGCCAAAACACACATCCACTAACCAGCAATCGAAACCCATCAATTAAAGTGAAGTATAAAGGTGAAATCAAAGATTCAGCAGCTAATACTAATCCAAATATGGAAGTTGAAAGAAAGAAGATAAAAAACTCAGTAACTAAAGAGTGAAACTTTAGATAGAAAGAGAACCTGGACAGTGGAAGGAAGTGAGTGAAAGATAGAGACGCCATTGCAATGAAGAAAGACGGAGAGAGCTTTAATGATAATAATTTTATATATATAAAAAAGAGCTCTCGAACTTGTTGATGGAGTGGTGGGATTTTTGTTTCTAGACCCCAAGATGGTTCTGGGGTTTAAGAAAACGAGTCAGTAAAGAACACTTGTAGCGGGCGAGAGGAGAGGATAGGGCAAACTTCATTTTCATTCTTGTAAATTGATCAACATCCCACTTATACCTTTATAATTTTTAAGCTTTCAATTTTACCCCCATGATGTTGCTCATTTAAAGGATAAAGATGAAATATGATTAATTTGCAGGAGAAAAATGGAGTGGTAATAATATATATTTTTTGCTTTACTTTTAATTGGGAATAAAGAAGATCTATACCCTCATCCTGTCTTCAACGAAACCAGCGGGCCAGGCTGGGAAACAACATAAAACAACGAGATTTGAATGCTTGCTTCTCTCTTGGTTTCCTAGATTTAAAATTTCCGATACTCGGGTGGGTGCTTGTTCTTTTTCTTTCTTTTCTCGGTTGGGTTTCGTTTGATTAACGTTATTAATGGATGCTTTATAACTCCACGGATTGAAGAAGGGGCAGAAACTCTGACGTTTTCCTTTTCTTCTTCTTCTTCTTCTTATTTTGAGAGACCAGCACCGTTATCCATTGCTGATATGATTCTTTTCAAGCAGCTGCTGCCCACCAAACGTGGGCTAGGTGGTGCCTTGAACCACTTCAGAGGTAAGATGTGTTTCTTTTATCATGTTAATTAGACACTTTTTTTTATTGTGAGATAGATAGATCATCAGACGCCAACGTGATAAGATACTCTGGCATTTGAATTCATGCGCTGAATCTGGTCAATTTGATATCTTTCCGGAAAATTGCTCATCTTTATGTTATCTAATCAACGCGGTATGTGTTTTACTACTACACTTTTGTGTGAAACAGTTCTAGGTAACTAAGAATACGAGTTGGTAATAGAAGTGAGTCAATGTAGCAATTAGTAGATAAGACATTAAGGATGTCTTTTATTTGCAGGATCTTCCTTTCGCCTTTTTAGTTCATCCCCAGAAACATTTGTGGAAATTCGTTCACAAGAGAAGGAAGTAGTGATTGCTTTAGGAAGCAACGTGGGCAACAGACTTCATAATTTTAATGAAGCATTGCGACTGATGAAGAAATCTGGAATCAACATCACTAGACATGCCTGTTTATATGAGACAGCGCCTGCCTATGTCACTGATCAGCCTCAGTTCCTTAACTCTGCGGTTAGAGGTGTTACGAAACTTTGGCCACATGAGTTGTTGGGAGTGCTTAAGAAAATCGAGAAGGATATGGGTCGTACTGCGGGGATAAGGTATGGACCAAGACCGATTGATTTGGATATATTGTTTTACGGAAAGTTGAGGGTTAGTTCTGATATACTTACTGTTCCTCATGAGAGAATTTGGGAGAGACCATTTGTAATGGCCCCGTTGATGGATTTACTGGGAGCAGATGTAGAGAATGATACAGTTGCATGCTGGCATTCTTTGTCAATACATTCTGGTGGACTCTTTGAATCATGGGAGAAACTGGGTGGTGAATGTATAATTGGAAAGGATGGGATGAAAAGAGTCCTGCCCATTGGAAATGATTTGTGGGATTGGTCCCTGAAAACTTCTGTGATGGGTATACTTAATTTGACCCCAGATAGTTTTAGTGATGGAGGAAAGTTTCAGTCTGTGGAGGCTGCGGTTTCTCAAGTCCGCTTGATGATTTCAGAAGGGGCAGATATGATTGATTTGGGTGCACAATCAACAAGACCAATGGCTTCGAGGATATCCCCTCAGGAGGAATTAGATAGACTAATCCCTGTCTTAGAAGCCATTCTAAAGATGCCAGAGATGAATGGAAAGCTCATATCTGTCGATACTTTTTACTCGGAAGTTGCTTCAGAAGCAGTCAGCAAGGGTGCTCATATTGTAAATGATGTATCTGGTGGACAGTTAGACCCTAACATGACTAAGGTTGTTGCTGGCCTTGAGGTTCCTTATATTGCCATGCACATGAGAGGAGACCCAACTACCATGCAGAATAGTGAGAACCTGCAGTATGATGATGTTTGTAAGCAGGTTGCCTCTGAGTTGTATTCACGGGTTAAAGATGCAGAATTATCTGGTATACCTGTCTGGAGGATTATTATTGATCCCGGGCTTGGATTTTCAAAGAAAACCGAGCATAATTTGAAACTTCTCATGGGGCTGCCATCCATTAGAGCAGAGATTGCAAGGAAAAGCTTGGCTATGTCTCATTCTCCTGTCTTGTTAGGATCTTCTAGAAAGAAATTTTTAGGTGAAACTTGCACTCGTCCCGCTGCAAGCGAGAGAGATCCTGCAACAGTAGCTTCAGTCACTGCTGGGGTTTTGGGAGGTGCAAACATTGTAAGAGTACATAATGTTAGAGATAATCTAGATGCTGTTAAGCTCTGCGATGCAATGCTGAAGTACAAGAGATCTCCTGCATAATCTTGCAAAATTGGAATACCTTTTGATATGCTCATGGGGAGAACTGTATAAATCGAGCAAACCAGATTGGTGTTTCATTATGCCAATTATCTGTTTTCAAGAGAACAGAAGGCTACCATGCCAAAGCAGAGGTCAAATTGTCGAATTTTTCTAATGGATATCCAGTAGTCTAAATTTTCTTTGCAGCCTGGTTTCATTTGTGCTTGTGTAGTGTGTGGCATAACTCCTAACTTCAGGGTTTCCCTTTTGTTTCTACAAAACTTTGCGTAGTCAAACTTCCGCAAAAAATTGTTACGACTCCCATTGATCCTTGTTTTCTAAGCCTACGGTGAAGATTCAAGTCTCTTTTTCATCACCAAATTACAAGGCCTGTGAACTTGGCTTCTAACTCTAATGTGTTTGGCTCGGAGATGTGGTGGTTTTTTGTCAAAGATACAATACTTTTTAAACATAAACCATACCTCTAAAATGTATAAAAACATGTTTTTTTAAGGTTTTTTACTTAAAAAAACATAAACTACCTCTCATTCAATCACGAGTTATTACCACACTGTATTGGCTAATGGCATCGGAGTTATAATGCGAATCAACTTGCCCACTTGACAGTTGAGAAATGCCTTTAATTTAAACTGAGAAATGATAGCGTGGATCTGAGTTGCCCAGCTTTCCAACTTACAAACCAACCTATCACCCGTTCCTAAAATCAACGGTTTAACACACAACGGAACACATTTCAGAACAAAAATTTGTGAATGATTGATTTATTTGTCCTCTTTGGATTCGAATTTAGCGTTGTTGCCCACCCGAGTATGGTATCCGATTTTTTATTTTTATTTTTTTCACGCCGATCAACATTAAATCAGATCATCATGGTATTACTAATGAGAAAACAGAATAATTAACGCAGTGGCACGAGAGGCAAATACTCAACTATGAGAATACTGGTATCCCTTGCACCACACAAGCTCTTGAAAGAGAGTTGTGGTAAGTTGCATAAACGTATCGGAGGGAGGGAGTACGAAAAACCATTTCATGCCAATGTAGATAATTTGTTTCACAAACACACATTTTGTTGGCTAAGATATGTTCTGTTTCAAGACCTCCGCTTCAGCCCTTGCCATTGGATCATCCTTGACCTGCCCTTCATCTTCCTTCTCCCCTTCTTGCTCCTCTGCCATCTTCTTTCTGTGCAACTCTTCTGCAGCTTCCATTGCAACCCTGTTCTCTGCCTGCATACGCTGCATTTCCTCCTCTTGCTGCTGCCTTTCGAACCATGTGTCCGCATCAGCCCAGACTGAATAATTCAAGAACCAAGTCAATCCCACAAACATAAGATCCAACTGGGAACGTTGTAGTACCCGGAAAGACATTTAGAATAGTAAAATTTCATTATGAGAATGACTAATCCCAATCCCAAGTTACAATTCAGCTAGGTAGCCCTACAGGTGTAGATCACCCATAAATTGCAAGAATTCATCCCAAAGGAAAGCAACAGCACGGTCATTATTTTCACATCAAAGAGAGATTATTTCCACTACTATTATAGCTATTTTGAAGAGTCCTAAACTCCTCTATCCTTCTTTGGTTGTTGCGGCAATATTTTTCATTCGCTACCTCAAATTGAAACGCAAGAACTGAAACTGGACAATAACACCAACCAGTATCAACATAAAGTAGCAAGCTAGAACATGTAATTAACTTTTGGAATCAGGAATCAAGAATCAACCCATCATTATCACCAATAATACAGATCAGATTCAGGCTAACTCAATCAAAATCACCGCGCATTGCACCCCTTTACTTGTATAGAGCACATTACTTTTTGTTCACAAACCTAAAGTGTACCTACACTTGTATCCACTTAAAAATACAAAATTTCCAACAGCCCCCAGAACCCTAAACCTCAAGGAAAAGGCATGGGAATTGCTCTTAGAACCATGGTTCATCACAAATTCAAGAATTAGGGTTTAAAACAAAAATAAAGGAGAAATACTTACTTGGCTGGGCAGCCCAGCCTTGTTCACCACCCTTAATCTTCTCAGGCAAGGCGTAATTAACGGTGAGGACACGACCATAGAGCTCAGCGCCATCCATATTGTCCATGGCGGAGGCGGCGTCCTCTCTTTCGAGGAAAGTAACGAAGCCAAAAGAGCGGTGTTTCTGTGTGGCTTGATCTAAGGGGGTTTTGACATCCTTAATGTCACCAAAGGGAATGAAAGTAGCGTGGAGTATTGCTTCGTTTACTTCCTCAGCTAATCCTCCTACGTATAGCGTGTTCTTTTGCACTTGCTGCTGTGCTGCCATGTTGTTTCTATCAAAATTCCTGCACTTGCTCTCCTCCTCCTCCTCCTCCTCCTTTCCTGCGCTTATGCTTAAGTTTTTATTATTTTGATAAAAGGTGGATCTGAATTTTAGGACACGACCCACTTGGGCCCTGAGGTTCGAGTCCGGTAATAAATTTGGGCTTTTTTATTTATTTTATATTGAGTTTAGCGTGATCCAAGTCTTGGATCTTGCTGAGCAACCAAATCTCCCCAACAAGTAATCAAGCATTATGCAGTGAACCGTTAAAAATTATTTTTAAAAATATTTTATATTTATTTATCATTAAAAAAATAATTAATAAAATTAGCTTGATTTCCAGAAAAATATTTTTCCTTTTATTTTAGATAGAAAACATTTTTTAAAAATTATGAAAATTATAAAAATATCATATTATTTGTTAATTATAACAAATTTAATCCTTAAATTTTTTATTGTTATAGTTTTGTTTAAATTATTTTTTTTCTTTAATTTCACCTCTTAGAATTTGATTTAATTTGAGTTTTATATTAACTTTGATCTTTATTTTTATGATTGTTATTTGTTTTTTTTTTTTTTAATAATTTGACAGGATTCCTATAATTAAATAAAAATCTTTAAAATACAAAGAAATAATGAAAAAAGTAATATAAAATTTTATATTAAGGAAGGGGGATTAAAAAAGGATCCCTATTTTTGTATATTACGATAAATTAAAAGTATTTAGTATAATTATTTTTATAACATTAAGGATGAGTTAAATTAAAATGAATTTAACTTATATCAAATTTATATGAAATTAAAAGAAACAAGTAATTTCAAAACAATTAAATATTGTTAAATCAATATTCAATATAATATAAGGATTTGTTTTAAGGAAAAAAGTAAAAGTATATGGCATTTTATTTATATCAAATAATGATTAAAGTAATAATCAAAACATAGTAGAAATGAGAAGAAATTCAAAAACAGAAGCCAAAAAAATAAGAAGGTTAGTTTTGGGAAAGAAAGAAAAGTGGGGCGGGCCTCGCTCCTGGTTTGGGCCTACATTAGTTGGCCCTCAAGCGGATGGGCCAAGTGCACAGCCCCTCCAAAAACATTTTTTTTTTAAAAAAAAACGGCATAATCTTCTTCTCCAGCTGAAATCCGACCCTCAAAAAGTCACGAGTCGTCAGATTTTTTTGCCTGAAAACTCCAATTTTTATCATTTTCAAACGGAAACACCTTCCAATCATCTAGATAAATTTCATTTGCCTATTTTCAACCTCGGAATCTATATTAATCCACTTTTAAACAACAAATCATCAAATCACTTTTCGATTTTTATTTTCAGGCATGGCTCCGATCCACCGTTTTCTTCAATGGTGCAGTTTTTAAGAAATTCTAATGAATTTATAGAGTTTATATCCATCAGATGAATTATGAATTCCTTCACACTTGACCGGAAAAATGGTGGTCCTCTTATTCTCTGTCTCCTTCCCCGTTTTCCCGGCGATCTCTCTGTCTAAGAGGAACAGTTTCAGTGACTTAATCATGCATTTGGCCCTTTATTCGAAGTATCGAATTGTATCACAATGCCCTAATATTACAAAGTGATTGTGCTGGTTGTCACTGTAAAGAAGAGCTTTATTTATGATATTTGACGATAACAATACTAAGATAATGGTGGTGACAGAAGCGAATATCAAGTTGATTTTTTAACAAAGTGGTGGCAAGAGCATGTATGTCAAGCTTATTACGGTTGCAATGGTCCTAGAAGATTATAATAATTAATGACAGTAGTACAGTGGACCTTAACAGTGTCTATAAATGGATTCATATAGCACAATGAACACTAATTCATATAGCATAACGAACAGTGCAAATTAAGATGTTTAATATTTTATCTGTTTATAGTGGAAAAATAAATTCCTCTCCTTAAAACATGGCTTTCAATAAACTTCACCGGAAAATATTTTATCTTCAAACTAAACACGAGAAAATCAACAAAATGCTACGATAATATATATCCCTCGTGGTTATTGCACTATTTCTGTGAGAAGACTCCCTCCTGCCCCGCTAGCTCTTAGACGAGCCTCAAGGAATGCAGACCGATGTGAGAATGTAGCTGCTGCTCCATAGATTTCAGAGAGTCATTATCTTACTGTCTGACCACTCTTTTTTTAAAAGGAAGAAGAAGCAGAGGAGGAGGAGGAGCAGGAGGAAGAAGAAGAAGAGAGTTTCATGCAAAAGAGGGGAATTGAATTTCCAGGGGGACGAGAATCATATGGGAGGACAGTGCAATAAGACAGAGAGGTTGTAGAGAATCACGTGTTTGTTGTAGGGGCTGAACATGGAAACTACACAGCAACTATTTATATATATATGACGAAATCTTGGCTGTACGCAGCACATCATCCACGTTCTAAGAAAAAATCTCTCCCTTCATGTTTTATCTATCCATTGCTACAGGTAATTAAATTAGTTATAAGACATTCTTCTGTCTGACAGGTCAACTCCAGTGGTAAGAACTAATACATCACAAGTGATACATGACACTATATCTTGTCAAATGAGTGATTTAAGAATTCACTGTGTTAGATGCATCTGTCGTAGTAAGATTTTCGAAACTTTGTTTTCACGGCATTTTCTTGGTTTTTCGACAATATGATGTCATCTGAAGATTTTATTTTATTTTTTCTGAAATAAAATCTTAAAAAGATTCGATTACTGGACTGACAGAATTCATCAGTAGAATGCATCTGTCTTAGGAGTAACTTGTTTTTTTTCAACAGGAAATCAAAGAGTAAGGTTTTATTATATAATGTAAAAACGTTAATTCAATATAATTCCAATGTATAAGATATTATCTCCACGAATCATTTATAGAAGGTAACTGCTCGTATTTAAACGAGTTTTCATTTTCCTTTTCCTTAAAAGTTTTTAATTTACTCACTCCCAAATGAACGGGCCGTCGATTCACCTAAACCAATCTCATTAATTATCACTCAAAGCCGTAAATTTCCATTTAATTACATTCAGGTCAAAATAACCTGAAATTTCTCCAATAAATAAAAAAACACATGTAACTGAAAGTCTGAAACCACTAAACCAGGGACCTAAATGTAAAGAATTCCTACAAAAACACTACTCTTTTTTATCCCTTGAGAACTCGTCTCTATAAAAACCAGAGACGATCTTAGACAAAACACCGCTTTCCTGCCCCTCCCTCCCTCTCTCTGTAGTTTGTGCAAACAATGGCAGGATCTGCAATCAAACCCACACCCCTTTTGAAAGATGAGCTGGATATAGTGATACCCACTATTCGAAACCTTGATTTCTTGGAGATGTGGAGGCCTTTTTTTGAGCAATATCACTTGATTATAGTCCAAGATGGTGATCCATCAAAGACAATCAAGGTCCCTGACGGTTTTGACTATGAGCTCTACAACAGGAATGATATTAATAGGATTCTGGGTCCTAAGGCTTCTTGCATTTCATTCAAGGACTCTGCTTGTCGCTGCTTTGGTTACATGGTCTCCAAGAAGAAGTATATCTACACCATTGATGATGATTGCTTTGTAAGTTTTCTACTTTTTTATATAAATATTTTTCTGTGATGTATGATTTTCATTCTTCTGAATTCTCTGCTCAATGAAGGGTTTTAGATCTAGTTTTGGTTTTTGCTTGACCTGACTTAATTTTTCTCTGGTGATTCTATAAGGTTCAGTATTTTTTGTTTTTGTTTTTGTTATTGAGATGTCTTGAATTATGAAATACTATTTTTTATTCCTTTTTTATCTTTTTTTTTTAAATGTTGCAAGGGCGTAAAGCTGAAATATCATGGTAGATTTGGAATTTTTGGATCGTCATTTATATGAGATTCTGGGGTCTTATCTTATGAGCTATATTTGGAGAAGAGATACAGGGGTGTTGATGGAATTTTAGGGTGTCGGTGGGATTCTTGCACTTGTAATTTTAAAAAAAATGATTTTTTTTTAAATTAATATTTTTTGGAATTTGGATGAGTTATGTGAAAAATAATTTTAAAAAATAAAAAAAAATTAATATCTTGAAGTAATAAACACTTTAAAACCGTAATTACAACACCCCTTTTAAAAGTCTGGATCTTGATGTGAGCTTTATGGTGGTTAATTTTTCTTTTCTTTTCTGGTTGGTGTTATTTGTGTTTGGTTGAATGTTCAGTGGGTCCGTTATATGATTTTTTATTGTTTCTAACTGCTGCATTTGCCGGCTTGATATTGGTTCTTGCTTCTTTGGCTAAAAGCATAAAATGCTAACTGTTAGCATAAATCTTCAACACTGAGTTAAATCTTCATCGAGTACGGAGTATCTATCCTTTCTTTCACATAGAAAGGTTAGACTTTTGTTTCATGCTCCAAGATAAGAAAGCTTGGTAACGATTCCTTCAACTTCAGGCCGCAGCTGAAGTCTAAAATTAGAGTATCGACTGCACGATGCAAGTTCTGGTCACAAAGTCCTCTGCAGACATGCCCTGTTTCTTTCATCCTAAATAAAAGCTTGGATATTGTCTCCATGCAAGTTAGAGGGCCTGGTAGCAAAATGGCATCTCAGAAAGCCAGTGGTTTTGTCTTTACAAGCCCTTGGCCCACTACGATGCCTACACAACTTAATATTTTTCTCGCCAAGAACGCACAATGCGGATGATGACATGTTTAATCTATGTTCTGGTAGCTAGCCGTCAAGAAAAATGAATGAATACTAACGTAATTGTAAAGGGAAAAAAATGAATAAATAGTTGCATGAAGGAAATAAAGTGTGATTTTGATTCACCTAATCATTCTTGGGAAATATTTTCATGTTGTGCTTATTGTCCACGTCAATATACAGGTTGCCAAAAACCCATCAGGCGAACAGATTAATGCACTCGAGCAGCACATCAAAAACCTTCTGAGCCCATCCACTCCATATTTCTTTAACACTCTTTATGATCCGTACAGAGAAGGTGCAGACTTTGTACGTGGATATCCTTTCAGTCTTCGAGAAGGTGCTACCACTGCTGTTTCTCATGGCCTCTGGCTTAATATCCCTGATTATGATGCTCCCACCCAGCTTGTGAAACCTCTGGAGAGAAATAAGCGGTATTTAGATCTCAACTGGAATTTAATATGATTACATGCTTCCTATCATGTGATTAACAATGTGAGGGATTTGAACTTAGTTATACATTTCCTTTTACATTTCAGATATGTTGATGCTGTTCTGACAGTACCTAAGGGAACCCTTTTCCCGATGTGTGGTATGAATCTAGCATTCAATCGTGAATTGATTGGACCTGCTATGTATTTTGGACTCATGGGAGATGGTCAGCCAATTGGACGATATGATGACATGTGGGCTGGCTGGTGCATGAAGGTGCAATTTCTATGAAACCTACTTCTCTTTTCATGATTTGTTGTTAACAGCGTATTTCTTGATCACAATTTACTCCAAACTCTTACTCTTCACAAAAGTACTATCAGATAGGAAATGATATGTTAGATTAAGAATCAAGTAAAAGAGCTAGCTGTTAATTAAATCCTAAACTCTATTTCGGGATATCTAGACATCTCAAGAAAATTGAGATTCCATTCTGTTTACTTTTTAATTGAGACTTGAATCATTCTTCTGTGCATTTGGATACATAGCCATGAAAGAAGTCAATTAGATCAGAGACTTCTGTCTGTGCTCTGAGAATGAGTACACTTTCCCCCCCAATCCACACAGGTTGCTATGATCTTCAATGCTGGAATCATATATATTATGGATAGAAAAATATTTTCTCAATGTTTAAATAAAAAGCTACAGTGCGTACATTAGAAGCATACGAGATTGTCTTATTTTATTCTGAGCTGCGAGTGTGAACCAGGTAACTGCATTTTCCCCGTTCTGAACTCACTTGTACTGTATTGCTGAACTTGTAGGTCATATGCGACCACATGGGATGGGGAGTTAAGACTGGCTTGCCCTACATCTGGCACAGCAAAGCAAGCAACCCATTCGTTAATCTCAAGAAGGAGTACAGGGGGATCTACTGGCAGGAAGACCTGATACCATTCTTCCAGGCCGCAGTTCTTCCCAAGGAATGCGTCACTGTTCAGCAATGCTACATTGAACTCGCCAAGCAGGTCAAGGAGAAACTTGGCAAGGTTGATCCCTATTTCATTAAACTAGCTGATGCCATGGTCACTTGGATTGAAGCTTGGGATGAACTCAACTCTTCAGAGGAAAAATCTTCGAAGCAACCCAACGGGACAGCAAAGTAGAGGATTTAACGCAAAATTATTTGCCTTCCTAGTACTACATCTGGTAGCTGCTTAGCTGTACCTTTATCACGGTTGTAGCCGTCGTTGAGATCATTATATTATTTATTTTTTGAATTTGTGCTGAAGTATTTTTGGTATTGTTTTGTCCAATGTTTTTAATTTGAAAATATATTAAAATTATTTTTTAAAAAATTTTGATTTTAATATATTAAAATTATCAGGGAAAAAAGTTAAATGCATGTTTAAAATGCATTTAAATATAAAAACAAACGGTGCTGAAGATTGAGAGCATTCCTAGTGCGTAGGTGAATATAAACTTTTCTGGTTTTTACTATACTATATTGTTATGTGCTTGGTATTATAGTGTATAATATTTATAGAAAATATTTTTTATTTAAAAAAATATTAATTTAATATTTTTTAAAAAATTAAATATACATCTAAAAGACTTGCATGCACAATTTTAACTCCAATGCCAACAGCCGCATCAGATTTGAAATTGAAATTCGTTAGGGGAATGACTGAGATGAGTTTGAAAATTTGTGGTGGGCCAACAACTGGTTGCCTCTTCTTGCATTTTCATTTTGAGAGGATGACATCTTTTGGCAGAAAAATATTTGAATTGAAACTCCGACAATTTAACTTTATTGTCTCGTTAATGTGGAAAAAATAGAAGGGGATTAGATAATGACCTGGTTTTTTTTACAGTTGGGCACGCCTGGATCTAATGAGCATGGCCATGGACTGGGAGCGAACCCCACTTGGCTGGCATTTTTGTCAGCTGTCATGGATCTTATATTGCTGGATTCCTTGGACTCTTCTTGGAGGACAAAAGAGTTTAATTTAACTTTTAGCAGGATAAAGTTACCAGCAGAATTGATAAATTTAATTGTTTTTTATTTAAAAATATATTAAAATAATATTTTTTATTTTTTAAATTTTATTTTTAATATCAATACAATCTAATAATATTAAAAATACATACATATATATATATACATATATACATATATATATATACATATATATATATATATATATATATATATACATATATATATATATATACATATATATATATATATATATATATATTCTTCAAACAAAACATAAAAATAATAAAAAAAGGTTTCTTTTGAGAAACTGACAAGAAAAGAAAGAGATGGCTTTCCGTCACCATTTACTTTGACATTGCATAGCATGCATTCTTTTAGGTTTCCAAGACCATGATTGCTCCAATGCGCGTTTCTTCTATTCTATGGTTTTATAGCTGTTTATTATTTAATAAACGAATGCGAAACACGTAACATGGGACAGACTGGTCCAATGATTTCGAATTTCGACATGCACCGGGGCTTCAAAAAGTCACTGAGATATGACGTGCTGTCGTCTCCAATTTTAAAATAAAATACACGTGATCATGCTTCAAACCTTAAAATAGACACTTGCACAAACGGGTTTTGGGTCGTCCTAACAGTGGCCTAAGGCAAATTTTATGAATTCGAAACTTGGGAAGAATACATCGATTCGGCTAAAGATGGATGTGGCCTGGTTGGTCGATAATGTTTTATGCTGCTCTGTTAGTGATGCTTATTTATTTTCGGTTTTTCGGGTCGATCATACGTTCTGAAGATTTCTGGATACCAACCATGCTAGTAAATGCAGAGTCTTTTGGTGGTCATGCCAGATATCGGGGGGTCACCAGGATTTTAAATGGTGAAATCGTGAAAGCAGACGGTAATTTGAACCACCACAATACAATAGGAGGGCCTAATCACCCTCTAATCTTGAATCTCTGGAGGCTAAAAATACACCAGACTGATTAACTAACAAACAAGAGTAACTATACCATACGGAACTTACCTGGAAAAGCAAGCTGCTGGCATGAAAGGATTAGCAAAAAATAAATGCTGATATGCAGCAAGATGTAATGATGTTTGCCACGAAATATTAATTATTATGAAAATTGCTTTCGTCTTAATTTGTAAATTCATATACTTAGCGCTTTTATTTACTTGAATAGGAATATAGGATGGCATTAACTCCATTGGTTATCCAGCAAAAGCGCAACAAGGGAATCTCAAATCTTTATATTTGTGAGCAATGGAAAGTCAACCTTGTACTGATTCAGATCATAACTCGAAGAGAATCAGTTGTTAAGCTCAATTCTCTACCCAGGACACTCGACGAACTGTGACAGAAAGTTGAAGAAAATATAACATGTTACCCTATCTCATTCATTTGCAAGACCGTCGATAAACCAGTAATTGGCCTTTGTCGCCTGCTACTGAAATGACTCCTGGCTTCGAATTGTCAGTAGCAATACAGGAAACACTTTCACCTGGTGAGAGAGAATTGATCAAACAACAACAAAATAAAAGCAGCCACCAAAGTTTATCAAAGCACTAATACAAAAAGGTTTAAAGTTCACTAGACTCTTGCTAGATTTCACAACCGAAACTAAAGTTCATATACTTGATGTTAAAAGCATGCGAATTTGGTGTTGAAAATGATTTTCTAACATTATATGAGAATTGGAAGGGTCAAGAACTGATACTGTAAGATCATGCGGAAGGGATTCATGCACAAGGTTAGGCGGATAATTCCCCAATCAATTTGATGCCATGGAATAGCATAAAATACAAGCCTGGATTACTCAAACTGAAGTATACCTTCAAAATGATGCAGAGTGCCAAGTCTAGTCCCTGTTGTAAATTCCCACATATAAACAAGTCCATCAAATGTGCCAATGATTCCATTGCCAGATGACAAACCAATAGCAGCAGCCCTGCACAGTACTTCCAGGTCATACTTGTGAACTTTTAAACAGCTGACTCAATGTCTCAGATAATAGAAAAAACTTCTGGACATACAGCCAAGAGTAACTAAAATGCTTGCCTATAATGATGTTTACACAAGCATGTAACAGCAAAAATATCTTCATATATCAAACCATCAACTTAAAATGGAAACATGATCACTAATGGTAAAGAGACAATGGAGCAAACATTCCTCATAGAATCTTATATATGATCTTCGAGCAGCTGACTCAATGTCTCAGATAATAGAAAAAACTTCTGGACATACAGCCAAGAGTAACTAAAATGCTTGCCTATAATGATGTTTACACAAGCATGTAACAGCAAAAATATCTTCATATATCAAACCATCAACTTAAAATGGAAACATGATCACTAATGGTAAAGAGACAATGGAGCAAACATTCCTCATAGAATCTTATATATGATCTTCGAGTGCTTTAGACCAACTGCATTTCTGTAGTCTGCTGAAAAGGGAAAGCACAGCAAACACCTAGCAAGGTTTGGAGAAGAGGAATATAATTTCAAACTTAAAAAAAAAAATTGTGGGCACCTTGGATCCAATGCTTTTCCGAGGATCAACATATTTTTCACCAGTAGAGCTAGCCTCCACCACCCAACTGGATTTATACCGCAATCACTCGATATATAGTCTTCTTGAGTATCCAACTCAGGAATGGTTGAGACAAGAAGCCAGATGGCAATATCTTCTCCATCCAATGGAGGTAATGAATAATACTCACTGTTCTCTGAAAACCATAATTTTGTTGCATCTACGATTCCATTGATTTGCTCCTCCACAGTAGAATAATGGAAACCATGGACTACTCTTTGCCAAGTAAACGAACTGATTGGAAAGAATTGACATGCTGAAGCACTTGGAGAAGAGACCCTTGCCATGAACATGCGCCTTGAGACATCCCTGGAAGAAATTACTTGCAATCAGATACAGATGGAATTCAGAACAATCATGAAACTGATGTCTGTTTCTCTCAGCTTTATTTTGGGGGGAAGTTGTTAAAGGGAGAGGAACATAATTTAGAAACCTTGTGCAAATACAAGCCACATCAAACAACTTTGAATCAAAGGAGATATTACACACATTGTTGCCATATCAAACAACTTTGAATCAAAGGAGATATCTTGTCAGCAGCATACCATACAGTAAATTCCCCGAAGCCGTTATTCCCAACAACTAGAGAAGCACAGTTCGGAACCCTCTTCAACTCAACTATGCAAGGGGATATGCAATCGTTAGCTGAAATGATAAATTCTTCTGTTGGTGCACTGCAAATTTTGAAAAAAAAAATATGAAAACTGTATACAAGGAATAGATAGATAGCCTGATCAGAAGCTGCCAACTCAAACAAGCAAAATCAAAGCTATCTCCCATGAATCAAGCTACCAAAATAGCATTGTAGGGACTAATAAAAAATAGCATGCCTTCATTAAGTTTTAACTTTTGAACAGCAGCTAATCTCAATAAAAAGATGAACACATTAACATCAATTTATCCAAAATTCCTTAACCACTTCCTTCGAAAAATATAACCACCTTGCCAAGGAGAAAACTCAAAAGCTTGAACCCATTAAGGATGGTATATATTGGTAAAGCTCTGAACCAAATATTACTGGAATAAATATAGAGGACAATCATTTAGGGTAACTGACTTTTCCTCTGATTGACTATTGAATCAGGCACGGACAATTATGGCATAATAATGACCTCAAAAGAACAAGAAGCACCTAGTTTGGAGGATTGGGTGAGAAGCAAGAGCAGTCATTTCCAACATAATTTGATTGGTAAACACTGGTATTGCAGATTAGTACAAATATGATCAATTTATAAAGGAGTATACGCCAGAGAGCAAATGAATTGTTTATGAAGGAAACCAGTTGGCCACATTGAGAAAATTAGCCTAAATTAAACATTTCAGACTCAACACAGATATCAAACCATGTAAATAGTTTGAGGAACTGAAGTCAAACGAAATGGACACTATCTCAGAAAAACTTACCTCCATGCTGAATTCATGGTCCAGAGATGTAGTCTCCCACTCTCTCCAGCAGCAATTAGATGGTTAGGTTCACAGACCAATAAACACTGCATGCTGTCAACTGTACTCAATTTTACCAGGACTGAAACATATCCAGTTTTTACTTGCACAATTTTCACTGTACTTTGCTCAGAGCAGTTTAATGAACAAGTTGAGCACAAACAATCTGTTCTTCCTTCCCTGATGAAATATATGGGATATTAGTGCCCAAACCTTACTTTTATCACATATAATCTTTTCTATAATATAAACCCTCAGGAGTAATCAACCTGCAATAAGGTGTTTTCATGCTGCCAAGTAAAACAAGATTCTGCCCATCTGGGGTTAGTTGCAAGCCAGATCGTTCAAGTGCAGTCTAGTGAAGAGTAACAACAGAGTCAAAATTATGACAATAACTTGCAAGCACAACAGCCAAAGAATTCAGCTAATTATTAACAATGCATCTGTTTCTTACTTCTCTACCAAAGATATCTGTTGAAAATGGAAACGTTACTGATGTGTGGCCAACAAAAGAAGGGTTCCCTGTCCTTGTTTCTTCAATTGCTAGCTTGTACAGAAACAGGGTTCTGTTTTTATCTACCAAATGACCACAAAGAGCACAAATATTGATTTCATCTCCTTTTGTAACCACCAACAGTGACAAAACAGGCATGGGGTGAAGATAGCACCCCACAAGCTCAAAGTTACCCTCTAGTTCATTGTTGTGCTTCAAGTTCCTATGTAGTTTTAGGTCTGAGTTAGTCTGAACTTCCTTGACACTGGATGTGTTATAGCAAGAGAATGTTGTTCCTAGCTCCGCAGATAATACTGGTGGTCCATTTGTATCGGAGGTATTCTGGCTCACAACCAGCCTGCCTTCAGAATAAGCATGCGGTTTTTCTATTTTTGAAACCGTTGCAGCAAAAAGATTTGAAGCATCTTTGCCCATGGAAGCACCGGAAAATGTTTGAGTTTGTGATACAAAAGGCAACTTGCTCTCTGATAAAGGGTTGGGATTACTAGTAGTTTCGTCTATCTGCATACCGTTGAGCTGGTCTCCAACCATGGGTTCAGAACCAGAAATAGCATTTTTATGTGGTTTGTCCACAGAAGAACTCATCTGGAACATCTCTGAGTTAAGTAAAGTTCTTGTAGTTTCTGGGATAGAATCATCTCTCAAATTTCTACATATAATACTTTCTGAGAATGAAGCATTACATTTTCTTGTTGAAGATGCTGCTTTTGAGACCTTTTTTCTGGTATATACGTTTTTTGTCACTTGAGCAGTAGACAAATTGCCTGATTCAGGAGTCTCAGCCTTGACACTGATGTCATTCCTTAATATTTGCACAGAAGCGCCTAAACCTCTTTGGCTCATATTACTTTTAGCAACCACTGCAAGAAAACAACCAATATGTGGTTTAGTTGAAATTTAACATCAAAGGATCTGAAATAATGCAAATGCACAAGAATCTCAGAATTTAGCTGGTCCATATACAGCTTTGAACAAGGTTTTCTGCACATGCATTGATTTACATATACAAAGTTCCTGCTCAAATTGGTAACATACGATTCCAAGATAAGCAGTTCATGAAGACACAGAAACTACATGGCAAGGGCATGTATTTTCATTTGAAGGCCAGTAGGGAATATGCGCCTTGTCTCATGGGCTAGACTGCAGTTCAGTTCACCATTATAAGTTTGGTTTTGGACATATTATCAACAAGTGGAACTGATACAGAATTGACTAGAAATGATGACAGACATTACCATCATTGAAATCTGTTCCACGGTTGAGGTCTTTTTCCACAGAAAGGAATTTGGTACCAATTAAGTTTTCATCCATTTTTTTGCAAATATCCTGATTTTCTTCATACAAAACATTTTCATTGGCAGACTTGATGCCAGAAACAGATTCATAAGGGTATAGATAATCATCCTGATGCCTTTTATCCAAAGCCAATTGCACTTTGCTTTGCACTTGGTTGTGACAAAAGATGTCTTTAATCCCATCAGTGTCAAACTGACAAACTGATGACTCCGTCCCATCTATATTAACAAACTGATCCACTCTGCAGGGAGGACATGCATCTGTATCAAAACAAGGTTGATCAGCCTCAGCAGTATTGGAGGGTGATATTGGCTGGTTTGTTACATGAACCCCACATTTGTCACCATCAAAACTGTCAAGAACAACAGACTTCACATGCTCAGAACCTGGGAGAACTGAACCATATACACAAGGAGATTGAGCCTCCTCGAATTGGAGATTTTCATCATTATTTTCATGAGGTTTTGGTGTATTAGGCAAAGTCTCTGAATAACCAATGGTCTTCTTCTTTTTTCTTGACTTGTTTTTGAGCAGTGGTATTGCTTGAGGAAGCAGAAACGTCATCATTGACTTGGCTATGTCTTGACCTGCTGAATCAAAATCACTTCTTTCAGAATTCCCATTTGAGTTGGGTGTGCCTATTACTTCTTCTGGGTGCGATTCAGTTATAAGTCCTTGGGAAGTGATGGCCTCAGTCACCAGTAACTCTTCTCTGACACTGCAAGCACTTATATCATGGGTAGCTTGAGCAGAATTTGTAATAATATCTGCATCAAACTAGTGTCAAGACAGAAAATGGATATTTGGAGAAGATGATACATCACCAAAAGTTGAACAGGAGAGCACTTGGGCACTCCAATTTCACCATCTCGGGAAAAAAGCATGAATAAGTTAAGGAATACCTTGCTCAAAATCTAAGGTATCAGGTGCACAAAGATCAACATTGTGGACACATGGCTGGTCTTTTGGAGCTGTTGCATCTTCAGCCTGGCCTTCCACTGACATTGTAAAATTTGACCCTTCCACTTTAGTATCCAGTGACCTATCAAGCTGTTACATAAAAGAATGTTTCTCATACTAGGCCAATTTGACTAAGAAACATGAATATTTCCGACAATTGGGAGAAATGAAGAATTTTCTGAATAGGGGTACAAAAAAATGTAACTGGCTCAGTTCATTAATGTAAGAACCTAAGATACCGTACAAAGGTAGCAGGAAGTAAACAAAAACTCACGGGTTATGTAAATGTCTATCAATTCATTAGTGTCAAGAGGCAAAAAAGTTTGGAAGCAACGAGTGAAAAGGCACTAACAATTTTATCTTCCACAGACAAGTTGACGACTCCAGTGGTGGATTTAGAACTTTTAGACCAGGCAAGCATGCTTTCTTCAGGCCCAGGGGCAGCTTTTTCTGTAAGATGATCGGAGCAGTCAACTGACTTCAAGGGAAAATCATCCTTGGCTGATGAGTGATCAGTTTCTCCTCCAGCTACAGGTTTTAAGCAAACTGCAGTTGAAAATGTTCCTGGAAGTTTACAAGACTCCTGCTCTTGGTTAAAACTTAAAGTAGACCTCCATTGCTTATGAGTTTTGGAAGCTGAATCAGATGGCTCGGCAATGTACATTACATCTTCAGCTCGGGATCTTTTAAAGCTAGCAGCACTTAATGACTCAGGATTCGCAATTTTTTGGCTCTTACTTCTCTTTCCCTTAACCTGAGATCTTGCCAAGTAGGGTGGTAGATTGGGATATGTGCATGCATCTGTGCATCGGTTATTTAGCTCTGTTCCAGAGGACCCATTGGAGAAGCTGGGGGATAGTGGACTCTGTTCTGCAATCCCATTTATATTTGTCACCAGTTCTCGTAGTAACCTCTGGACAAATGGATTTTTGAACCCAAAAAACTGCATTGCGCAAGCATAAGAGAAGGAATTTTTTAGCACAAAATGAGGTTCCTTTTCTTTATCTTTCCCTAGTTTTGCAATTGATAATAGAGGAAATGGAGGAAGTCAGTCTCCTGCTTGTCAGGATACTAATCAATTGAACACCATGCAGCTTGAAGATTAATACAAAGGAAACAATCAGAAGGTATAAACAATTTCTAGTTTTATTAACGAAGTAATCTGGAAGAACCATTACTTTCATAAGTTGCAAGCAATAGAACAACAAGGGCCACTGAGATGAAACCTCAAAAAAATTACAAATGTGGCCAGCTTACTGCAAACTGAGGTTATATATGTTGGACTTCTGTAAAGTCTAATACCAGTCAAATGTAACTAATGTGAACATCAATGCATCTTAGGTACAAAGGTTAGGGGCTTATATTGGATGTGAGCAAAGCTCATTCCAGTTTCTGCAAGATGAATGTCTGAATATGATAAAGGTGTGATACGACACTAAATATTTGCAATAAATGTGATTTCAAGATTGAACTGATTTTAGGAAGGAACCAAGATTTACCTCTATGCCATCTATCATGCATGAAAATCTTTTTCCATGCCAAATCTTTGTGTGAGGGCAACAATTCTTCTGAAATTTCTGCCACACAATATCAGGAGTTTGACCGGAACATGAATATCCATCAGTGGAAGTGATCTGCAGCAGTACTGTATTTGTCATTCTTATCTTTTAACCTTTGCGTAAAACTAGCTAAGAATGATAAAAACCAAAAGGGCTAGGTACAAACCGCAAATAAAGGCCCTTTAGGACCTTCATGAATTTCCATCTTATAAGCTCCCCCATTGTAAGCTCGACGAGCTTGGTATCCAACAGGATAAGGATACCGATCTTTACCCTACAAAATAACAGAATTTAGTTAACAAAATACATGACATAATATGATACGGACCACAGTCTATAGTTTTCTACAAATTTCTAAGAGCCTTCACTTTGTTATTTCTGAAACCACATTGGAATGCTTTTGCTAATACTTGATAAGGAGCCAAATCCACAAAACAAGCAGAACAGCCCTATGCTTCACAAACACACACCCAACATGCATCAAAACAAGTAATTTATCAAAACTTCGAAAGGGAAGCAGTATATTATGTTTCAAATGCATTACATGCGTACTGAGTTTAGATGCTTCCTTCATCCTAGTCTTGATCCTCAAAATTAAAAGCACCATTTGAAGCCTTAATTTATCTACTGCCAGAAAATTCTAGCAGCAAATTCTTCAAATCTAACCACCCAATCAAAAGACGAATAAAACCTCAAACCCTAAACAGCAGTTTCCAAGCCCTAGGCTGACAAATCAACACGGATTGCCGAAGTCTGTTGTAAACTACAGAAAATGAAATGGAATCAACTACTAAGCAGCTTAAATCCATACTAGTCGAATCGGATCTATCTCCAAATTTAGAACCATTAGACGAATAATCAAATATTTGCATAATCTAATTGAAATAACCATTAAAAGTTCACTATACAAATTGGAATTTAAAACAAAGATCAAAAGATGTCGAGAAGGTATTAAAGCGTTGATGGATTTAACTAGATTAAAATTGAAAAAGAAAACTAAAGAACGAACCCTAGTAGAGCTCCAGTACTTCTTGTCCCAGGCGCCACCGCTATAGAGAGATCCGATTGAAACTAATTCAAGACCGCCTGTTTTCTCCGCCTCCTCTCGATCTTCTCCTTCTTCCTTTAGTTTAGATTTCGCCATTCAAAAGAATAAGAAATCAAATGCGAATTTGCTTAGTAGAAAGACTGTACGGTACTGATTGATTGATGCGAGAGCGGGAGGAATAGAGGATTTTAATGGCGGGAGTGAAAATTTAAAGTTCCCTCTCACATGCTAGCTTAGATAATTTTTTGAAACAAAAATAATAAATCGAATAGAATAACTTCTTCCGAAAAAACAATTCGCCGTTGCCGGGGATCGAACCCGGGTCACCCTCGTGACAGGCGGGAATACTTACCACTATACTACAACGACCTTGTTTAAAGAATAATTTCAAAGTACTTACAAATATCTTAACAATAGCTGAACTACCTTTCTGATGTTGAAACGTCCTTGTCAGTTGTGATCATAGGCATAACAGAATCATGCTAAATTTACGGTTACTTTATAGTTTTTTTTTTATTATTATTATTAATGTGGAGGTATTTGGATCACCTTGTTTATTTACGTACATTTTAACTAATTATTTTATTATTAATTTCACGACCTCTAACATTAAAGGTTATGGTTTGTCCATGACAATATTCAACTGAATATATGCAAATCTTACGGGTCTTTAAATTTTTTTTTCTCATCGGTCTGGATGAAGTTGAGGAAGATAAGGTTTAATTCTGTTTACATATATACAAAGGATTGTGTTTAGTGTTGGAAAACATGTATTGTAATATAAAAAAAAAGATATGATTGCTGAGAGAATTAGTGTTGATTTTGTATCTTTAATATAAAAAAATCATTTTCTTTAAAATACCATTTGTACTCCTCGGCCCTCGCTGCAAATTCAATTGTTATTGAATTCAGAGCAGATACACTTTCAGGGCTGGTATAAAAACTTAGAAAGTCTTTGGGAAATAAACTGTATTTTTAAAAATTTTAATTTTTTTATTTAAAATAATTTTTTTATATTTTTAGATAATTTTAATATATTTTTAAATAAAAAAATATTTTAACTACAATCTCCACCACATTCGTATGTACTCTCAGACATCCGCCCCTCGGCATTAAAATTGTTTCTTCTAAAACCCTCGTTATAGATAAACATGACTCTGGAGTTTATTTAATCAGCAGACTTTACCCGGTGCATCATACTCTATTAATATTTATCTATGTACCTTTTTTTTTGCACGGTACAAGACGCTCCATTTGTCTTCACAGTGTGATTGATTAATGACTATTTGATAAGAAGTTAATAAGAATTTAATATTTTTTAATTAGACGTTCTCTTCGTCATGAATCAAGATTATTAAATTCTCTTGGTGTAATGTTAGCTTTTTCACTCGTATGAAAGTGGGATTCAAGGGAGAATCACGCTAAAAATATATACAAGTCTCTCTTTTATTTCTCCAACATCATGAGCGCCTCCATTAATCGTGGTCTCCTACCATGTACTTGGTTATTCAACCGCACTGTATTGAACCGGTTTAAATTTTTTTTAATATAATATAAATATTTAGATATTATTAATTTTTTTAATGAAAAAAATTCAAATTATATAAGAATTGATTCAATATTATTCAATTGACTTTACAAGTTCAAAAATAACTCATACAATCTATAAAAATATAGTTTGACTAAAAACATTTCAAGATGATATTTTTCTTTAATATTAAAATAACATGTTATATTTATTTGGATCAACCTGGGTTAACATGTAAAATCCACGACCTAGGTAGCTAATGAGAACTATGTTCATAGAAAGCAAATCAAAAATGAATTATGAAATTCGATTTCCAATCGATCAAATATTGAAGGATGAGATTGAAAAAAAAATCAATTAAAAAGTGACCCGAGTTAGCTTTTCAAACTGTGATAGCTCAATGAAAAGCAAATAAAAATAAATTACAAATCTCAATCCCCAATCAGTCCAATATTGAAGAATGTGATTAAAAAAGAACATAAAAACAACTCAAATTAATCTGTTAAACTCATGATCTAAGTCATCAAACCGAGATAATCACGTAGAAAAAAATAAAAAAAATGATTTAATTAAACTTGGGTTAACCTGTCAAATCCACAACTTTGGTTACAAGACTGAAATAATCTTATAGAGAGTAAATCAAAACAAAATATGAAACTCAATTTCCAATCATCTTTGTTGGAACCAGTGTTGAATGATGAAAATTATAGAATTTCTAATTAAAAAAATGACACAAAAATTAGTTAAGTCAACTGGGATTAACCTGTTAAACACTATTATTGGGTCACGAGGTCGTGATAACCTAATAAGAAGCAAACCAAAACAAATCATGAAGCCTAATTTTCATTCAAACACGACATTAAATAATGAAATTGAAAAAAAAAATCAATCAAGAAAAAGAAAAATAACTTAGTCAATTGGGTTAACCTGCCAAACTTGTGACCTTGGTCATAAGACGGGGACATCGTTGAAGGACATGTGCTCCAGGTCATGAGATCGAGACACCGTCTTAGAAAGAAAACAAAAAAACGATTCGATTTAACCGGGGTTAAAATTAATGTCAAAACCCATGACCTTGATTGTGAAATCAAAATATTTCTATAGAAAGCAAATAAAAAAAAGATTATGAAACTCCATTCCTAACCGACCCAGTATTAAATGATGAAATTAAAAAAAATATATAATTAAAAAAATGACACAAAAAACAACTAGGATCAACTCGCGTTAACATGTTAAGAATTATTCTCGTGTCATAAGAATGAAATAACATAATAGAAAGTAAATAAAATAAATTATGAAATCTAATTCTCAATCAACCCAGTATTAAATGATGAAATTAAAAAAAATAATTAAAAAAATGAAAATTGAGTTAACCGAGTTAACCTGTTAAATCTATGATCAATATATGAAAGTATGATAACTCAATAAAAAATAAATTTAATATTAAATGATAAATAAAAAAATCAAAGAAAAAAAAAGTAGTAATATTTAGATTACAGTGCTTCATGAATAGAGATGAATAGAGATAACAATCGTTTCTGCATGGTAGAACTTTGAGACCGTAGAAACTTAAAATCAAAGGCTGGACTTGTAGAAAGAAAAGAAAAGCATGAAATAATTAAGGAATCGAAAGATTTATGATTTTAATTTATCTTCCCAAACTCCAAGATCTATTCATTAACTTTGTACCTGATTTTACACGGCATTTTTCTCTTTAGTTTAAAATAATTCATCTGATTTGAGAATCTTAATTAACTTTAATTTGAAAACTTTGATCAGTTGATTACCTGCGTTCAAACTGAAAAGGCAGTGATAAAAACTGAAAAGTTTTTTCCAGGGCAAATGTCAATTAGACATGAACAAAAGCGAATGCTGGAAAATATCCAAGAGGGATGCAGGCTTGTTCAAAAAAGAAAACTAGTTTTGAATGAAGAGAAAGAAACATGAAATTAAAGTGAAGAGATCATGAACATGGGAGCGGAGATGTCTAATCTGAATTTCCTTAAAAGGAAGAGAAAGGGGGTGACAATAGAACCAATGAACGTGTCCAAATCCGTTGATGAACAGAACTACGTGTGTGAACTGGTCTGGTACGTAAGGTCTAAGGAAAGATGGAGAAATTAAAAAAGGAAGACATGGGAGCCTCGTTGAATGGTAAACACTTGATGCCAATTAAGTACCCATGAAAACCTGTGTCAAACTCTATGGTTAATGAAAAAGCCTAGCCAAGGCAATGACTAGCTAACTATACAATGGACTAAGGAGAGACCTTGAGGGTAATGGATACCTAAAACTAGACGGAGGGGGCCGATTTATACAAGCAGAGAAAGGTGAGGATACCAAGTGTTACTATAGCTTTGTTTCCATGTTCGGAAATGAGGAATTGTCCCATCACAAAAGACACAAAACCCATCTCCTATTTTGATTTACTAGGGTGACGGTGACATGAGCTTTAGCATCTGTCTCTCTCAGATTTCCTCGTTTAGCACCGCACCCACAAAAGATGGAACCCATGCAGCTTAGTGGTTACCATCTCTTCACTGTCTTTTTCACTCGTTCACGCTTCCCATGATATTTTGGATGGACGCTTCTTCTTTACTAATCTTAACACTCAATTGGCATGGGTATCAGCCCGTTAATTTAATTTTATTTTTTATCAAAATGGTTCTAGAAGTGTTATTAAGTTTTATCTGTCCGGTGAGATAACCTAGCAATCCAGTCAAATCCTCTTTTAATTTTATAAGAGATATTTAAACTATGTTGTTTTTTTTTTAAAAAAAAAAAATATTATTAAAACAGCATCAATCCGGGTTTAATAACTTCTGGTTCTTACCTTCCTAATACATAACAGATACAGCATTAATAGAAACTAGTACTTGTTCATCTCGAATTTTACCATTATATTGTTTTTGGATAAATAATAAAGTTAGAAAGTTCTACTCCTCAATCAAAGATTAACTCAAAAGATCAAATGGAATGGAAAGTGGTGGCTAACCTAACCTATAAATTAAACTAATTTAAACCACTCTACTGCTAGAGTAGACAGTAAAAAAGTAAGATAAACACGTACGTATAGTTGTCTGGGATGTTACGATGATGGCAAAATTACAGGCACGTTATATATTTATAATGATAAACAAATAACTATCACATAGATAAGCACAAATAATTTCCTAGAAAATTAACTAATTAATATTATCCTATATTGTCCATGTATCAACACCGTATCTTGTCACTTGTCTTGTATTTTGTAACTTCCAATCTTCCTGAACAGGCTAAGAAATTATCTTGCTTGCCAAGGTGGAGAGGTTTGCCTTGTTCTGCTTTCTTGTCTTCTCTATTAGATCGCTAAAAACCACTCTTAGATTGCCTCCACTGTGTTTCCTTGTCTAAATTTGCCTTGTTTTGCTTGGCGGATACAAAGCCTCACTAATCCATGATATCCTTGCGGTTAACTCCATCAAGCCTGGGTCTGCTGTTCAAAACAATTCGTCTCTTCCTAATTTTCATGAGATGTACTCGTCACGTTGTGTATGATTATCCCTATAGACAGACGGTGATGGATCTCATTTCTGGGGATAAAACCTCTGTGTTTTATAATTAGAACGTGAAGGTTACTGTTTAAGTACTATAAAGAAGCTCTATATATTGTACAAGTAGTAGCCTCTAAGCAATTTGATACCTATTCCATTCGCTCCTAAATTTAGTCGGAGGCATTCATGCATGCTGTCATTGCCTAAATCTTGGCTTCTGTCAAACACGTGGGTGTGTTCACAATGACCTCTTATGACCTCATTGTTTGCTTGCATTACTTGTATAAATTAACTCGACATTGGTGTTAGTCATTTTGGTGGTGAGATTGTCAATGTCTCTTGCTAAAACATTAATTATTCGCTCAGCCTGACCATCATTGCCATTCTTAGGTATCTCCAATTTGACTGGTATCATCAGCAGCAATGGTGATTTCCATGCCTACCACCTCAATTAGTTTCGCTGACGGGCTGTTCTTTGCTAACATTTCTTCGTCACGGTCCCTTCATGGATATCTGAACTAACTTGTATGTACCTCGATGAATCTTTATGGGTTCTGATATTAACAACCAGATAAACTTTCAGTAACTATTAATATTAGCAACCACATGATTCAAATCTGATACCATATGAAAAATAAATTTTTGAATCTCAAGTTCTTATTACTGACCACCTATCATATGATTGTCACACTTATCTTATGATGTCCCATTGAAGGTGAGTTGCGAGGGCCTCGTAGATGATAAAACCTTCATTGATATGATAGCGAATGTGGTCACTTAGGCTCGGAGCTAATGGACTCAGTGACTAGAAAACATAAAATGATATTACCAGTTGGAGGAAAAAGTCGATGGCTTTAAAAGGGGAATAAAAATAGTGTTGGGTTGGTTGCCATTAATATGCAACAAATGGACGGCACCAACCATTGACTTTGATAGCCACCATTGTTGAAGAAGAGATGGAGTTGGTAGCCACCTTTGTTGAAGAAGAGCTGGAGCTGTGACACCATTCATGCATATAAATAAAGGCATACGTGAGAGAGCAAAATGAGAGAAGGTTGAGAGAATGTAAAGAAAACAAGAGAGAAAGTGAGGGGCTGCCAAGGGCAGTAACCCTGCTGCCATGTGCAGCAGTGTGAGAGAGCTGAGAGTAGAGTTTGAGTGAAGTGATCCTTCTCCTTCATGTGTGTTGTAATCCTTTCTCTATCTGTCTCTAATAATATTGACTTCTCTCGTGGATGTAGACAGTTTTGCCGAACCACGTTAAATATTATGTCCCAGTGTACTTAGTTTCCTTTGAGCAACTATCAGTACACCACCGGTCTGCGCATAGGAAGACGAAATCCCCAACAAATAGCTCATGATGAATTGAAGTGGCTAGAACGATGACTAAACAACAGGGCGAATAGAAACTGCTTTGAGGTTCATCGAAGCATCTCCAAAGAGACAAGGACTCTAATAGTCATGAAGGTTATATGAAGGGATGGAGTCAAAATAACTCAGCACCTCGGAGAAAGAAAAATCCATAACATTGCATTCTTCACATTTACGTAAATTTAAAGATATTTTTTATGGTATCATTTTGAGATCAAAGCTTGGTCAAACCACTCGAATGATTGATTTAGATGTCATCCATCTCGAAAGCCAAAACATGACTTGATTGAACTTGAGATTAAATTGGATGGGTCTTTTCTTCACCACTAGGAACTAACTTATCGAAAGCCAAAACATGACCGATTTTATTTGTTCATATATATATATATATATATATATATATATATATATATATATATATATATATATATATATATATATGCATATAGCTTACTTTATTTCCTCTTCACTTTTACAATCTAATTAATTACAAATTGCCCTTTTCTCTTAGATAAAAGAGTTCTTTTGTTATGACGGTCCATTTTAGTTTTAATCGGGTCTCTTATATAGCAAAAGCTTGCAATTATATATATCCTTTACCAAAAATTATATCAAATTTCAATTAATATAAAATATTTAACGTTAAAAAAAATCATCTTGCTGCCCGGCATGAATAGATATAGACAAAAGGATCCAGTTGGATATTTCAACAGAATTTCAGCAATGAATAGATACAACACAACAGGATCGATCCAATCCGGAGTTTCTTTACTTGCAAATTCAGCTAAGAGATGGGGTTGTAGTTTGGTGATTTATAGGCTTTCCATTGTTTCAGTGTACTTCTTTTAAGATAGAACTCGTAAAGCAAGCAGAAAATATTTATTTATTTATTTATTTGATTTTAATAGCGAGGATATACTGTTGCGTATCAAGATTATGTGAATCTGATCATTCCCTAAGATTACTATATGTAATGATCTCAGGGATGCCACCTTGCTAGGAAACAAATAACAAGTGTTGCATTTTAGGGCCTAGCTGTTGTGGTCAACCGTGTGACTTGTTCTGTCCCCGTCCCGGGTTCGATTCTTTATGTGCACGCCTGTCACTCCCGCGGTACCTAACCTGCCCCTGGGCTTGTAGGATGTCTAGTGGACCGTGGGGAATAGTCGTGGTGCGCGCAAGCTGACCCGAACACCCCACATAAATAAAAATAAAATAAAATAACAAGTGTTATTATCGACATCAAGACGGGAAAGGGGTCGACGATGCTATATAACTCATGACTGCTTACAGTGAAATAAAGGAGAATAATTTCCAATATCATGATTTCTTAACAAGAGTTAATCATTCTTTTTCGTGAGTAAATCTGCTAATTACACGAACTAAGTAACTTTTCGTCTACTTACCGATCCATTCTTTATAAATCGTCGTGCTCGCATGCCTAGTTTCTTTTCTTTCTTGTTTCTATTTTACATGCTTGCCTGAGTTGATAATTGATATTTCACCATGCTTGCTTTAAAGTTCTTTAGCTCTTGATTGCTTAAGTTGGGGTAGATCATATATATATATAGACCAACAATGCTCGAGTCCAGGACTACTCGAAGTAACTCCACCAATTTTATAAATGTCAACCTACAAGACACTAGCAACTATTGCGATCGATTTTCAATTATGTCATGATGGACGGTGTGTTGATTTTTTCCTGAAACCAAAAAGATTAGAAACTGAACAGATAATTGATTTGACAACACCATGGAAACCGGCCCGCACCAAAATTCAATTGAACGAAATTGTTTTATATATATATATTGGGAAGTAATTTTTTTTATTTTCTTCCATATTAGATCATAAATTTAGAAAAATAAGTTTTTGAATATTCACCTTAAAATTTAAACTTAAAAACCAAAAAAAAAAGAAAGATAAACTTTCTTAACTACAAATAATTAACCCTTCAAATCATTTTGAGTTTAATTCCATAATCGTATTTATTTACGAGGTTATATTTTTAACATGGAATTAATATATAACCAAACGCTTGTGAGGTGAGATTAACCCACTGATTTGGTTTTTAATTTTGATTGAGTTATTAAAAAATTAAATTAAAATTAATTTGATTTAACTATGATTTAACAAAAATACTTTAAAATAATATTATATTTTTTAAAATTAAATAATTAAATAATATTGATTTAGTTTAACCAATTAATCCAAATTAATTCACTTGGATGGTGTTTGGAAGTATGATAATAATTGTGGCTCAAAGTATTTTTCGCATTGAAATGTAAATATTTTTTTTATTTAAAAAAATTATTCTTAATATTAACACATCAACATCAAAATACATTAAAACAATTTAAAAACATAAAAAAATTTATTTTAAAAAAAATCAAATTATAAAAAAACACAATTAAATGGCGTTCCTTATTATCCCGGACCTGTGATGGGTTTGCTAGCACTGAGACCTGTTCACCAACTAGAGTACTTCAGTATATCGCATAAATTGGCAAGTATTTACTGCCCGAGGCTCTGAGCATTAAAGGGGCGTAAACGAGCAAACCCGCTCTGCAAAATGCAGTAGCGCATGTACTGTGACTCTACGACTACAATTAGTAGCAATAGATTTTCTTTTTGACGCTTAGCTAGATACTTCTACTCCCATTATTGAAGCAGTCCTCTTGTTATTATACACTCACAAACCCTAGCTAGACTTCTTGCTGTTGCATCTCAAGGAACCCTCCACTTCAGTCAGCCATCTCTTCTTTATATTAATCTTGTTCTATCCTTGTTGCTTGACAATGAACCTAGAAGAGAAAGCAAGCACAGAGGTTCCATCATCTGAGCATCTCTGCTATGTCCGTTGCAACTTCTGCAACACTGTTCTTGCGGTACCATTTCGCATCTATTCTTGTTCATCCTGATCATTTAATTAAATAATTTCCTAGATAGAGAGCAAAATGTGGCTCTACATTTTATTTTTTAATGTATCTATATATATATATATACACACATCAAGTTTTAGTTAAATTCTTGGATGATTGAATTATATGTATAGCTAGCCTGATAATTATATCTTGTGGTGCACCCACATCAAGTTTTCATGATTTCTTCCATTGTTCAATTGTTTAGGTCGGGATTCCATGCAAGAGGCTGCTGGACACTGTGACTGTCAAATGTGGTCATTGCAATAATCTCTCCTTTCTCAGCACCAGACCTCCCAACCAAGGGCAATGTCTTGATCAGTACCACCGACTGAGTCTACAGGTAGATTATATAACATTAATATTAATATTAAGATACAGGGATATATCCCATCACCATTCATAAGTTAAAACTCTTTTTGAATCAAGAAATAAAATATTTGTGATTAATCGGTAATCGCCTTCTGCTTTCTGATCGCTCTTGGACGATTCAGGTGGCACGGTTGTTATTCTACAGAATAGATACAGGGTCAATATCTGAACTGAAATAACTCAAGTAGCTAAACACAAGGCAGTCAATTCGTTTTCCTAGCTAACAAATGGCTGCTATTGACAAGATCACGTATATTTATCAACAATGATCAGGATAGACCAGTGCATCACAAATCTCTTCAGTACAACTTAACAACATGCCATGTTAAAATGCTTTATATATAATTGCGTGTGTACTGTGAAGGGAGTTTCTAGTAATGAAAAGTTCTTATTCAAGGAGAAGCAAGGGTTTTGCACTGATATCAGAAAGGGCGAATCCTCATCCTCCTCGACCTCTAGCGAACAACCGGTGCCCACAGCACCCTTCGTAGTAAAGCGTAGGAACCCCATCTTTGTTTTGATTTAAATAACTATTGATTTGGCTTACATTTGCTATTTTACCCCTTAAATTGATGTGGATTTCTTTCTTTTTAATATTTATTATTTTCTTTGCAGCGCCTGAGAAGAAACACCGACTTCCATCTGCTTACAATAGGTTTATGAAGTAAGAAGAAGATGTTTTTTGTTTTAATCACATGTTTCTGCAACTTTTGCAGTTTATATAATATTGCTAAATTACGTGTTATTTTACCTTTAGCTAGACTTCACTATTTTAACGATATGGAAACCTTCTTTTTATGTGTATAAATTAAGTATATACGAGAGAATTACCTAATTAATTTCATATCAATATTGGGAAAATACAGTGCTACGTACCCACAAGTCTTTTGGTTCATATGCCAACATTCCTGTATTTTTCAATACCTGCCTGTCATTATAAGTACTAGCAAAACAAGTGTTATGTATATTTCCATCCTAGGGAGGAGATAAAGCGCATCAAAGCAGCCGATCCTGAGATACCACACAGAGAAGCTTTTAGCACAGCAGCTAAAAATGTAAGATTCTTTATTGCTCAAGGTTTACATACACGCACACACACATTTTATTGATTTGGATCAGGCTTTGGTGGTTATAGTGGGCTAGGGCTAGGTACCTTCCAAAGTCGGGTGCTGGTTCTGGGAGCCCTAATATTTAATGCAGGTAATTAAAGAATATCCCTTCCGTTATCTTTCCATTCATAGCAAACTGTGTGTTTTTTTTTTAAGCTGCTCGATTAAGAGATTAGAATTGGTTTGGCTTATATATTGCAGGAATGCAGCGATAGGTGTGCGAAAGAAATTTGAGGCGTCCAAGAGGGCATCTAGAGAGAGCAGCTTGTTTTGGTTTAGCTTCACGTCTCCTACCTTCTACCAATTAATCTTGTCATTTTATTTTGTGTTGTTTGTTGGTATATTTTCATGGATGAACTTCTGCCTGAGGCTTTGATCTAGCTAGATGGTGTGATATTTAGTAGAATTAGCAATCTCATTAATTAAGTAGTCTCTGCGCCTAATTTGATCTAGTCTGTAACGGTCGTTTGATTTTCAAAAAGGCTGATAGTTTTAAATCAAGTAACCAAGCATTTGTTCGATCGAGCTATCATTAAAATAATAATAGCAGTCGAGTTATAAATCCAATTATTTATATAAAATTAATAATACGAGAATGTCAATTATAATAAAGTCATGAAATATATTCTAAGAAATTACGTGGTTTTTGAATAATAGTTTACCAAAACTAGAAGATGTGAAATCATAGAATAGTCTTCATGTGGTTGTGAAGAGACCTGACAGGAAAAAGAAAAAAAGAAAAAGAGTAATAGCTGTTACCCATACACCCACAACTACAACTACAAAAAAAAAAAAACATTATTTTTAACAGTCAATTTTTAATTCAATATAATTAAACATAATGCTCCCCACTTATTATGATCAACGAAGAATAGATTGTGAGCCCGTCGTCTAATCTCATCAAAAGACATTAACAACGTTAGTTAGACGAGGCGATCCTGGGCCCTGGCCTGTAAAACCGAGACCGAGGATTCTTTCTGTCTTATTTTTACTCTCACCTACCTTTGGTGTCCAAAAATGTTTGTCAGGAAGCAATCGTGCAACGAAGTCATAAAAAATACGGTAGGTAGAGTTTGTATTTTAAAATGTTTTTTATTTAAAAATATATTTTTTTTAATTTATTTTTAACAGCAACATAATCAAGAAACATAAAAATATTATTTTAAAATAAAAAAATCAAATATTTTCAGAAATGCAGTTTGACTGCACTTCCAAACATAGTGCCGACAAGGAGCCGGCCCTTACACCTAGAGACGATGCGTTTAGGGATTTTTGAGAAACAGTACCGGAGTTGGACTTGGACCATTCCGTTAGTAACTTATATTTTAAACACAAAATTACTTTAAAATTATATTAAAAACAAATCTATTTTATATTTTTATTTGTGCTCCTCTAATCCATCACATTTCTATCATTTTTATATCCATGGAACACCAAGAATTCATCAAGGTATACTGATGCCGACTGTGATATAAATTTATAGCATATTTGCATTATTTATATAACCTGACAAGTACTCAAAAGAAGCACCGGCTCAATCCAATAAGCCTCTACATCTGGAAAAACCCTAAAATACACAACCCATGCTCGCGAATGCATTGACCGGTTATCTGTATTTGTGGCCAAACTCAAGATTGCCAAATCTTCATGGCAATTGATGCTTCCATGCATGCAGGTCTCCATTTTCCATGCTTAAAACAAAAATCAAGCAAATATAAAGTCCTAGAGATGAGAAGGGGGCTTAAGAGAAAGGACAAGCTAGTCTTGTCCATAGATTTTTGCCCAAATATCGTCTATATCTTCCTTGGCAAAATCCCTCCCTTGATGACAAACTCACTCTTTCAACGAATGCTATAATAGTCAACGAGCCACCAAGCACGCCCTGGTATTTGTCAAGAGGATATGCAATCAGCCTCGACGATTTATGTATATTTTACACCCCGGGAATCTTCTAGAAATGAAATCTTAACTGCACCATACACGCACTATATAGAAGATCAAGCAAAGACAACATTTATTATTGAATTAGCAAGCGTCATTAGTGACATCACCAGATTTGACCACCTTGTACCCGTGGGCCTCGAGCGGCAGGGCACATCCAACAAGACAACAGTTTGATAACTAGGCTGTGGACATAATACTTATTTATTTACAACGAAGACGTGCTGAGTCTCAAGGTTATCTCGCTTTTGAGGCCAATTTGCAGTGCTTTGCATTATAAAAATATAGGATCCCAGTGGGGAGTTGATGGCTAAATCCTTTCAACTTTTGAATTTGCGCTCCTTTTACAACTCACCGTCCACAATCCAGACCACCGAGAAGAAAAGGGAGGAGCTCCCTTTGATGAGTGGATGAGGTGGCCACTCCCACGTTTACTTCAATAGGAAGTGGAGTAAAGAAAGCAATAATACCAAAGATGGAAAAGCATTCCGCTCCGAAGTCAGATGGGTCAAAGCTCCCGGAACTTGGGGATGGGTTTGTTTTTTAATACAAAAAATTGCAGGAGTTATCATAATTTTCCATCCGCAAGGAGCATTTAATCAAAATATAAATCAAAGGTCACCTAGTGGATCAAGTGTTCAATCCCTTTTAATCAAAATATTAACAGCCCTAATTTCTGCCCCTTCAAATTTGTCCATCGAAAATGCAATGGGTCAATGAACAAAAGCCGAAAATTCTGCAATGATATACTCAGTCGTACATAATTTAGTAATTGAATTCTTGTCCAGCACAGTATTTCCAAATGAAAGTTGAAATAAGTCATCTCTAGCAAAATCAAACTTGCATCACCTTACAATAATAATAATAACAACAATATAAAAAAAATTCCACATATTGTTCGTGTTATTTACCTTTCAAGTAAAGGAATGTACGGCAAACGCAAGCTGAAGTCTCTTAAGGGCCTATTGCCTACTGCACCGATAAAGTTACTAGTTATATCTGATGCAGGCAAGCAGCTTGCCATCAATTCTCTACTTTGAACCTGAAACAACACTGGATTTATCATTTTCTCATCAAGGCAGAAGAGCGCGCATTGTCTAAGAAAAAACACGTCAACATTGTTCACGCTATCCGTGGTATCTCCCACTACACCGAACGAGGTTTAACCAAAAAGGATGAGCCAAGTTATTCTCCTACATACCTTGTTCCTCTCACACCCCATAAGTAGAGCCGAAACTGCAGAACTCCTCATTTTCATGCTTCACTTGCATGGAGTTCCTCTGTTGCTCCACCCTCTGAAGATGTGATGAGAGTTGAAGCAAATCCACAGTTGATCCATTTTCAGGAGAAACGCAATACTTCGCATTCAAAATATCTGACTGTTGTAGAAATCCATCTGTTTCAACTTGGAAGTCCGCTGCGTGACCGGAACCAGGAACCACAAATGGCCCCATATCATTAACTTCAATGAAATTCATTCCAGACGGATAGAGCCCATTTGGGAAGTACTTTTCCAAGGAGCCTACCCCTAAAGATTTGTTAACAATACCCAAGCTCTGACAAGCATGACTCACTTGACTGACCAAGGGCCTAGCCGTTATATTTCCTGCAGAATGGCTCAAGTCCTGTGATTCAGCTGACAGAAGAGAGAGAGCACAGCTAGAGTGCGACGCCCCAGCTAACTCATGAAAAGTTGTTGTGTTACAAAAATTGCGGTCATCAATTGCCGGTGAAGAAATTCCACTAGTCTTTTGTAACCCATTGCCGTGCAAATGGAGGAATGACTTCGGCAGTAACTGCCCGTTTCCCATGGGTATTGCAGATGGAGAGCTGTAAATTGAATTCTCTTCCAATTTAACGCGCCTGCACCAATTTTCTTCTTCATAATTTCCTGAACAAAAAGCACTCCCTGGAAGCATGTTTGGGAAAAGAAGAGATGTTTTCTTTGGCAAGGAAGTCCCCAGAAACTTGGTGCCTGCTCAATCCACGTTATTCTCAGATTTGATGGAATAGCTCGTACATTTGGATGAAAATCAAAAGTTAGGCAAGCATAATGTTTTTTAAGCAATAGTTACTTTAATGAAAAGGTTTGCCACAGATAATCTTTATTTTTCCAGTCAAATTAGAATTACCTGGTCGTTAAACTGAGATGTCATTTAAAAATCTAAACGGGAGTTTTTAAGAAAGATCAAAACGCAAAACCACAAGTATCAGATTCTGCTAGCATAACTAGACATGCGTGGGAAAATAAAGAAGCTGAATTTTGAAACAAGCCCTTCACAGTTTTTGTGCAAGTAAATATATGATCTAACCTCAAATTTATTAGTAGCAAGTAAATAGTCGGCTGAGCTCAAAAAAATAGATCAATCATTAAAGAAAAATGTCATAGGACATATGAAAAGAATAATCCTGATAAAGTTGTTTCAAGAATATGCATATTTAGTAATTATTTAGAGGATAAAAACGACCACCATCAAGGTCATGAATCTTTAAGTCGCATCATGTGAGGTTAATGAAAATTGGTTTTCCTTCTTTTTATATGGGAATCAAAGAAGCTCATATCTGTTTGTTTGGCTTCAATATGAAATTGAATTGCATTTCCTAAGTAGATTGATTAAAGAGTACCAGATGTCAATACCTTGATATGGATGCAGTAACTTATGTGGTTTGACAGAGAGGGTACCCAATTGAGGCTTCCTTCTACGTTCATTGTGGCCTGCCAAGCGTTTACGGCAACTTCGCTTACCATCATCAAAATCAACCAGCAAGTGAAACCTGAATAGTCCAAAGATAGCAGGATTCATATAGAAAAGATCCCGAGCTTCCTCAGCAGAAGGAAAAACAAGGCACGGCAAAACACTATCCGGACACCAGGTTGAAAACAATTAGGGCTACTACAATAGGAACACGATAAAAATATCAACTAAACCTGCCATATACTTGATGCATAACTGTCATGGCACTTGAACCTATCTATGCACTGAAAATCCAAAGCCTCTACTGTCTTGTGAAACTCGAAACATGAAAAATCAGCCTACTTTGACTCCATTTTGTGGTGTTATTTCCTTTTCTAGTGAATCAAAAATAATCTAGATGTATGAATAAAGTAAGTATGATTATTAAGAACTCAGTGGCTAACCCCTTTTGTACTGTCGTATTTGACAGGGTGCCATTGTCATGTCTTCATAAAGATTTATCATAATAAGTTCATCACTATACTTATTAGTGACCCTACATGCAATGTGTCAATAAAAATATGATCTTCACTGATTAAGCACTAAGATAAATAACGTGATTGAAAAAAAAAAAAAAACAAGTATGTAACCTAACCAACCAACCTGCTACACTGCTGACAAAACCTCTGTTCATTGCCATCAACAATAACTTGAGGCGTTTTTGAGTGAACCTCGCAAACTTTATGCCTCTTGTGGTAATCCTTTGAAGAACTAAGATCCTTGTTACAACCATAGACCTGGCAATAGGTAGTCTGAGGGCGTGAACATGTCGCTCGAGCACGCTTTGCCTGAGCAGTTGGACTTACTGAAGATAACAACCTCTCTTTCGAAAACTTGCTATTTTGTGCATCCTTGAAATCAGCCAATCTCCCTAGCTTCAAATCAATCAGTGATGAATCCTGACTATTAGATTCCACGAGAGAATTCGAATGATTGGACCCGGATTCCATTGACGAATTGGATGCAATCATGCAATTAGGAGAACTTGCGACTAGTTTACTCGAATCAATACCAACATCAGTACCACCAAGCACACCCACACCTGTTTTGCTGCCATGAAAAGGCTTTCTTGGAATTTCAGAGAAACCAAAATCTATAAACTCAGTACTCTCAACCGATTCTGTATCCCATCCTATCAATGTTTTTCTACTTCTTGCAAATGCATCAACAGATAAATCTATTTCATCAGAGAAAAGAAGGCCTTTTCCTTCTGAAGCATAGCTCCAGAAGTCCATCAGGATAACAAATGTAAAACTGCAGACAGTACAAACAAATTCAAAATGATTAATTTCACAACTTAAAAAACGACCGCTTATTTATCATCTGGTACGAAAAGAGTGCAAAAAGAAAAAAAACAAAGAAAACAAGCTCACTTTAATTTTCCAAAACTCATGGAACTAGTAGATAAGCTTATAATTTAAATGTGTGTCTATTTGTACCAAAAACAAAAAACAAAGATAATAGCAAAAACATTGAGCATAAGAACACGTTCCATTAAACATAATTAAAAGCAAAACTCGGTAATTCTGGTTCCTAGAATTAATATCTCCCATGGTAAGACAAAATAAGTTAATAACAGTGATGTTACTGACAACATAACTTGAAAAAAAAAAAAAAAAAAAGAGGAAACTTAATGCTTATGTTTTCTATTTCTTGTGCGAGAACAGAGTCCAAAAGCTTTCTCAAAAAATAGGCTGAGTTAAGCAGAGATGATGTTTCTTTTATTTATTTATTTTTTACCCTTCACTGTCAAATTTTATTTTTCTTTCACCTTTCTCAGCAAACCAAACAGAGAAAACATACATCCCTAGTCCATCTTTGATACTTAGCCTAAAACTAACGAAAAAACTCCAACGACTTTCAGATTAAAAATCCCAAGAGAAACAAGCAAAATAAAAAAAAATCAGCTTTTTTTTTTAAAATAAAATAAAATAAAAAAGAGCGAGACATAAAAATACCCATTTCAATAGCTTGAGCGTATATACAAATATAGCAAGACAAGAAATGGGTTGTTGCCGGATTCCAAGTTTCTCTCTCTTTTAGCAACAGTTTTTCTTGATATAAACAGTGAAACAGATGGGAAGGGGAAAAAAAAGGAGCAAGGAGCTAGTAGCATAGAGCAGTAAGTAGCTAGTTTCCTTTCTTGCTTACCAGCTGAGAAATAGTAGAGGAGAGAGTTTGTTAATGATTTTCTTTCAGAGAAATAATGGAGAGGTAGGAGCGAATACACAAACACTGTGAGTCAACATGATTTCCTTTGCCACTACACTCTCTCTCCTTCTGGTCTTTAAAGCATGTCGAGGTCTTTTGTAGCTTTTGAGACCCTCGTTGTTATTCCCTTTTTGTCCACCTTCTTTTCATTTTATTCCCCTTAGCACCTCCCCTTTTTGCTTTCATTAATTACTTATTTAATATTACTTAGTTTGCTGGTATGATTAATTAGCAAGGTTCAATCGAAGTGGTGCTCTTCTGATTTATTATTGTCTCTCTTCTCGCCTGGTATGATGTGATCCATTTGCCAATGCTTCTTCTGGTGCTGCACTGTTTTTGAACAAGATCTACGGCATGGGGTGCTGGCCTGGTAATGGGATTTCGGCCTTTTTGGTATTTATGCTCTTCGGGCATAGGACCCTTCTGAGGGGCATTGCATTATTTCTCCTCTGGACAGGTGGAGCAGTTGCCGGGACAGATATTTTAATGGGAAGCCTTTTCTTCGTTTTGTTTTTTCCTTGTAGCAAAAGGCCAATCAAAGAAAACGAAAGAAATTTGGAGTGATGACAGAATAATTGTCATGGGGATTTTTCATGTCTATATATATATATATATATATATATATGATGATGATGACGACGGCGATGATGATGATGATGAAGGTATGTATGCCTCTTTAATTTGAAGGTTATTGTAGCTTGCCCTCCTGCTTGTAAACTCGTGTTGGTTGTTGTTCTAGCTATAAGTTTAGTGCTAGAATTCATGGCGGTTGACTACAGCCACAATATATAATCATCAGACGGTACTGGGGGTTTAATCAGGAGATCAGAGACAATTTCATTTTGGTATTTCCTAGAATAAGCCCATAACTGTCCAAGACAATGTGACATGTTGTGTCATCCTGGACAAGCTATTGAGTTTGTTAAATCAATCCTTGTCTAACTGACAAATTATAGCTCGGAGATTAACTTAATTCACCGTGTCAATCGGGGGCTGATTAGAGGAGGAGATCAAAATGCACGCTGTGCACAACGACTCTCTGTGTTTTTGTGCTGGGGCTGTTTCGTCTCTTATGCATTCCACGTGGAATATGTATTGCCAAGTTCATTTTAAAAACAAAAAAAAAATAGAAGCATTGCATGAGCTTTTTAAAAAAATATATATATAATTTTTTATTTAACTATTTAACCAGGTTAAAATTTCATCAACGTGTTCTACAAGAATGGTTCTACAGTAGATCACTTTACTTTAATCAACCGAGACCCGAATCATGCTAAGACTAGTCTCGGAAGATGTTATTTAAGATTTTTTTATTTTTTATTTTATTAATTTCCGAGTTATACTTTTAAATTTTAATCTTGATAGATTTTAATTAACTATACTGGTCTGGCCTCTATTTAAACACTCTTGTAGCTGATTTTCAAAGTAAATTAAACACATTTGTTATTCATAAATTCATTCAAGACTTTTCAGACAAGGGTCTTTTTCTATAATTTAATGTTATAATTTTAGAACATGAGAAACCCCGGTGTTTTTCTTTGTTGTACTCTATGTGATGGTTGGATTTATGTGATAAATCAAGGGAAGATATCATATTATTTATTAAAAAAATTATTCGTGCAGGCAACCAGTTGTAAAAAAAATAAATCAAAAATAAATAAAATGATTTAATTTTTTTTATTCTGAGTGGTTAGTTTTTACTTTTTTCTATATAAAAAATTCCTTTCAGTTTCAATTTTATTTTTTAAAAAACTGCAAAAAAGGAAAAAGCTAAAATGAAAGGGCGGTTCATTGTATCCTAGACATATATCATAATTCACTGCAATAATATAAGTATCCTTTTTCCCTTCCAAAAAAAACAAAACAATTGCCTTGCTATTTGAGGTGATCTTGTTTTTTTTTTTTTTTTTCCTGCAAAGCCTATTACTTCGGGAATATATTTGTCTTATTCGCTTCTCTAAGCATCTAAATTATTTTTATAAACAAAATTTATAAAACTACTGTTTATAATTTTTTTTTCATCATTTTTTTTTTATTATAATTAAGTTAAATGGAAGCAATTTGATATTACAATAAATATAAAATATTTTCAAAGAAAATATTAACCGCGCTAGCTTGTGGAGCAGCTTTACATTATTCAAGCGGCGCGTAGAAAAGCAATTGCCAAATAGTAACTCCCATGGTGGTGTTCGAAATATGCTGGCGGTCCCTCCACCCTTGATGACATGTGTTGCGTGCAAACCTTTGATTTGGTATTGAAAGACTTTCTTCATTTGTCCCTGTCTCCTTCTTGGTTTTCATTGCTAAGCTTCTAAATTTCCAAAGTAGTGTTTTAATTTGTCTTAGCCTTTATATTTATTCGTTGTTATTTTAATTATTATTTATTTTATTTAAAATTATTTATAAAATAAAAAAATAATTTTATTCTCCTTTAATTTTTTCATATGCTTGATTTGACCTTATTTTAATTATTATTTGTTTTGTTTTTAATTAGTTTATTTGTTGATTTTTTTAATCTCTTCTCTCAATATTTGATTTTATTTATTTTTATATCATGCTTGGTCCTTATTATTTTAATTGCTACTTGTTTTATTTTGACAAGATTTTTATATTGAAATATATTTTTCTAATTCGATCATTCAACATTAAATTAATTTAAAAATGAGTTTTTTAGTTGAATTCGGGTCTAAAATTTCACGGGTTGTTGTTTTAAAAAATTAATCCAGATCTAGTAAATTCATTAAGGTTTACTTGATTTTTTTCCTTTTTACATACTAAAACTTTTAAAGTTTTATCTTCTTTTGAAATTCTTAAATCTAGTTTCAGATGGAAACCAATCTAGAGTTAATTAAGACCCAACCAGGGCCCAACAAGAAAGGAAGAGAATAAAATAAAAATAAAAACAATAAAACCTATGCCAATTGGCTAAAAAAAAAGACACCGTTAGCGGAGCTCTTATTTACAACTATAATTTTCAGTTTTAGCTTTTTACACAAACAATTCATTAAAAGTATAGAAACCCTACGCCAATTGGCTAAAAAAAAAAAACAGCATTTTGATTGGCCGCGGTATAGAAGATAACTTGAGAATATTTTGTAAATGACCGAATGACACATGGTGTCGTTTCGTCTGCCGAACCAGTGTCACGAGAAAAAGGCCATGGAGTGGAAAGGTGATAGACAACACAGGGTAAAATCGACAGTGCATGGGTATGAAAATTGAAATGGCTGGGAAATTCCTTAATTTTTATTATTATTTAATTTTCTTGGTAATATCAGGGGCAAGGGCAATTTCAGAACTGCGAGCCCATGAGTTGAGAATCAGAAGAAGATCCCAGTATTAGACCCCTGAATGCCACTTTTACCTCAGGGTGAGCTTACACGTGTCGCAACTGAGACAAAACAGACGCATCATGGGATGGGAGTGGTGCTGACAGCTGGTGAGTGACTCTGTAAGCTGTCTGTCCTCCGCTGACAAGAACCACCGACTTTTACTTTACAATGGACCATTGCATGGATGCCAACTAGTACAGGCCAGCTAGCCAGCCATCCCTCCTTTCCCTGCTAAAATATTTTCTCCATTCTGTGCAACTGCAAACTGCCCTCTCCCTCGAGAGGGTGTAATTGCGCATGCGACAAAATCCTTGGAAAGCTTCCTCTCATTGCAATCTTTATTTCTCACAGCTTTTCTTTTAATCTGTCATTATTGAATAATTGTTGCCTCCGTATGATCCTGTTAAGTGTGAATCATTTCTTTTTCTTTACGTAATTAGAAATACGATCGCCTCAATTTGCTGATTAATTGCTGCCGCTTAATTTGCAAAATTAATTTATTCCTCGGCAGCTCAAGGCTAGCCAGACCAACAAAAAAACAGAAAACAAAAAATACTGGGAGCCATGAAAGATCAAAGACCGCAATTCTACTTGATATCTCCTTAATCAATTTGTTGGAGCGCGGCGCCGAGATTTTTCTCTTACGTTCCATGTTTCTTGTATCTTCTAAACGAGATAGCTTTGATTGATTTTTTCCCCCCAGGATGTAATCGATACGTACGTACGGAGGAATTAAATGCAACATACGTTAAATGCGTGCCCTAAATTTAAAAACCAAGTAGTTGCTACCCAACAGCAATGGCCCTCGCGGAGTTCTCCTGCGCTCATACATAACGTCAGTTATCTGCGGCGAGGCGCAGACGGGCTACCACAGCCCTGCCAGAACACATGAATATTGAAGAAGTGCATGATGTTCATGCATAGGGTTACTTAATTCCTTAAGTTTTATTGTCCTAAACTATAGAAAAAAAATAGCTTTCTTTTTTTTTAAAAAAAAACAAAACTTAGAGGTTACAACCCAGAAAAACTTGATTTATTTATAGAAGTTTTTAATCCGTTCATTTTCTTCTAAAAGAATACCCTATATATGAGGTTATTTAAATACAATAAAAATATTCTAATTATTAAGATCTTAATTATTTAAATTAAAATCTTATTCTAAATATAAAGAAATTTCTTAAACAATATATATTTTCTAGATGTAGTGTGAGCTAGCAAATGAAAATAACAGTTTATTCATATTAAAAAAATAATATAAATTATATTTTAAAATATCATCTAATAGCTTAAACTATTGGGTTGAGATGATTCTTTAATAATTTATATAATCGGGTCTTTAAAACAATATGATAAAATCTTAGTTTTATCTAATAAAACATTATATCATTTCTTATTAGATTCTGGGCTGGATTTATCATGATTCGTCAAAATCTAAAAAACCTTAACAATTAAAAGAATAATGTGATAAAATAACATAATAGAAAATACCGAAGATATTGCTCCATGTCAACCATCCTATACGTTTCAAGCAATTGGAAGGAAGGAATATTATCGTTTAATATCATAAATATTATTCTAGACTAGTTTTTTTTATGTGTATTTGATATTATGGTGTAATATATTTTTTAAAAATATATTTTATTTAAAAATAAAAATAAACAATCTCTTAAAAGCAATCCCGCAGTCACAAAAGCGTGCGTACATGTCAAGTGTGATCTCGTCCACATTTTTTGTTTTAACCCCCCAGCTAGCTACCACTAACATCGCAGGCATCGGGTAATCCCTCAGCCACCACTGGAGTAACCTGATGAGTTATAACCTACACAGTGCACTAACATCGCAGGCATCAGGTAATTATTTTAGAGCTGTAAAGGATCTACAGAGTAACGTTGAAAGAATTAGAGGCGAGGGGAAATTAAGGGCACATTCTGACAGAGAGGAGACTGAAAGCAAGAAATGGGTACCGACAAAAAATCCTTCTCATACTTTGTGCGTGTGCGCACTGTGAAAGCGAAGGCCAATTTCTCACCAGGAACTTGCACCTGTCCTTTTCCTCAGCATGCAATCGGTCCAGCGGCATTTGTTCGTCCCTGAACTATAGCATCTTTGTCACATTCGTCCCTGAAATGTGCGTGCGTGTGTGTGTGTGTGTGTGTGTGTGAGAGAGAGAGAGAGAGAGAGAGAGAGAGAGAGAGAGAGAGAGAGAGAGCTTTTGAACGCAGGAGCCCAGTTTAAGGGTTAAATGGTTTAGCGGAAGTTTTTATAGAGGTTGCAACATATTGAGGTTTATAATGTTAATTTGGTGAATAATGTATTTGAACTGTCCCTTTTCGGTAAATGTTGCTCTCATGGCAGCTTTCATTTGATTTTGCCATTTATTTAAGAGGAGGTCAGATTTTAACAGTTGATAATAACTCCATCCTATTATATATCTCTTGTGATATCGTTGATCGAATCCCTTCACCAATAATAATAAATTCGATCTATTTCCAAACGTAATTTTGAAATTTACTCGAGGTCATAAAGTCTTTTACTTTATGAACATTAAATATTCACAAAATTACATAAAAAGAATAGAAAATAAGTTTGAATGCTTCCAAATTTCTTTGAAAATCCTAAAATATCCTTGATAAATAAATAAACTAGGGCCCGTGGTAAAAGTTATGTCCACCTAGAGAGAAAATTAAAACTGCTGCTCAGTTTGCAAGAATTAAATGAAAATTTATTGATTTAAAATAATTAAAGCTGTGAAGATAATATTAGGCCTCCTTTTTTTATTTTTTTATCCCTCGATTTATTTATTTTTCAATTGATTCATTCTAACCAAGTAATTAAAAAGAATATTGAATCCGAGATCTTGCACCATCGTGGAACATTTTATGGTGCTTGATTTTGAGAAATAAAAGAAATCAACTAATTTAAAATATTTAAGTCTCAACGGACGAAAAATGAAAATAAAAAAAATGTGAAGACTGAGGCAAACGAGCAAGACAAATAGGCTAGCGCGTGAAGTATACATGCCAATGTGTGGGAGACTTTCGTTGTCTTTGGACAGTGCGTGATGGCACGAAGCGAGTGAAAATTCCTTCTACCATTTTGTTAAAATATTCACGATGTTTTCTTCATGATGGGACGAAGCGTGGCAGAGGGGAATTATGCTAAATCATTTTTACCCCCAAATTAGACCTTTTCTTAATTACCCATTTTAGTCCTTAGATGGTTATGAATTGTGCTAAATCATTTTTCTCTTTTTGAATTTTTTTAAGGGTTTTTATAATAATTATTATTATTTATTTTGTCCATTTATTTTCACTATCTATTTTTTTATTTAATTAAAATCAAATCAAATTATTTAATACAGTAAAATTTACAAATATGAATTGCACATTTTTATATATTTTTCTAAAAATATACTCAAAACGCTTGAACAATATTTTTTATATAAAAAATAATTAATAGGGCTTACTGAGTAGCATCGTCACATATATAGTGCGAATGTATTTGCATGGTTTGTTTTGCGGTTTCTAATATATTTACATGATACCTAATTAGATTAGTTAGTTTGAACACTTATAATCAAAATAAAGCTACGAATCATCTAGGTGGTGGTCTAGTGGTAAGAATTTAGAATCAAGAGGTTTGCTTCTTTTGTGATCTCAAGTTCGAACCCTGTGATTGTTCATGTGATAGTTACTGGAGGCTTACATGGTCATTAACTTTAAGATCTATAGAATTAATCAAGGTGCGTACAAGCTAAGATGAACAACCATATTTTTTTTAAAAAAAGAGCCAGACGGACTCCAGTATGCCAGGGATGTCAAGCAAAGAAAACATTCCCCTTGTTAAGGATAAAAAAAAAACAGAGCAACCGAGACAACCTTTTAAACCGCAAGACTGTTTCCTTTTCTTCCAAAGGACCTGACTTGTTTGTTATGTCTCTTGCTGCACAGAAAGAGTTAAGGTATTAGAAAAAACCAAGTTCACTGTCTTGCAAGAAAAGAAAAAAAAGGTATCGATCGAGAGAAATATGAAGTATAATTTTCGAAATGCATGCTAAAGTCTGGCACTGCTTTGTCTCTGGAAATAGATCAATTCGTGTGGAAACATGTAAAAAAGCTAGGCCCAGCGTGTTATTTATATTTTCCTGCTTAATTTTTGCTGCTACCAAACAAGCGTGGCACTCTACCAGGGAAAATAAAAGGCGAGGAGAAATAAAAGAAGAGAAGAAAAGGCAGCTTTTTCTCCCGGCCATTTAATGCTCGAGAGCCAAGTGTACAAATGTAGGGTTAGGGCCACCCATTTGGATGCAACAAGTTGCCAGCTGTCAAGAAAGAGACGTGTACGTTATGTTATTAACTCTTTTTCTTGGCTTCTTGTAAGAAATCTGTCTATTGCTGTGGAGGGGCAATCCAATTCTGGCACAACTCAACATGGCCCCGCTAGTTTCAGCGGTCCAATTTGAAAGGAAACGGAGAGCATTGAAACAGAACAAAACAGTTCAACAGATAACGAGGGTGACAGAACGAACGAGTTCTTTCGTGGTGGTATCGTAACTAGCTTGAAAACGAGAGGCCATTGAATTACATCTCCCTATCCATCAGTTTAGCTTGAAAAGTCGAGGCAAAAAAGAAGAAGAAAAGAAAACTAATCATGGCATCTAGGTTGATAATGACCTTGAAGATGATATTCACGTAATTTGTCATCATTTGTCGTTCTAGCTCAAAAACAACTTCACCTCTCATTACACTACTCAGCTCCATATTATCCTTCCACACATTTTTATCCCTATATATATATATATATATATATATATATATATATATATATATATATATATATATATATATATCTTATCCTTTTAACAAAAAATAATTATCCCTTGGGGGTATTAAAGTTTTTTATACTTTTTGGATGGTAAAATAACTAAATTATCATTGAGAACATATAAAAATGAGCTGGTATATGTGATGTGGTTTAGATTTTTTAATTTTAAAAGAACAATTAATTGATTTATTTTTTGAATTTAAAAGCTTATAACCCTTCATACAGTGGCTTTGTTGTCTTTTCCAACTTTTTTTTTCTTCTGTTATAATCAGTTAAGTTGAAAGTTAAATTGGTATTTTAATAGGTAATAAATATTATAAAAAAAGTGGTACGCACACGCGTGGCACATGTCTGGGCGTGGGTGTTGATCATGCTGCTTGAACAGCATATGCAGTGTCTACTAGTGGCTAAATAATAAGCGTCTCCATCTCTAAAAGATGCGTGTGATGGTTTTTTGTCACTATAATTAAAGGGATGAATACGATTTGATATTTTCTCGAAATGTGCAAATGAATTGCTTTCTTTTGCAGCTGTCAATTAGTGATGGTTTGGAGGGCGGCAACGGAGGTGCTCCTGCCGTGCCAATAGCAAGAGCGATTTTGCTCGAGATATGGTGGCAAGAGCAGCGAGGACATCAGCAATATCGGCAAGTTCAGGCCTGCTGAATGTTTTAGGAGTAATATATATGTGAAGTTCAGGCCTGCTGTTGCTTCTCATGCCGCGATTTCTCCTTCTGATAACGTTCCTGTTGCTTTCTCTGGTGGGCTTCTTCCCGGTTTACCTTTCTTTCACTGTGAACTGGTATATATGTTTTTTTTCCCCCATTAAATTGCACGTTAATATTTCTATTTTATTTTTTCTGAAGGGATTTTTGTTGAGTTTTCTATGTGTGGGATTTTGGTTTATGCAGGGACTGTGCCCCAACTGAATTACTATAGTTGAATTGTGCAGTTTTATTAAATATTATTATTGGAAGAAACTTTAAAATCAAAGACACTTAACTTCTTTTGCTCCAGTCAAGAATTTAAAAAAAAAATAAAAAAAATTGAGGATGCATATTTATTGCTTGGTAGAGTTAATGGCACCTTGCTTTCCCATAAACGCAGATTAGCTTGAGTTGATATCGTGGATAGATAATTAATAATTTCACACAAGTCCCCATAATGTCGGGGACTAAACAAAAAAGAAAGAGGAAGGAAGAGAGGGAAATGGGAAAGGGTACCTTAGAGAGGCTAGGTTTTTTGGTGGTGAAACAATAATATGTGTAAAGAAGGGAAAAAAGAATTAAATACTGGTCTTCATGTTTTGTTTGGTTTAGGAATTATGGTACAAGCTATGGAAGAATATAGCAGGTTTTAATGGACGGCCTGTGTTTCTCTGTTTTTATTATTTTTGCTTTCACAGCCCAAACCATACCACCAGAAATGCTACTGTTCTCTGCCTTGCTGGTTTCCCCCCCTCTTTCTGGTTCCCTTTTTAAGGTTCAGACTTCAGACAACTGTTTCTATATAGAATGTCATTGACTCATTGAGTTGACCCAGTAACTCGGTGTCTAAGCTTTTTCTGGTTCAGTCTTCAAGTCGGTTGGGTAACCACGATCTCTTTTCTGCTACTGCTGCTTTCTTTCATGGGTCCAGTGGCAATCGATCGAGCTTCTTTTTCTCGGGAAATATTTCGACGAAAGCTCTCTGGCAGTTTTATGAGGATAAGTTGAACAGAGTGGATTTGTCATGGGTTTTTTGTTGCTTCGATTCGTTAGTCTGGACAAGCTTTTCTGGAGATTTTGGAATGTGGCCCTCACTGGAGGAGTCGAGAGCGGTTGCCATTCAGATTGAGTTTATATTCTCCGATGGCACCCACAGATTTCATTCGAGGGAACTAATCCTCCATATCCATTGCTCGCATTGGGCTATGAACCTTATATGAGACAAGCCCAATCTTAACCAGAGTACTCGAGGATCAAACTTGAGTAGAGAGAGGCCAAGTATAAAGCCTCTCCATTAAAGGCACGACAGATATGAAAGGGGAACAATTTCGGCCAAGACAGAGTTAATTAAGATGGTTAATTCACCATGGAGTGTGATTATTAACGTGTAAATTAAACTAATGATGGTTGAATAAGAGATTTATATTAAGAAAATTTGAAATGGAATATTACTCAACATTTATGCATAGATTTCGGCTAGAAAAAAGAGAACAAGAAAATTACGTACGGGTTCCTTTAAAAAAAAAATGGAAAATTTGTTTATGATGTGGAGATGGATTTTTGGATATGTATGGATAAGGATTCAAAATTTATAAAATGTACGTATTGATATATGTGAGATTGCGGTACGACTCAACAACATGGAACAATTAGCATAGCTTAGATTTCAAGTTGATTTTAGATACTATGACTTTTTATTATTTATTTACGATTAAGTATGGTATTGAAATTTTATTTAAGTTATAATTCATAGTATATTGTAATATGTTGGGCTAGCTATCCTGAAATATGAACTAGTGTTTGACATGTCGAGCTAATTATTTTGAAATCAGGACTAGCGTTTGGATTGAGCATGCTTTGTTAGTTATTATGGATCTAGGATTTATGTCTGGATTTGAAATATACGGATGATTTTTTGGATAAGAGTCTATATATAATGTTTAAAAAATTCTGAAAATGAAAGGTTGCATGAGAGGGGATTGGAATTTTTAATGACCTAGACATGTGAAGTATACAAATGGTTGATTTATTTAAGTTGAATTAATGAATTTTTACTTGATACATATTTTATCTTATGTTATATTTAAATATGAATAACTTTATATAAAATAAATTTTAGGTCCCTCAGTAGTTTATTGATCCATAATTTATTTTTAGAAATTCTACTTTTGTATTCAAAATTGCAATGTTATAAGTTGTCAAATCATTTTGTATGTAAAAAAGTCATAAGATGATATTTTTGGAGTTATTTTGGAATGTTAGAAATAATTATGTATGATGTAATTTTAATTAGCTGAAAACTTGACGATTTAAATTATGTTTTTATTTTTAATTTACTTTAAATCCTTAGATAAAATATTGCCATAATTCATGCTTAAATTACATGTAGTGGTAGTAACCATAACAAGTACCGATAATATATATTTTCTTTTAAATCATATTATTAATTAAAAATATTAGAAATTATTACCAAATGATTCAGATTGTTTGAAGTTAGGACACTAAACAATGAAAGTATTTTTTATTGGTGTGAAATATTGAAGTTTTCATTCGAAAATTGTGATTTTTTTTTTGTCGAGTCAATAATTTGATAATGAAATTTAAAAAGAAACTCCGTCAAATTTTGGATAAGTTACATTTGTGTATGAAAATTCATGCATTTATTATGTTTATATATTAATTGTACATGGAATATTGTGAAATTAATTTGGAGTTGTTACATAAAATATTAAGATAAGATGACTATCATTTTGAATTTTTTTTATTAAAAATAACTGTAATTTTGATTTATTTTTTTATTGAAAAAAATCATCTTTATTTTTAATTAAAGAACACATTTTTTTTTATCGAAAAATAAGAATTAAAAAAACAAACTAAAAGTGATAACAAGAGAACTATTTTCTATTGCCTCGGAGTGGCCGATACTAAAATTACCGAGTGCCTGAACATGCAAGTGGTCTCTTGTAAAGCGACATTGACTTTTCGGAGCGCCCCATGAAACTTTGCTGCTGCCTGCTGGGATATTCAGACAAATGATTCCGATTAGCATTTGAGATTCAGTTGGCTGCAGGTGTTATGCCCAAAAGACACTTACAAGTTTCAGGTAATTTTTGTGTAAAGCTTTTCGGCTTGTCTTTGGCGGCTAAAGGGTAAAGGACATGGATGCAAGATGATAAAACACATGTACCTCGCCGTTGCTGGTTCCATGTCCATCTGGATTGTGTCGTGCACTAAACTAATCCGGTGGTCCTGTAGCTTTATCATACAAATGCCCAAGTACCATAGTTCGCTGTGACTTGGAATTCATCATTACACAGCAAATGGAATAAATTAATTTTCTATAGGAATATTATCACTAAATCACCTTTCTTTTCTTTTCTTTTTTTCTCTTGTGAAAAAAACAATTTAGTCCCTGTATTTTTAGCAATATGGGAAACTCAATCCCTCTGGTTTCATATTTCATCACTTAGTCCCTTAACAATTTAGTCACTTAGTCACTTAATGGTCTACGACTGTTCGGCCATTCCTCTCCCGGAACGCAAAAATCCTCAAAATCCCTAACTCTCACACTCACAGCCAATACGAACGCAAGCTAAAGCTCCAGCAGCCCTTTCTTTGTTCTTTCCAGGCTGGAGGTGCTGAGCTTGAGCGCAGCATGCACGACAATAGAGTGGCGGGGTAGCAGTGGAGCCACCTTTTTTTACGTTGTTTCTTATGTCAATAGGTCATGTCCCAGTTCTGATGAGGTTTTTTTTTATGGGTTCCTTATATTAATTCCAGTTAGTTCTTTTATTTGATTCTTAATTGGAATTATATTTGCAAGAATGCCATATTCTCTCCATCCTTATTTTTCACAGTTCTTCCTTTAATTAGTAAGTAATTTGAGATCTTCAGTTGACTATATATGCATCTAGTAATGATGGACGATGATCGAAGGTGTAAAGGGAATGGTCAGCAGTATAATTTTCTTATGATTTTAGCTGTTTGAATTTCTTATCAACAGTATAATATCCTTGGAAAATATCTGTTCAAATTGAAGGATAATAGAAGCTAGGAAAGAAGTCTATTTTTTTTTAATTATTAGAGCCAAAAGTTTTTTTATTTCGACTGGCCCAATTAATATAACCAAAATATCTGTGCAACGGGGTTTTCTAACTTCGAAGGGCCCAATCAGGTCCAGCAAAATAACAATTATTACACACACACGCACACCAGATAAGATGGAACAAGAAGTAATTGAAAAGGAGGGGAACGTTAGGAAGATTCTGCCATGGCCTTCTGTTTTTTATTGTTTAGTTAATGCTAAAATTTAATTCTTAAATATCCAACGATAATGACGATGATGAAATTATAAGAGAGTATGATGATGTTCTGAGAGATGCTTGATCTAAATTTTGTTTTTTTAGATCTATTCAACTAAATTTAATATTTGAATGTGAAGAAATTTGTCTTTTTCATGATAAATTATATCTGTTATCATTTAGATACTCCAGACTTTAAATTTGATTTGTATTTTGATTATTTGAATTATGTTTATCAATTAGAACTTTTAATTCTTTTAATTATATATGATTTGTTTATTGAATTAATTAAAATTTATGTTGAAATTGAGTTTGAGATTTGTGCTAGAATTGAGGCAAGTTTGATTCTAGCTTGTAAAAAATAGTGTGTTATTAATCTTCATTTGATCGAGTCCACTATAACCCAAAAATAGTGTGTAAAAAATACAAAATGATGAAACTATTCCTAGATTTCTTTTGATTAATATGCAATCAAAATAGCACTTAGAAAAGAAAAATAATTGAATTGGTGACAGTTCAACACCTTATTACAACACAATTAACAGAGAGACTAGCTCATTTATGACATGGTATTCAAACCTCTATTTCATCTAGTTATTCCAATAAGCTATTTCATCTAGCTTATTTATGGCATGTCAGATCACCGCAGTCACATATATCAGCAAGTAGAACTGAGATAAGAATCCGAGAGACCAGCAGTCTCCCTTTCAGAGATTGTTTTTTGAAAAATAAGACAGTTAGCATAAGATTCCAGACGAATGACACATGTTGAGAAATATTAGAGAAATAACATAGTTGTAAACACAACCGCTATTTCAAATACAACTGTGATTCTAAATACAGTTTTAAACAAAACGGTTATTCAAAATCACGGTCTTGAATGTTGCCTTCTAAAGTAATTAAAGCTAATGAAAAGCAGTGTAATGTATTTTGTGGGAAGGAAAGGAGGGGTCAGCAACTGGTGTTGAAGTTGCTTTCCAAGGCAAGAAGAAGTAGGTTGAGGCTGAGGAAAATCAAGGAGTGGAATGTTGCTTGTGCTCTAAGAAAATCCGCGGAGTCTTGTCTTGCAATCTGATTCATTGTGGGTAGCATGGGTATATGGAGCTCGAAGGTTCCGCTTGATTGTTCATGCATGGAATTGGAGAAAGCTGCTAAAATCCAGGGAAATCATATGGGGCCAGTAGAGCATGTCATCGGCAATGGGAGGAAACACACCTTTGGAGGGACCCTTGGCATCCACATGTGGTGAAGAGAGATGGTCTGCGAATCATTCACCAATCTGGGCTTTCAAGCTTTGGTGGCTGACATTGTTAAGTACTCAACAAAAAGTGCTTGGAAACTTCATAGTAAAGGTGGTAAAGTGGAATGGTGCAAACTGGTTTGGGGGCCTCTTCACATCCCTATACACAGTTTCATTTCATGGCTTGCTGTGCCTGTGAGATCGTCGACAAAAAAAAAAGCAACTGAAACATGGTAATAGTGATTGATCCTGCCTGTGTGTTGTGCAACAGGAATGATGAAAGTAGAGATCATCTATTTTTTATTTTTTTTTAGTGGTCTCTCTAGAAAGGTGTGGCTTATTATGTTCCGGAAGTGTGGTTTGTGTTGAAGCGTGGAATGAGGAGTTTATTATTAAAACCGTAATTTTAAATAATAATTTTATGAAAAAGTGCTATTTCCTCAAATTTTCTATTCTATGTTATATACTCGGCGAAATACCCTTTTAAGAGCAAGGCAAGTATTGTTTTTCCTCCAAACTTCGAAAAAAGAATGACTGATTTGATTGTCCGTAAGAAAGCTGAGTTTATCTTTATCTGTATTGATTTGTGTGTAATTAATTATATACTTTTTCTTCGGGGGAAATGCACGTCTTCGGGCCCTCCAGCCACTAGCTAGGGACATGCTCTGCATGATCCCTTCAAATTCAATGACCTACGCACCATTACTCTCCTGTGCTTCCTGTACATCATTTCTGTGTATCGTTCTTTCTAAAGGCTATCCTTAGCATTCATCATCGCTCTCTAGCGCCAAACTTGTGCTCTATGGTCTCTATATCTATACGCACACGCACGAGTACACCCCCTCGCTTCTAGATCGGATCAACACTCGATGAATATTTAATTAATCAGCTATAGTACTCTTGAATACAAAAAGATTGTTTCAGGGGATGTTTATTTTATGTGAAATATTTTAAGAGTGGAAATTATATTATAAAATATGGAAAAAATGTTTATAAAGTAATGATGTAAAGATAATAATAAAATAATAATAACAATGTGTTATAATCAAGGTTGTCAATTCCGTTCCGTTCCGCCTTGAATGGTCGAAACATTCCATACCAATTCAAAAAACGAAACAAATTTCATCTCATTTTAAATCTCGGTCTGTTCCGGATTTTTCAGCTAAATTCCGCCCGAAACGTTGCGGTTCCATTCCACATGTTCCGTTCCGCTCTTGAAAAGCCATTGAATCAAATTGAACCTTATTCAATTTAATTAATTAAACCATCCAATTATAAAAAGCTCTTTTTTATTACTATTTTCTATAACAATGATATTAATAATAACATTGAAAATTATTATTACTATTTTCATTAGCAATGATATTAATTTTTTAAAATTAGATTTATCACTAATATATATGGTTTATATTTATGTTGTTTTTTTCATGTTTATACTTTGTAGGAATTTGAGCAAAACAATGGATGCTTTAGATTTCATTAGCCTTAATAACATTGACCTAACTTTATATTTAAAATATTTTGTTAAAACATTTTACTTTCATAATATTTTGATATTTTGTTTAAGTTGAATTACTTTAAGTTAAAAATCTATTTAATCTTAACTATTTAGAAATATTTTAAATTTTAAAATTATATTTGTTTGGCATTGTGTTTGTATTGCATAATTTATAATTAATTTATCTTGAATTTGAATTATGTTTGTTGAATATATATATATATATATATATGAACAGTACAACCCCGAAACGACACGTCGAAACACTTCAAAACTGAAACATTCCGTTCCAATTAAAAAAACAAAACACCTATTGAAACAGAATTGACAACCTTTGTTATAATGATATAATAATTGTGTTGGTGGTTACAGAGATGGGGTGGAGTGGTGACGGTGCAGGTGGTTGGATGCCATGACGACAATATCAATGAAAATGGTGGTGGAGGGATGGAGTGGCGGCAACAATAAAAAAAAATAACAATGATGGTTGACATTGTTGGATTATTGCTAGTAAATTACTATAAAATGTTTTATAAAATTAAATTCATTATTTGTAAATATTTTTTAATAAATAAATTGACTATAAATTATTTATGATAACCAATTTTTCAATAAAATTAATATTCCATGTTGATCAATATTATTCTAGTAAATATTTTATAGAAAATAAACATAAAATTGATTAACTATATAATCAATCTGTATCAATCATTGAGTCCACGTGAAAAATTTCTGTTCATTTAATTATATATTCGGGTAAAATTAATTAAGACTCACTCATCCTTTTCTAATGTGATGCAGTGGTGCTGCCCTTGACATGCTCTGTATATAGTGTGTATACTAATTGGCAATTCACGCCCCCACTTTTAATGCAAACACATTGTAATCTTAATAATTATATATATATTCCTTTGATATTTGGATAAAATGGTCCTTCGATCCATCGCATGTAGATCAAATGTATAGAAATTAATTAATTAATATATGGTTGGATATTCCAGATACTTTAAATACGTACAGATAGAATCCTTGTACCGAATTTAGTTCCCACCTCTATTTCCTATGTGATTAAGCTCGAGAGATGCACCGATGATAAAATAGAGTGGGCTAATTTTAGGCCGAACTAAATTTAAGCTCTTGAACTTCTTCTATTTTTTAATTAGTTCTCAAATTATTTTTTTGCTAAAAATAAATCTTTTTTCATGAGACCATATATATATATATATATATGATTGACGCCAGATGCATAATTGAAAGTTCAAGTCGTAGAAAAAGTCCGGACACATCAAAAAAGTTCTTTGACAAAAAGAAATATAACTTCTAATTTGATCTTTGAATCTGAATTTTTCCAAAGCACTCTACATGCCTTGTTTCTTGTAGGGTCAGTTGGTGAGTGCCTGCTAAGTTCAGAAATTAACATGCCTAAATTAGCCTTAAAAATGTTGTTTTTATTTTTAAAATTTTTTTATTAGTTATTTTCATATTCATTTCCTAGTTATATTTTAGAATTTTTATCTCTATATATGTTGTTAATTTTCAATAATATTTGAATAGTTTATATGTTATTTTTTTATATATAAATTATTAGTTTAAAGGTTATTAACTTTCAAAATTATCAATTTAGAGTTTTTCTCGATATTTGAATTGTAATTTTAGAGCTTGAGAAACCATAATTTTTTTCTTTTTAATTTCTTTTTTATTAGGATAGTAATTTTTAAAGCTTGAAAAACTCTAGCTTTCTATTAAAATATAAAAATAAAGTTCAATTTAATCCAAAATTCAAGATAATTTTATATAATTTAGTCAATAAACCACATCGGCGAACTTTAAGAGCGTGTTTGGCAGTGTGGTTACGGGTGCTTTTCAAATAACTTTTCGTGCTAAAATATATGCCAACGATATTTTTTTATTTTTTAAAAATTATTTTTGACATCAGCACATCAAAACAATCCAAAACGTACAAACCATATTAAATTTTAGCAAAAAAAAAATTTAAAATTTTTTGAGAACGCCGCGGTAACCGCGTTCCGAAACGGGAACTAAAGCTCCAGGACAAAATGTCAGTTCGATGGCTACTATCATTTGATTATCGCAAGACATGGCATAGATGAATGGCCATTTTTACCTGTAATTTAAATCCTTTGCTTAAAACACAAGTGGTAGAAAAGGGAAAGTGTCACTCATCGATGCTTTTATCAATTATGGTTCCATGTACAAGCTCCGAAGTCAAAAGGGTAAAAGATACAGGCCACACATGGATTGATAATGCATGCTTTGTTTCTCCGCGATATTAGTGGAAAATCACAGATCATGGCACAATCTAAGCAAGCCACTCCAATAGTGGACTTTACACCAAAGCAAGAGAAAAAAAAAAGAAAGAAAAATAATCATTCCATACTGTACACACAGAGATAAAAGGAAAAGAATTGAAAGAAGATAGAAACATGCAGGAAGCAAAAAAGAAAAGAAAAGGTAAAATCTAAGATAGGACAGTTTGACAATATTCTTCTCACAGCTTATGATAGTAATATCATCAATTAATAACCGATCAACAAAGGAAAATGTACAACAGGAAAATGTACAATAGTCTCTCATACGGTTCCATTGGAAATTGGTACTGCTCCTCTTTTGATGCTATCCATATGTGTTGTTTCATACACAGGCAGACCATTTGAGTAGGTACCGGCCAAGTCATAGTTTTGCAATTCAAACAAATCAGAGCTTGAATCACTCTCAGTTCCATCATCCACCTCATCAAACTTCCTACATTCCTTTTCCTCCGATGGATACTGGTCAACCCAAGTCCTGTCTTTCTCTAAATGTTGATTACCACGATTCCTGGGTACTTTCTGACCTGAGAACCCATCATTGAATTTATATTTCTCTTCCAGCCAAGATAAATCTGTGTTCCTTTTATCATCCAATATCTCATTTCGGAAGGCTATGGACTTCACAATCCCATTCTGCTTTGGCAGGGAAACTATTTGCCTGTGATCTGAATAGCTTCTGAACTCCTTGTAGCCCTTTGTAGGAGTGTGTGTATAAGGAGGGGGTGTCATAAAACCAGAACTTGAAGAAGAATACAAAGACTTTGTATCAGTACTAGTGCCTGAGCTTCGAAAATGACTAATGCTGCTCCTCCTTTTCCTCCTACCACCGGGGCTCTCATCATCATCTTTCATTGATTGTGTGGTGGACTTTGATTTCTTCTTTTTGGAGCTTGTTTGATTGAAGAGAGAATTCAAGAAGCTGGCTAGTCTCCCACCTGGAGAGCTTGGTTGTTTGTATTTCTTCTCTTTCAGTATTTGCTTCTCCACTGTATGAGAATGTTGATGGAGATGATGAGGTAGTGGATTCCTCATTGGTACATCTAGGCTCACTCTTCCTACCCTCCAAGAATGTTTATGATCTTCTCTCATGACTTTCTGTGTGTAAACTGCGCCATTATAACCTGCACCTGCTTCATTGTATCCCGAGAAGTACCTTGCTGCCTCAAATACACCAAGCTCGTCAGAATCATTTCTCCGATGCAAGGACTTCTTGTAAGGTTTACCGGTGTCTGATGAGAGTCCGGTGATGGACATGGTTGAGAAATATTGAGGGATTGCTAATATGTGGCTGGAAAGTTGATTTTGGAAGTTAATGCCACAGGATATGGAAAGGCATTGACGGCAAAAGAATTATTATGGGAGAAGGGAGTATGCTATGTGTGTTTGTAGAATAGAGGGAACGGTTTAGAAATGATTGAGAGTGGTGGGAGAGTTGTAGCTTTATAACAATCAATTAATCGCTTTGCACTGTCTGTAACATTATATGATGAAGAGTGTTTCTGGGAGAGACCCACATTGATGTGAATTTTGTGCTTTCTAGTCTTTTAGAAGTGAAGTGGGGTACTGAGGAAACATGCCTTTATCCTTCTCTGACTGTGAAAACCAGAGGTTCGGTTGGGGATGGTGGGGAGCAAAGAGCTGTGTTTCCTTGGATTCTAGGGTTCTAATATGTATCAGTGGGGATCGGCTTTCGAGTATGTTGGCTATGGGGTTATATATGGTCATTTACTACAAGCTTACCTTCGCTAGCTTGAATACCATCATTATAGAGTTGGAGAATTAGGTAGACCCCACACTTATTTTGAGAGCTTGGAAGTCACTCTATAATTATTTGGAATATTACATCATTAACAGAAATTAATTGATTGAGCTGGTGAAAGCACTGTTAATTTAATTACTACATTTTTTTTTAAAAAAACACTTTTTTAATTTTATTTTTTAAAATTAGATTTACTGAAATTAATTTCATAATTTATTTCAGTTTGCTTTCTATAAGGTTATCTCAGTCTTATAATCTAAGTTACAGGTTTAATGGGTTAACCCAATTATCTCGAGTTTTTTGGAATTTTTTTTATAATTAATTTTTTTTTCAATTTTATTCTTCAATATTTAAGCTGATTGAGAATTAAATTTTATAATTTATTTTGATTTATTTTTTATGAGCAACATCGGTCTCATGACTTCAGTTAAGAATTTAACGAGTTGATCTTTTTATTTTTATTTTTTTAATTGATTTTTTTGAATTTCTTCTTTAAACACTAAATTAATGAAGAATTGCACTTCATTTTTTTTTTATTTGCTTTCTATTGAATTATCCAGATCTTATAATTTAGGTTCGGTAGGTTAACCCAAGTTGACTTGAGTTTTTTTTTTATCTTTTTTAAAATTAATTTTTTTAATTTTATCATTTAATATTAGACTAATTTAGAATTCTTCAATATTAATCTTTAAAATTGATTCTCATAACTCAGTTGGTTAATCAGGTGAAATCAAATTAATTTATACATAATTTAATTTTTTATTCTTGAAAATAAGTTATCAATACCTAATTGTTTTGTAATATTAAAAAAAAAATAAAATGATTCCACCCCATAGCAATAGCACGGTAAATGATCCAGTATGAACACGAATTACTTTTGAACGAAGAGGAGAGGCTAAGACAGCTTAGATTTTTTGTCCCCTTGTGAGGCTGTTCTTTTATTGCTGATAAAAAAAATAAACAATATGGCCCAGCAATATCTAGTTTGCCTCTTCTTTGTGAGAGTTGAGGTTTGAGTCTTTTAATAGAGGGTCGTACACATTCCTTACCTGGTGGCTGGTGGCTCCAGTTCCAGGGCATTCGCCGTGCCCGCTGGCTCTGGACTCCCTGGAAAATAAAGATAAAAAAGATGATCTATCGTAATTTTTCTTATTTGTCGTTTTTGGAATTCAGACGCCCCTTTCGCAATTTCCTTGCCAAACAGCACGCTCCTCCGTGTTAAAGAACGAGATTGAGCTCTAGTTTTACTTTCAGAATTATTAAATATTTTTAAAACTCATAAAATATATATAAACTGATAAAACACCAAAAAATAAAATAAAACTAAAACTAGCTAGAGTGGATAAGATATCCACATGTGAAGTGGAAACCTCTCTCTCGCTCTCGATCTCTCGACATTGGGTTAGCCCATATGGGCTCGGTCCATTTCTTTTTTACAGACCCATCCTCGGTGCTGGACTTGGAGCTCGAAGGGCATGCATGTGGGCACGAGTATACACGTGCATGATGCGGATAGGCAACCTAAGCTACACACGTGGCAGGTGTCATCATCAGCCCACAAGAAGTCTGGGCCCTTCGGGTTGGACAATCATGACAGTTTCCGCTACAAGGTCACAACGTGCAGTCCATTTTGTATAGTGAAACATTTGAAGCGACAAAAATAGGATGGCCCCTCGTTTTTTTCTTTTTCTTTTTTTTTTTATTATTATTTCTTGTAATCTTTACTGAATCAACAATGCCACAATTTGCCTCAACAAAAATCCAACCTTTGAGAATTGAGACTGCGACTCTCCCTCGTGTTTTTATCTCATAACACAATCTGTAGCAATCTCCATGTCAAGTACCATAGCATTTGTTGCTGCGTGATAACATGCATTTATTTTAATGTATTTTCTTACTTGAAAAAAAACATCAAATTAATATTTTTGGTCTACCAGCAGATCCCATCTAACTGAATTATTAGGCAACATCAAGACTGGGCTGAGAATCTTCGATCAAATTAAATAATATATAATTGGATCTTGCAGAATTTAGTTTAACTAGCTAGGTTCTCTCTTTCGCTACTGCAAGATACCTTAAATTTGGACAGGTTTTAGTTTGTCTTTCATAACAGAATTATGTAACCATAAACACTTCACTTGCTTTTCCAGAAAAAAAAATAATGATATTAATATATTGATATTATTCGATGCATGCTCGATATTCAAATAAATTATCAGAAAGCCTGTACTGTGAACAACGTGATCAAGTCCAAAGCAATTGCAAACCACAAATTGAAGGCTGAAAAAAAGAGAAGCAAAACTTACTTAACCTGGTAATCTACACAACGTGCCTCAAATCAAGGACGTGAGTGAAGGACCTCTACCAAGGAAGGTGCATAAGGCTGATAGGAGGGATTAAATTAAAAAATAATTTTACATTAATTTTAGATTTGATCCCAAATTACGAATTGAAGAATACTACACCAACAAAGAAATTTAAAACTATAAATACGATTCCACTGAGACTATGTAACTAATATATAAAGTACTAATATTCCAAGTAATAAACCTTCGAGAATGCATCATCATCATCATCATCCTCATCATCAAAACATGTTACCTCCCAAAAAGAAAAAAATGTCGAGAATAAATAGACTACAAAGAGTATACTTACATGTCAACAATATTGAGATAATATGTGCTGTAGGTGTGGTGGTGGCTTCGAGAGCCAGTCCAGTAGTGTGAGATAAATTCCTAAAGATGGAAGCAAGGGCATGCACCGCTAATTTATTGTGTCTGCAGCACAATTTTTTAGGGTACTTCATATAGTTTTTTCTTTTCTTTTCTTGATAATTCAAAGTAGTTGTATTCAAGAGATTGTTCGCAAATAAATAAACGTGCACCATGGTTTAAAATCCAGTTCCTGTGAGTTTGAGGTTTCAATTTGGGTTTGTGATGTAATGTACAACGTAGATACAAATTAGGGTCTTTAAGATTATGATATTAATTAAATTATAGAAAAATAAGTAAAAAAAAACTTTGATATTTTAAAAAAAATATTATAATTCAATAATATGATGAAAATAATAATAGATCAATTGTTTATGTACAAGTAAAAACAGACCAAGCTAGAAAATCCAAAACTAAATAAAAAAATAATTAGAAATCAAGATTAATTAGAAAAGTAATAAAAACATAAATAACATCTTATTGTTGACATAACTCGAAGGCTTTGAATATTGATCTGTTAAATAATGATGCAACCACCAAGACCCATTCCTTCAGACATTTGATGGAAGCAAAGAGCAGCTGCAAGGCATTTAACTGTACAAGTGTTGTCTGAGGCTCCAGAAGAGAAGCCTGTCACACCTAATGGCACGCGCGCCTGCCTGGATGGCCCCAGCGTGTCCAGGCCTTCAAAAACGCCCGGGCTTGTGGAACTTCAATCCAAACTTTCCTGTCTGGGCTGGCTTTTTTTTATTTATTTTTTTTAGAAACGTATGATCTTTTGTTCATTTTTTTTTAAAGAAAAAAACAAAATAAGACAGACAATGCTTCAAAGAATTCCGATCGTAAATGGTGGCTGAAAAATTGATGATTTATTTTTTTGGGTCTGAAATTCATTTTCTAATCCTTTTTTTTTGCTGTCTAAAAACATTTAAATAACACTCTTATAATATTAAAAAAAAAATTAACTTATCATATCATCCAAGAATATAAAATCAAATCAAGTAAATTCGTTTTCTCAATTTTGATATGTTTTTTCAAATCATATTGGGGTTAAAAATAATCACCATCCAAATTTTGTTATTAAATGAAACTTGTTGATATCAGTATTAATCTTATTAATGTCTAGAATTAATAATAATTAACAACTTTTTTTTCTTGGAGATGGAATTCAATGAATTTATATTCAGTGACTAAAAAATAAAAAAATAAAACTTCAAGAAGAAAATTGATTTTTTATAAATTGTAGAGATTGTGATGTCCGAAAAGAGAAAACAGACGGATAAAAATAAATTTTAAAATAAAAAATCAAATAGTAATGAAGTTCCTACCTTTGTATTCCTACTTTTATTTTTCCTTAAATTTAATAAATTTTAACAAATTATATCAAGCATAGAAATATGTAGTTTGAAAAAAAAAGAATGAAAAAATATCTATTATAATTATCATTGTAATTTAATTTCCATTTGAGATTGCAGTTTAAGCGGAGAGTAATGGTTAAAATTTAAATTTTTTCAGATTTAAAATTAAGTTTTAAATTTTTTTGAATTGTTTTATATGTTGATATTAAAAATAAAAAATATTATTTTAATATATTTTTAAATAAAAAACTTTAAAAAATAATGAGGTATATTTTCTCTTTATATATAATATAATATTTCGTAACAAAAAAAAAAAGAGAAGGACGTTTGCTAATTTTGTTTTTGTTTTTAAATAAAAATAAAGGAAAAGTAGTTTTCTGGGCTAACCACAAGTCGACACGGCTGTGAATGTGATGGAAGCCCACATTTGATGGTGACTATCAGGGAGATAGTAGGAGCAGAGAAGTAGTGCGCATATGGAGTAATTATTATGGTCCTCAGAAAATGAAAGCAAACCTGGCTGTCTTGCTCATATCTACGTCCGTATGTCGCATGGTGTCTCATCCATCACATCACCTATAGATGAGATCAACAAGCATAGCACGTCAGTGTCTTGAAAGTAGTTGAAACTCTTTTTTTTTAAAAAAAAAATTTATTTTAATATTCTAATATAAAAATTAAAAAATATTATTTTAATATATTTTCAAATAAAAACCTCATTAAAAAAACAATCATTTAATACAAATCTTGAAATAGATGCAGCAAAAATATATATCAATATTAATCCAGCTGCATGACTGCATATGTGAGATCTAAATATAATTATATATAATTAATCTACAATGAGTTAATAGGAAATATTTTTTACTTTTAATTATCATTTAAAAATAAAGTAATACTTTAATTTTATAAAAAAAATAAAAAAGCTTTCTATTCAAATACACTATTTCTATATCTAGAAAACTCAAAAACTAGTTTTTCAATATTTCAAACATATTATGAGTTTAGAAAATATATTTATTAATTTTTTAATACAAATCTTTCACTATTTTTCAAACAAGAAGAACATGAATTTGTTCTTTTATATACAGTTTTCGTAATGTAAAATATTAAAATTGTTTTTTTTTATATTTAATTAGTGTCATAAATTCAATTTTTATTATAAATATAATATAAAGACTTTTTTAGTTAACAGCATAACTTTTTCATAATAATTCTTAATCTCAATGAAATAAAACTAATATTCTATAATTAGATTATCATAAATATAAAATATTATGATTATGATTTTTTAATAAAAAATAGATGTAATCTTGATGTGTTTTTTCTTTTTTCTGTGATAAAATTCATTTTTATTTTTAACAACCGAACATTTTTTTTTATTTTTTCATTGGAAAAGAAAAACTAAAACAAATACTGAAAAGAAAAAAGAAATAGGCAAACTATTTTATATAACTGAACACACCCTTATTTTTTTTATTCTACTTAAATGTTCAATTCAAAAGTTAAAAAATAACAAATTCTTTATTTTACCTTTTCACTCTTTATTGTATTCTAAATTTATTAAAAACAAAAATAAAATTGAATAATGTATAAGTAAGCAAAGAAAGGAAAATAATAATAATTCCGTATACAAGTTTAACATTACACAAAATACAAAATATTATGTAGCCAAAATATTAAATTCTGTTGCCCGGAATACATGGTGGAAACCTTATCGGAGTTGCAAAAACGAGTTCAACAAAAAAATAAATTCCACACCACTCAAAGCTCCTTTGATCTAGTCTTTTAGGTGGGGTTTAATGTTTACTTCTTTATATTCTTTTAGGTGGATAGAAATGATAAAAAATAATAAGTATTTTGAAAATAAAAAAGAACATGATACGAAAACAAAATTATATTTAGTGGTGAAATCTAATACGTACTGATTATATATGTATTTTATTTGGTTAATGGTAAACAATTAAAATGACATAATAGAATATAAAAAAATTGTTTTACCCTAAATATAAATAAATTATTATCAAATTTATATATTTAAAAATATAATTAATATTATATATTTTTTTACTTGGATTTTACTTGAGTGTGGGAAATAATAACAGTATAATAATTCTAATTATAAAACATGATTGATTGGGGGGTCTGGACTAGTTCAGTTTTAAAAAAGAAATAGAAAAAGAATTGATTTGATTTGATCCAATCCTATCAAAAACCCGTGTCTATTTATAACTCGATTGACTTAGAGTAAAACTTGTTGATTTTTTTTTGTCAAAATAATGTTATTTTGATTTAAAAAAAAATTAGATTCAATCTGGGTTGGCGCTCTTACCCTATGACTTAAGCCATGCCTAAGTCGATCATAAGTCGGGTTTTAATACTACATGATAATAATCAATTTTATTTTTATATGTTTTAATTAAATAATTTTGAAATTAAATTTTTTTTACTATAATATTTTAGAGATAAAAAATAAAAAAATATTGTTTTTGAAATCTTATCCCCTGTATACATTATATTTTAGAAGTACTGGAAATTGCTTTCAAAATTATTTAAGAAATATGTATTTTTATATCTTTTATCTTTTATCTTTTCAATTATTCTCATTATTTTTTTTTCTGTAATTAAATAATAATTAAACACTACCCTAAATGCTCAAGGATTTTTGCACAAGACTTTGATCACTTTCTAGTTGAATATATATCAAACTCTAACCTCTCTTTGTTCGTGTGTGGCAGTGTATAATTATTACCTCCTAGAACTTTTATAATTTCTCTCATACACATTTGCAGTGTCAAAAAAACATAACTGAGCTTCTGGCGGTGATAATTCATCAAATACTTTTTGTATGGAAGCAACTAATTCATAAATTGTTGTAAAAGCTTCTTGTTGTTGCAAAGACTGAATGGCTTGAGAAAACCCAAGTCCCAACACATTCAAGTCAGGACTACCAGGAGGTATAAAACAAAGTCGAATATTTATCAAACTCAGCTTAATTTATACTCTTCTTCAAGGAATTCCATGTCATTTGGATCACTATGCAGCCTTACGTTACCTTGTTGGATGAAAAATGTTCCACTGCCATAGCATCTTGGCCAGTTAATAACCGGGAGAACCTTCTGAATTAAACATGATATACAGATAGAATGGTTCTTGTCTCTAAGGGTCCTTCAGCACAATCTCTGCTAGTACGCTTTGCTGGTTCCTTATATATAAAGGAAAATAGCAGTTTTTTCCTGAAAATTCTTCATTGCACATTGGATCATATCGATGGCGTTCTACAGCAGCTAGAAACATGTTCCCGGTAATGAAACTTTTCCTTTTGCCAGCTCGCAAAAGGCTCAACTCCATTAGGGAGGAGATAATATCTTTATGTGGTCTATGGCATGTAAAATCACTTGTCATCAATGAAAACAAAATTAAACATGGACACAGGCGTGCTGTTCAGTCTACAGTGATCAAGCGTGGAAAAGCAAAATTCTAACCTGGCCTTTTTATTTGCCTCTGTTAGATGAGGCTTCATTGCATTTGAATGTGGCCTAAGAGCACCTTCTTTGATTCGTCTATATATAGTGTTGATGTGTTGGCACATTCAAGGCTTTTGAGAGAGAGAGCGCGCGCGCGAGTATATTTGATCGACGACGCAATGGGGTTTCAGATACCGAATTAAAATCAATTTCAATCCGTTTGCGTCCACTCGTCCTGGTTTTTAAGACGATACATCAGCTATTAAACCATTAGATTGATAAGCTTGTCCTTGCTGCCAAATTCGACGGACAGTCCGTGTTGATACTGAAAATATGTTGGCAATAACTTTTTCAGAGACTCTACTTACTTTCCATTCCGACTTTGCTTTAGCAAGGACTCAAATATAGCCCTTCGTTGCTCGTTGTTTAGATTCTTTTTCGATCTGGATGACGTAGAGATTGAATTCTCCAAGTGGTTAATTCATAGTACATAGAAGAACTCTAGTACTGCAGTTAGGTAAATTTAGCAAGTTTAGTGATGGACATGGAAGAGTAAATAATGGGATAGATTTTGATACAATGAGAAGGGTAAGCTTTTCAAGAAAAGATTGTATCGATAATTCAGGCATCACATGAAGAGGGATATCTTCTTTAAAAGCCATTAAGTTTATGGAATTAAAAACAATATTGATCTCTGGGCTAATTTAGAGGGAAAGAAAAATCTAAAATGAAGATTATTGGCGCTTTGCTTGTAAACAAGGTTTCCTGCTTTTAAAGAAAATAGATTTGGGAATAAAATCACTGATCATTAGCGGAGAAAAATCTAGAATTATTTTTAAAAAATTACAGTCTGTTTTTTTTTGTGAAACCAAATTCCGTCGGAAACCATGAAATATTTTATGTTCGTTGGTAATTATCGGTGAAAGTATTTTCATCGGCAACATTTTCTTTCATGTGGAGTAATCACGGGAACTAACATTTCTATGCCGGTAATTAAATTTTTAAATCTCTTACAAAAGATACTGTGAGTTCGGATATATGAGGATTTTGATAGATTAGTGGTAATTACGTAGATCCATAAAATCTATTTTTTCTTCCTAATTATAGACCTAAAACGATTATTGAATCCTAGATTTACACTACATAGTACTGGTGAGAACGGAAATGGAAAACCCTAGTTTTAGCACATCTTTCCAAGCGCCTTCAATTCAATTCGAAGGATCCCAATGAGAAAACTTAATGCTTTAAGTATTCGTTGACAAATCCCAGATGAAAGCTAATGTATATGCAATTCAATTAAACATGTGTCAGTTAGTCATGGGTGGATAGAGAATAACGTCCCTTTGTTTTTTCATTCCTTGTACAGTTTACTTGCTTGATGACAATGAAAAATATTAAATCAGGTAAAATTCTATATTTCTACTCTTCATAAAGTTGACCCCATGAAAACTTAAAAATTCAGCATTTAATATTTTAAACTAATTATATCAAGCATGTGATTATAGAGTGGAATGAAAAAATTATCTAAAAACAACAACAAAAAAAAAGGATGAAGATTAGTTAATATAGATTCTAGCTACGATAAAGGTTGATATCATGTCAATAAAATTTCATTAGACAATAAAAGTTTTACTGTGATGTTTTTTAGCTTTCAAGTTACATGAAATGATAGATTTGAACTAAGGAAATTATGTTAATTCTGGTTGTTTTTTTGTTTTTTATCTTATTTTGAGGGTATTTGATGCCATTAATGGGTTTACTTAGATTTTAAGAGTATTTTTGGATAAAAAATAATTACAAAATAGATTCCTAGACCTAAGAATCATTTCCATTGATTTTTTTGACACCTTTGTGATGGTCAAATCCTAGACAATAAATAACAAGCCATCTACTTGTTTTTTAAATAAATAAAGGACATATAATAGATATCCCATCCCTTGTATATATATAAAAATAAAGGATCAAGATCACAAGCTTAGGTAAGAAGGCCTAGACGTGCCGGGCCATCTAACTTTTTTTTTTCAATATTTTTTTGTATGAAATCAATTAGATTTAAATGCACTATAATTTTTTATTTAGTTTTTGGCATCTTTCACATATAATATTATATTCCTATGGGAACTTTAACTTTATTTTTTATATTAATGTATGCCTAATATATAAAAAAACTTGTGAATGTTTAATTAACATAAAATTCACATTTTTTAAAGATTTTTATATAATTTTATCAAATCTATCAATTTTGTTTTCTTTAACCATATAAAAGATACCATGGCTTTGTTTGAAAGTTTTATTTTAAATTTGCTTTTACTATCATAATGGATTTCTGCGTACAAAATGTCATGATATTATGTTGATACTTAGTTTCATGAGTGGATTTTATTTATTTTATTAAATAAAGGATAATTTTAGAAAATACAAACTTGGGTAGGGAATCTTCAAGCTTGAAAGTTTAATAATAACATAAAAAATATTTATATTTTCAGAAAAAATTGTTCGGGACACAAAGTAGCATATAAAGATCATTGTTTGGCACTGCAGTTGGGTAAAACTTTTCAAAAAAAAATATTTTTTAATGTTTTTAAATGATTTTGATATATTAATATAAAAAAGTAATTTAATGTATTTTAAAATAAAAATTATTTTTAAAACTTACTTTTATTACTATTCCAAACACCAAAAAATAACCAATCTGGTATAATTTTTTTATTATTATTGTCGTGGATATCCAAACTAATATATACATCTTGATTAATTCTAAAAATTTTAAAATTAATAATTAAATAAACCTTCAGTATTTCTAAGTTTATAAAACTTGAATCTGTAATTTTTTAAGAATATATTTAGAGTATGCCGGTCAAAACTACACTTCTTAGATTCCAGCCTAGATTAACTTGAGCGTACATGACTAGTTGATAAAGGGTTTAATCGTCAAAGAAAAAAGAAACTTAGTAAAGGGGGGCCTTCATAGCTTTAACGTCGACACGTAGCGACCGCGTACTGTCGTAGATGCTAAAAGGTACTGTGGTGAGCATGTGGAGTCAGTTTGCAGCAAAATAAAGGAAAAATTCTAAAGGGGTTGGAAAAACAACTCAACAGTGGAAGATAAGCTTAAAGAATTGATGCTTAAATATCAATGCTGAGATTATTATTCTGATTATTATTTTTATTTTACGAAAAAGTAGTATTTGAATTATTCTTAACCTTGACTTGGGAAGCCTTGTTTCTAACTTAGACTGAGATTGATTTTGTTTTTAGATGTTTTTTTAAGATGTAATTTTAGTGTTTTACTTTTAGTTTTGATCATATGTTAGTATTAATAATAATAAAAAAAATCTAAAACAATCATTTTAATATATATTAAAATAAAAGATATTTTTTAAAAATCGTCCTCTACAGTACCAAATACATTTTTAAACCCAATCAATTAATGCTAAAAGTTGAAAAATAAAAATAAAAATCCAAGAAAAATTAATAAAAAGGCAAGTGCCCCCACAGGCTAATTAACCTCCCTTCTCTCCTGTCTATTTTAGTAAAGTACTATTTACTGTAGCAAATAATACCCGGCAACGAACCACCTTCACAAATAATAGTAAAGAAATCATCCTTGCCCTAGCTAGAGAAGAAGGAGAAGAAGCAAGGTAAACAAGATCTAGCTAGATGATCCATATTTGGTATTAAATCATAAAAAACATCAAAAGAAAAATAAAAAATAGTAAAAAGAAACATGGGAAGGGGGAGGGTAGAGCTGAAGAGGATAGAGAACAAGATAAATCGACAAGTAACATTTGCTAAGAGAAGGAATGGGTTGCTTAAGAAGGCTTACGAGCTATCAGTTCTTTGTGATGCTGAGGTTGCGCTCATCATCTTCTCCAACAGTGGCAAGCTCTTTGAGTTCTGCAGCAGCTCCAAGTACGTAACCCCCCTTGTAATTAAACATAATTATAAATTTATATTTCAAAGTATAATCTCTCTTCTTTCCAGTCTCTTATAATATCGTTTCGATGTTTTTTTTTTAAAACCTTTCCAATATACAAGTGTTTTAATATTTTGTTTGGCGACCTTTAATTCTTGATGATGTCTTTCTGGCGATGGATTTTTTTTTTTTTTTTTGTGTGTTTTAAGAATATATATATATATTTATAGGCGGCCGGTCTTTATTAATTGGAGGTAGATTTTAGTTTTCTAGGCATCTTTATGTCTAGATACTGAGATAGCTAGGTGTCTATTTTATGAAGATCTTGAGTTATAAGAAGAATCCTCTTATGCAGACTTTCAAGGGATCGAAAAGTTTCAGTTCTTCTTTCTTAACCAGCAGAACGTTTTTCCTCTTTCTTTTGTTTTGTTTTTATTTTTATTTTTCTAGAACAAGTAGTGCAATTAATTATCTCTCTCTCTCTCTCTCTCTATGAATATGAATTTCCAGAGTACCATTACATAAAAAGAAATTCAGGTGTCGTGCAGCTTGGAATTCACCACACACGCACGTACATACTTCGGCATATGGTGACAAATCAAATGTTTATTATCTCGAAGAAAAATGAATTTTGAAGTACTGTCTCGTGGTTAAACTTAATATTTTTAATCTAGTCATTCCAGTCTCCTCGCTGCTTTTGTACTGTCTCTGCACTCGTATTTAAATCGTTCCTGGAAATGCGGGTTCAGGGTCCAAGAGGAGAGGCAAGCTAGCAAGCCATGGTTAAATTTCATGTTTTATATTTTCCTCCTATAAATTAAACGCAACTCCATGGTGATCATATATATTAGAGAAACTTTCCTGATTTCATTTGATTTAAGTCCAGGTGTTGAAGACTTCTAGCTATTAGTTTTCCTTTCCCCCCCCATCTTTCTTGCTTCTCCTTGATTCTTATCAATTTTAGTTCATTTACTTCTTGTAAGTTTCTGATTCACAACAACTTAACACTACCAGTGTTTGTCAAAAGTAGGTTTTCACTAATTTCCCTTGCGGCTGTTGCTATAAGAAAATCAATTCAGTCTATGAATGATTTGGTAGCTATTAATTTATCAGTTTCTTTAAATTTGGATTTCTGAATCTAAAGTAAGTTAATTGTACTGCTGAATCTTATGTAATTTTTTTTGGAACATAATTCTTAAATGGATTTGATTATGCGAGTTTATGACTTTCATAAAACTAGATTTTCATATATATATATATATATATATATATGTGAAGATTCAGATACAAAATGAAAATTTAAAAAATATTAAACTAATTGGTCATAAAATATATCATATAACAAAGTGTCGCGTAACACAGTAACTTAGGGTTATGGCCTTTCTCTAAAACTCATCTGGGTCAAATAGCTGAATTAATCAGTTGTGTGCCAGGAGTTGCGAGGGTATAATTCTTGAATAAGGATTCTTGACTTTCAACCAATGTAGATGAACACAATATAATTTTTTTTAATATCGATACTGCTTTTGTTCAAGGAAAAAAATAATAGTGGAATTGGAATGTATTTATCACAGCCTAAATTTTTAAAATTGTTATTGGTTTATCACTCTACATCATTAGACACCCGAAGATACGCCTCAATGCATGTTTGCAAAGGTTTTCCTCTCTAATATTTCTACTAGCCATTAATAAGGCCTGTGTGCAGGGGCTTCCTATGCTGATGAACGTGTTTAAATACCTTTTGTTCTCTCATTTGTAATAATGGCGTCATTTGCAGTATTTGTTATTCTTGCCTTTATCTTTGTACAATATTTCTTAATTCCAACAAAATGCTAACTTGTTTTAAGAACAATAGTGTTGTGACTTGTGTCCATTGTAGGAGACAACTTCGTCTAAAATAAAACAAATAAGAAAATCATTGATGCATAATGAGGATAATAGAAAAGTAAGTACGTCAAATAAAAAAAAAATAGAAATAATCATGCATTAATAAGAGTGAAATCTTGATGGGACTTTAAGAAATGATGAGAGTGTAGCAGTAGTTGATTGGTAAAAAGTAGTTTTTTATTTAGAAATATATTAAAATAATATTTTTATTATGTTTTAATAAATATTTTTTATATTAATATATTAAAACCGTTTAAAAAATAAAAAAATATTTAATTTAAAAAAAACATTAAAAAAAAACATGATTTTAAACGACTTACTAAACAAGCCTAGATCTTTTTCCTAGTACATACAATGCTATCATTAGGTGTAAAGCAACACACCGACAATAGAATAGTATGGAAACTTGGCTTTTCTCTTCTCCTTCATTATTGAAACCCAATTAAATCTTAGAAACCTCGATATTGGATGAAAAGAAATCTACAGGATAAAACAAAAGGAGGAATATAAAACTTTATTAATATGAAGATATCAAAACATGGTAGAGTTGGATGGAAAAAGGAATTGTTGTTTTGGGGAGCTAGCTTGCTAGCAGAATATCATGTACTGTCGTCTTGGAAGATACAAAAACACAAATACTTTCAAGCATTAGGAACGTGATATATATATTTTAATAACAGTAGTACAAGTAAGGAAAAAATGGATAATCAAAAAACCAAAGTGTTGTGAAATCTTATATAATGTTAATTGGATCAAAATCTAGTTTTTCAATCATAGATAAAATTTAATTATCATATAATTAAATCCTATACGGGCAATAAAATATTAATGTAAAAACTAAAACCGCCCATGTGTTCATTAGCTTCATTCCATGCCTTTTGTGATATTAAATAATTTTAATTACGATTAATAAATATCTTATTCGGAATATTATAACCTCAGAGAGAGATTAGTGGTGTGGTTGCCTGCCTCCGTCCCCTGATCGGATTTTTTGAACTCCGATGGTGCGTCTAGGGTAATCCTGAACTGTTAATTGTTTGTGGCCTCGATAGAATACATGTTGGTGTCGTGATGTAGTTTTATAGTAATCCATACTATAGTGGTATTTGGATCATGAAATTAAGTAGAGAGCGAAACCACACACTAGGGGCATTTGGTTCATGAGAGTAGAGAGCAAAATGAGTTCGAATATGAGATTTCTATAATTATTGCATTTTTCTTGCTTGATAAATATATTAAATTAATTTCTAGGAATCTCACCTTTCAAACTTCCTTTTCTTTTTTGTATTTTTTGGATGAAAGTTATTGTTGCTCACTGTCTGGACTTACTTTCTTGCATGTATACACGTGTACAAAATGAAATTTATTCAAACAGTGTTATATTATGTAATTAATGGGTTTTTTCAAAAAATGACATGATGTCTTATATATGTACAAACACTAGTTTCTTTTTTTCTTTATTTTCCCGATGAACACTAAGCACTAGTTAATTAACTCATCATATTGGTTTAGTTGCGGTTCCACAAATAATTAATTTATGACATTAAGGGTGTTATATATGTATATACTAAGTTAATCTAAACACTTCCAAAAAATTTTAAGGACAAAACAATCATAAAGATAATAGTTTTTACAAGTCTTCCACGTACCATCAATCAATTACATGTACAGAAACATTTCAACTCCATCAAGGGCGTGTTAAAAAATTAAAATGCTAGTCGAGGCTATATATATATATCATCTCTAAAATATTAAAAACAAAATTCAAAATCTCTTTTCCGGATTCACACGCTCAAGAGAATAATTCCAGGGAGAAAGGTAAAATAAAAAAAACCCTCCTTATAAGTGAAAAAAGCTTTGTCGGAGATGATTAAAAAAAATAAATTATGTTGCTTGTAGGCCGAATCCTTTTCCTTTACTTGTCTGTCTTTCACTTCATCTCTTCTGCCTAATTAAATTTATCCAGGATCGCGAAATTGTTGTAACTAAATGACTCCTTTTCATTCATTAACATTTATCTTTATTTTCTGTTTTCTGCATTTGTTCCAGCATGGCCACGACAATCGAAAAATATCAAAGGTTCAGTTATGGAGCTCTGGAAGGGGGCCAGTCTGAAAAGGAGACGCAGGTAACTAAGTATTTTTTTCGTTTTTTTTACACCCTAAGATCATGTTCTGGTGAAAACATGGTGGTGTCTGTCACTGGAAAGTGTCATTCGCACGGTATGGGTGTCTAAGTGAAGTTTTATAACATTTCAAGTACTATGGATTTCTGATTATCTAACCATCACTCCCTAAAGTACATTATATTATGAAATTCAGAGTTGTTAGAGTAAGTAGTAGAGTCCTTTGATATTGCTTTTCCAACTTCTAAGAGCCTGGCAAAGAGAGAACAGAGGAAAACGTCCAATTTTAGTCCTGAACTGTCCAGCAGCTGTTATGGTTGCTTGATTAATAGCATTTTCTTGGCTGATCTATGATCTATGAAACTAAGTTTAACAGCTGGAATGTTCTAAGCAGAACAACTACCAGGAATACTTGAAGCTAAAAACGAGAGTGGACGTGCTACAGCGTTCTCAAAGGTAATATACACCATGATACCAGTTCACCCAAAAACTTAGATGCCATGCTTGATTGATTTGTATAAATATTAAAGTTTATTGAATTTTGCAAGCAATCATAATTTTTTTTTTCCTGTTTTTTGGTAAGGCAATCTGCATAAGTACTCATTTATTAAACTTCAACTTCTGTAGGAATCTTCTCGGGGAGGATTTAGGGAATTTGGGCACTATGGAGCTTGACCAGCTTGAGAATCAGCTTGACTCGTCATTGAAGCAAATCAGGAGTAGAAAGGTATTTAATATATATAACCACTAACATTATTATTATCCCGTGTCAAATAATCATTTTAATTTAAAGGTTAAAGTAAATCATAATAAATAATAAACCATAAATTATTTTATATTACTTCTTAATACTTCCTCAAATCTAAAATTATTGAAGCGTAAAACCATCTTATTACTCGATGAATAAGATTTAAATACTATATTAAACAATCATTTTAATTTAAAAAATAAAATTATTAAATAAAATCCATTAAATAATTAAATATTACTTTCTGAGCTCCTAGCTAAAATTATTACTACTATAAGTTTTGCTTTAAATCATATCCATTGTGTCAATAAGTAGCTTAATTAACTAGTATTAGTTATAGAACTTTTTGCATGTAATAAAACAAAAAGAAAGAAAGAAAGAAAGCACACCTATAAGTAGCACAAACCAAAGCTTTGATACTAATTTGTTAGGGATTTTTATAGCATCTTAAAACAAAATTCTCTGTAGATTGTAATATGAAAGAGATTGAAAAAACATAAAAGATAAAACAAAGCATATATTTACATGGCCGCACAACTCTAAAAATCAAAACGGCTGAGAGACCCATGATGGCTGCTTGCGTCCTTCTAAGGCTCTTTAAATTGATGAAGTTTGTGCAAATACAAGTGTAATGGAGTTACATGGTAGTGATATTGGTCGACGGCCACTTAAATTAGAAAAAAAGAAAATGCAGGCCAAGTCCAAATCAATTGGAACTAACATGGTATTTAAGCCTAAAACCCAACACCTATCCTAGTAGAATTGATGAGGTGCGCGCTCGCTCTAACTTCCTATGAACTTCTGACAGAAAAACTAAGAAAGTGCATGTTATGTTATGTTTTAGAAAGTGCAAATACTCTGTTAATTTGGCCGTTCATTATTTTTGCAGGGCCAATTTGTACTGGATGAACTGTCTGAACTTCAAAGGAAGGTAATAATTACGTCTAGATTTATTACTACCAGACACTTGCGCGCGCATGCTGTATACCTCGAATATGACCCATGATGTGTATATTTCATGCCTTTTCAGGAAGAACTGCTACTGGAAACCAATAATGCATTAAAAAGAAAGGTACAGCCTTGATTACTTCATATGTGTGTTGCTAATGCACAGTTAATTGGTGGAAACACATAATAGTGACCTGCCATTTCTCGTGAATCTTTGAATAAATACCTGTACCTGCCTGGGTTGTGGAACCTGAAACCTCAGCATTTACCCAGTTCATGATCTTACAGAACATGCACTTGCACACCACACGGTGCATGAACAAACAGTAATCCACGAATGCTTGAATTCTGATAAACTTTTAAAATGAACTTCTTACCTTAACTCTCTGAAATCCTAATTTTGGATATGTAGTTGGAAGAAACTAGTGCAGCAATTCGATTGTCATGGAAAGTCGGAGAGCAACGTGTTCCATACAGCTTCCAACCTGTTCAGCCATATGATCCGGTCGAGCCTTTGCAATACAACAGTACTTTTCAGTTTGGGTATGTAAATCCCTACTTAACCTGCATAAATTCAAATGAAAATCACTCAGTTTGCTCCGCTCCAGCTATTTTTCCTTCTTTCATGAGCTTTTCCTTTTGTTTAACAGTTACAATCCAGCGGAAACAGATCAAGCGACTGTTACATCCTCAACTCAAAATGTTAACGGGTTCATTCCAGGGTGGATGCTTTAGCTTTTGAAACTAAAAAAATTCAAGAATTTGCCATCGGGCTAGAAAACGAAATGCACAAGTAACTCTTAATTATGTGATGGTTCAACTTTGCCTCATCCGTCAGCATATATACAGATGTGTAAACGATTACGCAATAAGTTGCCTGTAACAAACAATATTCGGTGTTCTATATATACTTGATGAAATGATCGAACTTTTCTTTATTGATGTGATTTGTTTGATAACCCTTTGAGGAAAAAAAACCCTTGAAATTATTTAGTATTTTTATTAAACTTGATTTTTATTGAGTTCATAAGATTAAGTTCATAATAAATTATTGCAAAAACAAATCTAGTTACGTTGCAGTTCCTAACATGAAAAAAAATATTGAGATTATAAGAAATTATTTAGTATTATTATTAAACTTGATTTTATAAGTTAATTTTAAAATCTCATGAATTAATTTATAAAATAATAGCATTGTTTATGCATATTAGATTCATATATATCATTTTTTTTTAATGAAATATGAGAGATTTATAAAATTAACTGTCATAGATATCAGGTACATAACTTAAAAGAGAAGAGTATATAAAAGTTAAAAAAAAAACACATAAAACTATCCAACAAAACTAAAACCACAAGCAAATCAAGTAAAAAGACCATGATTAAAAGAAGAAGCTATAACCAAACAACTAAGTCATCTTTTCTAATAATTATTTGCTTGCCTAAATAATCTGTAACATGATTCTTCTATCTATGAATATAATTATATATATATATATAAAGAAATGCCTAATACAACCATAAAATATGTTAATATTATTAAAAATAATGACACAATTAGATAATTTTATTTTTAAAGAATTTAATTAAAAAATATGAAAAAAGGGGTCAGATGTGCATGAGTTGGTGTATTTTTACATTTGCAAGAATATAATTTTTCAAGGCTGTTGATCTTTTCAATTTTTGTTGATGAATGGGACTAGGTGAGCTCTGGCCCTGTGTGGACGGAAACCGGTGGTCTGTCTAGCAAACCTAGCAGGGGTTCGCTGCGGATTCCACGTAACAAATCTCGCGATCATATATGGTAATTACTTAATTAGTGTTAGCAAAATCTCCGCCGTCAATACGAAAGAGGACGTGGGTGTGGACATAACCCAACAATAAAAACAACTCTTCTTCCGATGAGTCCGTACAGCTGTGACGTGCCCAGTAAAAATAGAGAAAAGAAAGATTTTTTAAAGAAATTAGCACAATTATATAAAAATTTTGGCAAATTTAACGCCGAACAATGAACCAAAATAATTTAGAAAAAGAAGTTAGAAATTAAAAGTAAAGAAAGAGTAGAATAGAGGTTGGAAAATATTCAACTATGTAATTTTTTATTTAATTTATTTAAAATTATCTTATAAATTAAAAGAAGAATATATAAATAGCATAACATTAAAATATATAATTATTGGGCTCAACCCATCAATTAAAACTTACTAACATAAATAACTCAAATAAATAAAATAGACTTAAAGAAGGTTAGTTTCTTAACCGAGAAACAACGGGTTGGACTACCCTCTATCATTGATAATCATACGCATGAGTAAATAGTATCTTGAATATGATGTCCCAATCAACTATAATATTACCATTTGAGAAATTCTTGGTGAAATAACACACGCTTATAAAATGTGATATTTATTAAAGACTTTTATTTTTTAGCGTGACAAAATAGTTGTTATAAATCTCATTTTAGTCTCCAAGCATACTAGAACATTTTTCTCTTCAAAATCTCATGATGTCGCCATCGCCACCTAGCTTTTTTTCTAGTCCTACAAGTATGGTAAACATATTATATTGTTATAAATTTATATTTGGTTTAGTTGAAATGAAATTATTGTTTAGGGTTTATATTGAATTTAGAGCTTGTTGAATTAATGATAAATTATCTAGAATGTTGTATTATTTAAGTATTTGAGATTCATTTTGCATGTATGCATGTTTATTTATTTGCATTCCTGAGACTATTTGTGATTATAAAATATAAGAATTTATTGTGTTTGGTTATTGTGGTTCTTTATATGTATTTTTAAATTGAAGGAACTTTACTCGGATTTTGTTAAAATTAATTTTTTTTAACTTTCTAAAATCATTAATTAAATTAAATGTAAGATTAACAAACTAAATACTAAATTTTATAAGAATAATTTTTTAGTTAGATTTAGATGTAAAGAAAATTTGTTCTAGAATATTTATGGAATAGCTTGGATAATTACTAAAATTTCATTAATATTGGATGTTCAAAACATAATATTAATTAAATATTAAAGTTTTAAACTTAATATTTAAAAATATACTAGTTTACCTTAACTTTTTTACAGCTGTGTCCCTATTTCTATCCTGGGTGCCCACTTCGTCCGAAAAGAAAAGGAAAGGAAAAAGGACCGGGACCTGCGTAGGCAATAGAATCCATGCTAGCTAAGACAGTCCTGAGCCAGTGAGAATTCGACAACTCACATTCAAGAAACCACTCCGGTTTTGCCCAATCCTGCCAATTTCACTGTACACCGCTACCCATTCACCATCTAGACAGTAGACCCTCCTATTCTTTTCCACTCAACACCTGCGCATGCTTTCTATGAGGAAACTTTACATTTATAATTTTGTTCCTCTTTTTTATTTTTCACATCTCATTTTTTAAGGTTTAGGTTTGGTGTTTTTTTGTTTTCTCTTTCGTTGCTGTAGTGGGGTTATTTTGAGAAAAAAAAAAAGAACAAAGAAAAGAAAGGGTTAGGACATTTAGAGAGAAAGAGAGATGGGAAGAGGTAGGGTTCAGCTGAAGAGAATAGAGAACAAGATCAACCGGCAGGTTACATTTTCCAAAAGAAGAGCTGGATTGTTGAAGAAAGCTCATGAAATCTCAGTCCTATGTGATGCCGAGGTTGCCTTGATCGTCTTCTCTCATAAAGGGAAGCTCTTTGAATACTCCACCAATGCTTGGTACGCACTCAATTCACCTCTCTTAAATATATTATACCCTTACATCTTAATTAGGTTTTTCTTTATCTCTCTCTTCTTCTTTTTTCATCTGGGGCTTTTGTTATTTTTCTTTTCTTTTCTTTTATTTCTTTCTTTGATAGGGACGACATGGTGTATGACCTCTCTCTAACTTTCGATTTTCTTTTTGGCTGGTTTTTTTCTTAGAAATGAATGACCTAGGTCTCCTCAACGTACGTTATCATGGCCAAACATTGAAGCTATACACGTATTTGTTTTGGATTTTTTGCTTCGTACATAATCTTTGGTACATATAAAGATAGGATCTAGTAATTAATATAATATAATGTACTGAGTATCTCTTGTATCCTTAATAATCATGTCTTTCTTATTTTTTTTTAATTTCCAGAGGGTTCCAAAGTTTCTGCAGTGTACTTATCTCTTACTTTATCCATTAAAATAACTATAAAACATATGCTTCATGGGTCCTCGAAGTCTTGTCCAGATAGATTTTGATGGCTGTAGGGTGATGCTGTGCCCATATCTGACTGGAGGAGTACTATACTCCCAATCCTTTATGACAGTTTTGCAGTTGAAATGAAGGTGCAACATCCCATAATAAAACATGATATCTGATATATCTATTTGAACTTGTTAAAGTAAGCTACGGATTAGGATTCTTAGTATAAATACATTAAATTTTGTGGAAAGCAATCGCATCATGTTTTTAGGAGAACATAAATATTTTAATATAAATTGGATGGTGTCCCTTTTTGACACTTTCGAGAAATTAATTAATGGATCTAATATCAACAGCACTAGTTATTTGGTTTAGAAATTGCTATTTGCCACATAAATTAGAAAAATAAAAACATCGATAGCGTACGCCTCATGGGTAAAAATATTAGAGATAAATAATTAACTCTACTATCCAACAAGAAAAGGATAATTAATTGTACTTGCAATTTGGATTTGACACTGCTCGTAGCGATTTGGATTGCAATACTAAAATATAGAGACGTTTGAAGCCATTTCAATCAAACTAATTTTTACGATGTGATCTATACAATAGAAACCAAAGAGATCTTGAGAGGATGGTGAGAAGCATGCATGTAAAGAGGTGGTGGAGGTAGAGGTTAACAGACTGTGTGTGTTGTATATATATGGAATAATTAAAGCCTAAGAAATAGTTTTATATTAACTTTCTAATAGTATTTAACTTACTTAGGATTGGTCTGTAGACTAATAATTATCTAAAACTTATGAGTCAAGGAATAGTTTTATATAGATTCCTTGCATTTTTTGTTTTTAATTTTAGATTACGTTTGGAAAAGATCATTCGCACTTTATTTTTTTACCTATTTTTATTTGATATGCATTCTATGTTTGGAAGCATGCTTTCTTGACTCCTACATTTACTTATGATGCAGTTGTTACTTAGGTACATTTGTTTTGCCTTCCATAAATAACCATCAGTAACTAGTGGTGGTGAAATCTCCAGAATAGAGCACGTTATGTATTTCTTTTCAGTACTAGATTTGCTCCTGCTGCATAACTATTCTTCTGCACTGTGAAATGTCGAGAATAGAACACGTGAATATGTTTCTTTGTCAATTGCAAAATTTAAAAGTGAATTGTTCTGCTCCTGCTGCATAACTACTCTTTAATTCACAGATAGCTATGTTGATGGTTCACTAGCAATTCTATAATGCATGGAACATCATTATGGTGCCATGAAAATATAGTCAGTTGCATGTTTTCTCTCGTCATTGCGTGAGATATTGCAACATGTTCAAACCCTCCTTTTGAAATATTTGAGATTAAAAAATATCCATTGATATGAAGAGGTCAGAGTAGCCCAGCATTTTATAGTGTTGATTGATTCAATCCACCAAGATATACGAATCCCGTGCAAGATCTAAGAAAAAAAGTGAAACCCTATTCTGGTCAACTGTTTGCCCCTGTTTGTTTTTTGCGCCTGTAAAGGCGAAATAGGAGATTATGAATCAAACCTCAACCAAGTCAGCCTCAACTGTTTGCCCCTGTTCAGATAGAAGATATGCATCTAAATTAATTGGATACGAAATCTGATGTTCAAATCTCTAGATATGCATGAATTAATGGTGGAAAAAATTAGTTGAATGGATTTTCTTCAATCATAGATACGACTCAAGGGAAAAAAGCTTGAAACTTTCTATTCCTGATTTCTCATATACTGTCAAGTTGTCTCTGTGGAAATGTCGTGGAAAATGCACACATCCGGAAAATGAAACATGTATTTATTTACTAAGAAGCATCGTCTTGTTGTGCAACAGCATGGAAAAGATACTTGAACGCCACGAGAGGTATTCTTATGCAGAGAGGCAATTAGTCGCAACTGATCTTGATTCGCAGGTAGGGCCTTAATTACTATTTCATCAGATTTGTTATTTTCTTAAGTTCTATTTCTGCACTTTAATTTCTACTATTGATTTGAATTGAACGAAAAGGGGAATTGAAATTCATACGGTAAGTTAATGTACAATATATTCATTAAGTTAGATTCAGTCACCATGTCGGGTTCCAATAATACCGAGTTTAACTTAATTCGCAGGGGAACTGGACCCTAGAGTATAACAGGCTCAAGGCAAAGGTTGAACTTCTACAGAGAAACCACAGGTACTCCTACTCCGAACTTGATTTGCCTGCATTTATTTCCAAATTTTTCTCACAAGATTTTCAAACCTTACCAGGCACTATTTGGGGGAAGATCTGGACTCCGTGAGTCTCAAAGAGCTGCAAAACTTGGAGCAACAGATTGATACCGCCCTTAAATTCATTCGGGAAAGAAAAGTATGCTATACTTCTATAGAAAAGCACGCTAAACTTTCTTATGCTTTTATTACTGGAATTATGCCAGTTGTAATAACGTGTTCTCTCTTTTACAGAACCATCTGATGTATCAGTCGATTTCTGAGCTGCAGATAAAGGTACGTCCCCATATTTGTACAAACTTATGCTTTGAATTTCCATGATCTCTGTACAACCTTGGAAGCTATAATCATCATTTTTAGAAAGCCTAATTTATCCAAGATCATCAAGCTCCTGACTTACCCCCCTTTTCCTTTTGAAGTTATATCCCATAGGTTGACGTCAGAATAAGTCTTACATGAACGTTAGAAGATCGGAGCCGTACACGCAAGTGATATTTTTCCGATTCATGTAGCACATGAGAGAGAAATGATGTAGGATGTTTTTTTTTGGATTTAGTTGGTTTAAAGGTTATAAAACTGCTTTAAAAAGAAGAAAACAAAGGGGTGTAAAAGGTGCAGAAAAAGAAATAGGGAAAAAGTAAAATTATTTCACTCTTAAGAAGGATAAGTGCTTTTAAAGGATAAATTATTGAAATCCAGTTTTTTCTTCTCTCTCATTCTCTCTAAATGCCTATGACTCATGCCTAAATTTGCCTGTTTAATTTTTCTACATTTCTATCTGCTTTATGACAGGAGAAGGCAATTAAAGAGCAAAATAACATGTTAGTGAAGCAGGTGGCCTTCCTTTATTGTCCCAAGACTTGCAAATTACATTTTAATTAATTCTTTCCAACTCGCACTATATATGAGAGGGCCATTTACATGCATAGCTATTTTGATCAGTTTGTTGAATAGCTGATGATTTTTACTATTGAATGATTTGGAAATAGATCAAGGAGAAGGAGAAAGCACTGGCACAGCCGGCACTCTGGGACCAGCAAGATCATGGCCCTAATGCTTCCTCATTCCTTTTACCACAGCCGCCACTGCCTTGTTTAAACATCAGGTAATCTTCCCTTGCACTGCTATAGTAGCTATATATATATATATAGCCTTTAGTAAGAGGCGAAACTAGACCATTTTAGATAGGGTATCGTCATAAAAACTATAAGATTATACAGCAAATATTTTATTTTTAAAGAAACCAAATGCATGCATAACTATTATGAAAATTCAAGAACCAAAACTAATTCTTTTTTTAAACTTCGGGGGTGTCATGCTCCCCCAAAGCATGCAGTAGTTCCACCCCTGCTTATATGGTTTAACTCGCATGACATTACTTCTCATCGTTTGCATCCTGATTTCTTTTCTCTGTAATTTTACTCTAAACGTCACTTTAATAACAAGATTAATGTCAAAATGAACATCTCAACTCTATAGGGAATTGATATTTGATACATACTTTTGATAGTAACAACACCCTTTGAGTGATACGGTATATATTTGCTCCATTTGTTTGGAGTTTGGAATGTATGAAAAAGGAATAAATCGCTAAAGGAAAGCATAAGGATTGATTAATTAGTTGGTTGTTGGATCTAGTGTTTGATGTGAAAGCTGGTGTTATAAAATGTTAATATCGCCTTATTTTGAGCATCTTTTTATATTCACCATAAAATATTTTTCATCGAGAAAAATGGGGAAAAAAAATACTCTCAAGGAGTAATATTTTTAACGAATGCCTATTGTTTAATTTTATGCGTAATCTCTCTTCTAGATTTTCTAACATAAAAGGGCATTTGGATTTCACCGTAAATTAAAATGATATCCCAATTAGTCCCAACCACCGCATATTAAAAATACAGAAAATCAGTGTCTATTTACTTTATTGTATGTGGTCAGTGATCACAAATTGATTAACGATATATAGGTGCGCAATAAATTGTTATATAATACTAATTGATCTGATGCGGTGGCAGTTACCAGGAAGAAGATCCAGAAGCGAGGAGGAATTATGAACTTGACCTTACGCTGGAACCAATTTATTCGTGTCACCTTGGATGCTTTGGAACATGAATATTTGGGTGAAGAAAGACACTCTGAAACTGCTAAAAATGTAGTTTTTGGTTCGTGATGAAATTAGTGTTGTGCATACTGGACCGAAAGCAAACACAAATAAAACACAAACAAGCAGATTTTACGTGGTTCCCCAAAACCGGGTACGTCCACGGAGACAGCAGATTGTATATTATTGAAGGAATGATACAAACACTCAACTCAACCCAATACAACCCACAAAATCAGTGTTTCACTCTAACACTCTTCTCTCTCAAATCTACACTTGCACTCACCACTGCACTCTCTATTCTCTCTCCCTCGTTTCTCACTTCTGTCTTCTATCTTATTTCTACATGAGAAGGGGAAGCATCAATATAATGGCTGAAAAGGAGAGGGTGGTTGGAAAGGAGAGGGTGGTTGAGGGTGGTTGAGGGTTGTTGAGAAAAAATGTTGACAATTGCTACAAATCTCCACCTTGGCAAGATTTTTCCATCCAATCCTCGTGATCAATCAATGCTGCCTCTAACGCGCCATATGGCGCTGCACCCTGAAGGTGCTCAACACCGAGAGATGTTGACCAAGTCCAAACAATGTTGGAACTTGATCCCTGAGACACATTTTGTGAGCATGTCAGCTGGATTATCTGCGGTACCAATCTTCTGTAGCAGAATATCCCCTTCATCCACAATTTCTCGAACAAAATGAAATCGAACATCGATGTGCTTGGTGCGGGAATGATGAACCTGATTCTTTGCAAGACAAATAGCACTTTGACTATCACAATGGACATCCACGTGCTCTTGAACAATTCCCAAATCTTCAATCAACCCATGTAACCAAATAGCTTCCTTGAAAGCTTCCGTTACTGCCATGTACTCTGCCTCAGTTGTTGACAAAGCTACTGTTGATTGTAACGTTGACCTCCAACTTACAGGCCCTTTAGCAAGTGTAAACACATAGCCTGTTGTGGAACGACGCTTGTCTAAGTCACCAGCATAGTCCGAGTCGACATAACCAACTAAATTTTGTCCGAGTCTATCATCCCTCTCAAACTTCAAACCAATATCAGTTGTGCCATGAATGTACCGTAGAATCCACTTAACTGCCTGCCAGTGACCCTTTCCAGGATCATGCATATACCTGCTCACCATACTGACAGCATGTGAAATATCTGGTCTCGTACAAACCATTGCATACATTAATGCACCAACTACATTTGCATAAGGAATTTGAGCCATATGCTTGCGCTCTTCCTCTGTGCGTGGAGACATTGAAGCACTTAGCTTAAAATGAGGAGCTAAAGGTGTGCTTACAGGCTTGGTCTTACCATCTACCCCAAATCTCTGTAGAATTTTCTTCAAGTATTGGGTCTGTGTCAAACAGACTGTGCCTTTTCTTCTGTCTCTCTGAATCTCCATGCCAAGAATCTTCTTAGCTTCTCCAAGGTCCTTCATTTCAAACTCAGTTCTCAGTTGAGCTTTCAATCTATCAATCTCCACCTTGCTCTTCGATGCGATCAACATATCATCCACATATAAGAGCAAATAGATGAAAGAATCATCAAGAAGTTTGCGAAAATATACACAGTGATCAAACTGACTCCGTGTGTATCCATGTTCTGCCATGAACTTATCAAATCGCTTATACCACTGGCGAGGAGATTGTTTCAATCCATACAATGACTTCTTCAGTTTACAAGCCCAATTCTCTTTCCCAGTGACTTTGAAACCATCTGGCTGAGACATGTAAATTTCCTCTTCCAAATCTCCATGTAGGAAGGCAGTTTTCACATCAAGTTGGGCTAACTCCAAATCAAACTGTGCAACCAAGGCTAACAGAATACGAATTGATGAATGCTTAACAACTGGAGAGAATACCTCATTATAATCTATCCCCTCCTTCTGAGCATAGCCTTTTGCTACCAATCTTGCTTTGAATCGAATGTTGTCTTTTCCAGGATTACCTTCCTTCTTAGCATATACCCACTTGCAACCAATTGTCTTCTTTCCTTTAGGGAGTTGTACCAAATCCCAAGTCTGATTCTTGTGGAGAGATTTCATCTCTTCATCCATTGCCTCTTTCCATTTTGCACTTTCTACACTCTGTACTGCTTCTTTGTAGGTGTAGGGGATTCCATCATCAATCACCGGAAGTGCATAAGCCACCATGTTACAATACCGAGCAGGTTTCTTAATAACTCTTTTCGGTTTACTCGTTGCAATGGATTCTTGTTGTGTGGTTGCTGGAGTTGTTGCATCCTCTTCATCTGAACTTTCATCTGGATCTCCTTCAATAGGGATTGTCTGAACAGTCTTTACAGGAATGACTGAAGTCTCCAACTCCACCTGTTGTGCATCACCAGACTGTTTTACCTTCTCCTGTGATTTCTCTTGCTGTAACATGCCAGACTCATCAAAAGTGACATCTCTACTCAAAATCACTTTCTTTGATTCAGAACACCAGAGTCTGTAGCCTTTCACTCCTCCACTAAAGCCCAAAAATATAGCTTTCTTGGCTCTAGGATCTAGCTTAGACTCAGTAACATGATAATATGCTGAGCAACCAAATATACGCATAGAGTCATAATCATTTGCAGGAGAGCCTGACCATACCTCTAAGGGGGTTCTTCCATTTAATGCTGCTGAAGGTAGCCGGTTAACAATATGACGAGCATAGTTTAATGCCTCGCCCCAGAACACTTTGCTTAGTCCTGAATGTGATAGCATACATCGGACTTTCTCCACCAATGTGCGGTTCATGCGTTCTGCTACTCCATTCTGCTGTGGTGTTTTGCGAACAGTAAAATGTCGTTTGATCCCTTCATCCTGACAAACTTCAAAGAAAGGATCTGAAGTGTACTCACCACCATTATCTGACCGAAGAGTCTTAACCCTCCTTCCAGTTTGAGTCTCCACCATTTTCTTCCATTTCAGAAAGATATCAAGGACCTCATCCTTGTGTTTCATCATGTACACCCATACTCGTCTTGAGAAATCATCAATAAAAGTAACAAACCAACGATTACCTCCAATAGATTCATTCTTTGAAGGTCCCCATACGTCTGTGTGAACATAATCTAGGATCCCTTTTGTGTTGTGTACCGCAGTGCCAAACTTGACCCTTGTCTGTTTTCCAAGAACACAATGCTCGCAGAACCCATGCTTCCCAGTCTTGGCGCCTTTTAATAGACCTTGCTTGACTAATCCTTGCAAAGCCTTTTCACCAGCATGCCCTAAACGCATGTGCCAAAGTCTGGAATTATCTGCTTCATCATCTTCTATGCTTTTAGAGACAGCTGTTGTACCAGTAACTGTAGATCCATCCAGGAAATATAAGTTTCCTTTCCTCGTGCCTCTTAAGACAACTAATGCACCACGGATTGCTCTCAGAACTTCACCATGCATGATAATCTTATAACCACTGGATTCTAGGACTCCAAGTGAGAAGAGATTTTTCTTCAAACCAGGTACATACCGTACATCTGTTAGTGTCTTGACTACCCCATTATGCATCTTCAGATGGATAGTCCCAATCCCTTTGATCTCACTAACATCATCATTACCCATCAACACAACTCCTCCATCGAACTCCTCGAGTCTGGAGAATAAGTGCTTGTTAGGGCACATGTGATAGGAACATGCAGAATCAAGAATCCATTCACCAGAATGGTTTTCTGGTGATGAGACCATGAATGCAGAGTCTCGTTCATCCTCATCTCGTGCAACGTTCACAGTTGGTTCATCTTTTTCCTTGTTGCCCTTGATTGGACAATCTTTCTTCCAGTGCCCTTTTTTGTGACAAAAGGCACACTCATCTTTTGCAAGATATCGTCTGTTTGATGATTCTCCTCTAGATTTTGAGCGAGATCTCCCTCGCCCTCGAAATCTTCTGGGGTTTGTTCTGCCTCTAACTGTCAATGCTTCTGACGTTGACTCCTTGTGAACAATCTGGTCCTTCTTCCGGTACTCATTGTTCACCAAAGCATTGGACACATCAATGAATTTAATCTTTTCTTTACCATACAGTAAAGTGGTGACAAGATGTTCATATGTGTCAGGCAGTGAATTTAATAACAGTAGAGCTTTATCTTCATCATCAATTTCCACATCTAAATTCTTCAAATCAGCTATCATTTTATTTAAATCATTCAGATGCTCATTCATAGAAGTACCTTTCTTGTGCTGAAAACGGAAGATCCTTTTCTTCAAGTAGAGACGATTCTCTATACTCTTCTTCATAAACTTATCCTCCAATGCTTGCCATAATTCCTTTGCAGAGTTTTGTTCTGAAAAGGCGTACTTCTGATCCTTTACAAGACAAAGTCGGATGGAACTGCAAGCCAACCGATTTATCCTTTCCCAGCTTTTATCATCCAGATCCTCTGGTTTATCTTCTAGAGTGAAATCTAAATTCATTTGGACAAGCATATCTATGACTTCACATTTCCACATGCCAAAATTACCTTTCCCATCAAACTTCTCCACCTCAAATTTGGTATTCGATACCGAGATGTATTGTGGAGGTATACTAGCATTCCCCACTGATTTTTCTTCTGGAATATCAGCCATTATGACGTCTTTGGATTACAAATGGAATCCCGAACTTGTTAAAACACACACTTTTATGCTCAAAAGTGCCAAAACAGTAACTTCGGTATGCTGTTTAACAAAACGGACACCACGGTTGCGTCCGGAATGGTTGAAAATGCTAGGAACCAACTTGACTCGGCCAAAAACGGGTCAAAAAATCACTGAGTTGGCCAAAAAACCAATCTGACCGAGTTGACTCAGGAAAGGAATATTCTGTCTCTGATAAAGAATATTCTGTCACAGGAATATTCTCTTACTGTTAACGGAATATGCTTATTCTGTCAAGAGAATATTCTGTCACTGTTGGATGACGTGGCTGATGACGTGGCCGATGACGTGGCGATGTGGACCCTCTGTTGATGACGTGGATGCTGACTCAGCGCCTACGTGTCGGATGACGTGGCTGTCTTCTCAGGCGAGAATTCCGGCACTGACTGGTTTTTCCGGCAGTTTTCCGGCGAAACTTCGGCAAGCTCTACAGGGCTCGTTTCAACTCCGATTTCGACGATCTTTATATCGCCGGACTCGTGTCGACGAGAGGAATCTCCGCAGCTGGTCAAAAGCAAGATCCGAGAACTTTGAAAATTCTGCAACTTTGAACAGAGAGCTGAAAAACGTGTTTTTTCAGTGTTTAAGCTTCCCTAATGCTCTGATACCAATTTGTTGTGCATACTGGACCGAAAGCAAACACAAATAAAACACAAACAAGCAGATTTTACGTGGTTCCCCAAAACCGGGTACGTCCACGGAGACAGCAGATTGTATATTATTGAAGGAATGATACAAACACTCAACTCAACCCAATACAACCCACAAAATCAGTGTTTCACTCTAACACTCTTCTCTCTCAAATCTACACTTGCACTCACCACTGCACTCTCTATTCTCTCTCCCTCGTTTCTCACTTCTGTCTTCTATCTTATTTCTACATGAGAAGGGGAAGCATCAATATAATGGCTGAAAAGGAGAGGGTGGTTGGAAAGGAGAGGGTGGTTGAGGGTTGTTGAGAAAAAATGTTGACAATTGCTACAATTAGATTATATACACACCTTGTTATAACTAAGGTTTCATGATCATGTCAAATTGATATAATTAATGACATGATCCTTTGATCGTATATCAATTATCTATCTTGTTGGTAATAATTAAATTGTTGATGGAATCTTAATTCCGATGTTTCAAGTTGTGTCTGAAATATTTAAGAAGACTAGCGCGGCTGATTTTCATAATGCCAATGGAAGGACGTCCTAATTATGAACTACTGTTAGTCGCTTCCCCGGCTAGAGGAGGCCGATATATCTTGCCAGAAAGTAGAGGCTGAAGGATTTTTCTTCCCTTTTCTTATCTCTAGGTGGTAGCCATCAGCTGAATGCATGTTTACAACTTATTTTGGGTGAATTTTATCAATTAATCATCATATTTTAGCCTCCCGTCTAAAGGGCACGGCTGCCTACGCTGCCGAAACTAGAAGGCATACCAACAGCCAATGTCAGCCAACGGTAGTAACAAGCTCAACCGGCAGGTTCTCTTCCAGTAATGCTAGAAACATAGGGAAGGGAGGAAGGAGTAGAGGCGGAGAAGACTGAGGCTTTGGAGGCTATAACGGGCAGCAGAATCAGAATCCAAATCAGAATTAAAACAATGATTTTCGTCGCTATTATGATAACAGGAATGGCGGCCAAAGTCCACGGTTGGAGCTCTACAACTCTTAGAATCCCACTACTCCTTTATGTCCTCAAAGGTACACACATTATAATCCTACCACTTGGTACCTAGACATTGCAGCTTTTCATCATACTACTTTTGACATTGCCTCCTGGTACCCAGACATCATATTACATTCTTTTCTTCCATGTCAAGGTTCGGACTCGCCTACAGCATTCTTGCATCCTTCCATGTCATGGCCCTGGTATTAGTTAAAGTCATCTCATCGCAGTAAAGCTGTCCATTTGAATTTACAGGGAAGGGTAGGTGGGCTTCTCTTTGCATTTTGCAAGGATCAGTTGGGTTATGGACCTTTTGTTGCCATAATTCAATTTTCCTAGGCCTTTGCGTTTTGGATGCTGAAACCGAACTCTAAAGTTTTGCTGAAAGCTACATATTTATAGGTCCAAAGCCAGTATAAGTCAGGCTTGAAGCCTGCGTTCTTTAGTAGACCTTGAAGCCCATTTATCACCTCTGGGCCATTGTCGCTCGTCTGCAAAGGAAATAATTGTTCTGGGAAAAACTAACTCGAGGATGGTGTCGATGGTCAGCCTCAAGAGGGTTGATAAATGGAACCCAATACGAAAAATATACTGTATGCACCATCCTGTAATTTGCGTTCGTGTATCATTCCGATTTCGTATGATCAAGCATCACTCTCATGATAAATAGCTGAGGGTTTTTTTTTCCCCTTTTTTTTTCTTTTCCGAATTGTAGATAGTGAGTGAAGTTAAATCAAGATCTAATTACAATTTTTTTATATGAATAATACTAGTTTTACGGAACATTTTTCGAAGTTAATTTCGTAAAATTTTCAAGCACTAGATTTATTTATGATCTATTATTAGAATCCATCCATTCAATGTTTAAAAAATTCTTGAGTGGTAAATCTTGAAAAGAAAATATATTATAAACTTAGCATTAATAAACTTTATACGTACAGCCTTGTTACCAAGCATAAATTATACCTATGATAATTACGAGAAATATATATATATATATATATATATATATATATATATATATATATATTTGTCATGAATTTGATAGGTTAATTCCGGTTATTTTTTTAATAATTTTTTAAATTTTATCTTTCAATATTAGGTTGATTGGTAATTAAATTTTATTTTTTATTTTGATTTACTTTCTATGAAGTTATTTTAGTCTAATGACACGGTAACAAGTTTGACAAGTAAATTTGAGTTGGCTTGTGTTATTATTTTTTTCAATTTTATCATTCAATATTAGTTTGATTGAGTATTGAGATTTATATTTTGATTTGATTTATTTTTTATAGGGTTATTTAGGTCTCATGACCCGGGTTATGGATTTGACAAGTTATGTCAGGTTGACCTGGATTAATCTAGTATATTGTCATCTCATTATTTTTTTAAAAATTATTGTCTTGAATTTTTTTAGTCAAATTATATTTTTTTTAGTCGTTTAGTTTGTTTTTTGATCCATAAAATCAACAAATTATATCAAATCAACCTCTATAAAATTCAAATTTTTTATATTAAAAAATATTTTAGTAATACCTGAATAATTTTTTTACCTTGGTGTTGTCAATAGTCAAGTGACTACTAAGTGAGGTTTTTCGAACTTCATTGTCATCCATGAGAATCAATTAATTATCAAAACCAAGGTTGTTAAAATTGCAAGTTAACTCATAAAATCTTATGATTTTACGAGTTAACATATGTCTAACGTGCTAAATTAAACTAAAAACTCGAAACTAGTAAAATCGGACTTAACTTATGCAAAATTGATAAAATCAGTAAACTCTATAAACTCGGTCTAATTTTATGAGTTTACTAAATTTATAATATGAACCAAGTCAAGTCCAAATTTGGCCTTAAAATATCTGTTGACTAGTTTTGCGAGATTGAATATATCTTTCAAACCGTATATTGGATAAAGCTGAAATTTTACAGGAAAATATTAGATATATAAAAATATATTGTGGTAAATTTTCAAGTCAAATGGAGTTAGGAAACATAATATTTCAGATGATCAAATTTAGTAAACTAATATTGTCAAATATGTCGAACAATACCTTTGCGTATTGTTTGAGATATATTTAGACCTACTGGTGGAATTTTGCTTCGATTAAAGTTGGATAGAAACTAAATATTTGAAACTTTCCAACTATATATCGTAAGCTCAATAATTCATTTAAATGAGAGAGAATGACATTTTTGAAATTAGAACTTATTAAATCTGCCAAGAATATACAAAAATTAGAGATTCAGGCTACATGGAGGAATTTTAACATGAAGAATTTTTTTATTATTCTATATTATTTTTTATTTAATTTTAAATAATTATTTTGAATTTGAATTTTTTCTAGCGCATTAGACATTGTTTAGGAGTTTGTTTCATTATTGAATTTATGTTAATTAATTACTAATTTAAACTTATTAGTTTGCAGCCCAAAAAGGGTCGATCAATACTTATTGTGATGGGAATAACCAGGTTATCACTAGGTTTATGTGTACTTCTTATCTTTCAGTGATTCCTTTGTATTAAAAAAAATTTTCTAAGACTTTTTATTTCTTCATATCATTAATTTATTAATTCATATTATCTATCACTCTCATTTTATTTAAATCATTCATTCATTATAATATTGTTGACTTATTTTATCAGATTTTAATGTAATTTAATTTTTTAATTAAAATTATCAATATATAATTAATTAAAAATTTAAATTTACAAAACGAGTTCATATTATATTTTTTTATATTGTATTAAAAAAATATTTTTTACAATCTCGATCAATAAGTTAGATATTGGATGAATCCATTGATAAACCAGAAATTAATCACGACGTAACATCGTACTTTATGCCGACTAAACAGGGTCCATAAAGTGGTTGCTTTCCAGACATGTAAAAGATGGACATGGCTGAATTTCTGGAGCTCTAAATCCTTATCCATGGCCGTACAATAGTTGGTGGGTCTTGCGTGCTATTTGGAATGTATTTGGATAAACACTGTTTCAAATTAATATCTCACACGATTGACCTCCTGTTACATAATTTGTTTTACCGGTTAGGGCATCATTTTGATACTTGTTAATTTCTCGAATCAAGATTATGTACTTCTATTGTTTCTTTCGGAAATTAACTGGATTTATGTGTTCACGAACAATTTATTTCTACAGCCTTCCTTGAATTTTAAATCAAAATCATAACATAAAGAATAAGTTCTTCCACCACTCGATTCAAGCTTGAAGAGTATTTAACCCGTGTCATTATTTTGCTACCATATTGACGGAGTAGAGAGATATGTAAAATGATATTTGTGATCGAGCTAGATTCATTCATAACAATGGTTCATGAAGATCGATCGAAATTCTTGGAAGGCTTGTCGGGACTTGGAAGATTTTATGAGCAAATGATTTGGCAGTTTATATAATAAAGTTTTTCCTTTGTAAAATGAAACAAATTAAATCCTATTAGTTTAGGTTATTTATTTCTTGCAAGGGGCAGATTCTTAGTCATTGTCCGAGTTATTTATCTGCTAATGTATAGAAAACGACTCTAGGTTGATCATTCATTCTATCTTATACAACACGACTTAGGTTTTAAAATTAATCTTTAAAAGAACATACTTCGTCATAATTCCTTGACTTGTCGTAATATATAATGTTAATTCAAGATTTCTGAAGTTTTTAGCAATTTATCTTTCCTGCAATTTCTTTTTTGTGAGTTTATTTATAACTTCGTGTTTTAACTTTTTTTACTGCTTTATTTGCATGCTTTTGATTTATTTATTTCTTTTATTGTTATGCAATTTAACTTTTTATCTTTTTTTACACCAGCTTATTCTATGTGAAGTTGTGTAGTCTAATTATTGCAATAAATCTTTGTGATTTTCCACGCAATGAACTAATGAATAGTTTCCAACAATTAATAAGTCATATGAACGGTTATAGTTTTTTCATTATTAATATTTATCTTGATGAGTATGATTTATTACTCATATTAATATTACTTGAATCTGCAGGTTTAATATATATAAACCTAGAGATTAATTTATTGCTTGATCCGAACATACTTGTTTAAATCTCAACTTAACCTCATGGTTTAATATTTAAACTGATTTATAATTTAATAAACACAGTTATAAGTTGATCGATCGGTCTATCTTACCATTTATAGAATAGGTATTATTACTTGATATCTTTCCCAAGTTTTGTTTTTCCTTTTGTTCCTTCATGGTTGTGTCTATTTTCTCTCTTTTTTATTCTTGGCGTCTGAAACGAAAGAGAGACTGTTATTTGCATTTGATGAGGAGCTTGTAACTACGATTGTAATAATTGGATTTGGCATGCCTCCCCGGCCCGTTCATGCCAAAAAATCCCATTAATAAAAGAATATAATGGGAGTAATTCTCTATTTACAGAGAACTACAGCCTTGATGGCCAAGTAAATTCGAAGAAAAAACTAGACTAAATAGAAAAAAAAAACTCACAAAGAATATAAATCTTACTAGAATAGTTTTTGTTAGGATACTGGCATGCAAACCCGACAAGATAAAAGGCAAAGAATAGGATAAAATGAGAAATCAAACACACAAGAATTTACGTGGTTCACCCAATTTGGCTACGTCCACGGGCAAGTATAGAAGGATTTTACTAAGTAATGTGGGAATTACAACCTCTCTCTACTAATAGGAGAACAACTGAAATCTCTCTATTACTAGGAGAAAACACCTCACTTACTATCTCACAAAATACCTCACAATTATGTGGGATTACTTTCCCTCTCTTACTCTCCTCTTCTCTCTCTTATTTCTCTCTTGGTGTGATTTATATGGCAAGGATGCACTACCTATTTATAGGCAAAGCATCCTTGCCTTTGTCTTGCAAAAGACAAAGCAAGGCAAGTGGCACCAATTGGTGCTGCAAGTGGCACCGAATTGGTGCCTACTTTGTTGACTTAGCTTGCACTAATTGGTGCCAGCTAACTTCACATTCTCCCACTTGAAGACTTTGATGATTTAATCAAGTCTTCACACTTGATCATTTGTGATTCTTCTATCCTTTCTATACTTGCCATCTTCATGCTGCTTACGTTTCTGCTAGGCCATAAGAGGATCTGCACCATATATACTTGTCAGTGTTGACTGGTTTGGTCAAAGCATCTGCTGGGTTTTCCTTTGTGTGAACCTTCTGAAAATCTACACTTCCATCTTCCACCACTTCGCGAACAAAGTGATACTGAACATCTATGTGTTTTGTTCTTGAATGAAACGCTGGATTCCTTGCAATATGCAAGGCACTCTGACTATCACAATACAAAAGAATCTTCTCTTGTTTGTGCCCGAGCTCCTCCATAAGTTTCTTCATCCATATTGCTTCTTTACAAGCTTGTGTAGCTGCCATATACTCAGCTTCTGTTGTGGATAATGCTACAACAGTTTGAAGTTTAGAGACCCAGCTCACAGCTCCTCCTGCAATTATGAACACATAGCCTGTAGTGGATTTTCTTTTCTCAAGGTCGCCAGCAAAATCTGAATCAACATAACCTTTGACAGTAAATTCTGACCCTCCATAACATAATGCGGCATCTGAGGTACCCTTGATGTATCTCAAGATCCTCTTAATAGTATTCCAATGCTCTCTACCAGGATTTGCCATGTATCGACTAGCTGTTCCCACTGCTTGTGCAATGTCAGGTCTTGTGCATATCATGGCAAACATTAAACTTTCCACTGCTGATGCATACGGTACTCGAGACATCTCCATCCTCTCTGCTTCATTGCTAGGAGACATACTTGAGGATAATTTAAAGTTAACAGGAAGTGGGGTGGAAATTGGTTTACAATCTTGCATGTTGAAGCGTCGCAAGATCTTCTTCAAATAATTCTTCTGAGAAAGCCAAATCTTCCTCTTACTTCTGTCTCGGTGAATTTGCATCCCTAGAATCTTGTTTGCTGGTCCCAAGTCCTTCATATCAAACTTCCTAGCCAACTGTGCCTTTAATTCTTGGACTCGATCTTTGTTGGGGCCTATTACCAACATGTCATCCACGTACAACAACAGAATGATGAAAACATCATTTTCTTCAAACCTCTTGTAATACGTACAATGGTCTGAACTGAGTCTGTTGTACCCAAGGCTAATTATGAAGGAGTCAAATCTCTTGTACCAACACCTCGGCGCTTGTTTGAGACCATATAGAGATTTGTTTAACCTGCAAACCAAGTTCTCTTTGCCTGTTTCAGCAAAACCCTCTGGTTGGAGCATATAAATTTCTTCTTCAAGTTCTCCATGAAGAAATGCAGTTTTCACATCTAACTGCTCTAAGTGAAGATCAAATATAGCACACATCGCCAAGACTACTCTGATTGTAGTAAGTCGTACCACAGGAGAAAATATCTCATTGAAGTCTATTCCTTCTTTCTGAGCATATCCTTTCACCACCAATCTTGCACGGTACCGCTCCACTTGATCATTGCCATCACGCTTTATCTTGTAAACCCATTTGTTGCCAATGGCCTTTCTTCCTTGTGGTAGCGGAACAAGATCCCAAGTCTTATTCTTATGTAGAGCTTCAATCTCCTCTTGCATTGCTGTCATCCACATAGATACATCTGTGCTTTTGATAGCCTCATGGAAAGTTGATAGCTCTCCATCCTCTATTAGAAGACAGTATGCAATGTTGCTCTCAGTAACATATTCTGAGTGCCAAGCCGGTGGTCTTCTTTCACGAGTTGACCGTCGAACTTCAGGAGTTTCAGACTCTATTTGTTCTTGTTCTTCATGCTCTGGTGCAGCTTAAGAAGAAGTACGATTCTGAGTATTTTCCATCTGGACTTCTGTAGTCTCCTTTAAAATGCTATTATTTTCTTCCATTTGCATTTTATCTTCTGCAAATATAACATCTCTGCTGATGACTACCTTGTGGGCAGTGGGATCCCACAAGCGATACCCCTTCACTCCATCAGCATATCCCAAGAATATACATTTTCTGGATTTTGAATCCAGCTTGCTGACTTCTTGAGTATTGTACATCACGTACACAGGACTTCCAAATATATGCAATCGAGAATAATCAGCTGGCTTCCCAGTCCACATCTCCATCGGTGTCTTCAGCTCAATTGCAGTTGATGGAGATCGATTTATCACATAACAGGCGGTATTGACTGCTTCTGCCCAGAATGACTTTCCTAGACCTGCAGCCTTCAACATTGCTCTTGTTCTTTCTAATAGAGTTCTGTTCATCCGCTCTGCCACTCCATTTTGTTGTGGAGTGTATGCCGTTGTGAACTGCCTTTTAATACCTTCATGTTGACAGAAGTTATCAAATTCATCACTGGTATATTCTCCTCCATTGTCAGTCCTCAAACACTTGATCTTCTTTTCAGATTCAAGTTCCACCCGCGCTTTGAAAGTTTTAAAGATTGCAAGCACATCTGATTTCCTTCTAATTGGATACACCCAACATCTCCTGGAGAAGTCATCTATGAATGATACAAAGTATCTTGCTCCTCCCAATGATACAACCGGTGCTTGCCAAACATCAGAGTGAATCAGGTCTAAGATGCATTTGCTCTTAGTTGTTGATGTGCCAAACTTCAACCTGTGCTGTTTACTTGTAACACAGTGCTCACAAAAAGGTAAAGTAACCTTTGTAAGCCCAGGGAGTAACTTCTGATCAGAGAGAACCTTTAAACCTTTCTCTGACATGTGGCCTAGTTTTTGATGCCACATCATCGTCTTCTCTTCTGCAGGACTGGCTGATGCGATTGACGCTTCTACCCCATGATGTGTTTCTCCCATTAATACAAACATGTTTGCAACTGTCTTTCTTGCCTTTAAAACCACCAGCGCTCCTTTGATAATTTTTATTATTCCATTGTCTGTTCGGATCTTACAGCCAAGACTATCAAATTGTCCTGCAGACAAAAGATTCTTCTTCAAGTCTTTGACATGCCGCACTCCTGAAATAGTGCGAATTAAGCCATCATACATCTTCAATTTGATGGTGCCAATGCCAGCAATCTCTAAAGCATGATTATCACCCATGAACACTGAGCCTTCAGAGATGGGTTCATATGTATGGAACCAATCTCGATTAGGAGTCATATGCTATGTTGCTCCTGAATCCATTAGCCAGACCTCAGTGAGCTCTTCTCTATTTGTAGAGATTGTCGCTGCTTCACTATATAAAACCTCTCCATCTTCTGAGGTGCTTGCAACACATCCTTGAGGTTTTGATGACTCTGCAGTATTCTCTATACCCTTTTTAAACCAACAATCCTTTTTAAAGTGCCCTTTTTTGCCACAGTTGTAACATTTCACAGTCTTCTTACTTCTTGATTTGGACCTCCCTTGCCTTTGACTCCCACTGGAGCCACGCTCCGTTGATCTCCCTCTTGACACCAATAATGCATCTGCTTGGTTTGAACTATTTCTGTCTCCTTTATTTTTGCGCCTATTTTCTTCTTCCAAGATGGCGGCTGCAACATCATCAAAGACTAAATAGTCTGTGAGGATATTATTGGTCAAGTTGATAATGAGCTGATCATACGAATCTAGAAGACTTTGAAGTAGAAGCTCTGCACGTTCACTTTCCTCTATTTGTTGACCCAACGTAGTGAGTTGTGAAAATAGAGTCCTTATTGTGTTGATGTGGTCAGTCACCGCCGTGGTTTCTGCCATTCGAAGGGTATAAAGTCTCCGCTTTAAGAAAATCTTATTGTGCAAAGACTTGGACTCATATAGCTTTGTTAGAGTCTCCCATATCTCCTTAGCTGTTTTCTTCTCCGCCACACTTGATAACACTTCATCGGCTAATGCTAAATGTATGTTAGCAATAGCATTGCCATCCATTTCATTCCATTTTGCATTATCAGTGATCTCCGCGGGCCGATCCCCAATTGCTGCCAAGCAATTGTCTTTCCTTAAGATTGCCTTGATTCTCATTTTCCACAGTGAGAAATTGCTCCCCTTGAACCTCTCAATCTCGTACTTTGCTGCCATTGTATTCACCGAGATCTATTCAGCTATCACCGTTTCACAGATCTGTAACGTATATAGAAATAGTATCGTGTGAATAATACTTCACTAAGTAAGTTCCCAGGAAAGATTGGAGGGGTCACAAACGGTCCCGCTTAAAACCCAATCTCCTTAGACAGAACTCCCTAGACTGTATTTAATCACCGCACTGGCTTTCTATATACGCCAACAGTAGCGTATGTGAACAGTACCGTATGTATGAATAGTGCCGTATAGGTGAATAGTGTCGTAGATGTGAATAGAAACCGTATACACGAATAACTTTTGTGTATTAACAACACCAACCAAGAAGGCTCTGATACCACTGTTAGGATACTGGCATGCAAACCCGACAAGATAAAAGACAAAGAATAGGATAAAATGAGAAATCAGACACACAAGAATTTACGTGGTTCACCCAATTTGGCTACGTCCACGGGCAAGTATAGAAGGATTTTACTAAGTAATGTGGGAATTACAACCTCTCTCTACTAATAGGAGAACAACTGAAATCTCTCTATTACTAGGAAAAAACACCTCACTTACTATCTCACAAAATACCTCACAATTATGTGGGATTACTTTCCCTCTCTTACTCTCCTCTTCTCTCTCTTATTTCTCTCTTGGTGTGATTTATATGGCAAGTGGCACCGAATTGGTGTCTACTTTGTTGACTTAGCTTGCACCAATTGGTGCCAGCTAACTTCACAGTTTTTGAATAGCATTGGACAGTAAAAGAAATAAATTGAATAAAAAAAAATTGCTCAGATATTTAAGTTTAAGAAAATATAGTTCAACAAAAGAACAGATTAGGGTTCTAAAAGTACTATTGATCAGTCAAAATAGATAACTAAGAAATAAGTTAAGGTTCTTAGAAAAAAAAACCTAAGAATATCAGGTATTACATAAGAAAGACTGTAAGAAAGTAGTTAATAATGCAATAAATAAAGCATAATTAAAAAGTATAAAGGTGAAAAGAAAAATTAAGTATCGAGATTGAAATATAAATTTGCAGAGAAAAAATATATGTATTGGAGAAAGACTAGAAAATTACAATGAGAGTAATTCTCTATTTATGAAAAAACTATTGAATTAATGGCCGAGTAGATTCAGAGAAAAACCTAGACTGCATGGAAAAACGGGATTCAGATCGAAAAAAAAAAAATCTTAAAAAAAGAAAGAAACCTAGTTATCCACGAATCTACGTGGAGTTAGGGTAGACAAAAGCAGGTCCAAGAATATGGACTGTTCTCTGTAATTAAGAGTCCATCCAGGTAATAAATATCGTAATGATTGAGAATTGACGACGTGTACAACGTTAATGGAGATCAAAGAGACATATCTCCAACCATAGCCAATAGACACAGGAAGAGGGTGTGAAAAGACACGAGACGAATAGAGTCTTGACACACCCGAGTTGAGTTGAACTGAGCTGAAGGAGTAAACGAAGACGACATAGTAGTTGTGTTCTTATTACAGCGAGTGGGGGCAACAGACACGGCTTGTGTGGGGCTTATTAGATTCCAAAATAAAACGTGGTGGCATCATAAAATTAATGAAAAAGTGTACTAGCTCCCTCTCTCTCTCTCTCTCTCACGCACACACTCAAGAGAAACCCGCATTTACATCACACACATACCACTCTCTTTCTCACCTTTTCCTAATTTCCCTCGCTCTCTCTCCTCCCTAAATTCTCTCTCTTTCAGGCGATCTTGATCTGGAACCTTAACAATCCACCATTTCTTGTCAAGTTATTCTGTACCTTTTTTTACAAAGTAATTTAAGGGCTGCTATTGTTTTTGATTTTTAGGTTATCAGAGCTGTAATTGAGGGGTTTTGGCCATGTATGTGACCTTTTTTTCCGGATCCATGGATGTTTTTGGGATTTCTGGTGGGGCATAGAGAGGATGACTAGGACCAAGTTTTTGGGGTTTGATTTTAGTGAGAATTTAAGTTGAAGCGGTACTGATGTGTATGGGATTGGAATTTCATTTCTGCCCTGTTCTTTACTTGGTTAATTTTTGTGCAAGTTGTGCTTCTTTATTTGGTTGAATTGGGTTCTGGTTGCTTTTGTTTTTTGGGTTTTGATAATTTAAAGGGATGGAGGCTACAATTGGTGGAAAGTCTCGTCATTTCTATGGTCCAGTGGTGTCGGATTTAAAGGCAGTTGGGAAAAGGAGTTTAGAATGGGATTTGAATGACTGGAAATGGGACGGTGATCTTTTTAAAGCTAGTCCATTGAATTCTGCACCATCTGATTGCAGGAGTAGGCAGTTGTTCCCAACTGGACCTGTACTTCATGAGAATGTGGGTTTGTGGAACAGTTCATCTTCTTGTTCCGATGACAATGACAACTTGGGGGATGAGAAAGGAAAGAGAGAATTGGAGAAGAGGAGGAGGGTTGTTTTTGTTGAAGATGAAAACTTGAATTATGAAGTTGGGTCCCTTAATTTGAAGCTAGGAGAGCAAGTCTACCCCATCATGGATGAAGATGCAAAGAGTGGAAAGAAGACAAAGGTTACTATGACTACTTCAAATCGTGCAGTTTGTCAGGTGGAGGATTGTAGGGCTGATCTGAGCAATGCCAAGGATTATCACCGACGACATAAGGTTTGCAATGCGCACTCTAAGGCCAGCAAGGCATTGGTGGGGAATGTTATGCAGCGGTTTTGCCAGCAATGTAGCAGGTCAGTTTGGGTTGCAGTTTCTTTGTGCGAAGAAACATTTCAGAGTGTTGCGCCAACTTTGATCATGATCATGGCAGTACCTTCTTTACAAGCTGTGTTATAAAAACCGCAGTACACCATTGAATTTGTTTGCATCAAGCTATTGTAGTTAATATTATGCATCCTCATTTTTGGGGAAGCTATTGTAGTTAATATTATGCAGCCTCATTTTTGGGGCATGAGCATATTATGTAAAGATGTATTTCTTTTAACTAGTTAGACCCAACATGGTTATACTTATGGGCAGGTTTCATGTTCTTCAAGAGTTTGATGAAGGGAAAAGAAGCTGTCGCAGGCGTTTGGCAGGGCATAACAAGCGGAGGAGGAAGACGCATCCTGAAAATTTAGTCAATGAAGGTTCATTGAATGATGAAAAGGGTAGCAGCTATCTGCTGATAAGTTTACTGAGGATTCTCTCCAATTTGCACTGTAAGCACATCAAGTTTTTGTACCCTGTTGCTTTTTGCCCATGCTGGGTGGAACTGTTATAAATTAATTGCTGGAAATGGCCTGCAAAGTCTTGACTAAATCAAACCAGCTACTTGCAAAAAAAAATTCCATTATGCCAAAACTGTAAATATAACTCAAAGACCCTTCAAACAGGATCAAAGCATGGGATGGCGATATTTATTTGGCTGTTCATGTATAAAAGCTTTGGGAATGTGGGTTGTAGCCGACTCTTCACTTGTTGTGGTGAGTTGGTTGGGGGTTGAAGTTTTGTAGTCATAGGAAAAATTGTTTCATAGGCTTAGTCTACACAGGCTTGACCAATCATTGAGAAATGCAATGGATTCGATTGATCTGGTTTACAAAGACCGATTCTATGCAGCAACTACTAGGATTAGAGGCCTTCTCTTATTTATCATTTTACTTTATGTGGAACAAGGGTATTGCTTACAATTTCCATGATTATTAGCTGGTCCAATTGTCTTACAAGTTTCAAAATGTTAGAATTCTCAATTGTCCACCCTGTCTATTTTGGTTGGTTTGAAAGAGAAATTATCAGGTACTCCTGGTGTATTGCTACCCCGCCGCATTAACTACCTATAGGGTTCCATTTTTGTGAGTCAGGAGCAATACAATACACCAGAAGTACTTAATGATCTCTCTGTTCGAAAATTACAATAAAAGAGAAAGACAAGTGCCTTTTCTTTCCAACTAAAATTTTAAGTGGGTATCATTCTTTTGTGCACTTCAAAAAAAAAAAAAAGTCAAAAGTATTTTCTTGTACACATTAGCTTCAAGGCATATTCTTATAGCTAATAATTTTATGTGCCTGATTATGTCAAACTATCTGTGATCTCTTTCCCCGAAGATAGGTACATGTACACGCGTAATAAAAGAAAGCTTTGACAGATCCAACAAAGACCTGGGAATTAGCTCCTGGTACTTTTCTCCCTCTCCTTCGTCGGGGTTGGTCGTTTAACTCCCGTCTCCAAGCATGGCCGGATGCTATTTTTTTGAAGTGTAAAAACTGTCAGTGTTGGTACAAAGCGGGTACCAATTATTGACAGAAAAAACCATCTAAGTTCATTGACTATATTATGGACTAGTTACAAATAAGCAATCCATTATGGTTTTTGACTTGCCTTCATCACAACGAACTTGTCTGTTATGCCAAAAGTGTGAAATCTTAACATACAAGTCCTTCAAAGGAGACAATTTTTCTTTAAAGGGAAGTTTATAAAAAATATGTAGGTGGAATAAATGTTTCATAGACTTAGTCCATGCAGGTTTGATCTATCAAGTTAGTTAGTGCTTTTGATTCACTGTTACAATTGGCTAGTGCAATAGGTCCTGATCTGGTTTACGTACACTAAGTCTATGCCACAACTGAACTTCCTGACCTAGTTCAATGACCTGCCATAACTGTGACTTTTTGTCATTCTCCAGAAGTAATTTTCAGGATAAATCAGGAATCTCATTTTAATATAATCAATTGATATCTGTGAGAGTTTTCATTTCCTTTTCATTTGTTGTCATTATTGTCAAACTCTCTCTCCTTTGATTCTACAGCCTCTGACTTCTATAAATTGCAGCAAATGGCTCTGATCAAACAAAGGATCAGGGTCTGCTTTCTCATATATTGAGGAGCCTGGCGAATCTAGCTGGTGCAACTAATGGAAGGAGCCTATCTGAATCACTGCAAGGATCTCAAGGTTTGGCTAATGCCAGAGCAATCGTCGGGAATCTTGATAAAGCACATGATGCTCTTACAAATGGCCCTGAATCTGCTAGACCTTCTAGCTCAGCTTCTAAGAAAGATGATTGCATTATTTCTCAGGATCTTCTACGGCCTTTGGGTCAATGTGGTACTGTACCTATTTCTGACTTGGTGCAAAAAAGAATATTGGATAATGATGCTCAGGTTGGAACACTTCAAGCTCCTTCAGGTTCACAGTCTATAACATTGTTCCCATCAAGAAACAACCTTCCAGCCAAAACTAATGAACCAGAGGCTACTGTTGGAAGGATCAAATTAAATAACTTTGACTTGAATAATGCTTATGATGATTCCCAACACTACGTAGAGAACCTAGAGAGGTCTCATGCACCTGTAGATACAGGTATGGGCTCTTTCAGTTGCCCGTTATGGGTTTGGTCAGACTCACAAAAAACAAGCCCGCCGCATACTAGTGGGAAATCTGATTCAACTTTTAGCCAGTCGCCTTCTAGTTCAAGTGGAGAAGCTCAGGTGTAGTTTTAATCCTTAGATTATAATACGGGCTTGCAGCTTACAAACTCAATAGTTACTGGCACAGTGCTTGCACACACATTTCACTTGACTTTTCTTTCTTATCATTTTTCAGATTCGTACAGACAGAATTGTTTTTAAACTCTTTGGAAAAGACCCAAACGATTTCCCAGTTGCGCTGCGAACACAGGTATGTTCTGAACTGCTATTTAGGTGGATTTTCTGTCAGACAGTTTTCCACTAAACATTCTAATAATATAAATTGTGGTGCATCTCCAGATCCTTGATTGGCTATCTCACAGTCCCATGGACATCGAGAGCTATATAAGGCCTGGATGTATTGTATTGACAATATATCTTTGCCTCGAAAAATCAAAATGGGAAGAGGTATGCCTTATGCTGACTCAGAAATTTTAGTTAACGTACACTTACTGAAGAAAGGAATTATTGATTTACTTTATCTTCATTGCTACATGCAGGTTTGTCTTGATCTAGGAGCAAGTTTAAGTAGGCTTCTTAATACATCTAGTGACTCCTTTTGGCAAACTGGATGGGTGTATGTTAGGGTGCAAAATTGTGTATCCTTTATTTATAATGGTTGGTTGCCCTCTCTCTTGTGATCACAAGTGCTCATGTTTACGCTCGAGGAAAGAAGAGCAGGATTTTGACTGGCTATTTGTGCTGCAGGTAGAGTTGTTTTAGACACACCATTACCTATAAAGAGCCATAAGAACTGCAGGATCTCAAGCATCACACCTATTGCTGTCTCTTTGTCTGAGAGAACTCAATTTGTAGTCAGAGGCTTTGACATTGCTCAGCCTATGACAAGGTGATTTTATCTTCGCTGTTGGTGAACATTTTATCTGAGAATTGAGAAATAAATTTGATGTTGACCATCTTTGGAAAGTGGGAAGGACAAGTCTCAGGAGTTTTTGTAGAAAATTTTGAAACTAATAGTGATTAGTGTGAATTGAATCATACTACCTTTCTATTCCAGGCTGCTTTGTGCTGTTGAAGGAAAATATCTAGTCCAGGAAACTTGTTATGACTTGATGGATGGTGCTGATACAATGAATGAGCTTGACAAACCCCAGTACCTGAACTTTCAGTGCACTGTACCAAATTTTGTTGGAAGAGGCTTTATTGAGGTGCTATAATCTGCTCCTTCTCTCTCATGATGTTGTTGTCGTCTTTGCTTTTGCAACATGGATGGTTCTGTATTAAAGTTCATAGTTCTTGTCCTTGGAACATTTACATGTTCATATTGTCGTACAGCAGCTTCCTTGCTTTAGTTCTTGAAGTCTCAACTTGTGGTATATTTTGGCCCCAATTTGTACGATTTCATGGTATGAAATAGGTTGAAAGCTTGATACGGTCTTTGTCAAAATTTTATAGCTTTTTGATGGCCAAACATGCATGAATTATGAAGTCTAGGATATGAGAGGGCTGTTTCCCTTGGTATTAATGACTTAGAACCTTTTCTGTCATTGACCTTGAGGCCCTCAGCCACTTCTCTAAGAAGGAAAGGGGATTCCTTATTTATAACTAGCATAATCTCTTTCTCTCTCTGTGTGTGTTTGTGTGTGAAATATTATTATTAAACAACAAAAGTTGCCCAGCAGACTCTTGTGCTGTCCTAAAATAAGGCATGGGAGCTATAATTATCTCTGGAGATGACTATCCTCTTAGGGATCATTTGAATAAGGTTCGAACATAGTGGGAAAACTAGAGATAAGGTCTGCTGTGATTTTCTACCTTGCTGAATTTTCATTTTGTACAGCTATTTTGAGAATTTTGGGTATTTGTATCTGTCAGGTTGAAGACCATGGTCTCAGCAGCAGCTTTTTCCCATTCATTGTTGCTGAGCCAGAAGTATGTTCAGAAATCCGTATGCTGGAGGATGCAATTCAGGTGGCTGAGACTGCTACTGACATGCATACAATAGCTGAAAGAATGGACATCAAGAATCAAGCGCTGGACTTCATACATGAAATGGGCTGGCTTCTACATAGAAGTCGCTTGAAATTTAGACTGGGCCAGTTGGATCCCAACTTGGATCTCTTCCCTTTCAAACGCTTCAAATGGCTTATACAATTCTCCATGGACCATGATTGGTGTGCTGTGGTGAGAAAACTCTTGGCCATTGTGTTTGATGGAACAGTAGATGCGGGGGAGCATTCCTCAATTGAGCTTGCCCTGTTAGATATGGGTCTTCTCCACAGAGCTGTGCGAAGAAACTGCAGGCCCATGGTGGAACTACTATTAAGATACAACCCAGATAAAAAATTCGGTGGAACAGGCACTCAGCAGAATCAACTGGTTGATGGGCGCAACAGCAGATTCATGTTTAAACCTGATGTTGTTGGACCAGCTGGATTGACTCCTCTTCATGTGGCAGCTTGTAGGGATGGTGCTGAGAATGTGTTGGATGCCTTGACTGATGACCCTGGATTGGTATCTATTTCTCTCTGATATCTTCTTTCAAATATTTTAATGGATAGCACATTCAAATCGGTTATGCTATAACAATTGAATGAAGATGACTTGTGATCTGTTTGGCAAGCATTTAAAACTATCTTTGACCATGCCCATTCCTTAGATGATTGGGCCACGAGCTGCACAGATATTCTATTTCTGATCGGTGGCTTAGTAATCTCTGTTTATCCCTCTCATAATATCTTTGTATATGGTAACAATTATTGCATCACATCCCCTCCCCTTCCTTGGAGTTCATTTTACTGATATCTGTGTACCTTGTGCAGGTGGGAATAGATGCATGGAAGAGGGCTCGTGACAGCACAGGTCTGACACCTTATGATTATGCATGCCTGCGAGGTCATTACTCTTACATTCATCTAATCCAGAGGAAAATCAATAAGAAATCAGAAAGTGGGAACGTGGTGCTTGACATCCCTAGTTCCCTTGTGGATTGCAATTCCAAGCAAAAAGATGGGAATGAATTACCGAAAGTGACCAGCTTGCACACTGAGAAGATCAAAATGAAAGCAACGCATCAGCACTGCAAGTTCTGTGAGCAGAAGCTGGTTTGTGGTGCAGCAAGAACATCTCTGGTATACAGGCCAGCAATGCTCTCAATGGTGGCCATTGCAGCCGTCTGTGTATGTGTAGCTCTACTCTTCAAGAGTTCTCCTGAAGTTCTTTACGTGTTCCAGCCTTTCAGATGGGAATTGCTGAAGTATGGATCAAGCTAAGCTAGATCTACTTGTTAGTATTGCTGGTACAAGGTCTAATATTCTTTTTTTCCCTTCCCGTTTCTCCAAAAAAACAAAAAAAAAATCACCTGACAACGTGTATGAATTTAGTGGAAAATATGATGTATATGTAATAATAATAGCTAATTTAATTTATAAAACTATAATAGGGAAATGTGTACTTCTACATAGACAAACATATAAAGTAGACACCACTGTTTATTTTCCTGGTGGGTTGGGTCGGGGGGCAGAGGGTGAAAGAATAATTTATATTCTGGAGTCTCGACTCTTGAGGCTCTTGTACTTTGAACAGGCTTAAACTTCTAGCTGTGAATTATGAGCTTCATAGCTTGCTATTATTTCTTCAGATTGTGGGGTTATACATTGTAAGAATTCCAAAGAAGGTTTCAATGAATCCATGAATGAAGTGGTTTAGCAAATCCTTACAATGTCAACCTGGGTGGAAGTTCAAAGGGCAGCTCATGAGAATATATTTGTTTATCGTCTTTTTAAGTTTCATGATCAATGATTTGCCTTTGATTGAATTGGGAAGTTTAGCATAGTTTGTGTGTGTAGAAAAAAAAAAGAGTTGTTTGGAAGAAGTTCACCTCTTGTAAAGGTTCTATGGAATGGAATGATAATTGTAGAGCAGTTTATTATTGAATTAAAGAAGAAGAAGAGGTGGTATTCCATTGGTATTCTTCTTTTTTCTTTGTTTTTTCGCTTTTTAAGGTTCAAGAGTGTTTGTTTGAGCAAACGAACGCAGTCAAACATAGGTTTTATTTCAATTCCTAAACAGGGACGAATTAAACCCTGAGAAAAAGTGGTATGAAATTGTCTTCTAATTGGAGCTATCGTTACAGTATTCTAACATAATTTTTGCCCCTCCATGTCGTCTAATATCGTATTTGAGTCAGATTTCTAAACTTAAATTCAAGAGTCTCTTTTCTGGATAATCTCATAAAAAAATAAAAAAAATATATAGATTTAAAAAAAAACTAGAAAAAAAAGAAAGTATTTTTGCAATACAGGTAAGAATAACATTTTTTATTTTTAGTTTTCCATTTAGTAGACGCTCTTATTCTCCGATTATAGTTTGTACCTTTCCTGAGGAGGAAGTCCCAATTGAGATTTTATACTTATATTTTTCTTAACAAACAGTTGAGACGTCAGCACTGAGATTATTTGTTGCAGATATGTTAAGCGTTTGAATTTAGTTTAGATAAAAACATGGGATAAAAAAATATTAATAATCCACTGTAAATCAATCAAGTTCTGGTCTCCGCTGCTGTATTCAAGTCCAACACAGACAGTAAGAGAAGAGACCCAAGAAACCGAAGCAAATAATGTCTCTCTCCTTCTCATCTTCACTCCTCCCCTCCCCTCTCCCGCACAACAAAAACACCCCTAAACACAAAACCCATCAACAACTGCAACAAAGCCAAAACCCTCTTCACACTCACAAACTTCTTCTCCGATGTGCATTTACCTCTGCTGCTACTGCACTACCTTCTTCATCTTCTCCTAAAAAGAAGCATTGGAAACAAGGTGAATTCCCTGGAATAACTGACACTTCAGTTCCCAGGAGAACCGCAATAAAAAACATCAAGAAGAAATTAGACCGCAAGAACAAAGCCAAGGCTTGGGTCAATACTGTAGCTGAAGCTTTAACTGATTGCGTTCTCAAGAAACAATGGCTCCAAGCACTTCAGGTTACCTACTAACCCTCTTCTTTTACTAGTTTAATTCAAATTCACCAACTGGATTTTATTTATTTATTTTATTTAATTATGTTGTCATTGGCAGGCAAACCCATAATTTTACTTAAAGTTTGGATCTTTATCTGTTTGAGAATGTTAAAGGAACAACCCTTTACCTGCATGAAACCAATTTTACTAGAAAATTAGCAAATTGGTGATCTTTTTTTGTGTGTTTAATTATGCTGTGGTTGGCCGCCAAACCAATAGTTTTCATAAATCTTGGACCTCTAGATGTTTGAGATGCAAAAGGAACAACCTTTTTATCAACCAAAAGAAGCTACATACATGAAACTCTTGGTACTCTTGGGGAGATGTGGTCAGCCTCAACGTGCCCACCAAATTTTCGACGAAATGATTGAAGAAGGAATAGAACCCACATCTGAATTTTACACAGCGTTGCTTGCAGCTTATTGTCGAAACAATCTTATCGAGGAGGGTTTCTCAATTATTAACCAGATGAAGACTGTCCCTCGTTGCCAGCCTCATGTTTACACTTACAGTACTTTACTTAAAGCATGTGTTGATGCTTCGAGATTTGAGTTAATTGACATTTTGTATCAAGAAATGGATGAAAGATTGATAAGTCCAAACACAGTCACGCAGAATATAGTTTTGAGCGGATTTGGGAAGGTGGGGATGTATGATCAGATGGAGAGAGTGTTATCTGGGATGTTAGAGAGCACGGCATGTAAACCAGATGTTTGGACTATGAATATAATTCTTAATGTGTTTGGTAACAAGGGTCATGTTGATTTGATGGAGAGATGGTATGAAAAGTTTAGAATTTTGGAATCGAGCCAGAAACTCGCACTTTCAATATTTTGATTGGTGCATATGGGAAGAAACGGATGTATGATAAGATGTCATCAGTGATGGAATGCATGCGCAAGCTTCAGTTTCCGTGGACGACTTCTACTTACAATAATGTTATTGAGGCTTTTGCAGATGTGGGGGATGCAAAAAACATGGAGTATACATTTGATCAAATGCGTGCAGAGGATATGAAAGCAGATACAAAGACATTCTGTTGCCTTGTTAATGGATATGCCAATGCGGGTCTATTCCATAAGGTCATTAGCAGTGTCCAGTTGGCTGCAAAGTTTGAGATACCGGAGAATACATCATTGTATAAGGCAGTTATGCGTGTGCAAAGGCAGATGATTTGGTAGAGATGGAGAGAGTTTTTAAGCAGATGAAAGATAAGCAATGCCTACCTGATTCCAGAACCTACTCTATCATGGTTGAAGCATATAGAAAGGAAGCTATGAATGACAAGATCTACTATTTGGAGCAGGAGAAACAAAAGATGATTGCCAATGGTGCTTTAAGTGATTAGATCATCAGGTGGAATCCATGGTTGATTTCTGACCAGAACGCTGCTACTTCTCACCTCTCAGCAATGTGAAATTTCTCTGGGGAGTGGCTGAAATGTTCTGCTCAGGCATTTCTGTTCCTGATTCCCGGGACAATCAAAGCTTTTGTTTACTGGACGGGGGAATATCCTTTGTTACCCCTTAGGCTGCAACAAACTCTTGTAAATCCTCTAAGCATATGTAAGATGAACAATACTGTTGTGATCAATTTGATTACTGTTTCTGTGCAAGCTTTAGGACATCAATTGGTTGATTTTAAGTACAACATTTTGTTTCCTTCACTTTTTCCTTGTAAAAGGCCATGTTTCCTGCAATTTTTTTTTCTCATTAGAGAGGTGAAATAAATGGATAGAACTGCTGTCGAGAAAAATGCAATACAGGTAGGATGGACTGCATTCTCAGTTTCTTAGCTGGAACTTTTTAAGTGTTCACAGGAATTCACAATGGCTATGTCAATACTGCTTGCTGGGTTGAGTTTTTGTAGCCTACGGTTCCATTTGGACCCTTAATTTGAGCTGAATTCGCTTCACTTGGGATTAGGTCCCCATTTTTTTCGGCAAAAAATTAAACGAGGATGTAGGGGTAATATGACATCATCTTACCACCAAAACAAAAGGCTTATTACTTGGGCCTTTAGGCGTGGCTTTTTTTAGTTTTATTTTATGATGTTTAGAAATGTATTAATAATTATTTTTTAAAATATTTTGTTTAGAAATATATTAAAATAATATATATTTTTTATTTTTAAAAATTACTTTTAATGACGTTTCCAACGGAAGCAAAGAAAGGAAGAGGTTTGGCATCCCCGAAGCAACAAAACCAAAATCTCATTGCTGGGGCCTCTTTGATTGATGAGCAAAGCCTTTTTTTTCATGGTGATGAGTTCATGCGTCGCGTCGATGTCAGCAGAAAACATGCAAATCAATTAAAGCGGAGGCTATGCACTTATTTGCTTAAATCAAAAGATGACAATCATCTAAAAGCATAAAGATCCAATTTTCCCAATTGCATCTTCAGGGGTCCCATTTACTTTTCCTCTTTCTTGTATGTTTACGTAGTAGGCAAGTGCGCTGAATAATGGCATATTTGCCGGTAATGAGTTTTCTTTTAACCTGACACTTTGACAAATTGTATGGATTCCATCGAATGAAATGAGCTTATAACTGCTTTAAACAAGGATCTTTCTTTTAATCTAACACTTATACGAAGTGTGTAGATTCCATCGAATGAAATGAACTTTTTTAACTGATTTAAACAAGAGATAATGTTTTTAGGAAAAGTATAATAAAGTTGGAAGATAATGTTTTTTGCATTATTATATTCAAAATATCAAACCAGCTGTGGTGTGTGTAATCATATACGGAAGATGAGCATGCCCACACTTTGTGGCTACCACTGAAGGTTGGAGCATTGCGGTGTACCCATCAATGAATAGCCAGATGAGTAGCACTGTTAAGATAGAGTACTCACAGGATATTGAGTTAACAGAGTCTGGTAGAAGCACCGTATCCTCAGTAAGTGGGAGCCAAGTGCCAAGTTTTCATGTTGTTTCAATTGGGAATTCTGATCATTATGTTAGCAATGGGGTTGTCGAGAATGACTTGCAACAAAGGGATACCATTGAGAGATTACCAACCTTTGAACGGATTACTACTGCTTTACTTGATGAAGTTGACGATGGCAAAACAGGAAATAAACAAGCAGATGTTAAAGGTAAAAGAATAGTTAATGTTGCAAAGCTTGGAGCTCAAGACCGGCATATGTTGATTGAGAAGCTCATCAAGCATATTGAAAATGATAATCTCCAATTGCTGCAGAAGCTTAGAGAAAGACTTGACCAGTAACACATCTTTTCGCCTTTTCAAAGAGTTAGTAGTACTAGTAACACAATAATGTTTCTAGCTATGTAAGCTTTTTATCTTTGTTATTCAGGGTTGGTGTAGAGTTTCCCACGGTGGAAGTGAGATACAGAAGTCTCTGTGTTGAAGCAGAATGTGAGGTGGTTCATGGCAAGCCTCTCCCTACTCTTTGGAGCACTGCCAAGGGCATGCTTTCTGTAAGTGCTAGCATACAATAGCGAGAACAAGTAGAACTTCAAGTGAATATCTTTTTTGTTTTTCCCATTTGAGCTTTTTGTTTGTGACAGGGGATTGCCAGTCTGTCTTGTTTGAGACAAAGAGCCAAGATAAGCATACTAAAAGATGTCAGCGGCATCATTAAGCCAAGAAGGTAACTAACCTTCAAACCTGCCCAAGTTTGAGTCTTTCTGGAAAGTGAATTAGCACATGTACAAAATGTTAATTTCAAGTTCACTAGTTCCAATTCATCTTTTTGGCAGGATGACTTTACTGCTTGGCCCTCCAGGGTGTGGCAAAACCACATTGTTGTTGGCGCTCGCTGGGAAACTGAGCCATTCCCTCAAAGTATTTTTACGATTTCTAGTTGTATAAGATGTCACTTGTTTTTATGTTTCTAAGTTGTCTTACATAAATTGTTCCACAGCTTTCAGGGGAATTATCTTACAATGGTTATGGATTGGGAGAGTTTGTTCCTCAGAAAACTTCAGCTTATGTAAGCCAATATGATCTGCACATTCCAGAGATGACAGTGAGGGAAACAATTGATTTTTCTGCATGTTGTCAGGGCATAGGAAGCCGAGCAGGTAATCTTTAGGAAAAAAACTGGAAATTGTTTATATTAATCTGTGCGTTCCCATAAATCTCTTGCCAGATCAATGTCTCAAATTAGTGCTGTTCAGGATAGTCTATTTTTTTTTCCAAATAAAATTGAATAACTTGCTGTCGTTGCATGAAAGAAATCTTGATGGAAGTCATTAGAAGGGAGAAGCAAGCAGGGATACACCCAGACTCTGATGTGGATACTTACATGAAGGTAAACTGTGATGCATGTCTAATGCACTCTCAAAAGATCGGACTACACATCGTAGAAGTTTTATGCCAAAAAAAAATTCATGTTTCAGAAGCACGAGGTTTTTTTGTTTCAAATTGACCTACAACGAAAATTATCTTATCTCATTTGTATGTTTAAGTATGCTACCGCAAACATTTTTATTCACCCACCAATCAGCTCTGATTCAGTCAATGTACTTCTAACATGAGTGGGGTGTTTTTCATTTGACTCTGAAATGAAATAACGGTATGCTTCATACAGTGTAATCTGGCATAATTTATTTTAATGGAAGCATAATATTGACCACCAAGAAAAACGATATTGTAGCAGACGATTTGTTCCAACAAACTTATCCTGACTACTTCTCCAGAAATGTTTTTCCACGCATAATCTCCTGCCCTGGATATTTATGATGTTCTATAGTTATTGGCCTAATTAGAACCTAAATTTCTGATGACAGGGAATATCAGTCGAAGGACTAAAAAATACCCTTCAAACAGACTATATTTTGAAGGTAGTCTACTTGGCTTTTTATAGGGACACTCTTTGCTTCTTACTGAATTATGGTTTTGTATGATGATATTTTCAATCTTATTCCTCTATCTTTCAGATTCTAGGACTTGATATTTGTTCTGATACAATGATTGGGGATGCTATGAGAAGAGGTATCTCAGGTGGTCAGAAGAAAAGGCTGACTACAGGTATTGTCTGTTTGAGAAAAGAAATTTGCTAGTTTGCAGTTGGGTTTGCATCGAAACTTCAAGGATTGGTTCAAATATGATTCCCAACTTGCCTCAATGGACTATCCACTTGCTGCATTGTGCAGGGGAAATGATTGTCGGTCCCACAAAAGCATTATTCATGGATGAAATATCAAATGGCTTAGACAGTTCCACCACTTCCCAGATTGTATCTTGTCTGCAGCAGATGGCACATGTTACTCATGCTACTGTATTGATTTCGCTTCTGCAGCCAGCACCAGAGACCTTTGATCTCTTTGATGACGTCATTTTGATGGCTGAAGGAAAGATTGTTTATCATGGTCCACGTTCTAGTATTTGCAAATTTTTTGAGGACTGTGGATTTAGGTGTCCTGAAAGAAAAGGTGTCGCTGATTTTCTTCAGGAGGTAGGTTGGCAAGCTTCAGGTTTCTCCACTTATATTTCATTGTATAATGAAGCTTTCTTACTATTTTACCATTTGATCCAGGTCATCTCTAGGAAAGATCAAGCACAATATTGGTACTGCAAAGAGCAGCCTTACAGTTACTTTTCCATTGACGAGTACGTTAAGAAATTCAAAGAAAGTGAATTTGGACAGAAGCTTGATGAGGAGCTCTCAAAGCCATTTGCTAAGTCTGAAAGCCACAAGACTGCTTTATCCTTTGAAAAGTATTCATTACCAAAATGGGAATTGTTTAAAGTTTGCAGTACGAGGGAATTTCTTTTAATGAAAAGGAATTATTTTATTTACGTATTCAAATCTGTGCTGGTATGTTGCCTTAGGTTCACAAAGGTTTTATTTACTTTTATTTAGTACAAATGGCTATCATAGAGCGCCTTATCTGAAAACATTTTTGGGTTGGCTTTGTGCAGCTAGTGTTCATTGCTTCGGTTACCATGACTGTTTTACTGCGCACAAGAATGGCTGTTGATCCAATCCATGCAAATTATTACATGGGAGCTTTATTCTATGCCCTCATAATATTACTAGTCGATGGACTTCCAGAATTGCTGATGAATGTCTCAAGGCTTGCAGTTTTCAATAAACAAAGAGAGTTATGCTTTTACCCTGCTTGGGCTTATGCGATCCCTGCTGTTATCCTTAAAGTTCCACTTTCATTCTTAGAAGCCTTTGTTTGGACGACTCTTACTTACTATGTCATTGGTTACAGCCCCGAGGTTTCAAGGTGAGCCACATTTTTTCAGCAGACCAAATGTAAAGTAGCTATCTGAATCCAACTTACAAAAAAAATCAAACAGCCATGCCAGAGAACTGTTAGTATCATCTGGGAATTGGATCTTAGATTGTTCAAATGTTACTGTGATCTGATTTTTTATAAGGATATGCTTTCATAGGTTGCATTGGATAGAAGCTAGATAATTTTCTCCTGGAGGTTGAGCAGGGAATGTTATTCTAGTTCTGATTGAGCATATAACTAGCTGACATGTCTCCTAGTTTCCTCACTAAAGGTCACTCCTTATTTTGGCTGCTGTTGATGTCGTAAATGACATTCTAGTTCCTATCATGATGTTTTTCTCAGGTTTTTCCGCCAGTTCCTTCTGTTCTTTTTGGTACACCTAACATCTACATCAATGTATCGTTTTATTGCCTCAATCTTCCAAACCGTGGTTGCCTCAACACTAGCTGGCAGTCTCATTGTATTGATTGTTTTACTATTTGGTGGATTTTTAATCCAAAAACGTAAGATTTCACTTAGCTATTCTAATAATCTTGTCAGTAGAATTTATTCAGATGATAATACTTGAAGTTTGTTTTCTTGCAGCCTCTATGCCTGCTTGGCTGGAATGGGGATTTTGGTTTTCTCCATTGACATATGGGGAGATCGGCCTGACTGTGAATGAGTTTCTTGCCCCTAGATGGGGAAAGGTAATATTTATCTAGTCAACCCTTGTTTATATGGGTAGCTTTCCATTAATTACGAGTAGAAGTTCAAGGAGGAAACTTTTAGAGGACGTTGGGAAGATAGAATTCACCTGAGCATAAATTAGCTTGGGAGATGTTTCACAGACATAGGAAGATTTCTTCTCAAAGATGTAGTTAGTTTTCTCTTCGAAAAATACTTCCATTTGAATATATCTCATGGATGCTGCAAGAAGCATGAAAAAATAGCGCTAACCTTCTTTAACAATGGACTGCAAGTTTTTTGCTCTCTTTTCACTTACTAATTGGGAGAACCAGCTGGAGGTTGAGTCTGGTCCTATTATTTTGCATTTACAATAGTGATTAGTTAGTCATTAATACAGGGAAAATCATTTGCTCTTAATTTTATACACAGGTTGTGTCTGCTAATGCAACCATAGGGCAACAGATACTAGAAAGCCGTGGATTAAACTTTCACAGTTACTTTTATTGGATATCAGTTGGTGCCCTAATTGGATTTACTGTACTTTTCAACGTTGGTTTTACTTTGGCTTTAACCTTCTTGAAATGTAAGTTCATCTTCCACTGCATATTAAGGTTTTCAAGACAACTAATTTGTGGACGCACGCTAACCCAAATGTATTTATAAATTATATCCATTCAGCTCCGGGTAAAACTCGTGCTATTATATCTTACGAAAAGTACAATCGACTGCAAGGAAAAATAGATGGTGGTGTTTGTGTTGGCAAAAACAAGACACCGACCAGTGCTTGTTCTAAATCTAGTACAGGACCTAACAAAGGTGAGAGTGCTTCTGTATTCTTTGATTTGATTTTAGTACAAGTAAAATTAACGCAGTAGGTCTTTCGCATTATGACCTTGCTGTGGTAAAACATATTGGAATGCATACACATCTCCTACACTTATTTAAGTAGTGCCATCATTCAACTTTTGCAGGGAGGCTGGTTTTACCCTTTGAGCTCCTTACGTTGACATTTAAAGATGTTCAGTACTATGTTGATACCCCTTTGGTAACCATGATAATTCTAGTTTTTTCTTATCCTGACCAGTTATAATTTTAGATCTTATCAATCCCATTGTTTGTCTCAGGAAATGAGAAAGCGAGGTTTTTTGCCAAAGAGGCTCCAGCTTCTTTCTGACATTACAGGTGCATTCAGGCCCGGTATTCTTACAGCACTGATGGGTGCTAGTGGAGCTGGGAAAACGACTCTTATGGATGTTCTCTCCGGAAGGAAAACTCTTGGTACTATTGAAGGAGAGATAAGAATCGCTGGGTACCTGAAGGTTCAGGGTACATTTGCTAGGATATCAGGGTATTGTGAGCAAACTGACATACATTCACCGCAAATTACTGTAGAAGAATCTTTGGTTTATTCTGCTTGGTTGCGGCTTCCACCTGAGATCCCTGCGGAAAAAAAATTCGTATGATACCCTCTTAAAACAGATTTGATCATCTGGACTTGGACTTGATCTTTATGACCAAATTTCAATGAAGTTTTCTGCTAACCTTTTCTTTCAGGAGTTTGTAAATGAAGTCCTTGAAACCATTGAGCTGGATGGGATTAAGGATGCTTTAGTAGGAATCCCCGGAATTAGTGGTTTATCTACCGAGCAGCGTAAACGACTGACTATAGCTGTAGAACTTGTTGCCAATCCATATATCATATTTATGGATGAACCAACTTCCGGATTAGATGCAAGAGCAGCAGCAGTTGTTATGAGAGCAGTGAAGAATGTAGCTGAAACAGGAAGAACAGTCGTTTGCACCATCCACCAGCCAAGCATTGATATTTTTGAGGCATTTGAAGAGGTAATTTAATAATCTTAGTTTGTTTTGCCTCCGATAAGAATAGAATCAAAGAACCCTTGCCATCCGAATAACTGATAGCGAGTCCCTGGTGATGCTCGGCATCATTGCCAGTCATGGTTTTGCTGCTATTCTTTGGTACAGTTGTTACATTTGGTTCCATAAGTTCATACGATCATCAAAAGCTGTTATCACTATAAGGGAATCGTACTTATCCTACTGTTATGTCATGGTAGTTAAGGCATCAGCTATTGTGCTTGGTCAAGTTCCAAGCATTTGATTCCACAAGGTAAATTCTGATTAGTGAATCAGCTTATACTTTGGAACGGAAATCATTAATAAATGGCTTCTTCGAGATCAATCATGTATAGTTCTGGTGAAAGTAATGTTAAATCTGAAGCAGTAGATTCTGATGTAAATGCATATAACTGCAGTTGTAATCAGCTTTTCTCATTGCAGCTGCTTCTAATGAAACTTGGAGGACGCATTATCTATTTTGGGCCAGTAGGTCAATTCTCAAGCAAAGTGATTGAATATTTTGAGGTCAGTTTTTCTCCATATTCTTTGTCTCAGTTGCTTCCGATCATACTACCTCGCATGAGCAACATTGTCTTTTATTTGGTTTTGTTAAGTTTCTTAATTTCAACCTTGAATTTCTTGCTTAGAGTATTCCTGGGGTGCCTAAGATTGAAGACAAGTATAATCCAGCAACATGGATGTTAGAGGTTACTTCTAGATCTGCAGAGGCTGAACTTGGTGTAGATTTTGCACAAATTTATCGAGAGTCCACATTGTACAAGTAAGCATAGAAGTACTTGGATGTTCTGTATTGATCCATTACAGTGAAGAAACTTGACATCCTACATGTCACAATTGAATGCGTTAAGACAATCCTTCGATATGCAAACCTCAAAAGCAACTAGTCAAAACTTTTGAGTGATCGTTCAAGATGTTTCAAGAAATAATGAGATCTTACATATATATGAGTCATGACCCCTAGTGATAACAACTCTCCTACGCGTCTGACTGCAGGGAGAACAAACAGCTAGTTGAGCAATTGAGTTCACCAATCTCCGGTTCAAAGGACTTGCATTTTCCCAGCCGATTTCCACAGAATGGTTGGGAGCAGCTCAAAGCATGCATTTGGAAACAGAACCTATCATATTGGAGAAGTCCTACATATAATCTCATACGCATTTTTTACATTTTTTCGGGATCTGTTCTATTTGGTCTACTGTTCTGGCAGCAAGGAAAACGAATGTTAGCTACTCTATTCTTGTTCACGCTTTCATAAACCAGAAAATTACAGTCTTCGACTGAACATTGACATGAATGGTATTTTTTCTGTAGAGAAAACCATCAAGACCTGTTTAATATACTTGGTTCCATGTACACTGCAATAATCTTCTTCGGTATAAGCAATTGCTCAGGAGTCCTGCCACGCATTGCAGCAGAGCGGGTTGTCATGTACAGGGAAAGATTTGCAGGAATGTACTCTTCATGGGCCTATTCATTTGCACAGGTAACGGTGTTTTAAGAAAGCTGGTTTAATGGATGGAAATCGAAGTTAGATTCAAAACTTATCTAATTTATTTCATTTCGCATTTTTTTTTAGTCATTTCAGGTATCTCAGCTTCGTTTTCTTTTTATTTTCTGTGTAGGTGCTAGTCGAGGTTCCGTACTTGCTCGCTCAAGCAATTATTTATGTGACCATAACACATACAATGATCGGCTATTCCTTGTCTCCCTATAAGATATTCTGGTCTGTCTATGGGATGTTCTGCACATTGCTTTCCTTCAACTACCTTGGAATGCTGCTCATATCAGTGACACCAGACATTCAACTGGCTTCAGCTTTAACCTCACCTTTTTACACAATGCTTCATCTATTTTCCGGGTTCTTTGTCCCGAGAACTGTAAGCTTAATTTCGTATTATCCTACTTAATTAGTTTATTTCCAGTGTTTTCCAAGTGCAATACATTTTGTTTCAATTCTGCTATGCTTCATCCTTGAACATTTGTAGATGCAAAAACATAAATATGCTATTCGACTCCCAATAACGGGGCCTTTTTTAATTCTTGCAGTATATTCCAAAGTGGTGGATTTGGTTGTACTATATTAGTCCCACATCCTGGCAACTGAATGGTTTGTTCACTTCACAATATGGAGATCTAGAGAAAGAAATAACAGTATTTGGCCAGACTAAAAGTGTTGCTGCTTTTTTACAAGATTACTTCGGTTTTCACCGCAACTTCTTGAGTGTTGTTGCTGTCGTCCTTATAATCTTTCCCATTATCTTTGCTTCTCTTTTTGCTTATTTCATTGGAAGGCTGAACTTCCAGAAAAGGTGAATTATGATGTACGGATCTCTCTGCCTATCGACGCATCCTTATCGCCTTCATTCCATTTCATTTCTGTATATGGAGATACAGCATTTATTTTATGAGTGACATGTATCCTCTCCCTGGTTTTTCCTCCACTCTGTGACATCAACATGGCCTTTTTTTTTCTGTTGTGGTTGAAATTTTGGTTCCCAGACAACTTTTGCTTTTGTCCGGACGTAAACTAGCTTTATTACAGGTCAGTGGAAAGTTTCAACTTGAAACAAGACATGATTGTAACTTGTAAGTATAAATCGGTATGATACTTTGTCCAAAGCAAGAGACTAACAAGGGCTTGTGCTTTACAAGTTTGATTCGTTTCTCTTGCTCTGTTGGGAGATCTTTGATTTAGCATGTTAGGAGTGATTCTGATTATTTTTCTCAGTATGGAAATATTCGTTTGATTTCCTCCAATATAGAAGCGTCCCTTGCTAGCTACAACTAAGATGATTTGTTGTGATCAAGGATTGCTTCCTAAAATAGTTGAATATATAAGTTTTATACATATCTGATATTTTTATTATGACTACAAGAACAAAATATATATTTATGGAGTAATTAAGCATTTTGCTACCCTCGTTTTCTATTTATTGTATGAGATGTTTTTGTTCTTTCATTAATTTCGTACTAATCCTCTGTGATGCCCTATCTCCAGAAGTGCATTATCTTCTTTTTCTCAGATTGTTGGTATTTGATTTGCTTGAGATGGTATTTGACCGGCCATTCCTTTCCATTAATTAAAGAATAAGTTTTTTTATTATTTTTTTTCATTGCTTCACTCGTAACATTATTCATATATATATGTATTAATTTAATAACACTACATGTTGTAAATATATTTATTTGGTTAAGCAATTAAGTGTTATATACATTATGATATAATGGGTTTATAAAAAATAATATTTAAATCTATAAAAATATTCTTTTATATATTATAAAACTTATCTAGAATGGAATGCTAAAATGAGCGGGGTTGACATTTTTTTGTATAAGTAGGAGATTCAGAACAACTTTTACTGTATAGGAGGTGTGCGTTATACTGTATGTCTATTATTTTTTTCATTGTATAAAAGATATTAAAATAATATAATTTTTTAAAAAAATATATCTAAGATTATGATTATTAATTCGAGATCCAAAAATATTAACAAGTAATAAAAAAAAAGATTCAAGCCAAACTTGATAAACCTGCTGAATCCATAACTCGAAACATGATACTGAAATAATTCAATAAAAAAAAATAAACAAGAAATACTAATTTTCAAAAATATTAATTAAAAAACAAAATTCCTTTAAGTATTGTCTCAAATTAAATTTTGATGAATGCAATCAATAAAAAAAAATTCTAAAGAGGATTTAAAAAAAAAACTCAAACCATGTAAATCATTGAAATTTGAAACTAATAGACTGGATCATGAGACTGGAACTACCTTATAAAAGACAAACACAAAAAAATTACAAAGAAAAATTCTCAACAATAAAAAATAAAAAATAAAATAAAACAATGAGGACTAAATCTTGCACCAAAAATAATTGAAAGAAACCAATTAGGTATTAAATTGAAAAAAAAAATGATAGAAAATGATAGAAAAAGAGCAATTAAAAAAATAAGGATCAAAATTTTTAAAAAATAAATTAAAATTCTAAATGACAAAATCAAAATAAATAAATAAATGCAAAGGATAAAAAATAGCAATCAAAAGAATGAGAAAGAAAAAAATCAAAAATCAAAAGAAAAATGACCAAATTGAAATTAGTACTATTCTTATTGGAAAAAAAATCAGAAACCTAATACAATGGATAAAATTGAAAACCATTAAAGCTTTGACAAAAGAGCAAAGAAAAGAAAGAAATAATCAAAAGCAGAATTATCAAATTGAAATTCTTACACTTACAAATTAGAATTGAAGGATTAATTGAAAACAAATAAAACTTTAACAAAAGAGAAAATGATAAAAACTAAAAGGATTGAATCTGAAACACCAACAACAACAAGGATCGAAGTTGATTTTATGGGCTAGGAGAGAGAAATGAAAGTGAAAAAATAAAAAAAGGTCAGCAATGACAAACCAGCCACCTTTAAATGCCACATGCTACTATTAAAGAAAGAGGACATGAAAGAGAACCAAATAAGACGATAGAGACTCATTTTACACTACCAGGAGATGTCGCTCGCCCTGTTCAAAATGCACGGCGTTTCTCATACACCAACAATTTTTTATATTTAAAAATCATAAATTAAATGGTAAATTACATTACAATCCTCAAACAAACCCCTAATTAAAAAAATTATGAGAAAAGGACGTCATTATCTTTGTTTTAATGGCTTAATTTTTTTATCTTTAAGGTCATATACGTAATCTTATTGTATTTAAAAAAGAAAAAGACAACAACATTCTTGCTCTAAAGTGGTGGTTTTTTTATTCCACGAGTATTTTAGTCTTTTTACTATATATAAATATATTAAATAGATAAAAATACTTCAAAACAAATTTATATTAACTAATACACGGTATAAAAAAAACAAGTATACTCTAATTAGTTCAAAGGCAAGTATTTTTTATAAAAGCAACAAAAAAATCCGTAGTGAATAAAGAAAACATCAAGAAGACTACAATGTTTTTTCTTTTGTTTTGTTTTTGTAATCAGTACTTGCGAAGGGTGGATTCAAATTTCAAATTCAAGGTAAATCAAGTAAAACCTGACCATGCTTGCATTTAATCCTAGCAAGTTTAAGATATTCTTAAAAAGTACTCTGCCAGTGAAGATCTTGTCATAGAACGTGTTTTTTTTTTAAAAAAAAAATGTTTTTAAAATTTTTTATTTAATTTTTGTACAATTTTAAATCGTTTTAATATTAAAAATAAATTTTAAAAAATAAAAATATATATTATTTTAATATATTTTAAAATAAAAAATACTGACAGTACTACCACAATATCAAACTCTAAAATAATTCAAGTAGATGCAATTATTTATACAATTACACCAAACTCAATCTTGATGGGTCCCACTTCCACGTTATCAGTTGCTTCTTCCAGTTCGAGATATGGTTTGCAGTTCGCACATGGCAATATCTTTCTTTGTCTTCGCCTGTGATGTTTTCCTTGGTTTCTTTAGCTACGCTGTTCTCCGGACGGCGGACTGATCTGATCTGATCTGATCTTCACGCCCAAAAAATTGTGTATTTTCTTGCACTTCTTGTTCATAAATTATACATATCGAAGTCACGTGCACTTGTTCTTCACGTAAATCATACTCGGAAGTCGGAGCCTCTTTTTTCTGTTGAATATTACACTTGCCAGCTGGCTTATTATTGAAAGTCCCGGTTCTTTGGGATTGGTAACCCACGCTGATTTACTCATCGCTCCAACTGTACTATTCATGCATGTATCCCTTTTTTTAAATTAGTTTTCAAAATCAATATATATAATAATTCATCCAGAAAATAAACGAAGTTCCCATTTAACTTGATATCTTAAAAAGTAGAGATTAAGAGTATGTTTGACATCACTTATAAAATATGATTTCTTATTCTAAATATAATTTGAGTTTTATTTCTTGTAATTAACTCATGATAAAATAAAATAATTTCAAATTAGAAGTGTATTTGATAAAAAAAAATTCCAAAACAATTTCAGACCGTATACTAAATTTTATAAATAAAACTACCCTTCTTCCAGTTTTATTTCTTTTTTTTAGCTAAAAAATTACTGTTATAAACCTCTTTAAAAAAAAGATTATTCTATTGGAGATTTCATGACCGTATATTATTTGTCAGAAGTTGAAACTCAGAAAAGCCTGTCAGAATATCAACACCCATAACAAACATGACGTGTTTCATTGCCTAATCAACTGCAGGGTTTTTTTAGCAGTAATAGAAATTGCTTTTTAAATATTTTTTATTTAAAAATATATTAAAATAATCTTTTGGCCAAACACCCCATTGTTAAAATAAATGCCATCTGTATCCATGCAGATTTTCTCTTTCGTTGTGTTGTTCTTTTTTTCTTCTTCTTTTTTCACTCAGTCTACAACTTGAAGTCTTTCTGTTTGTCTAACAATGGCTCAGCTGGCCGGCCCTGATGAAATAGAGTCATTTCGGATTGAGTTAGCAGAGATTGAAAGAAACATAAGAACCCCATTCAGGAGTCAAGTGCCGAGTTTTCATAGTGTTTCAAATGGGAGTTCTGAGCACGTTAGGGATGCAGATGATGAAGATATGTTACAGTGGGCTGCTGTTGAGAGATTACCCACCTTTGAACGGATTACTGCTGCTTTATTTGAGGAGCAAGATTGCACTGCGGCAAATGGAGATGCTAAGGAGAAAAAAATTGTCAATGTTTCCAAACTTGGGGCTCAGGAGCGGCATGTGTTCATCGAGAAGCTCATCAAGCACATTGAAAATGATAATCTCCGATTGCTGCGGAGACTTAAGCAAAGGATTGACAAGTAAACATTCCTTTTACTTTTCCCTCTTCAAAGATATGCAGGTATTATCGTCATACATATTGAAGTACACTTGGAAATGTTGCTGTCTTCGATAAAGAATTTCGCTGTATCGAAGGGTTTCCTTGGAGTGCTGTCAGCTTTTATGTCATGCATGGCTTATCTTTAACGCTTATTTAGCTTGATTGCATATCTATTGGATCGTTTCATTGATTTAGCTTCAATTATGTTTTCCAGAGTTGGTGTGAAGTTTCCCACTGTGGAAGTGAGATACAGAAATCTTTGTGTTGAAGCAGAATGCGAGTTAGTTCACGGAAAGCCTCTACCCACTCTGTGGAACACTGCCAAGAGCTTGCTCTCTGTAATGACCTGCGTATTAAGAATAAGTTGTCTAATTCTCTTTTTATTCATCACTGCTCATTGGATCTTCTAAACTCTTAAAAATTCAAATGTTGTAACGTGGAAAGGATGTCTTTTTGACCTGACAGTTGAAAGTGACGACAAGTGTATGAATGTTGAACACGTACATAATTCAAACAATTCACGTTGCGGGTCTTTTCTGCTTAAATCTAGTCATTTACCAGTCGAAGTACATACAATCAAGTGGTTTATTTCCATGTGTATATTGCTAACTCCCTTTGAGCTTTTTGTTTGTGGCAGGGGTTTGCCAGTCTCTCATGCTCAAAACAGAGAACCAAGGCAGGCATCTTAAAAGATGCCGGTGGCATTCTTAAGCCAGGAAGGTAACTGTCAAATATGCTGGTGTTTATTAAGTTCAATTAATGGTTGAACAGGCACACCTCAGCCGTTAGTCTCATCCTTCTGACATGATAAACTAGTATAAGAAAATTGGCAACCGATGAAATTGCTGTTTCTGTTCAAGATTTATTTCCTTGCAGTTGCTGAAAAAGGAACAAAGAAAATAACAGGTGGCCCAAAAACTTGAAGATTTCTCTAAGATTAAAACAGACCACAAATGAATTTTGGGAAAAGAATATTGCATTACTCCTAAATCAACTTCCTACTTAAGCAGCATATACCAACAGGAGATTTTGCTGACAAATTTCCGTCTAAACTGTTTTTCATTGAGATAGAAAGTTTCAAATGTTGCAAATTCCAATTGGTATCTCCTCCATTCAGTAACCCATATATATTTTACTGCTTTTTCAGATAGATTAGCCACTAAAGTATTTTCTAGATTTTGTAGGAATATATACTCTCAGCTGCTTCATTTTCTTGCTGTAGAGATTCTTAAGTTTCTCATTTCAACTTAACTTTGTTGCAGAATGACGTTATTGCTCGGCCCCCCAGGATGTGGCAAAACCACTTTGTTGTTGGCTCTGTCTGGGAAACTAAGCCATGCTCTCGAGGTTTCTTAGTGCTTGTCAGTTGTACAAATGAGTAAAAAATTTAACCAGAAGAAAAGAACAGAATTCTTATCGAACTTTCCCAAAAAAATTTGAAACTTGGTCTCGTGTCGCATTTTCTAACAGCACACCGATACCAAACAGAAAGCATAAAGCTTTCCTCAAACAAATCTAAACTGAGCATTGCGTTTCAGATTATTTGCTTTTATGTTTCTCTGACCTATGTGTTCTTAAACAGGTCTCGGGAGAGATATCTTACAATGGTCACAGCTTGGAAGAGTTTGTTCCTCAGAAATCCTCAGTGTATATAAGCCAACACGATCTGCATATTCCAGAGATGACGGTGAGGGAAACAATCGATTTTTCTGCACGTTGTCAGGGCATAGGAAGCAGAGCTGGTAAGAATTCTTTAGACACAAGTGATAATTTTGATACTCAAATCAAACTCTCAATTTAGTGCAACTGAATAAATCTTTCCTGGTAGATATCATGATGGAAGTCATTAGAAGAGAGAAGCAAGCGGGGATACTTCCAGATCCTGATGTGGATGCTTACATGAAGGTGCGTGTGAAACTTTAAGCATGTCTGAAATTTTACTTTCTACTTTCACAAGGTTCCGCGAAAGGTTGCAGAAATAGGTTTCCCTCTGCCCAGGGTCAAAACTCTTGGAAGTTAAACATGAACGACCATGTTCAAAAAGTTAATCAAATTTTACCCAAGTTTAGTTTGTTTGCCTTTATTAATGACTGCGTACGATAGCCAGTGTTTTATGGGCACAACAATAACATTCCTCGCTTTGTCACAGGCAATATCAGTTGAGGGACTGAAAAGTACACTTCAGACAGACTACATATTGAAGGTGGTTTACTAGATTTAATCTATGGCGCTGAACTGCTGAAGTATTTATGTTTTCTTCACTTCTTGTTGAAACAGGGTCTTATTTATATGCTATCATCAACATAAATTTTTCTTTCTTTCAGATTCTAGGACTTGATATTTGTTCTGATATAATGATTGGGGATGCCATGAGAAGAGGTATCTCAGGTGGTCAGAAGAAAAGGCTGACTACAGGTAGGGTATGTTTGAGATAAGAATTGATATTTTAACGAATTTAGCTCTGTTCATTTGAAAACTTTTGAAGCAAAATTGAGAAGTCTTGACGTGCTGGGTTCAACCGTTCATTCGAGTACACTGGCATCCATTAACTTTCTCTTGGTTTTCCTGCACAGGGGAGATGATTGTGGGGCCCGTGAAAGCACTCTTCATGGATGAAATATCAAATGGCTTAGACAGTTCAACCACTTTCCAGATTATGTCTTGTATGCAGCATTTGGCTCACATTACTGACGCAACTGTATTGATTTCCCTACTTCAGCCAGCACCGGAGACCTTTGATCTATTTGATGATATCATTCTAATGGCTGAAGGGAAGATTGTTTATCACGGGCCACGTTCTACTATTAGCAAATTTTTTGAAGACTGTGGATTCAGGTGCCCTGAAAGAAAAGGCATAGCGGACTTCCTCCAAGAGGTGTCTTCGAGCTTCAGGTTTTATCTTCATCCATATACATTGCCAAAACGGAGTTCTCTCTTACTTTGCTATTTTTTTGCAGGTTATCTCAAGAAAAGATCAAGGGCAATACTGGCACCGTACTGAACAACTTCACAGTTACATACCAGTTGACCAGTTTGTTAAGAAATTCAAAGAAAGCCAGTTTGGTGAGAAGCTAGACAAGGAGCTGTCAAGGCCATTTGATAAGTCTAAAAGCCACAAGAATGCCTTAACCTTCTCTAAATATTCATTAACAAAGTGGGAACTCTTCAAAGCTTGCAGTATGAGAGAATTTCTTCTGATGAAGAGGAATTCTTTTATATACGTGTTAAAATCTATACAGGTATCTTCCTACATACTTGCTTTTAAATTTTCCATGTATAATATACTTTTATGCAGCCTTGTTATATCTGAAAATATCTCTGATTCTCTCTCTGCAGCTAGTTATTGTTGCTTCAATATGTATGACAGTCTTGCTGCGTACAAGAATGGGTGTTGATGAGATCCACGCAAATTATTACATGGGTGCTTTATTCTATGCCCTTGTTATATTAGTTGTTGATGGAGTTCCAGAGTTACAGATGACTACCTCCCGACTTGCAGTTTTTTATAAGCAGAGAGAGTTATACTTTTATCCTGCTTGGGCTTATGCGATCCCAGCTGCTATTCTTAAAGTTCCACTTTCTTTAATGGAAGCTTTTGTTTGGACAGCCCTTACTTATTATGTCATTGGTTACAGCCCTGAGCTTGGAAGGTGAACATCAGATACAGAGTGAAAATTATCAGCAGATAAAATGTAGAATGGCTGCTAATTACGGTGCAAGAGAAAGAGTACTGTAGATTGAGAATCTAACTCACAGATTCTGCAGCTGTGCATATCATCATCATCATTATAATTTTAGACAAATGAAAAAAATAAATACTATGCAAAACTTTTAACTTGGAAGAGCAAATATGTTAAAATTCTGAGATGTTTTTGAATGAGATAATTGTTCATAGGATGCAAGGAATAGAGAACCTGCTACTTGCTGAGAACAACTGAATTATGTGTCTTGCAGTTTCTTTGATTACTTGTATTTCAGAACTTATTATATCATAAATTCCTTCATTCCTGTGATAAGTTGTTGTGTTTTCAGGTTCCTCCGGCAATTTCTTATACTTTTTCTTTTACATTTAGCATCATTATCCATGTTTCGTTTTGTTGCCTCAATCTTCCAAACCGCGGTTGCTTCAATGACAGCTGGAAGTATCGCTATTATGGGTTGTTTACTATTTGGTGGCTTTGTAATCCCAAAACGTACGATTTCCCACAATCTTGTAAATAGAATCTTCAGAGGACTGTTCTGAACAACTTATCCTATTGCAGCCTCTATGCCTGCTTGGTTGCAATGGGGATTTTGGATTTCTCCAATGACATATGGTGAGATAGGTTTGACGACAAATGAGTTTCTTGCTCCTCGATGGGAAAAGGTATTTAACTTCTCTAGCTTTCAGTATGTAGGTTCTCTTAGGCCTCCAATAATATGTTAGAACTTAGAACTAGGGTACAAGGAAACTTTTCATGAGTGTGATATAATACTCCTACTGGACCCAAACCCTCTCTATTGAGTTGCTTCTATAATGATGTGGGAGGGATTTTTCCTGCTCCTCATGTACCATCAGGTAGAGCATGAGAAAAGTTCTCGTAAAACTAGAAGTTGAGCCATACTTTTCTTGAGAATCTCATCTCAATATTTCTTTTTGAAACTTGAAAAAAGAATGGAAAGGAAAAGATACTGTTGGTGTTTGTTTAAAGTGATCGATTTCCTATTACTTGTTACTAGTGATAATTAGATGAAGAGTGAAGAGTGTTTTCTATTAGTATGCACATGTGAAAATGAGAATCTAATCATACTTTGAAGAAAAAGCCATTTATTTTCAATTTTATCCACAGATTGTGTCCGGTAACACAACCATAGGGCAACAAACACTAGAAAGCCGAGGGTTAAACTTCCATGGTTATTTTTACTGGATATCAGTTGGTGCCTTGATGGGGTTGGCTTTACTTTTCAACATTGGTTTTACCTTGGCTTTAACGTTCTTGAAACGTAAGTTCATCTTCTAGTTCTTAATAATATATTTTAAATACAATGTGTATTCCATGCTAACCAAATACATCAATATGGATTCAGCTCCGGGAAACTCTAGAGCTATCATTTCTTATGAGAGGTACTATCAGCTACAAGGGAGAAAGGATGGTGTTGATGGTTTTGACAAAGACAAAAAACTCCACAGCGCTAATGAATCTAGCCCCGGCCCTAAAAAAGGTGCTTGTTTTGTCATTATTCCGTTACTTGTAGGTTTGTCTTTTTATATAGTCTACATGGTCAGTGCTGGCATAGATACATATCTCCCGCACCCTTTTAAGTGGTGCCATCAATAAATTTTGCAGGAAGGATGGTTTTACCTTTTGAACCCCTTGTGATGACATTTAAGGACGTGCAGTATTATGTTGACACCCCCTTGGTAATTATGATAAATCTAATTTATGTTTGAATTATGAATAGCCATAAAATACTGGGAGCAACTTATGTCTGCAAATGTCATTGTCTTTGCCTCAGGAAATGAGAAAACGAGGTGTTTTGCAGAAGAAGCTCCAGCTTCTTTCCGACATTACTGGTGCTTTCAGGCCCGGTATTCTTACAGCACTGATGGGGGTTAGTGGAGCCGGGAAAACGACTCTTATGGATGTTCTTTCTGGAAGGAAAACTGGTGGTACTACTGAAGGAGAGATTAGGATTGGCGGGTACCCAAAGGTTCAAGATACATTTGCTAGAATATCCGGTTATTGTGAGCAAGCAGACATACATTCCCCTCAAATAACTATAGAAGAATCTGTAGTTTTCTCTGCTTGGTTGCGGCTCCCATCTGTCATTGATCCGAAAACTAAATTTGTATGATATATTTTCAATTAGAGTTAATAGCTTGATCCTAGACTTTCCCTTTAAGATAGAGTTTCACTGAACTCTGGATTTTCTCGTGACTTCCTCTCCAGGATTTTGTCAATGAAGTCCTTGAAACTATTGAGCTTGATGGGATTAAGGATTCTTTAGTAGGCATTCCAGGAATTAGTGGTTTATCAACTGAGCAGCGTAAACGACTGACTATAGCTGTGGAGCTAGTTTCTAATCCATCTATAATATTTATGGATGAGCCCACATCTGGCTTAGACGCAAGAGCAGCTGCGATTGTTATGAGAGCAGCGAAGAACATAGTTGAAACGGGAAGAACAGTTATTTGCACAATCCACCAGCCAAGTATTGATATCTTTGAGGCATTTGATGAGGTAAAAAAATATGGGCACTCTGCATAAAGGAACATGACATGGTGAAATGGATGCCACCAAGTTCTCTCAATAAACAATCTATGGATCCGATGTAAATGCATGTTAATGTTCTTAAGACATTATTTTCACTGCAGTTGATTCTAATGAAAACTGGAGGACGCCTTATCTATTCTGGACAGCTGGGTCAGCGGTCAAGCGCACTCATTGAGTATTTTGAGGTCTGTTATACTAAAATTCTTTATTTAAACGTTTCTATTAATATAGCTGTCTTCCGTATGTAATACCTTTGGTTGCTGTCAACCTTCATATATTTTGACCTTGGTTCTACTTTACTGGATAACTTGAACAGAAAATTCCTGGAGTGCCTAAGATTAAGGACAACTATAATCCGGCAACATGGATGTTAGAGGTTACTTCTAAATCTGCAGAGGTTGAACTTGGGGTAGATTTTGGACAAATTTATGAAGGGTCCACCTTGTACAAGTAAGTACCAACGCTAGGATGCTCTATATCTATGTTGTGAAAGATGAAAATTCACCACTCTCTTTGACTGTATATTGCATCAATGGATCTGAGGTGATCTTCGTTATTAATGAAGGTTTTCTCGGTTTGTGCTTGATTCATCTCTGAATTTCGGATTTCACATTGTCTAAATATGCGTATAAATGTTTGAAAGCTATTGAATATAACTCGCGAGTGATACTAGGAGTCTCTTTCCCGACTGCAGGGAGAACAGGAAGCTGGTTGAGAAATTGAGTTCAAAAACTCCTGGTTCAAAGGACTTGCATTTTCCTACCCAATTTTCACAGAATGGCTGGGAACAGCTCAAAGCATGCCTCTGGAAACAGAACTTGTCTTATTGGAGAAGTCCTCCGTACAATCTGTTGCGCATTTCTTTCATATCTTCTGGAGCTCTTTTGTTTGGCCTACTGTTCTGGCAGCAAGGAAAGAATATGTAAGCCAATACATAGTCCTGATATTTAGTTGGATGTGTTTTTTAAATTGAAAAACGTTGTCATGATTCTTTCTGATTTTGTAGAAACAACCAACAAGACTTGTTCAGTATACTTGGTGCAATGTACACGGCCATAATGTTCTTTGGAATAAACAATTGTTCTACAGTTCTGCCTTATGTTTCAGCAGAGCGGACAGTTCTGTACAGGGAAAGATTTGCTGGAACGTACTCTGCATGGGCCTATTCATTAGCACAGGTCAGATCTCTCATGAAAACTGGTTTAATTTATTTCCTGTCAATTTTGTCAAGAAATACTGGTTTTAAGTTTCAATTTACAAACCAGAGTTGCATCTGTTATTTTAGGTAACTGTGTTTTATTATTTTGCAGTTGTTAGTTGAGGTTCCTTACTTGTTCGCTCAATCAGTTATTTGTGTGATTGTCACATATCCTATGATCGGTTACTCCTTGTCTGCCTACAAGATATTCTGGTCTCTCTATGGGATGTTCTGCACGTTGCTTTGCTTCAACTACCTGGGGATGCTGCTCATATCAGTGACACCGAATGCTCAAGTGGCTATCATTTTATGCTCAATCGCATTCACAACAATGAACTTTTTCGCTGGATTCATTGTACCGAAAAAGGTAATTAACATCGACTCTTAAGCTAGATTCATATTTTCTCCACTGTTTTCCTAGATGAATTCAATTTGCTTCAGTACGTCAGAAAGTCAAAATGCATATCTTAACAGATCATACATATGTCTGGCTTTAGGATCGCTACAACCAGTCCAACATGTATGGAGTTAACCAACAGTTGAAATCTATGGTTATCTTTTTCTAGAGTAGGGTTGTGTTTCTACGTACAGATGTTGAAATACATAAAACTGACTCGATTATGGTGCTCTTTTGCTTCATGCAGCGTATTCCAATGTGGTGGATTTGGTTGTATTATATTTGTCCCACATCTTGGGCATTAGAGGGTATGTTCACCTCGCAATATGGAGATCTGGACAAAGAAATATCAGTCTTCGGGGAAACCAAGACTGCCTCAGCTTTTATAGAGGATTACTTCGGGTATCGTCAAGACTTTTTGGGTGTTGTTGGTCTTGTACTTACCATCATTCCCATTGTCATCGCTTCTCTTTTCACTTATTTTATTGGAAAACTGAACTTCCAGAGAAGGTAAATTCTGTATTCATATTTGTCCATTATTGTATCCTTCGAGGTTAACATGCTTATTTTCATGGAGAGGAGGAGAATGACTTGTGGTTAGACAGTTGATGACCATGGATAGCATGAAATCCATCCAGTTTTTTACGGTTTGTTGGAGTATTTTTACGAGTGAGGTAGAAAATGTTTTTTAAAATATTTTTTATTTAAAAATACATCAAAATAATATTTTTTATTTTTATAAATTTATATTTTATATCAATATATTAAAACGATTCAAAAACACTCATAAAAAATAATTAAAAACTCAAAAAAACTCAAAAAGATAGCTATACTATAACGTTAAACAGAACCTTAGAAGACGTATAATATATTTGAAGGGGTTAATTTGTAAGGATGTAATTGAATAGACGACACAGCCAGAGGGATTAAAATAGACTTTAAGAGGAGCCGAGCCATGGTCCCCTCCCGTCCTAGAGTAGCTGTGCCACTGATGCCTGGAGTTCCCATTTTAAAAATCTAAGTATGTCCTATATATTGTTGGATTTAGTTTAAATTCCATTATAAACCTAAAAAGGGTATATAAACAAAATCCTCCATCGAACAAGATCGATTCGGTTACCAAAAGAGCAAGCTCTAATAAATACTTAAATGATTATAATTGGAGGATTGTTGAAGTCAACTATCATCCTCCCCTGGCAAATACGAGGGTACCAAAATCGGGCTTTAAGGAATTAGATGGCTCTGGACAGCGGTTCTAAAAATATACTTGTTTTTGTATTTTAAAATTGTTTTTAAAAATATTTTAGTTTTTTTAATTATTTCTTTTTGTAATTTCCGACCGTTTTGATTTGATGCTTTAATATTAAAAATAAAATTTTAAAATAAAAATATATTATTTTGATATATTTTTAAATAAAAAAATGCAATTATTCAACTCATCAAACTCTAACAGCCGAACTCAACACTCTTTCATCAATTACTTATGGAACTTCGTAGATTCCCTGCTGGGCGTATCCACAAGTACTTTTGGTCTGGGCATTTAAGATGGGCTATACTGTTTTCCTTTCTTTTGGATACTTCTTGCCTGGCCCAATTCCCATGTATTTGTCTGGGCTTGGCTCCTCGTGACATGAAATGATACCCGCTTTTTAAGAAAAGAAAGGAAAGCAAAGGGGATTAAAAAAAAATTAATTTTTTAAATATTTTTTTTAGAAAATTATTTTAAACATTTCGGTTGTTTAGAAATGTTTAATAATTGGTTTAACAATATAGATGTTATGTGTGTTTTCGTGCATGTTTAACGTTGCGGCTGCAGCTGCATTTATAGAAAAACATTGTAGTCATGTATTTGGTTATGGTTTAAATGCACATTACTATTTGTGGGATCCATGACTATTTGCAGTTAAACCACAAGACAACCAAAAGCAACTTCAAGCTGCTTTTTGTGCTGAGTTGCAAATTGTGTTTATAAACACATTAAACAGAGGCGCGGAAGAAGAAGAACAGATATAGAGCAGGTAAACAGAGGCGCAAAAGAAGAAGACCAGAAACAGAGCAGTGAACAGCACCGCCAGCCACTGCTCCTCCCCTTCCCCTTCTCTTTCTCCTTCTCCTTCTCGTTCCTTCGTCTTTTACATTCTTCACTGTTCACGTTGCATGTGAACAATGGAGAGCAGCTCACCACCAGACTCTGTCGTTTTCACCGCCAGCCACTTCTCTTTCCCTTCCCCTTCTCTTTCGTCTTTTGCATTCTCTATTGTTTGAAGAAGAAGAACGTAAATAGAACGCAGTGGAGAGCAGCTCCCATAGCTTACCACCCGCCTCCACCGTTTCCACCGCCAACCACTGCTCTTCCTTTTCCCCTACTCCTTCTCCTTCGTCTTCTGCATTCTCCATTGTTCATGTGAATAATGGAGAGCGTATCCACTGTTCATGGCCATACTGGGTCCGACCCAAACCTAAATGTCCGGTGTTTGGGTCCGACCCAGTAAAATAGAAAAAATCCAAAAAAAATCTAAAATTATGTTTTATTTGAAAAACTGGTGTTTAATATTATTTAATGGCACTACATAATTATATTAGAAGTAAATCACATGATGACATAGCATTTGCAAAATTTGATCGCAATCCCAATTTTGTTACTGGTGATATTTTACTTGATGTTGCTGCACGCTCAAGAAGCCATGAAAACTGCAGGCCTTGTCATATGGATTTCGTACGTGATGGAATTGCAAATAGTTTAATGGAACAATAAAAAATACTTTATATAAAGTATTGTTTATTTCATGATGTAATAGCAGTAGTTAAATCTACAATATTTTAATTATAAATCATCAATATTAATATATGTATTTTTTAGTTATTTTACAATCTAAATTTGAAAAGCATTCTTAACCAAACACATTAAACTAATTTTTATTCAACCTCTATTTTAACCACGGTTTTAACCAAATATATATTTTTCTAAACCAACCTCAACTAAAAATACTTTTTATAAAACAATTTTATTCAAATCATAACAACTACTACAATATCAAACACGCTCGAATCATCCTTAAGCTTTTGATTCAAATGTAAAACGAATATTCTTCCCTTTCAGGTGAGAGGTAATGAATTCCAATCAGACTCTTAAAGAGGACGAGAGCTGAGGGGGAATATTATTTCCCTTGTTGAAGGAATCACATGTTTCACCTTATGTGTACACAACAAACTCTCTGTATTAATAAGATATTGTTAGTTTTTTTATATTAAAATATTTAAATTATTATTATTATTATTATTATTTTACTTCAAACTAATATTTTTATATTATTTTAATGTGTTGATATTAAAAATAATTTTTAAAAATAAAAAAAATTATTTTAATATATTTTAAAATAAAAAATATTTTAAAAAATAATTATTAAAAAAACAAAATAAAGTAGAATGAGATATTTACAAGAAGATCGTGTGAATGTGGAACTGGGCGAAAAGAAAAGGGAAATTTCCAGTGCTATCCCCGAAAAAAAGGAAAGGGTGGCTCGGCTTGCCAGTCGTTGCTATCTCATCATATTCCACTGCGGGGGGAAAAAATGAGGTGGATCCAGATCATCCATGATATCGCCAACTTATTCTCAATCAGACGGACCTCCACGGACTTACCACCATTGACTACAGAAAGTGGCCCAGGAAACAGTTTATAACCACACGTTTACTTTTATGATTAAAAAATATTTTAAAAAAAATTAAAATATAAATGTTTTTTAGTTATTTAATAATGTTATAATTGTTATATTTAATAATGTTATAATTGTGAAGTAGTGATAGATTTAATTATATTTTATAATGTTATATTTAATTGCGAAGTATTTAATATTGTTATATTTTTCCATATGGAACTGACGTTATCAGCTTCTAGAAAAAGAGGAAGCGCTCCAAGTTGAGGTTGAGGTTTCTGACGTGCAGCGTGCAACACCACATGTATTGACGTTGATGCCCCTGATAAGTGCTGTGGTGGGACCACCTTCTAGATCAATGAATCTGCTTTCCATGATCTCAGAACCTCTTGCAGATTTGTTGGACTTTCCGCTTTAACTCAAGTTAATGGGAAGCAACTGTCATTTTGTCCGCATGTTGATGTCCTGGAATTTAATTTAACAAGAGCTGGTTGAGGAGGGGAATTCTACGTTACCCTCATCAAATTTCAATGCTGACTGGACAGAGGTTTGTTTTTTCTTTTTTCTTTTTTTGTTCTAATATTTGGTTTCCTACAAAATTTAACTTGTTTTAATTTTTTTATATTAAATTATCCCAATACAATGATTGGAATAATGAGTTTAGTGAGTTAACCTATTAATTTATTTTTTTATTTTTTATCTATTTAATTTTTTTTCCTTTAAAATTTGAGAGGTATAAAATTAAACTTCATAATTTGTTTTGGTTTGCTTTGTACAAAGATATTCCGGTTTCATGATCTCGAGCGCGAATTTGGTAAGTTAACACAGTTCACTAGGATCAATTTTTTATTTATTTTTTTTTAATTTCATCATTCAACATTAAATTATATAAGAATTAGACTTCATACTTTATTTCAACTTACTTTCAACGAGATTATCCGGGTCTAATGACTTGAGTCACGAGTTTGATCAGTTAACCCAAGTTAATTATGTTCTTTTTTTTTAATTATTTGTTCTCAATTTCACCATTCAATATTAAATTAAAGTTCATGATTTAGTTCAATTTACTTTCTACAGGGTTGCTTTAATCTCGTGATTCAAGTTACAGATTTAACAGGTTAACTCGAGTGGATCTGAATCAATTCAATATATTAACGTCTTAATATTTAAAAAAATATATCATTTTAAATTATTTTTTTAATCAAATTATTTTTTTATTATTCATATAAATTATTTTTTATCTGAAAAGGCTAACCAACGATATCTGATCAGCCTATCTATTCTAAATTAATCTCTTCATTTTTCTGCTCTTGTAACTTGTATCGTTTGCCAGGTCTATGACATAGTATTATTATATTATACAAACAACTATCAGAATTTAAGTTTTGACTAGGATGAAAATTACCCTTTTTTTAATTTTTATTTTTTTTCTAATTACATCTTTAATTTTTTAAAATCTTTTTATAACCTAAATTCACGAGATAAAATTTTCAATTATAGTAGTAGGAAGAAAAAATTTAAAGTGAAAAGACTGCACTGTAAAACATACAGAACATGCGATAGGAACATACATGTCATCCGCTCATAAATAAAAAACAGGTGCAGGCCTAGTCTAGCAGCTCCACGCGTGTGCGGTTTTTAAAAGTTGGGTGCATTAGGTTGTTTTTAAATTGATAAAGGTCATTGAATCACATTCCAAATAATTTCTATATAATTTAATTTAAAATTTAAATTAAATAAAAAATCAGGTTAGAATATTTTAAAATTAATTTGCTAGGTTATGTTTAATAATATTGTTAAAAATTTTATTAGAGCTCGAATATTTTTTTTATATATTAAAATAAACAACGGTCTAACCACAGTGGCAAGTAAACTAATACATCACTGATGAATTTGATGTTTTGAAAATAAAAAAGAAAGAATTAATAGGAAAAGATAATAAAATTCTTGGAGTCTTAAACAATAAATATAAATAAATAAAAGGTATTATAGTAATTGAATAAAACTTGATAAATATAAATAAAAAAAATATAAATTTTAAGAGAAAGAATCGTGAAAAAAAATAAATTCAAGTCAATTTAAATTAATTTTAAAAAATAAAATTCAAGTTAACTTAAGTGAACTACTATGACTTGGCCCGGCTCCCGGCAGAGTCAACCCCTAGATGAGGTTCGATATCTATGTCTATAAGTACCCAACATGAAAGTACAAGCTGCTATCGATAACAAATCACTTTTTAGTTTCAATATGAATCATTGGCTCCTCATCCTGTTTTCCATCTTCATCTCCATCTCCGTCTCCGGCATCCTCAGATTCATTCTCAACCGATACTTTATCAACACGAAGCCCACTCTCTACAAACTCCCTCCAAGCCCCCAATCCATTCCAGTGATCAGCAACCTCCTACAGCTCGTCCGCATCACTCCCTCTGATATCCACTCCAACCTGAATTCACTCCATGCCAAGTTAGGCCCAATTATAACTATCTACTCTGGCTCCCGCCCTGTCATCTTTATAGCTGACCGGTTCCTAGCTCACAAGGTCTTAATCCAAAATGGTGCAATGTTTGCTAATCGCCCACCAGCTTCTGCTACTCAAAAGATTGTCAGCAGCAATCAGCGAATTATTAGTCTCGCTTTCTATGGCCCGACTTGGCGTCTCCTGCGGCGAAATCTTACTGAAAATTTTCTCCACCCTTCCCGCGCGAAATGTTTCTCTCTTTCGCGCCGGTGGGTGCTACAAATCCTTATGAATCGCCTGGAATCCCAAGAAAAGTCTGGTCAGCCTATCTGTGTTAGGGAGCACTTTCTATATGCCATGTTTTGTCTGTTAGTCGTAATGTGTTTTGGTGATAATGTTAATGAAACCCAGATTAAACAAATTGAGGAAGTTCAGCGACGAGCCTTTTTGAGTTTCAATAAGTTTAATATACTCAATTTATGGCCAAGAATGACCAAGATCGTGTTGCGTAGGCGTTGGGAGGAATTCTATCAGCTTCGTAAATGCCAACAAGATGCATCAATTCCATTAATAAGAGCAAGAAAGAATCTGCAAGAGGAAGAGAGGAAAAGAATGGAAACTCAACATCATCATGTTGTATCTTATGTTGATACATTATTAGGTCTGGAACTTCCTGATGAAAACAAAAAGCTTAATGAGGTGGAAATTGCTAATTTATGCAGCGAGTTTCTAAATGCGGGCACTGATACAACGACAACTGCCTTGGAATGGATCATGGCAAATCTGGTCAAATACCCAAAAATTCAAGACAAATTATTCATGGAGATTAAAGGGGTTGTTGGAAATGGAGATCGGGAGGAGGTAAGCGAGTCTGATTTGAAAAGGCTGCCGTATTTGAAAGCAGTGATTCTGGAAGGCCTGAGGCGGCATCCTCCTGCACGTCTTTTGGCTCCACATGCGGCGAGGGAAGATGTTGTTTTGAATAATGAATATTTGATACCAGAGACCGCGGCCATAAATTTCCTGGTTGCTGAGATGGGGTGGGATCCAAAGGCGTGGGAAGATCCACTGGCATTCAATCCGGAAAGGTTCCTGAATCATGATAATGGAATTGGGCGAGAATTTGATATCACAGGGAGTAGAGAGATTAAAATGATGCCGTTTGGTGCGGGGAGGAGAATCTGTCCAGGTTACCAATTAGCAGTGCTTCATTTGGAGTATTATGTGGCTAATTTGATTTGGAAATTTGAGTGGAAGGCTGTGGATGGAGATGATGTTGATTTGTCTGAGAGGGCAGAGCGTACGATGGTGATGAAGAATCCATTGCAGGTTCACTTATCACCTAGATAGATGATAATGTCGTCTAGGAATGATAATGAGTATCTATATATTATAAAATATATAAAAATAAAATTTTAAAAATTATTATAAAAATGAAAATTAAGATATTTAATATTAAAATATAGCCGATTATATTAGTTAAATTTATTTATTAAAATAATTTATTTATTCAAGTAACAATAATAGAAATACAAATACAAATTAATTTGATCATATAAAATAAAAGGAAAAAAAACACATTGCAAAATTACACATATTAGAAATATTTTTTGAAAATATTTTTTTTTTCAAAAATAAATCTCCTCCATACAAAAAAAATTATAGATAAATAAGAAAAACTCTTCAAATTTAAATGTATAACTAAAAAAATAATTGTAATTTAAAAGACTTTTGAAACAAAATAAAAAAGAGAAGGATGTCAATTTTAGTATAAATTATGAAAATTTAAAGAGAAAAACCACAAAAAATCATAAATTTTAACAAAAATATAGAAAAAAATAAAGCGAAGGCCAGGGCAAATTGCCTGACCCATTTTATCAGGACCCTAACAAGTCTGCGTGACTGGGCCATTAATTTTTTATGTTTGCAATTGGGGTCCAAATTTTTTGAAAAAAAAAAATCATACAATGCATCATCTGATTTGAGTAAATTTCAGCTACTGTAGTGGCTAAAAAATCAGGATTTAAGTTTTTTTTACTCAAAAACTTGTTTTTCAATCCATTTTTGACCTAAAACACCATAAGAACTGTAATAAACCTATCTGTGACCTTAAAAAATAAAAAAAACCAAAATCAATCCGAAACTAATTTTTTTTTCACGAACTTTAAAGGTAAAAAAATATTTAATATAAACCGCTCTCATTAAATATAATCATTTGAAATAAATATCGTCTGTTTTGGTAGTCTAAATCGGTGTCAACAATATTTCTCTCTCTTTACTGTTGGAATTCGGTGACCCCTCTCTCTCCTCTCTCAACCATGGACTAAAAAATAACAAAAAATAAACTCTTGTACCACAATTGAATTGTAAAAATATTAAGGTACTGAAATTGTATAATTTGTGTGATTTTAAAGTTCAAGGACCAAAGTGCATCTTTTGAGACATTTATAGCACACCACTTATGTTTGACATCTTTTTCATTTTGGTCCCTCTTCTTTCAATTACATCCTTTCATAATAAATCAAAATCAATTGATTTTTAATTAGGACTGTATCATCAAAAAAAAGTTGGAGGACCAAATTGAAAAAATAAAAAGTTTGCACAACTCCAAGTAATATGTAAGAGGATAAACAATGGAGCAGTAATCTGAATGAATGTGATGTACAGAGGAGACTTGCACAGTAAAAAAACTGAAAACTAATGCATTTTAGAGTTATACTTAATTTTCATGGTAGATTGAATAAGAAATATAAATTCTTATTTATATTCAGATATCATGTTTCGTCAGAATATGATCGTTATCCGAGTAATTTTGCTTATGCAGGAAAATCTTTGAGAGGCGAACATGGTTGGTTGGATCTTCATTCATCGCCTCCGAAAATTTAATTTCCTGATGCAATATGCGAATAGAAATGCGAAAGCAACTGGGAAAACAACAAGAAGAACAGCCACAGTGCCCAATTGATCATGTCGAAAGCCACAACAATCTTGTAGAAAGGAACTGACTGTCTTAAGCACCCCAAACATGAAGATTTCCTTGTGAATTTCTCCATGTTGTGATGTGAGAAAACCATTTAAGGATCATGATGTGGGGCAGAGGTAATACCACCAAATCCATCACTTGCGAATTTTCTGCGCATAATTAGTATAGTTACAAATTTCTAATACAGGACACTAATTTCTAATACAGCAGTACCCAATTGTTGGATATGTGATCGCTACGTACAGAATTGCTTGCAGTAGTACGTATGGTATTTCAACAGTCACCTGCAGAATTCCTTGTATTATCATATATATGGAACATTATGTGACAGCTAATCATGTAACTTTTAATATGAAAAGTAAACGACACTTTCGTGCTGATGAAAGTGATGTTGAACCTGCGCTACAAGAACAGAGGAAAGAGAATTCATAAGCTCTTAAATTGATACTGCTTTTCTGATTTAAGTTGAAGGGAAAGATGAACTAGCATTTCCTTCCCTTATGCCAAAAGGCTATTCCAAACAACAGCGATGAAACGATCATGAAGATGAATCATGCCAAGCTGTACACAGGACTTTTCCAGTAGGACAAGTGTTGCTTCCACAAGCATGCTGGAAACCGCTCCCGTCTACCCTGTGGAAAACTGCTGGCCTCTTGAACGTGGTGGAGGTCCACTCAGATGTCTCCCTATGATCAAGGAATAAAATGACGCTTATGATTAATTCAGAGCCTACAATTGAAGTTCTGATTATTTTAATAATCCTCTAACTGCATGACGGGTTCATATCATGTAAGAAATTCTGAGAAACAAAATCTGCTATCAAAGATTTCCATGAAGTCTTGCTCTCCAGGAAATGGAAATGAAATATATACTTACAGGTACAGAGAGACTCCTTGTGAAGTTCTGCGAAATCTAATCCAAGTTCTGATTCCATTGATGCAGAATTAACCTCCAACATCCACGTTGCAGGATTATAGTTATCATTGACCTTTGACGAACCTGAAATACCCAGTTCAGCAGTGAAGACATGTAAATCAGTTATCTGTATCAACTTCACACTCTAGAAAATGTCTGTCAGGTCTAAAATAGCAAGGGGAAGACAAGCTGCCGATAAAAAATGATGATTGTTACAAGTAAGATTTCAATAAGCTTACATGAATGGTGACGGAGCATTCCTGAATGTATAACCTGTCCTCTTTTCATTAAAATCAACTGCATGAAAAATTCTCCCTCTTAGAGTCTTAGTCATTCGACTTGTGATACAAGTGAGAAGATTATGAATCCTGTTGATATCAGCTAAAATGGGCTGGCTCCTCCTTAAATTTAGAGCGTGTTTGGCAGTGTGGTTGCGGGTGCTTTTTAAATAGCTTTTCGTGCCGAAATGCATGTCAATGATGTTTTTTTATTTTTTAAAAATCATTTTTGACATCAGCACATCAAAACGATCCAAAAAGTATAAACTGCACTCGCTTTTAGCAAAAAAAAAAAATTTCAAATTTTGACGAAACGCAGATACAAACACAGTACCAAACGTTCCCTTAGTTGCATTAACTATAGACATGGATCCAAAAGCTGTTAGTACATAACTCATAATGCCAATAAAAGAAAAGCACTACCTGTTCCACCTCATCAAAGCCTCAAAGACATCAATGCTCAGCTGATTTTCTTTCTGTGGCGACTACGTTCTTCGACGCACGCATGACAATTGCAGCTGTTTTAGTATCTAAACCTGATGTTGGTTCATCCATAAATACTATTGATGGATTTGAAACAAGCTCCACTGCAATAGTTAACCTTTTACGCTGTTCAGTAGACAGGCCACTTCGGCCAGGAATTCCTACTACGGAGAACTTTATGTCATCAAGTTCAATCGTTTCAATGACTTCTTCTGAACATCTCTGCAGCATATAAAAGTTTCAATATTGACTTCTTCTGAACATCTCTGCAGGATATGAAATCAGGGACTGCATTAAAACATGATATATCATTAATTTTTTATACGAAATCATGTTTTTTTATATAAAAAAGAGAGAGAGAGAGATTCATCGGGGATATTTTATTTCGTCAGATGCATTAAGCAAATTTTGTACGCATATAGCGTTCTTAGTGTGACACGCATATTTTTTTAATTTATTTTTTTCTTTTCAAATCTCTTTCCTTTTCCTTTCTTTTTTCTCTTTCCTTTATTCTCCTCCCTCCCTTCTCTCTGTCTTGCCTGCCCCACCTTCTCCCTTCCCTTCCTTCTCCTCGGACACACACCAGTCGTTCATCCCCGCGTCCTCTCTTCGATCCTCACCACCAGACACACCTCCACGATCTCCCTCCCTCGCCAGCCACGACCTCTTAATTTCAACATATACGTTTACAGGTCCTCTCGTGTTAACTTTGTCTAGTTGTCTGCAGGATTGTGTTTCGTGGGTTCGTCGCCTTAACTTGTATTGGAGACATTTTTATACTGTTTTGGATTGTTTTCTACCTTCTTTTTAATTTTTACAGATATGTTTGGAGGCGGATTAAAAAGAATGTTGAGGGAAGGAAGGGAGATGGAGAAAGAGGAAAAGGGAAATTTGAAAGAAAAAAGGAGATTCACAGTGTTATTTATTATAAGAGTTTATTTTTGTATTATTTGATTCTTTATTATTTTTAATTAAGTATGTTTTTAATAAAATTATGAAATCAAATAATACAATATATAGTATTTATTTTAAAAATCAAGAATAATTAAGATTTTAAATTCTATATGTATTGAGATTATATAGTCTTGAAAGATATTATCTTTTGATTTTAGTTTTTTAGGATATGAGTTTTTTAAATTCCTTTTTAATCAATAAAAATATTTCAAAATTGATACCAAGTTGGAAAAAAACATAAAACGCTATAAAAATTATGTAAATTTTAGATTTAACAAATGGCATGATAAACTTCGTAATGTTATGTTTTCTATTCCGACGTGTACAATAAGCTCCGAGAACTTCTTTTGCCTGTAAGCCTTGCCCATGCGGGCCAAGCTGCTCATAGTATAATTTAGACGAGGAACATGACCTGCATGTGCATTGCGTCGCATGAGATTGGAAAAGGCTAGCGCATTTGAAAAGCCCTCCTCCATGTGGGGTGGCATTTTCCGAGGCCATTGTTGTCGTTGACTAGCAGCATAACAAAAAACTCTTCCGCTGACAAGTGGCAATCCACGAGGCCTTCAACTAGGACAGTTAAGAAATCAGGAGAATGGACAGCGATGGACTATGTACTTACCGGCTCATACACTTCCGATCAGCGAGACATCTCATCAGAAGTGCCGCTGTTGAAAGGATGGGTTTGACTCTGGCATCTGTCTGATTGTGGCTGAGCATCCACTAGAGTTTAGACAATTGGAGGTGAAAATGCTTCTGCCATCACACTGGTTTTCATGCATCGGTAGCCACCATGTTCGCATTCAAATCAAGCGACGAGTTATATAACAGCACTTGTTTGTGCTTTAAGCTTTCGAGTTTTGATTAGAAAATTCCATGTTCCTTGGTGGATAAGGGCAACGGGTAAACATCAGTTTCCTTCCAAGAAAGATCAAATTTTAAACCAGAGAGGGCTCTTTCTTGTGCAAAATCCTAAATTACTTGACTGTCCATGCCGAAACAAGTTCGAATGCATGTAAATCTGACCGAGACAAGCCGGGCCAATGAGAGCCACGTATGGTTCATTTTTCAAAGAGTAAATTATTATCCAAGACCTATGTTGTTGTCACTGAAATAATTAGTTAATCACTTTGTTTAGAAAAACCCCAAGTTGAGTCTCCATGCTTTCATATTTATTTATTATAACTGAAATCTTTGTATTGATTAAACTGTTTTTTTGTCCATAATAGTCGTCATTTGTAATCAAATATTTGACACTCACCTACCATAGATTATTACATGATTTTTTTTTTTAAAAGAGGCAATTTAGAAATTAAAAGAATAATAATAGTGAGCTATAATTTGCTCTTTTCTAAATGCTAGAAAAGACTTGAGGCATTTTCTAGCTGACCCTGTTTAAAGCAACAATGTCAAGACTGGCAGGCAAAAACATCTGTAAGCATTGGTCCCGAGAAAACCCAACAAATATAACAAATAATCAAAACTGCATCACCTGGTGCTACGAATAAGCTCACATCCACCGCCTCATCAATGACAAGGACAGCAACTCATCAAAGCAATTAAGCATCCACAAAACGGAGAGGCATTCTTTCACCAATCACCGACACATGTTCATGCACAGATGCTGTCAGGTGAGGTCGCGCCATATAAGTAGTCACAGCATATCAGTTACAAAAGAGACTAACAGTCAGGCATATTATAAACGGACAAGAAGATTTGTCACCGGCCAGATTCAACAAAAGCAGCAGCAAGTAAACATTGTATTGAATGGCGAAAAGAATCATACATTGCAGCTCTGCTGCCGTTCCCACTTCCTTACATACATCATTATTAGCTCTTATCTACGCAGCAGCAACGGAAACACATAAGAATACCTCTTTTTTCAACTTGTTCTTTTCTCAGGTAACAATCGAACAACAATCTTCAAAAGAACACGTAAAACGAAGAAAAAATAAAAAGAAGACAGGCTGAAAGGCAATAGGCAAACTCCCATAGTAGAGAGTTGCAGCTAATAGGCAAAATATCCATACATTAGGAACTGATATAGAGACCTTAAGCTTGGACCTTATTGTCCCACTTGAGGGGCTTCACCACCTCCCATGTGAAGTCGGGGTCATCTCTGCCAAAGTGTCCATATGCTGCAGTCTTCAAGAATCTGCTATTGCCACCTCTCTTGAGGTCAAGATTGATGGAAATCATACCAGGTCTGAAATCAAAGCTCTCCTTCACGATCTGAAGGATCTCCTTGTCAGGAATCTTTCCAGTGCCATAAGTGTCTACAAATACTGACAAAGGCTCAGGAACACCAATGGCATAGGAGACCTGAACAATGCACCTCCTAGCAAGCCCACTGGCAACAATACTCTTGGCGGCTTGCCTGACAATGTAAGCTCCACTCCTATCCACCTTGGTTGGGTCTTTTCCAGAGAAGGCACCACCACCATGAGCACCCCATCCACCGTAAGTGTCAATAATGATCTTACGCCCGGTGAGACCAGCATCACCATGAGGTCCACCAATGACGAAACGGCCAGAAGGGTTAAGATGGAAGATAGTCTTCTCATCCAAGTACTTTTCAGGGATCACGGGCTTGATGACATGCTCCTTGAGATCAGCCGCAATCTCATCATTTGTCACAGTCTCATCATGTTGAGTAGAAATGAGAACAGTGTGGACGCGGACAGGAACCATGGCTCCATTTTCATTGTAGTACTCAACAGTAACTTGGGTTTTTCCATCAGGCCTCAACCATGCGCAAGTTCCATTCTTACGAACCTCAGTGAGGCGAGCACCAAGCTTGGTAGCCAAAACGTGGCTCAAAGGCATCAATTCAGGGGTCTCGTCAGTGGCATAGCCAAACATATGGCCTTGATCACCAGCACCAATCTCTTCCGGTCTCTTGGAGAAATGACCATGTACACCCTGGGCAATATCAGGACTTTGTTGCTCAATGTTAACTAGAACCTTGCAATTGTCGGCATCAAGACCCACATCGGCAGATGTGAATCCAATGTTTCTGCAAGTATCACGCACAATCTTCTCGTAATCTACATCAGCCTTGGTGGTGATCTCGCCAAAAACCATGACCATGTTGGTCTTAGTGCAAGTCTCGCATGCCACCTTGCTGTCAGGGTCTTGCGCCAAGCAAGCATCGAGTACGGCATCAGAGATCTGGTCACAGAGCTTATCTGGGTGTCCCTCATTCACTGATTCAGATGTGAATAGGAAAGTCTCTGCCATTTCTTTCAAGCTGCACATAGCATACAAAAATTCCATCATTAAATTCCTCAAAACACAACTAACACCACATACACACACACACATTAATAATTAATCACTTTATTTTCAATTAATTTGAAGCCTCGGTAGTCCTTAAGCTTCACTAGCCCTCAAAAAATCCCTGTCCACGGTATAGACAGGATTCAATCCCGACAAGCTAAACCAACCAGCACCCACCACATAACATGAATTAGTTAAATCTAAGTTCATTAAGAAAAGCATTCTCCCATGACATATTCAGATCTAAAAAGAAATCACCATTAACAACAGAGGACCACAAGAACAATAACAGATCTAAAATTGGAAATAATGATATGCATGGACATGACAAGTGCAACTGAAACTCAATTTTCAACCTATAAATTCCCAAAAGCGTATAGTAACAGCGAATCAAACCAACGAAAATATCCAGATCCAATAACCAAAGAACAAACATGAAAGAATCCAAAGGCCTGGTGACTTAAAGACAAAAGCTACCGACCTTGAGAGATTAGCGAGAAAGAGTAGAGATGCTGCTCTGCTTGAAAGAAAATGGTGTTTCCTCTTCTTGTCAAGCTTAGCTATGCAGTGCGAGTTAACAAGGAAAGGCAGAGGTGCTTATTTATAGGCAGGTGTGGCGTGGCCCCCGAAAACGTAATTTGGACTAGATTCATTCATTTATTTGTCATTTACACCTATTTTGGTGGATCCAATGGCTGATTTTGAGTTATTGTGTTTGATCTCAGCCCTTGGTAGTCCGGCTTTACGCGTCTGCCCATCTTTGATGCGCAGAGATCGTCGGTGGAGAGAGATAAATCACTTATGGTCCCCCATTTTTAAACATTAATTCAATAGTATCCTATTCTCTGTAATACACCAAACTAGGACTTTCTAGTTAATTAAAAAAACACTCGGCATCATTTTTGTTAATTATTTTGAGGTTTAAAATAAATAAATAAACCCTTAAATATCACCTTAAAATTTTATAAATTTTTTTTTGGGAAGAATAGCCATGGCTTCTGCTAGCTTTTTATATTGATTGAGCCCCTCCATCCCTATCTTGCTAGCTAGATGGTTATCTATAAATCTTAGGGACAATCATTTTTTATTTGGTTTTTATCAAAAATAAATAATTAAAACGGTTTTTTTAAAAAAAAGAAACCGAAACCTATTCAAATCGATTGGTTTCGGTTCAGTTATTTTAGAACAAAAACCAGTTCAAACCGGTTTGGCTTGATTTCACTTGATTTTTTTGGCTTGGCTTGGTTTTTTCCTGATTTGGCTCGGGTCTTTTTCGGTTTAAATTCGGTTTGGTTTTTTCAGTTTCAGACTTATAAAACCAAACCGGTCAGTTTTTTAAAAATTCTAATAAATTTTTTCACGATTCAATTTTGTTTTTGTTATTTTTCTGATTTTTTTAATTTAATTAGTTTTTCAAATTTTTTGTTCACCCAGACCCTGTGATTCTACATGCAATGGTGAAAATTATTGGTGAACTAAAAACAAAAGATTTCATTTGATTAAATATAAACAATAAGGACTCTTTTGGCTAAATGTTTGCGGTTAGAGGGCAAAATCTGAATTTCGCGCATGTTGCAGGTAGGGTGGCCTGTCAAAAGACTAAAATAGGACGAGTTGAAGCTGTAGAAAAAAGTTACACGTAGGACACACCAACCCCAGGCAGGCTGTCGTAAGGGTGGACCACCACTTGGACCTTTTTTTTTTTAAATTAAAACCCGTGGCTCGGGGGCTCTTCTATTTTGACTCCTGAGCCCACCTTCTAGCCATCTTACCGACCCCTCCCCTATTTTCGCTGTTTTTCGCGAGTCAGTGAAGTTAAGATTTTCAGATTTCCTCGTGTTCTAATAAAAAATAGTTATTATCAAGCGTGAATTATAACTTAATTTCTATGATTTATTAAAATAAATTAATCAATAGTATCTTAATTAATTTTTATCATGTTTAATTTAAGTATATGTTCATTTTATCTCCTTTATCTCCTCTTTCTATTTCTTAACAAAAAAAAGTTAATTGAAAATGTTATGGAGTAAAGTAAAAAAAAAAAACAGTTTTGAATATATCTTAAAAACATGGAAATTAAATATTTAATTTTTAAACCATGAGAATTGATTGAATGTTTTTATAAATTACATGAACACAGTTGTAACAAATTACATGAACAAAGTTCTAATAATCTCTTTTTGAGAGTGAGTTTTAACATGTTTTTTTATTAAAATTAAAAAAATTATTTTAAAAAAATTATTTTTAGTGTTTTTTTATCGTTTTGATGTTCTGATGTTAAAAATAATTTATTTTTAAAAAAATATTAAAAATAATATTTTATTTTTGTTGGTGCATGTAAATGTTTTATGTTTTTTCTTCGGAGGTTCAAGTTAAAATATCCAGATTCTAGCAAGATCAGGCATGCTGGATGCCAATATTACAAGTTTGATTATTTCTGTCGCAATAAAATTTGTGCTGAATTGTGCGTTCTCAATGGTCCAGATGTGCTGTAATTTACTAAAATTTATAGACAATGCAGCAGATAGCAGGGGTGTTTTCATATATATAAAAAAAAAACTCCATGCCTGTTTACATTTTTAATGAGAAGTTACTGTTAAGGATATCCCATGGATTAATTGTTTACTCTACTCGGTGTCGTAAAATATATAGTATATATGAAATGTAATTTATAGGGTATTTTCATAAAAAGAAATAAAATACTCCAAATTTGTTTACAAGTTGCTATATCCCATGAATTAATTATTAACTCTACTCAGTATCATAGAATATACAGTATATTATCTTTTTCAGTATATCGTGGGAAGATGATGATACTCCACGAAGGGACTTGTTCCTCGCCAATATCATATATATGTGCGTGTGTGTGTGTGAACTAAAAGTCATGGTAAATTAATTTCCTATGCACCTAGATATGCTATTATTAATTTAGTATAATTATCATTTTATTTTTTTAATAAAAAATTAATGAACTTCTTATTAGAGGTAAATTATTTTTTCTTCTTGGTTCATTTGTCATCAGGGCAGGGAGAAATTGATCTTTTTCTAATTTAAATATATAGTATAAATACTCTATTACTCTTAAAAACCATTTTTCACTGGACATTGATAAGGGATAATTTAGTTTGTTTATATTTAAAAAACATGGTGTAAAAATTAATTTACTCTTAAAAGTAAAATATTTTAAACTGGCATTAATTTTTTTTATTTTTAAATTAATTTTTAAGTAATTATCAAATTGACTTGGGGATGATTTTATCTTTTGATAAATATAAATATTATTTAAAAATAAAAAGTGGTTAATGTGTGCCTTTCGAGTAGGGTATGATGTATCGTCCCACTTTTAAATATTGTCTTTTTTGGCGGCATGGAAGTGTCTTACCATGATCTTTTTGGTGTTGTGGTGTGTGTACATGGCTGCATGGGGGTTGAGTTATGTTGGAAAATTTTCTTCTCCTTCATCTTTTTTTTTCTCTCTTTTTATTGTCAAAATATAAAGGTGTTATATTTATTTATTTATTGTATATAATTTGATCCTTATTATTTTGATTGTAATTTATTTTTTTTATTTAATTTTTTATTCAATTGTATCCCTTATCATTTGATATCATTTAATTTTTATATTAAATTTGGTCCTTTTTATTTTGATCGTTTTTTTACTTTTTTTTCAATTGAATCTTGTTTTCAATTTCATTTCTCGACGTTTGAATTCAAATTATTTTTATATTAAATTTAGTTTCCATTCTTTTAAATTTTATTTCTTTTGTTTTGAATCCTTTTTTATTGGGTTTGTTTCTTCAATCTCAACAATTATTATTTTATTAATTTGGAATTCCGCTTTATTATTTATTAGGGTCTGTCTTCTATGAAGTTAGTCTTAGATACATGACTAGAATCACATATTTTGAAGATTAACATGGGCTAACTTTGATGTTTTTCTGAGTGTTCTTTTAAAATTATTATTTTTTTTTAATTTTATCATTTGACAATTGATTTTTATATATTTTTTAATTTTCTTTCTATAAAGTTATTTTAATCATGTATTCATAGTTATAAGATTAACAAGTTAACATAGGCTAACTCGAATAATTTTTTTATTTTAATTAAAAATATTTCAGTTCGCTCTTCCACGTTAGGTTACATGATAATTGAGTTTTATAATTTTATTTAATTTATTTTCAACAATGTTACCTCAGTACCACAATCAGGTTACAAATTTGGCATGTCAATCCAATATTTTTGGTTGTTTTATTTTTTTATCTGTATCATCAAGCCTACAAAATTTATTAAATATAGTTAAGTCAATAAATCTTTTATTTTTTTATTTTAAAAAAAATACTAGTGTCACCTTGACTTTTTTTTTTATTGAAAAAAAATATGAGTCAACAATGGAGTCCAATTCTAAAACTTCAACTTCTTCGAAACTCAGCACTAAATCAAATTAAGGGTCAACACTTAAAGTGGATCCATCACCCTAAAAATATAAAATTATCGAGAGAAATAAATATCGGAGTAAAGAATGAACAAGAAGATATCGCCAATATATATATATATATATATATATATATATATATATATATATATATATATATATATATATATATATAAATGCTCGGGTGTTAAACATGTAATATAAATCTAATCGAGAGAGAACAAGGATGACTTTCTAATTTGTCTGGTCTTTCTTGGTGGACGATAGTTTTCCTCGGGGTTGGTGAGTTTGAAGTTGGGTTTGGATGCCACGTCCAATCACTCACCAAACTACTAATTTTTATTTTTCTTCTTACATTCTTTTGTTTCTTAAAAAGATGGAAAAAAAAACATGAAACAAACGAAAAGAATCAGGTTCCGAATTAATTTTGAAGTATAAGGATTAATTAGTTATTTTTTAAAATCAGAGATAATATTCAATTTATTATGAAAAATTACAAATACTAATTGTAATCGAATCCCAAATAATGGTTTTTTTTCTTAAAATCAAAATCTAAATAACAACATGAAAAAGCAAATTCATTTACAATTTACGATCTAAACCACTGCCTGGAGGAAGGTGCACGTACGCGAACCGTGGAATCTCAACATAAAGCGACAATAGAAGAAGTAGCCTCAAGGCTGGCCCATCCAAGCATCATTGTTTGGGCCTGGTTCTGCTTAGGCAGACCCAAGTTATGAAGGCCCACCCATTGCCACCGTTCCAGAAACAACGACGTAACAACTAGCTGCCTTGCCGTGCCCTTGTTAATCTTTGAGACCGACATCTTACGTGTCTTTTCGCAAATAACAGCAACTAACTGACACAACTGTTTATTCTATTTCTAGCTGTCTCGGAACTCTGATTACAATCTCAAGACCACCACATCCTTTGTCTTCCGAAAACACCACCATCATTTTCAACTCCTTCAAATTGTCTCATCACCAACACAACAAATCCATGGGAAAGGTCAAGTTTTTTAAGCAGGAATCCACATTTGGTTAGGTTCTTTTTCCTTTTTTTTTTGTTTCTCAGAGTTCATATATATCTTGTTGGTTTCGTATTGGTTGATTTTGACCTGAGCTTGTCTGTGGTGAATAGATGATAGACTTGGAGAATCAAAGAATATCATTTTCAAATACCCAGATCGAGTTCCTGTAAGTCTCCCCTCTCTTTCTATTATTGTTTTGTATTCCTTTGATTTTGAGCTGTCATTTTGATTGGTTTATGTGATTGTTTCTCTGGTTTTCTTGCTGTAAGTTCAATTTTATTTTTGAGAATTTAGTGGTATATCTTCTTCTTCTTTTTTTCTTTATCTGGGTAGTTTCAGGGGTCCTGTCTTATTTGACAAATAGAATGTGTAGCCCAAGACCTGATCTAGGCGGGTTGGGTTTAGTCTTGGTGAATGAAAGTTAACCCCACCAAAGAAAGAAAAGATAATACAATTGGAATATGAAAACAAACCTGAAAATTCCAATATAGTTGGAAATTCCTCATTTTGATCTGGATGTGCAAGTTTTTCTGCTTATATTGATGTTTCCTGTGGAAAAATATGTTTTCTTGATTGTAACTCGTTATTTCAAGTGTTAATGATGGATTTTTCATAGCTAAGCTGGCTGTTCTCTAAAGGGAATCAAAAGCATCCTTTATGTTTTTGGTGCAGCACATTTGTTGAAGGAATGTAATCATTGCTATTGAATATTGTTGGTTTTAATTGTCTAGAGCAAAAGAAGTGTTTTTTAAATTCTGGTTAGAATGATGTACCTTATGCAAGTTACCTAACCTTGCAAACTAAGCCAAAGCATGATTGTTGGGCAAGCTGGGCAAAATCTGACTTCACCAATGTAATTTAAATCGAAATATCAATCTTAGAGTCTTCTTATTTCTTTCTTTATTTCTTTTTCTTTTTTTAATAAAACATCGGAGCTCATCAGTATTTTCTCTGATTTTTAGGTGATTATTGAAAGATATTCAAGGACGGACCTGCCAGAAATGGAAAAGAGAAAGTATGTCTATCTCTTCTCTTTGCATTATACAGAGTTTCAGTTGTTAAATCTGCAAATAAATAAAAGAAAAGGAAAAAGAAAAAACTATCACTGCCATGTTAATCTTACATATATCCATGTTCTGATTTTCAGTCCCGGTGACACTCTTTGAGCTATAGATTCCTTAAGTTCGTAACCAGATTTTTAGCCAGTATATTGTTGTAAGATTCCAATCCTTATTTTTCTCGTTTTTTCAGATACTTGGTTCCCCGAGACATGACTATCGGCCAATTCATCCACATTTTAAGTAGTAGACTAGAGTTAACTCCTGGAAAGGCTCTGTTCATTTTTGTGAAGAACACGTTGCCTCAAACAGGTAAAATTGGACATTTGATTGATCTCGACATTGTAGCTTATACACAGCCATCTTATAGGAACCTGCTAACTTGTGCTATTTATTTACAGCAAGTCAAATGGATTCAATCTATGAATCTTACAAGGACGATGACGGATTTCTGTACATGTGCTACAGCAGCGAAAAAACCTTTGGCTAAGCTGTATCATCCTTTCTCTTGAATACTTCATTTCTGTCTTTGTAAGTATCAAATAATTCTCTGTGGACATGCCTGTATGGCTCAAAGCCAAACCCATGTAAATAAGTGTTCATACGATTCCTTCTGTAAATTATGACGTACTGTAAAGTATATCAAACTAATGCAGGAGTGTTATATGATTCCTTGTGTAAATTATATGACGTTCTGTAAAGTATACCAAACCTTCTTTTAGACTTCTGTAGCCGAATGGATGGACCGTGGCTATTCCTGTGACCAATGTAGCCTTCTACTTTACGATTTGTATGGAAACTGCATGGACATAAACACCACCATGTCCTCAACTTTCGCTTGTGGAAAGATTAATGGATAATGTTTTTTTAAATCCAAACGTGGTTTGGTAAACAAGAGAATTGCAGTTAACACACGCTGATATCACCAAGAATAAGCGTGTCGTATTAGAAACAGCAATGTACAACATCAAAAGTATCGTTTGGTAATAAAATCAAGGTTTAAAACCCTGAAAAACGGAACATCTGCTGGCTGCAAACATCATCGTTTCCTTGGCTCTGGGACAATGCCACCCCTTCATTTTGACCGAACAATTTTGATTATGATTCAACAATTTCATCTCTGCCATAGCTACCAGAACATCACCGAACTGATGCCAATTGTGTACACTCATGACAGTCCAGTGGAAGGTCTTTGATTCTGCATGAAAGTCTTTGCTAGACTTGTGGTGCTTAACTGCAATCTCATTGCCGAACCGTATTGCTTTCTACAGATGTTTTTCTGATCTGCACCAACTGCAAATTTCTCTTTGATTGCCCTTCCCGGAACATAAAAAATTCTTTCGTCTTTTTTCTCATCTGAACAATTTCTCATTGAACTGACATTGTAGGTTGCAAGAAGTTCTTTCTGCTTTGTTGAATCAGGACAGAGTCTAGCCAGATCAGGAACAAGATGACACAAACCAAATTGCTGCCCACAGGCGCCCATTGGACCCAGGCAGAATTCTCTAGATATGCACTTGAAAGTATTATATCTGTCTCCGTCAAATTCTAGAGCAGGCTCCACCGAAGACTGGTTTTCCGTTTGAATCCCTTCCATTGTTTGCCAACGATGGGCTGCACTTTCGCTTCAGCAATGCAGCCATAGGTAAGAGGAATTGTCAACTGTTCCGGCAACATTTGGAACTGACGATGAACCAGTTGTAGAGGATGAAGAAACGTTAGGCCCAGAAAGTTTCGTATGCACTAAACTTGCATTACTAGATAGCACAGGCTTTTTGCTTACTGCTGGCCCGCTCAGGGCAGTATTTAGACACGCTCCACGGTTACGTGAAGAACGACACCAAGCATAGCTCGGAGAATTAGCAGAGAGCCCTGGTCTATGAAGAACTGAATTCAGAGCCCGAGATGATCTTGGAACCACTACATTTTGAGGGTGTTTGGCTTAGAGGTAGCTTGTACTTTTTTGAGTAAAAAACATGTTTTTATAGTTTTTAGAGGTGTGGTGTATGCTTAAAAGGTATTGTATCTTTGACAAAAAACCACCACACCTCTAAGCCAAGCTTTGTCTTGAGTGGAGCGTGGTTGCATTCCTGTCCTGGCTGAGTCCAGGATCAGTGACTACTTGTGTAAACCCCGAGAAATAAATATTTGTGTAAATTGCAAACTAAATAAATTGAAAATAAAGGGGAAGAAGTTTTTGAATTTGTTCTTCTCAAATCAAGAGAGAAAAACTAAAATTTCAAAAACTCATCCTAGATTAAGGGTTTATAAGTAGAATAAACATTTGTGGACAAGAAATTAACAAAAAAATTTGAACAAGAAGAGAAAAGGGAGGGCCGACTGTCATTAGAAAAAAAAAAAGGAGTCGAAAATCTTCGACTGGTTAAAGATTGAAACCTTGATTCTTATCGTGTAAGGTGTTCTAAACATGGTCCTATAAGTCGTTTTAAATTCGATTATGAATTGATACCTTGATGTTGAATTATAGATTAGGGTTCTTAGATTTGAATTGGAGGAAATGTATTGGTTGTTAAAATTAAGTTAATTCATGTGATGTATATGATCTTGGACTCAGCCATTTATTTCCATTCTGAACATGACTCATTTCTTTTGGAAACTTAAAATGTAATATCACATGTTTCCCAAAGGAAAAAGACCCAATTTTCACCCTTAACACGTTTAAATAGTCGCTTTAGCGACTTTTCTAAATCTGTTAGCAGAGATTGCATTCCAACATCTCCTTAGATTTTTAACTATATTTGGAGTTCTATGACTCCGTTTAAAGTAAGGTTGATCTTGTTGGAAAGCTAAGACACATGGCTACAAATCTCTTGAAGGAAGGAGAACCCTGTTCTGCCCCCAAGATAATCGAAATTACTCATTAAAAAATCAGACCTATTGCCCTACAGGATCTGTTATATAGCCCAGTCTCGGTTAGTGACCCATAACTGGAGTTCTATAGCTCCAAATTGAGCAAGACCAATTTTCTTAGTTAGTCAACATCCAAAAACTACAATTTCTATAAGAAAACAGATCCTAATTCCCTCATTCTCCTACTCGAATTATCTTCAAGAGTCGGGAGACGAATCTGTCCAGATTTGTCAACGTTTTCCTTTACACACAATATCCACATCAAAACAACCTATTATCATAAATTCAATAAGGAGAACCACAATTTCTCTATTTTTCCTTCTTTGCTCTTCATATGGCTGACTACCCCTTACTTAATCACCCATACGTTTTCTTTGACAACTCATCATTATTTTGCACCCTTAATCACATACAACATATGAATTAACTTAATTTTAACAATCAATACAGTTCCCCCAATTCAAATCTAAGAACCCTAATATATAATTCAACATCAAGGCATCAATTCATAATCAAATTTGAAATGACTTATAGGATTATGTTTAGAACACCTTACCCGGTAAGAATCAAGGTTTTGATCTTTAATCAATCAAAGATTTTCGACTTCCCCTTTTCTTTTCTTTTTCTAATGACAGTCAACCCTCTCTCTTCTCTTCTTGTTCAAATTTTCTTGTTAATTCATTGTTCACAAGTATTTATTATATTTATAAACCCTTAATCTTGGATGAGTTCTTGAAATTTTGGTAATTCTCTCTTAATTTGGCAAGAACAAATTTAAAAACTCTCTTTTTTTTCCCTTATGGTTGCTGCCGATTTTTGGTGAAGAAAAGAGTATTTATATCTATAATTTCTCTTATATGCACTTAGGTCCCATTTTCTTTACGTGTATTATTTTTGTCCTCACATCTTTTCTTATAATTAAACTATACTTCTTTTCATTTCTTATAATTCTACCCAGTGTTATAAAAAACATGTTTTGACTCGTAAAATCATATGACCGCATTTTCAAATACACTTTAAGTCAACGTTAATTTTGAGTTTTTTTGGTATGAAAATTTTGTTTGGAATTTACAAAAGAACCCATCAATATTTTGTATTTATAAATTGGGTGATTATCCAAAAAAAAAAATAGTGATAAACCTATATGTATACCTACTTTTTTTTTTACCAAAGTATGCTACGAATAGTACTGTTAACAAACTATGGTGCACAACAGCAGTCTCGATACCGAAGGCTAATAGGTATACATATAAAGTGGATGAAATTCTTGACATGATATTCATTATATTTCTTATTGAAAATAAAAAAATAAAATTATAACTAAAATGGAGAGCTAATTCCAAGTACATTGACCTCTGCTTCAATTATGCAAATGCCCTTAATAACATAGGCATTGTTTGGCTGGTAAATATAATCCAGGGAAACATATCTTGTCCATCCACTTTCTGATCTTGAGGCACCAAACCATTGTTTAGCTGCAAGAAGAAGAAACAATCTCAACTCTTTTTTTTCATTGACAGAAAAGGGGGGGAAAATATCCAAGAATCTCCTCTGTGCATAATCTTCCAGGCAAACATGTGGGGTTGTCATGTTAAACCGGCAAAAACATCATTTGTGTTCTTACCTTTACCAGAAAGGTCTAAGTTCCTATCCTTGACTTGATTTACAATGCGCAGGGTGTAATCCACATATAGTCTGCAACCAGCAGGGAGGGTTTCCAAATCCACAGCCAAGTACAGAGAAAGATGAGTGCCCATTCCAAAATCTTTTCCCTTAGGATATAGTAGTATCTTCCTGAAACAACCAGTACAGGTAAAATTTAAAAGAAAAGAAATTCAAAACTGCTACTAAACACTAATAGAAGAAAAGAATATATGAGAAGGTAAATTTTTTATAATCGTGTAAATAAATTTTCATCCGGAAAAGAATAACCAGCAGGTTTGCTTATACAACGGTAAATTTCGTTCTGACCACCAACGAATTGTTAATGTAAGAGAAACATTGGCCTCATAAAGCATATCCAAAACACGTTTTAATCAAGATTACAGACTAAAATTATAAAACAAATATACCATTTTTCACTTGCCGAGCTGAATGTTTGTGATTCTTGACGTTTTTCATCCAACTTCAAAAAGTTTTCGATCTTCCAAGTGTGCTTGAAAGCAGCAGTAGGTTGCTTTATCATTGATAAAACCTCTCCTTTGCCTCTGCTTCTTTCTCTACGGACAAATACTTCTGCTCCAAGCACACAAGTGTCTTCCAGAAGGAATCCGTAACGAGAATCATTAAATGTTGAAAGCTGAATGAATTGATCAAAACCCCATTCAAGCTTCAATCCATGAAAACGTCTTTCCTGTCCTGCTGCATCTATCCTTGGCAACAAGGCCGAAACATTAGAGAGGGGCATCACTTTCTCTCGAGTTAGACTAAATTACTCAAGTAGTGATGGAAGAAAACCATTGCAAGTAAATCGTGCCGGTATCCTTGGCAACAAGGCCGAAACATTAGAGGGGGCCATCACTTTCTCTCGAGTTGAACTAAATTACTCAAGTGATGGAAGAAAACTATTGCATGTAAATATTTCTTGCACCCAACTTTGGTGATGCTATAAACATTAAAACAAAAACTGCAACTAATGATAATAGCTCGAGGATCTAGTGCAAAGTAATGATTTAGAAAACATGCCTTGAATTACCAAGTAGCTGTCCTTGTTTTGGTCAAGCAGAAACAACCGGAAAATCACATGGACCTCCCAACCAAGTGGAAGAGAACTGGCGTCAACCTTTGCTAAATAGAGAGAGATGTAATCTTTTACATTCCTGCTCTTGTTTCCACTTGGATAAAGAACCAATTTCCTTGCAATGCAAACATAGGAGGTAATAAAAAATGAAAACTGTACTGCTAAGGGTATCTCCCAACAAAACATGACAGCAGTTGGGGATGGCAAGACGCATTTTTACTAAAAATAAAATGTACCATGTATAGCCTCCAGCTTCAAAAACCCCTGATTCATATTTCTCCACCGAATTTTTTGCAAGTAACGAAAATAACTCTATTTTAACTATGTAATGGACGGGTGATGCATCTGATATGGATGCTACAGCACCTGAAAAAGGAAATGATATCAGCACATACAAGTTTGATCACTCTTTGGTTTGGTTATTAGAGAAAATTTGATCATTAGACAAACAGGCTGTGTTAGAGGGAGAGCTGCGTACGGAAGAAAGGGCAAGCTCACAGACAATAACTCGGCAGTTATCAGAAGAGAAAAAGTTAGGTCACGGAACACGATGTTAGTCGATTAGAGAAAAAGGGAAGGATAGGGGGAAATACCAGGAGGGGGGGAAATATTGCTGAGAACTTCTGTCATGACGGTAACAATATCTTTCCTGGCAACAAAATCCACTAAACGATGTGCAGGATAGAGGGGAATAATAATAAAAAACATTTGTTCCCCTATTTGTAAGAAAATCAAGAGAAAGTAATTATTCGAAACTTTTAGAAGTTGTTTTAGGATATTACTATCCTTTGCTAGAATAAAGATTACTTTCGAAACAGGAAACATAATCGATTCTCTGCTTGCAGATGCAAAACACGTCTATTGAAAATAACATGCAATGCAATCTTACAAAGCTTAAACACAACGATATGCTTGTGCAACCAAGTACATTCGCGGGGCCAATGACTGAATCTTTAGCAGCAGGAAAACCTCAGAAGGAAATCCATGGCATTCGACTAAAATATGCTTTCACGCCCGTGAAAATTTTCTTTTCTTTTCTTTTCCATTGAGATACGCATATATTTACTTGCCTCAAACAAACACGTTAATAAATTGGACGACTAAAGAACCTTAAGAATTTAAAGTGATTAGAAGTTCTCAAACAGGTAATTAAGATAAAAAAACACAGTAGAAATTACTTTTTAAAATATTTTTTATTTAAAAATATATTAAAATAATATTTTTTAAAATTTTTATCTTTAATATTAATATATCAAAACAATTTAAAAATATAAAAAAATCAATTAATTTGAGACTAAAACCATTAAACTGCAATTTGCATTGCATTGTCGTAATATCAATATTTAGTAAGCCAAAAATGCAGGCACGATGACTATAGAAACAAAAAACAAGAAGCAGAGTCTACATTTACAAGATCTAAACAAGGTGGGCGAGTTAAAATTTGATGTTCCCCATTCAATAGCATTTGGATTTCAATCCGCGGAAAAACACTAGAGTTCGTATCATCAAAGCTCGTAATATAGGTAAAAAAACTGCAGCACAGAACCATACAAGTCAATCCACTCTGCTCATATTCTGTCTTTCTGAAATTATAAGAAATTGGTATTCTCTCGACCCGCTTTTTGACTATTCAATCTCAGGAGCCATACATGGTAGTAGATAAAAGTTTTAACATTCTTTAACAGTAAAATTGAGTTAAGACTCTGACTTGACCTAGAATCTGATCTACATTGCCATATTATGCAAGAAGAACCAAAGATATGCTTCTTTTCGCATGGTAGCACCTCCCTTGCTCTTTGCTATGAGGATGTTCCTTTGGATTTTGGCGTTGCATACCCCAAATGTATTAGCTTCTCCACCAATTTTTTCTCAGCACTTGCCTAACAACCCAAAAGAACAACAAAATTAAAAAGGAAAAGAAAAAACAATGAGAACTTTTGGTATGCTAACTCGTGAATATACTCAAGTCACAAAGATCACTATTTAGTCAAGATCAACAAATATCGATCACTTAACAATGCAGATACTAAGGAAAACATGCAAGTCCAAGAATTAACTTACTTATTTTGAGATTCCTTTTACATTCAAAATGCTGGTATAACTTTTTTTGGAAATACCCAGCATCTGGTAAACATGCTATAAAATCATTTCTCTAAGAATACCAGATTAGAATTCCCTAAATTTCTTCAAATTATTTTCAATAACATGCAGTTCCCAGGCTACCATAATTGGAAATAATAGACTTTAGCCCTTTTATTGCCAAGTAACGTTTTAGGTTCAGCATCAGTTTAACCTTTTCTTCCTTGTGTAATGGTCATGCTTCAGAAGTAATCGTGTAGAAATTTCCATGAATTTTACAAATAACATCACCCAGACTTTGTCAGCTATCAAAATTGCTTTTCAGATAATATTTCATTCATGTTTAACCATCAATCTCTCCTCACTGAATACAATCTCGATTGAACTCTTTTGTCTTGTACGGTTTTATATCAAACCCATCAGATACCAGACACCCCTATATAATAATGTTACTTTTCTCGAGATGTCAATGGTATATTATTTTCATAACTACTTATCTGCAGCTATTCTCATGAGCATTGCATATGGCCATTGCTACGAGAGAGAGGCAACCAGGATTCTAGTGCATAAGCACATGCTTGTGTGCGTGCTTGCGCACGAGAAAGAGAAGGGGAGAGAGAGCAGACCTCAAGCAAGGGACTGTTCTTAGGAATGTTAGAAGCCAACATTATATTTAGTCCAGTCTTCAACACTACAAAAAAAAAGAAAAAAAAAAACCCAGAATTTCTCAGCTGATCAATCCCATAACCATCAAACTTTCATTCCACAACATAATAGTACCTACCTAATCGTCGAGCAATGCCAGTTCCTGAATTGTCAGAATTTCCTCCGAGTACACAAGTCACACTTGCCGTATTATTCTACAAACACATCACCAAACCAAAATTAACTACGCAACAACACAATCAATCAAGAATTAATAGTAATAGAAAAAACCTCACTAAAATTGAAAAAAATAATAAAAGAAAAAATACTTACAGGGCGAGTGGATGCAGCAGCATACAAGTGACCTAATTTACCAGAGTTGCAACCAATCCATGCATATATCTACGATCAATTTAACAAAAAGGGGACTTAGTTAGTCAACTAAAAAATATTCAAGTAACGATGAACTAATTTATTGATTACCTGTTTGCCAAGATGGATAATCTGGAGGTGAATGGTTACGTCATCGACGACCTCCGTGAAGCAAGTGACCTCCACGCCGTTAACAGGAGCAGCGTAGTATCGGCTAGACGATGAGGGTTGTTGTTGTACATTGAGGTTTTCCATGGAGGTCTTTAGGGCTTCTAAATTACTATTATCTTCACTAGCCATTGCGTCCACACCACACCACAGACGGAAAGAGGGAGAACGCTCTTGATTCTTTTAAGATTTTAAAGAGGGACTAGATGACCCGTCGCTCAATTCATTAAATTAAAACCCATTTCATTTTGTAGGGTTTTTCATCTTTTTCTTTGTCCAACAGAGGATAGTATCGCTCCGCCAGTAGATACGTGCCACGTCATCTGACTTTTGTTTTCAGTTTTAAAGGGAAACCTTAATTCGGTCCGTATTATCACCATTCTCAACTGAGTTTCAAATATAATCAACATTAATCCATAACTCCTGACAGTTGAAATACTTTGTTCCATTTTCATAAGATAGTTCGGTGTTTTCATAGGATGTGCGAAAATAAAGCCTTTATATGTACTCAGATGTTTTTGCAGTTAAATTTATTTTTTAAAATGTTCTGGATAGTATTATTATTATTATTATTATTATTATTGATATTAAAAATTAAAAACATAATATTATTTTAATATATTTTTAACTGAAAATATTTTTGTAAAAACAGCATTATCAGGTTATAATAATTTTTGTTTTATTACACCAACTTATATAAAGAAAAGGTGGGAAAATTAAGTTTGTTTTTTTTTGATAAATTAAATCTCATTTTCATATTTTAAATAGTAGCATCTAGAATTATTCTTAAGCCAGACGTGCATATTTCTAAAAAAAAAGAAGAGTTGCGGTCATAGGAACGCAGTTTCTCCAAAAGAATTAACTCCATGTGTTTTTCTCAGCATCTGCGATCGATTTTTTCTTTTTTATATATAGGGTATCTCAGCTTCTACACCCTTGAACAAAGCTTCCGAAACAAGATTTATATCTTGCAGTCCGTAGCTATCAGTATTTATGATTGATCGAATTCCTAGATACCACCAAATTCTCATTTCTTTCATTCTTCGATATGGCTATAGACATTAGTGTTTTTTCTCTTACCAATCCTATTCGCATTGCTTGTTTAAGTGTTCGTATTGAAAAAAAGGAAAAAATGAAATTAATATCGAGCACGATAAAAAATTAATTTGATGATCAAAGCAAGTGTGAGGAATTCACTTGAAAGAAACCCAATTACAAACAAAGGATACCCCAACTAAAATAAATGGGAATGATTAGCACAATATAAATCATATTAAAATATGATGATCCTAAGATAGATCACGTCAAGTAAAATTTAAACAAGCAATCAATCAACGATCCTAAACCACGCAGCGGAAGTGGAGGGACCAGATACTTAGGTTAACGTACCAGCTGATTTAGTATCATGTTGGGGACATAGAGGAATCGCTGGATACTTGGCTGCAGCATTTTTAATTAGTAGCCATCCTTCATCATTGAATATTAACCAAGATGAGATGGATAGTGCTGCTGCAACTATTGCAGCAGTAAAGGCAACTGATATCGCAGAACAAGTTGCCTCTTAATTTGTCGAGCAAGGAAGAAGATGAACAACTTTCCTTGAAAGGGTCTCTGGCTGCTGTCAGAAAATCAGATCGTGCAGCAGCTCTCATTCAAGCTGTGCCTATCGAGCCAGTTCTTTCCGTCAAAGACAAACAAAGAGCAGCAATGATATTTCTGAAGTTTCACTTGACCTAGCTGCCCTTGGTTCTTTGAACATGTTTCAAAACAGAGGTCACTTCGAAGATTATTTACATACTGCAGCTGGAAGAATCCAGCAAAAGTTTCATGGATGGAAGGGAAGGGAAGATTTTTTGAAGATACGCAATCGAATTGTAAAAAATCAGGTACTTTACTAAAGTGTTTTCTCATGCCATGTGCGTTACACAAATCACAATAAATGGCTTGCCGTGTGAGTATCATCGTTTAGGGAGAGGATATGAAGTTAGATGCTGTGATTAAAAGCGGAGATTTCCAGAAGAGAAGTTAATTTTCAGTTTATCTTGAACTGTTCCTAGAATGTGCTTGTCTGAGTTGTTAGAACCAGATGTAACTTTTTCCAGATGAATTGTAGTTCTCTTGAAGCTTTTGATGTTCACGGTGGTTGCTTTTTCCTACTAGATCTCTAGAACTCTTCTGTTTCTATTTCTTTTTGTGTTTTTGTCCTTATAAAAGCATATAGAACTGTCAGCTTAAGTGTAGTTGCGATGTTTAAGAAATGCAATTGCTGATTCAATTTGGTGATTGCTTTCAGGCTCGTGTGAGGGGACATCAAGTTCGAAAGCAATACAAAAGGGTAGTTTGGTCAGTTGGCATTGTCGAAAAGGCAATATGGCGTTGGAGGCGGAAACGTACTGGTTTGCGGTGATTTCAGTTGCAGAAGACAATTGGAGATGTTAAACTAGAAACTGAGAAAGCAGATGAATATGATTTTCTGCAAATAAGCCGCGAGCAGAAATTTGCCGGAGTTGAAAAGGCAAATAAATAATTGATAAATCAATATATTTATTGATATTGTAATTTAAATAATCTACTTTATATAAATAATTAATCTACCTATCTCAAAAAAATCAATGTAGCAATTACGAGAATCAAGTCAGCTTAACGTAGCAAAAACAAGATTGTTTGTTACGAGAAAAAACCTGCTCGGAACTCGGAAATGTAATTCCGAGGACTTTGACACTAAGATTAGAGATTATTCTTACCACACAGCATCATTGGCGAAAAAGAAGGATTAGCATAACTCTTTGTTCAATTATAACGACAACATCAATGATAGGAATGATTATAACCCGCAAATCTTGTTCGCGAATCACAAATTGATCCTGGTAACCTAGGAGCGCTATCGCTGTCAAATTGACATGGAGGGAAATCGAACAGTAAGAAGGTAGCATTAATCATGTTTAGTTGCTCATGGATCCAGATATTCTGAGCAGAAATCCACATTGAAAGGGATAATCCAACGTCTTAAAGCGACCGTCCTGGAGTGAGCTGAACAAAAAGGTGGGCTTCGAATTCAAAGATTGACGATGGCGCCAAATGATATGCAGGGTGCAAACCATCATATGGGCAACGAAGATAAAAGCCATCAATCATAAATGGAGAGAGGGAAACATTATCTGTGGAGTGGAAAAGGAGCTTTTCCACCGAGAAACACACGGACGATCTTCACTGCATATCTTGCAAAGGGGCAGGGTTGCTTGATCACACATGCTTCATTACTTTTGTTTTCTCTACTGGTATTTTGCCTGTTTGCGGGACAATTCATTCCCATATGCTACATTTGAAGGCCATTGACATCATTATTTCCGTGAGGATAACTACTTATTAATCTCGGCATTCTTCAAACAGCCGGAAAATTTTCTTTCTAGGTGGGCCTCGAGAATGGATGGGCTAAATCGGTAAAGCCTGGCCCAGTTATACAAGAAACAGGTAAAGCCTATAGGATGATGAAACACACAGAAAAGAGCAAAGAGCGAGCCCCGGACCAGCTAATTTTTTGGATCACAGGATTTTATATATATATGGATAAAAGAGGCGTTAAAAGAGACAAAAAATTACAGAAAAACTTTCTATTGAAATGCACAAGAACAAATTTCAGCGATTCTCGTTCTCATGACATTGATCTAACAAGAAATCCCCACACACACACACACACACACACATATATATATATATATTCCTCATAAACTCGAACTATAATAATTATTATCCTTTGCTGGCATTAACAATTTTCAGCTTCAAATCCGAGCCAGCAATTTTGTACGACACATTCTTCTGAAACTCGGGCTCTCAGCGAGGCCTGGCACTTCAGGGGACATCGGATTTGAACAGGATATTATAAGCACCATCACAGTTAATCAATGTCGGGTTATTTACAATGGCCATTGGATGCGAACGCCATTTTTTTCTGAAAGTATCTTCCTGCTGTTTTCTTTGCTAAATCAAAAGAATCTTTCGTCGTTAAAAGAAATTCAGTACATTTTCTCAAATTCGTTTGGCCATATTACAAGTTTTCTCTGCTTCCAAGTCCCACAACTTCAGCTAAAACAGATGAAATAAATAGGAGGGAAAATGGTAAGATATAGAAATGATTTACAATACAATCATGATCATCTAATCACTGGTAACGAACTCAAAACAAGTAAAATTGCAACATTGAAGAACATCCACGGAGAATGGCTGCTTCTATGATCACCTGCTGTAAGACTGCCTCCAGCTGAAACAGAACACAAAACAGAAAAATTAGCCAGCAGACTTCAGTGCTAACCACATGTAATAAGTTTCTTTGACCCAAATTAACCTCTCTAGTGGCACTTGCCAAGCAAATATTAAATAATTCTTACCACATTCTCTAGTATAATTTGAAGAGCTCGAGCACAGACACATCATTCCTTCTGTCTCAGTATCATACCCACAAGTCCCACCTGATTGGGAGCACCGTTCACAACCAGTTTCAGGCACACTATAAGAAAGTTTGATCCCATAAACCCAATCCGAAGGTACAATACCCATCAAACTATCAGTATTAATCACAGTAGTATAATGCGTGCAGTCCAAAATATTCATGCTCATAAACTTCACAGTATCATATCCCGTAAAACAACAGGGTGGAGAACTATTAGTTAACAAATGGAAAACTCTAAAAGCATTGCACGCGCCATATAATTCATCACAAGAGTGTCCAGCGAAGCTGAAACAAAGGTTTTTGTAATGGTTAAGTACCGGAGAGTCGATGGAGCAATTAAGAAGAGCAAAAACAGTGTCTGGTGTTGGAGGGATAGTAACAGATTGAATGTCTGTCATGATAAAATCATGATGGGGTTGTAGAATGGAGCATGTTGACATAGCAGGATCATATATAGTCATTGTTTTTTTGTCATAATCTATATGTTGGACCTTGTAACCACCCGAAGGGGTTAAAAAAAACAAGTCAGTGCTGCAGTTCAGCATGTGCCGAAACTGTGGTGCGCCGCACCCATCATCGATGCCGAAGGGATAGTTTATGGCAATGCTGCCACAGGAGGTTCTGCAGGGAGTGAGAGAAAGGGTTGGTGGTGGTTGAAGCGTTAGGATTATGAACATGGACAGCTTGAAAGTGTTGAACGGTGCCATTGTGGAATGCATACTTGGCTTTCTTTGCAAACCAAGAAACTCTCAGGGGCAAGAGGTTTTTATTGAGAAGTGCTAGTCTGCGAGGCTAAGAGAGGAAAGGGCAATTTCGGTGATAGAAACTCAGAAAGATCAGTGACTTTAGCACCACATCGATTTTAGCGAAAGGAAGGCACAGTCACTGGCAATCTGTCCATAATTTTCTCTACCAGCTGGGGTGGGATGGAAGGCTTTTTGACCGTTAATAATGAGACAGCCTGTGCTGGGATCCACCAGTTGAAATTTGAGAAAAAGATGGCTCGTCTTTTTCAAACATAGCGGCCCTGTGTACGAATTGAACTCAGCTTGAAAAATGAGCATAAGTCGAATGCAAGGTCAAATTTGTCATGATGTTGAGTTATCTTAGCAAGTGAATACTGAAGATTCATCATTTGAATACTTGTATTTCATCAGATAAATACATATATTATCTCGTGATGACATGATTGAAAGTGACTACTTAAGAGTGCTAAGCTAAAAGAAACCAAAAATTGACTCCTTGAAAGAGCATTTGCATTCTTAGTTTTTTCTGGACTTCACTTTTACCTCCTAAAAAAACTGGTTAATGAAGCGTTTTCGAAGAGGTTGGAACTAGAAAAAAGTATGTCACTGCAAACGATAATACAGTTAACCTAACTATTACACGACGATGAGATTTTTCCCGATTAATATGGATTTAATGCTCGAGCCCAAATTGATGCCGGCCTGGAATTTTTAGCGAGTAATGCCCTACGTAAGGTTATGAAACAACGTGTAGCGGGGTGGATGGGGTAAATGGTAAATTTCTTGAAAATTGATTGATAAACTAGATTGAAAGGGCAATTCGCAGTTAATTCTTTAGGAAATTCGTGGTCAGCTTGGAGTCAGGGATAACAGGATAGTATTTGGAAGGGAAGTGGCAGAAAGGGCGAGTCAATCGTCCGGGGAAGAACACTTCAATGCTTAAGTTAAGCCGTTTCTCAATTAATAATATCCAGAAATTAACTTAACTATGAACCTAAACGGCACTATTTTAATCACAAACAGTCATGTTGATGCTGATCTAACTCGTACCGCATATGCAAACATCCTAATCCAAACGGCAGATCCAAAATCCGTAATGCCAACGAATCCAGCACACAAGCGAAAAGGTCAACAGCTCGTTGAAGTCTAGACGACTAGAAACTCTAAAACTTGTGCGCACCTGAAACCACACGGCGTGCAGAGCCCGAGAAACCAGAAACTCCCTAAGACTAACGCATACAGTGTTCACGTTTTTTTGGCTTCTTCAACCATAAACAACTCCATACAGAATAATTCAAAGACAAATGAAAATTGCAGGAAACAAACAGAAATGACGAGTTGAAAACTTGAAATGGTCCTGTAGACAAAGGAGTTTTCTTTCAACAAAATACACACGTGACAAACAGCTAGTCACTCGCACACAGAAGGGACTTATTTGGAAATCAGTCTACAAAAACCACATGTGATATAGATAAAGTTGGCGAGCTTGTTCATCTCCGCAGTGAAAAGGAAGTCCACTGATCATATTCTAATGATCAACATTGGTGAAGCGGAGATATCCTTTATTAGATGGAAGGCCAACAGTCTTGAATCCCTGAGGAAACAACTTTTTAGCTTCCTCATCAGAGACACTAGGGGAGATGACGACATCTTCACCTGGCTTCCAATTTGCCGGAGTCGCAATCTTGTTCTTTGATGACCTCTCTAGAGAATCTAAGACCCTCACTACTTCATCCATGTTGCGGCCAGTGCTTGCTGGGTACAGAAAGCTCAACTTGATCTACGATATGAAATCATCCCAAAATTAATTGAATTTGGTTGACGAAACATGGTCGTTTAAATCAATTTCAGTAATTGATATTTACATATAGTTACCAATGATATTAATTCTAACTATTGAAAGCAAACTGGAATTTTTTTTATTGCTAGTCAAACCACTTATATTAAAAAAAAAATGGGAGATAATAGTTATGGTTTTCGAGCTTACCCTCTTGTCGGCACCAACAATATGCAGAGCTCGAGATGGAACATTGTGCCCTGAAGAGTCTTTCTCGTCTGGATCCACCATATTAAGTATCTTAATGAGTTCCCTCTTAGGATCTGCAATTATTGGATATGTAACCTTGCATCCAGGCTGCATGCACGAATTGTGCACATAATTTACTCATTGTTTATGAATCAAAAAATATTATTTCTGATAAAAAAAAATAAAAGTACATGTAGAACAGAGACAGTACATCCATATACCTAGAAAATCCCTTACATGTTCTACTGAATATCTTCCAATAACCCAAATTAACAACGATGGTTTAGAAGGAGAGATTCTTACAGTGTAGGCTTCAATGTCCTTGACCCACTCAGCATGAGACGAAACATCATCACAGGACAATCCCAACAGTTTGACCCCTCTCTTAGCAAATTCTGGAGCATGAGCAGCCATCTTTCCAAGCTCGGTAGTACAAACTGGTGTGAAATCACCTGCATGCAAAAAACTTACAACTCGGACACCATTAATTAACTTATAATAAACATCAAAAACAGTTGCAGAAACACAAAACATAAATATATAGAGACACAACCTGGGTGCGAGAAGAGAATGGTCCAGGTATCTATGTAGTCATGAAGCTTGATAACTCCATGAGTGGTCTCAACTTCAAGGTTTGGGACACTGTCTCCAATAGTAAGGCCTGGCATTGTCAAAGTGTGAGAAATAGTCTGTTTTCTCTGTTTTTTTGTGATTGTGACGTAAGAATTTGGAAGATGGGGATTTAAAAGAGTTGAGACTTGAGAGGGTGTTTGCATGGAGAGAACGTGGCATGTGTCGTGGCTATGGCTTGAGCGGTTAAGTGCGTGCAGAGTGGTTTTTTGAGGCCGGGCCATACATCCACGTGGGCAGGTTTCACACGTTTGGTTAGTCGTGCTTATTTGCCAATCTTGCTCTATGTTTGTGACTTGTCGTTTGTCTCTTGACTCAAGCAATTCTGCAACGGGCACAAGTAAAACGGGATTATCTTCCTCTAAATTCCTATGTAGCAACATATCCATTAATTAATCATAATTACAATAATTTAACTAAATTAGAGGTTGTTGATTTATTACTTCCTAAATTAACACGTGTTCGTAATTAACTGGAAACGGAAAGGATCTATTGAACCTGTTCTATTTACGGGAGATGCGTTAAGGTTTGTTCGTTGTTTGAATCTGATTTTTATGCGCGTTTCTATTATTATTTTCTTAATCCATTTCTCTCATGGTAATTTTTCAAAGGTATAAAAGAAAGCAGTTACATCTCTGTGGTAGTTGCTGTTTTGGCTTTTCCTATTTCTCAAATTTCTAACACTTTCGATCCTGTTTAGTTTTGTCATCCTACTGGTGTTTGAGATGAGATAGCACGTGGGCAAGGAGGTCAAAAGCATCCACCTCAACAGTAAACTATATTCAGCACTTGATCGCCCGTGTGAAGATTTCAAATCCGTGTAAGGTGGTGTTTGGGAGTGGTAGCGATTGGTGCTGGAGGCATTGGTAATGTTGAAAGAAGTGCAGGATGAAATGGAGGAAGATGAGGAAGACGGAGAGGCTGAGGAAGATGATGAAGACGATGACGAGGTTAGACTCCCAAATTATTTTCTATGGAGTTTTATAAGGGATGCCATATTTAATTTCCTCCAACGCAGTATCAACCGAGAAGGGAAAATAAATCTATTGGCTACCTGAGCTTCTCATCAATGTATGCAGCTGTTGTTTACATCAGCTGATGACTATATAGCAAAGTGATGAATCATGCCGGGAAATTGGATTTTCCTGGGGATTATGCTTGTTACCCATCCAGTTAGGAGCATATTATTCGTTTCTACATCTGAAAATCATTTGCAAGCTTAGCTCTGGTTTTGTTCTTCTGATTAGGACTCCGAGGGGGATGAGCTTGAAGAAACCGAAGAGGACTTTCTGGAAAGGTATGCAAGAGCAGCCACTGCCTTGGAAAATGGTACGGTTGGTGGAAGATCAGGAGCATGAAGTTGAGCTCGGTAAATCTGACTATACATTGTTCTCTAGAAAGTGTAATAACTATTTGCAAAGGAGCATGAAGTAGCATTACAGGTTTCTCTTCCTACCTATTTGCAAAGGTGATTTCAACTGCTGCTCCTTCGGTTATAATTTATGATCTCAAAATTACTACTTACTATGCGAGCAATAATCACTTTGAATTTTCAAGAATTGCACTAAAATTTCATTTTAAAGGAAATGTTATGAATGCAACAGATTGAACTATATATTTGTTAGTTTGGGCTGATCGGATTGCTAACTGGCATGCTAGGGAAGAGTTGGAATTTTGTCGGTCTTCGACTGCAATAAGAAAGACAAAATGACCCAATCATTTGTTTAGGGCGTGAACGGTTTCTCTAAGTTCCATTTGTTGGGCCAAATCCAGGATACCAACCCATGATTAAGCTCCTGTTTGGGAGTCCATGAAGATCGACAAAAATTCAAGTTTTTTTTTTAAAAATAATTTTTTTATGTGATAATATTAAAATAAATTTTAAAAAATAAAAAAATATTATTTTAATACATTACCCACCAAATAGGCATTTTAAACTTATCAACCACCCTCTATGTTAAAACCTTCCATCTCTTGTCTGAAAACAAAGCTGAGGGAGACAAACCTTACACGCCCTGGCCGCTTTTTAGTCTGAGTTTGCCTTGGCAACCTTACTGGAATGACGTATGACTATTTTTTAAAACTCTAGCAACCTAACAGGTTGCCTACTTCGGCGTCTAAATGGAAGCTACTCTAATTCATTGCCCTCGTACTCGAAGGAACAGAAAGATCATTGCATATCATGATTCAATTTTTGTGTTTCGTCTTGCAATGACTTTGCTCTACTTTTTCTTCCACTACTCATCTGTGGTGACAATCCAGGAATCCACATATTAATCGATGCGGTCTGCCAGAATTCTGCAAAAATACTCTCGATAGCAACTCAGAGACCAAGCAAGCAGATATGAATGAGCTTGGAGTCTTTACTGTAATGTTAGCAATGGCACGGGCGGGAGTAAACAGGTATATTGTCAAGTCCTTCCTTCAAAATGAGAATGGAGTACTGAAGGGCAAGCTTTATACCTGCCAAATTGATTATGGAGGCAACCTAAAGGGTGCCTATAGGTTATCTGATATGTATTTGGATCACATTCTGTCAGGATAAACTGGAAACTGAGCAACTAGGTATTTAAACTAGCTGGATTAACTATATAATTTGAATGTGATTCCCATGCCGGGTTTTATCTCCGGCACCTGATTAAGACAAAGGCCTCCTTGGATTAGCCAGGAGAAAAAATCAAATGGCAATGTTCAAACAGTATTTAGACATTCCGTGCTTCTCTAGAGTATTGTGATAACGGTAAATGAATCTATATCGTGACTTGACTGACACTCCAAACTACTCATGGCTTGTATTCAGAATATATTCCGATGCAAATAGTCTGCATAGTGTATGTTAATTAAAAAGACAAACAGAGTACTGACACATGAAATATGAATTTATAAAACAAATCTTGTGAGAAAAAGAAAGAATAAAGAATGGAGGCAACATCTAAAACAAAACATCAAATGCTAGCACAAATTGTTGAGAAAATTTTAACTCCAGTCCATTAAGCCTGTAATTTCAAAAAAAAAAAGCGAATCAGAGAATATAACTGACAGACCACAATTAGCAGAAAGTGATACTTTGTAAACAATGGAAGCAATGAAGAAAACAGATATTATCGCACATACCTTGCTAGCAATGTTGTTTGAAAGCCAGTCCAATCCTTCGTAAAGCCCTTCTCCTGAAGTGGCACATGTGCTCTGGATATACCTGCAAAACATCAACAAAAGTTACGTGCTTGCTTATGTTTGTGTAGAGCGATCAAGGTATGGAGAGATAGTTCACAAGAAAAGAGAAGGTATGAAGAGCAAGAGAAGTTTGCTTCCAAGGTTGTATTCCTCGAGAAAAAAAACATGCATTTTGTAGGTGGAAGGAGTGGCGAGCAGAACCACATGAAGTCTCGCATCATGAATTAAGAATGTCAATGCTTGGTGCCCTGTCTTAAGGATAACTATGAATTTGTGCTTTTCATGCTTTGTAGGCTTGTGCATGTGTGCATGGGGGTGAGTGGGAGTGAGAGAGAGTGCTATCAACTTTACCAGTGGCGTTGCCTTAGAGAATGAAGACCAAGCTTATCAGTGATTTCAGCAGCATTCATTGCATTTGGAAGATCTTGCTTATTTGCAAACACGAGGAGCACAGCATCCCTCAGCTCATCCTGCCCAGAAAAAATAAAATCAATATTATTTCCTCAATCCTAATACGTCACTGCATATAGGTTCATGCAAGATTATTATCTCATTATTCCAGTAGCATAAATGAAAGATATGTCTGCCCTAGTAAAATCTTAAACATTGATATATAAGCAAAGATTGACACTCTCAGTACCTCATTCAACATCCTGTGCAGCTCGTCTCTAGCCTCACCAACTCGATCTCGGTCATTACTGTCAACCACAAAGATAAGCCCTTGCGTGTTTTGGAAGTAATGTCTCCACAAAGGGCGAATCTGAAATCATCCATGAAAGAAATTACAATTTGTGGACACTAAAACCACTTTATTTTTTCAATCAAAGTTCCAAAATAATAATAATAATAATAATAATAATAAGTTGAGATCGACAATGGACAAGCACTTAGAAGCCCAAAAGGAGCTCTATAAACAAATCAAACACACAGTTACTAATCCAACCATGAGTAAACAGAACATGTGTTTACAATCAAGGCTTTTATCAACAGGCCCCTGGATGAAAACACACGATGATAACAGGCATCGATCACATTTCCACAGATAAAACAAAGAAAGTAGATCCTATTCAAGATGCCAAAGCTAATTCACCTCTCTCAGTCATGCCCAACACCCTCTCTCCCTCTGATAAAATCCAGGAAGTTACAAAGAATGCAAATCCATGCACAAGGACCACAATTTTACCAGGAAAAGCCTAGCATATGATTGATTATTCAAACAACAATAAACACAATCCACACAAAACAGTCACCATAAGCGACCATCGGGAAACTAGAATGAATAAAACGAGATTCACTCGCTAAAAATAAAATGTACACAACAGATAAACATAAATCAACGGCATATCAATTACCTTATCTTGACCACCAACATCCCAAACAGTGAAGCTAATATTCTTGTATTCCACAGTTTCCACATTAAATCCTAACAGCATAAAAACCAGCGAATTAAAGATATATAGAAGAAAAGAAGAAAAGATGAGAACGGTTAGCCTGTAAATAAATTACCAATGGTAGGGATGGTGGTGACAATTTCTCCCAACTTGAGCTTGTAAAGAATGGTGGTTTTACCAGCAGCATCAAGACCTACCATCAGAATCCGCATTTCCTTCTTTGAGAACAACCGGCCAAGTAATTTCGTGAAAGTGAGCCCCATCTTGCCTGCCTTATTACAACTGCAATCAAAACAAGATTCATTTACGAGAGAGATCCAGATCTAATCACGCAGGAAAGAGATCACAGAATGCATGTGCTGTGTTCTAACATGTAAGAGACTTACCGCGGTGCCTGAGGAGGAGACAAGAGAAGTTTGAGATCTATTTTTTTTTTAACAAGAGAACTGCGTTTCTGCCCCTCTCCCTCTCTCTCTGTATCGTCTATGTGTTTATAAAGGGTAGCGCCAAAATCGGGGTTACAAATAGAAACAGAACAAACACCCTTTTTCTTTTATTTGAATTTGAATTTCTGTTTTTTTTTATTATTATTATTATTTCGGGTGATCGCAATAGTGGCCAGTGGTCATCGCGGAAACTTGAAAGCTTAGCTTATAAGTATGAGTTTGGTTGGGTATTTGACTTATTGGTTGTTGCTGTGGTTTTGGGGTTTTAAATCCTTACACAGACATATGCTTAAATACTTTTTCGATCTTAGCTCAAATAAAAGTTTGGCATTTTTTTATTAAATGATAATAGATATTTTCATATTAATTTAGATATTAATTGAGAAAATTTGAGGTGTTTTTAAAAATAAGTTATTCTAAATTAACCTTTTTTATGGTGAAATTGAATCTTATTTGATACACGACTATGTGTGGCCAATAATGATCCTTGTTTAAATTTTACCCTTTTTTTACATAAAAACCATCAAAATAATCAAAACATTCAAGAAAATAAATTGAAGTGAATAAATAAATAACAATGGAACATGTATTTCCAGTTGCAGCACGAAAAGGCCAGTGAGTAAACTGAGACACGCCTTCTTCATCAAAAAATTTAAGAGAAGGACCAATCTCCAAGAAATGTTACCCAATCCTGACCGTGTCAAAACTGCCTTGAGTAACACTTGAGAGGCAATGGTTTATGGAAAGAGAGAGTGGAGACTTCTTGGAATGAACTTCCTCTCGGTTCATGGAAATGCAAGACCAGCGATTACTCGTCCACCTTGAGCCTTCATCCTTGCTGCCGCAGAAACAGTGAGCCTTCATCCTTGCTTGATAGATAATCTCTCTAATAAAAAGGTGCAGCAGAAACAGTAATGGATTGATTAGCTGGCCTTCATTTGAATGTTCTAATGAGCAGAATTTTGGAAGGGAAGATTTAGAACAGAAGCAGTACAGAAAATAAATAAAGGTAATGCTACAAGGGGGAGAGTTTTTTTTCTGAACAAAAACGTCATTTGATCAAACAAACAGCAGCATCTGCAACAGGATGACTCGTCAGGAAGTGCTTATACTTCTCGAAAAAAAATTAAATTGTTATGTGTTTGACTGCATCTATTATACCAAAATCAAGACGAGTGACATCCATTCAATAATTATGTGAGAAATCACTTCCCTGTCTTAAAACAGGACAAGAGAGGACAACAGAGATTGCAAAGTAATTTTTGCAGTCGCAGACAAGGAAATCTATATTTCAAAAGCATGAATCAAGGAATATATGCAGAGGACAGATAACACTGGGTTTCAGTTTTTCAGATCAAAGCAGGTGCAAGAAAATGCCCAAGCATGAAAACGCTCATGAATCGTTCTATAATTCATACTAATCTGCCCATCATCAAAAGAAAAACCTGGGAAATGGACATACTTATCAGTTCATAGGTAACGATCATTGTAGTTCCATAGAGTGACATATTTAAGAAACGGGGTCCAAAACCTCTGTAGAAGCCCCGCCATCCATCTTCCTTGAGTAGAGTCTTAGTTGTCTTGAGTACTGAAGGTCTTCCAGAACCATAATTATCCATAACCTTCCAGATAAGAATTCTCATGTTCAGAGTTACTCCAAATATAACATAAAGTTCCAAACAACACAAGATTTGAACGGAGAAAAACAGGTAGTTTCTCCTCCTATGGACATAGTAATGCAATAGAAACAGTGAATGGTAGTATGATACACTACATACCTGCAGCCGTGTCTTTATGGTATCCATGGGAGTAGTGATAATTGAGGAACAAGCACCAGCCACTGTTCCTGCCATAGCCTGAACTGTCACCATTTCCAGATGAGATGGTTTCTTGTCAATGTCATCCCTATAGCCCATGCTCCTAAAAATGGATATATATCCATATCGTTTAACATCTCAATCAGAAATTGCTGGGTTAGACAGCATATAGAGATAAGAGAACACGATAATTGTTTAGATGCACCTCCAAATGATGTGCTGGGCAGCACCATAGGTACCCCACCAAAGCGCCGATGCCGGTGACTGCGTTACAGCTGTCAATCCAAAACCTCTATATAAACCACGGAACCCTTCAGTCTTCATCACTTTACACATGACATCAAATGGCCCTTTATAAGATGCAACCCCGGGAAGCCCTTGCACCATTAGTCTTTGGCATATCTGAGAAAACACGACATAAGATTGTTTTTGAGACAGCACCAAATGAATTTGTTTTTGAGCCAATACTCTGCTTCTCTCATGATACAATCTTCTTCTTGCTGCTCAAACTGCAGCACCAGATGTTATTTTTACAGTACAGGATCAAGGAAAACTGCACAACATTTTATCAGCAGGACTCGTTTATGATAACAGCAGAAAAACGGGGGTCAAAGATGGACAAAAAAACTTCATGCCAATGCAACTTGCACCACATAAGAATATTCCCTAACATCCACAACTATAATTCTACATATAAACTGATACTAAATTGTTCCTATTCTAAAACATTATTTTATTAGGTCATTTTTACAACTTCATAGGCTTTTTATAATGCAAAGTGTACGCTAAGTAAGACCAAATGTAACATAGGATAATAGACATTGAAATGGACACTCCCTTTTATCTGGTAATCTCCATCACAAGACAAATTGCAAACTAGGTATTTGGCATCAAGCTTTAGGCAATTATTGGTTTGTAACAGTTGACAACAAGTGCCAAACTATGATTTTGATTCGCATCTATGCTTTCTCTATGACAGTGACTCAAACTACAGGATGGATGTTTGTGTATATTCTTAACCTAACCTGCAGTAAAACAATCTTCACCAGAACAAAAGGCAAAATCCCAAAATCAACCCCACGATAATTTCCCCGGTGTACCAAAAGAGTCCAAAAATATATATTAATTGGCCAAGATCAAGGATTGCGTTTTAACAAATCTTTTTTCTTTCCAATTGAGTGGTAAGTACTTGAAGACAAAAAAACCTCGGAAAACTATAAAAAGAGGAAACAAATTTACATACCACATCCAAGGGCACATAGTACACACAAGAAACTAGATTTGACAACATGCCTGCAACTCCATTTGCAATACCAACACGTGTTGCTTCAGGCATATCTAAAGCTTCAGTGTATTTGAACATCATATCTTTTGACACTTCAAGAGCTGTCAAAGAAAGAACTCTACCAGGTAATGCTCCAATAGCAGAGGTGCCAAAACCTCGAAAAAGACCTGGAATACCATCGTTCCTCAATATGTGTTTAGCTACGGATATTCCACCCATGTGAGAGAGCCCAGAATCTGCTACTTGCATTCTAGTCTTCACAACTGCTGTTGGGTGAAGTAAGCCTTGCTGAACAGTAAAGAGGACAGCACCAATAATATGAAACTTCGTCTTGTCCAGCCTGAGTCAGAGCCAGTAAATTACAAGTAGTGTTAGTTTAGATTTTGCAAAAACCCGAGTAGTGCCAGCGCTTCACATGACTATATAAAATCCACAAAAAGAAAATGATGATGAGAACAAACATCTTCAAGACTCGTCATTGAAGAACTGAAATAATTGTGAGTTTAGATGCAAGCTCACTGCATGTTTACTGAAAAGGAAATGAGGATGGATGGGACACAGTCATTGCCACCTACTTGATGCCACTACTCGGGCATCACTCGAATAAAGGCAACAGAAAGCACCCAGCTAGCCCAATTACAATTTACTTCTGGCTCAAAAACAAACTCTAATCGATTTATGGATGCCAAAAAGGTTTATGATCGAATGATTATGTGAATGTGCCTTCAACGAATTTGATTATCAAAATCCATTAAAGTAAATTGCTCAATAGGAGGTTATCCTTTCGTATAACAGAACACCATAGTCACTGTAGTTGCTTAAGAGAAGTATAAAACAGAATAGATAATCAAATAATATTATATGAAATAGAAATTGATTTAGGTTTCTCTCTCTTTGTTACATGGCCAGACATTATTATTTGCATGCCACCTCGAGAAAGATCGCGCTGGTGTTTTAAATATTACGACACGGTGCAATAAAAGCAAGCATACGTGGTAACCAGAACCAGTGATGATCAGGCTGAAACTAAAAACTAACGAGATTTGTAATATAAACCCAGTAAATATTAAGAGTGAAGAAAGTGCACCGACCTGGCCCAATTGATGTCAGTATCAGCAAGAGCCAGTTCAGTAACACTTGTAACTTCCGTTTCGACAGCCATTGATCAACCTCGGATCTTAGCGCTCTTTGCCAATGATGTCGGAGAACGTTTAAGAAGGCAAGAAGTTGCCTGGCTGTCTGTCGGTCACCCTTCAGGTGGGGAAATGCTGGCGGGGTGTGTTGAGAGAGAATGATTTGGAGGGTTCCAGTGAATTCGGGGCAACCGACTGGACCGGGTAACTGGTAATGGTTTGGAGATGGGACTCTCTTCACTTTCTGGGCCAGCCCAGGTGTGTATTTTGAACATTCTAGCCATTCTTTTGGTCAATTTGTTACTCGAGGATAGGAGTCATGTGGACATTGTTGGATGGGTTTTATTCCTTAATTATATTTAATTTAATTTTTGATGTTTTATAAATTATAAATTTAATTTATTTAAATTTTTTTGAACTCGATCAAATTATATGCTAAATTGAGCTAATTTCTTTTTGGATATTAAACGTATTCATGAATTGGATTTATATTGTTAATTTCTATGGGTCGGTATTTAAAAACAAATCTCTAGCATAACATCTTTAATGTTAGCTATAATTTTCATATATTGTACCCTCTTAAATACATCCTTCCTCCATTAAAAAAGACAGACCCCTTTTTTTTGTTGCATTAAATAAATTTAATAGGAAATTTATTAACAAAAATTTTAGAGCCGAAACATTTATACAAAAAATATTTGGTAACGTGATGTATGTTGGGTTTCAATTAAAAATGTTTTAAAATAAAATATATTTTATTTTATTTTTTATATCAGTATATTAAAAGCATAAAAAATATATATAAAAAACTACAAGCTATCAAATATAAACACAAAAATAATATAAAGTATACAAATTGAGTCAGTTTTACTAAGTGAGCGTTTGGAAACGCGGATGTATCCATGTTTTTAAAAATTGTTAATGTTTTTTTAAAAAATAATTTTTTTATATATTTTGAATCGTTTTGATGCGCTCAACTCAAAAATAATTTTTAAAAAATAAAAAAATATTATTTTAACATGAAAAACATTTAAAAAAACAACCACAAACATACCCCAAATATATTCTAAATCATAAAAATCCCAACACATCACCTAACTTATAATATTTATCTCAATAGTATTGATAATATTAATACTATTCTATGCACAGAAAATATAAAAAAAAATCAATTCCTTTTATTAAATTCCGCCCCGCCCACTGCGTATATTCATCCGTCGTCAATTTAAAGTGTGTGAATTTTTCCCGGTTGTATTTGTACTAACATAAGGGGTAAAAGTATATTTTGACGCTTGCGTGATTAATGGCTGATAAAGTGCTCTGGGTTCCTGCATTCTTCTTCTCGTGTCTGGAACATCCATTGATTTTCTCTCCACGCTGATACCAAGTAGGTTACCTTCATTAGATTGCAAATAAAATTCCAAGCAAATTTACAGTGCCAGGGAAAAGGGCCCCGGTATTGTGAATGTATTTCTTCAGTTTTGTGAAAAATTGCAATTAATAATTTTTTATTATTACTAACGTGGATGTCCGAACTAATTTGTGCACACCTCGACTAATCTTACGGACTTTGAAGTTAACAGTCATGTAAATTTTCAGTGACCTTAAAGTTTGTGAAATTCAAACTGATAATTTTTAAGAAGTAAACTCAAGATCTTACTAGTTGAGATATACTTCTCAGGATTTACAGTTAATAATTAATAATTAAAAAGATGACACTTGCATTTTTGAATTAAGAAATGTAAAAGAAATTATAAAAAGAATTGCTAAAGCTAAACGAAGACTTAAGTGAGTGGTTGCGCTTCACCGTGAAAAACAAGAGATAGATGCACTCTTAAATATACAATATCTATCGTGATGACATAAGTAGCCTTTTAAATTTTTTTATCATTTTTGTGGAAATAAAAATGAATACTTGTAAAAAAAAAGACAATTATCTAAAATTACAAGAAAAAATATATTTCTTTCTGGTCAAAATTATCTTTCACTCTTAATTTTTTTGTATTTTGTGGTTTATTGAATAAAAAATACATGCAATTAAGACAGAAATTAGAAAAAAAATCTATTAATTTGGGAAAAAGTGGTGAAAGACGTACCTCTTTAGTCGGAACTCCATTTCCCTATCCATGTATTGTTTGTTTACATAAACATGTCCTTTTTGTTTTAATAAGCGTTGTTTTAAAAAAAAAACTAAAACAAGTAATCATTAATATTATTATAAAAAAACTATAGTGTTATTTGAAAACTATGTCATGGCTTGATAATTATTTTAATATCACTTGACTTTTAAAAATCAACCCCTACATGTAAAAATGAAATAAAATTATAGCCATAAATAAAATAAAAATAAACTAGGTTGGAAATGGGCTCGCACATGGCTCAAAACTAAAAAGCCCATGATCATCTAGGTATGAAAGACCAAGGTCACCTACTTTTTTTATTAAAAAAATAAAATGGATAGTGTGTTGTTAGACCTGGATGTGTATAATTCAAAATAACACAAATGACAAATCACCCCCTCACAATATGTTTTTACCTATCAGAGCTAGTTCTCTTGGCTAAAAAAACAGGGTTTTTGGAACTAAAAAACCAAAACTTTATTGTAAACTAACTGGTTTGATTCCCCGCGCCAGGCTATAGGGCGGAACTTTTTTTTTTTCAACGCAAAATAAGGGTACAGATGTTGTTAGTGTTTTTTTAGCAAGAGACTTTAATTATATATTGAAAAGTTTATGCTTTTATTTAATAAAATAAATTGGAAATTATATGTGATAATTAACAATAATAAATTTGTTAATTCCAAACAAAAATTGAGTTGAGAAGTTGAGATAAAAATATTATTTCTTATAAAAAGATGTTGAATATATATTTTAGTTTGAAAATCCACCTCTAAAATTTTAACTAGTCGGTAAAATTAAATTTTATTTTGCTAGTTTAAGTATTAAATTAACCCCAAGATTTATTTTTAACACGATAAAAGTCTTATATAAGGTCAAGATAAAATATCTAACTTAAATCAATTTAATAGAAAAGTATTAAATTATAAATAAAAAAGGACAAAAACTTATAGTTTTTTTTTTCGGTGTTGTGTTTTCATTATTATCTTAATATTTATTTCACTCCCGTATTCATGACTTTTAATAGTATTTTATTTTTGATTGAATAAACTATAATTATTAAATAAAAAGCAAACATAACAAAAAAAAATGTATTGAAAAAAATCGAGGTGGTTAACTCTGTTCATGCAAACAGTGTTTTCACTCCCACTTTTTTAATGTTTTTTATAATAACCAAGGTCTTGAATGAGAAAGGAAAGAAAAGCAGGAATACGAAACTGGGTAATGAGAGGACATTTTTGTCAGGACACGACAAGGCCACAAAAAGAGGGAAATATTTTTGAGCAAGAGGGTTTTTATTGGTGGTTTCGGGTTTGAGTTTTATGATTACTTATATGATGATTATTGAAGGTTTATATGGTTGTTAATTTCAGGACCTGTAGGATTAGTCGAGGTATGCGCAAACTGACCCGGATACCCATGTTAAAAAAAAAAAAAAAAAGAAATATTTGCTGGGTGAAGGCGTGAAGGAGAGAATTCAGCCGAACACAAAATTTGCGATAATGCCACGATAGCCGGTGTTCGCAGCCAAAGTCGCTGTCCAGAGGAAACAGTCCTTGCAAATTATTCAACCGTTTCTGTTAACCGCCGTGAACTCTTCTTATCAATTCCTGTCACTCAGAAGTCAGAACAACAAAATCGACGCCGTTTCACCTCGCTCCCCTTTTCACTTTCCCGCGAACCTTCCACGGGATACCCCCCTCTATTAAAACTCGGGTCAATTTTGGCAATTCAGAAACAAATAAAGAGAGAAATAGAAAAAACGTTTCTCATTGGATGCGAATCCGTATCTACGCTTCTCTCGCCCTGTCTTCTCGATACACGCAAAAATCCGCCCTTTCAATTTCTCTTTTTTCTTTTTACAGGGTCAGGGTTTCTTAGACGCGTTATCTTTGATTTTTATTATGTTATTAAATAAAAAAGAGGAAAGTTACCAAAGCCCCTCAATAACCTCTCAAAATTACAAAATTTTTCTTCCACTTGTTGAACAAGTTTCTAGATAAAGTATGGCTAGGTTCTTCTGCTCTCTCTTCTCTGGTAATAAATTTAATTAATTATTTCACACCCTTTGCATAACTTCGCGTGTTATTTCTCTCTATTCACTCTGTGGCCTTCAAGTTTCTATTATTTTTTGCTCGGATTTACTAAGTAAGCTTCTTCTTTTTTTATAATCCGAGAAAGCTTAATGGAAGACTTTTCTTTGCTAGTATTTGATTATTGGACATTCACGAGGGTTTTTCTTTTTAGTTCTTATTGAATTGTATATTCGATGGGGGAGTAGATATTTTGCTTTTTTTTTTTTTTTTGGGGGGGGGGTTTGTATGAATTTGAGATTCTTTTTTTGGTGGAGTTGTGGATTTTAGTATTTTGTTGCTGTGCGCGTGTTTAGGCTTTTCTCTTAAATTAGTTTGAGTGGGTTTTTTTGGTGGACTTAATAATTTAGTCCGCGTGTAGGCTTGGCTCTTCTTTGTTAATTGTTTAGATATCCTGAATTTTTTTTTTTCCATTGAACTGCTGGATTGGCTTCTTCTTGTTTCGAAATTACTGGGTTAGCTATTTTCTGTGTTGTCCTTAATTTTTTTTGCTGGAAGTGCTAATTGAAAAATTGAAAAGTATATTGCTGCTTGATATTTTCTTTATAACTGCAAAGTATTATTTCTGTGTTCAAGATATGCTAGTTTAGTCTCGTTTGGATTGGTTCCTACCTACTTGGTCAATGCTTAAGATTTATGTATCCATTTCTTCAGGAGTGGCAATCTTGGAATGGTTATGAGTAATGTTTCTGGACATGAAAATGCGGAAACTTATTCGGTATTTATCTTTGCTGTTCTACTTTTTTAAAAGAAACGAAGTCAAATTAAGTTTGAAAAGCTCTTCATGAAAATTGGTTTTTTTTTTCTTGGCTATTTCTGATCGTTTGTTGACATTTTCTCATGTCTTGGATTTCAGATTCAAGGAGCTGAGGTAAATCCTATTTTGACAAGTCCAGCTGTTGAGCTAGTTGAAACCATGTACAGCGAAGGAACCCCCGGGTTTGTTGCGGATCAGGGCTTGTTTTATCCTGCTGCCACTGAGTATGGTTACTACTGTACAGGTAATTTTTACCAGTCCTGTTTGAATATCTTATTGTGATGCTTTATGATATGATGCCTTATTTGTTCTCTGTATTGATTGAACGGTGTCAGGATTTGAGACACCCGTCGAATGGGAGGACCATCAAAAGATTTTTGGTGCAGATGGTCCTGAAATCCAGTATGCGGTGAGTGAAATCTATCTGTCTCTCTCTTCTACTTTTGTGTTCGCATATGCTTCTGATATTTAAAATGTCCAATTTATCTTTTACAGGGTGCACAAACTGAATATTTACCTTATGTATATTATGCACCGAGCTATGCGTATGCACAGTCTCCATATAACCCATACAATCCTTACATACCTGGTGCTATGATAGGAGTTGATGGCCCGTATGCAGGGGAGCAACAATATTACACAGTTCCCCCTTATCAGGACCCTGTATCTTCATCTGGCTACATCCCTGTTGTTGTTCAACCAGAAGCCTTCCAAAATGGTTCAGCAGATCCTTTGTTAGATACTAGCATAGCACGCAATAGTAGACCTGATGGGAAAAGTTTCAAGCATGGCATTTCTTCATCATCTGCAGCCTTTGCTTGGAACCCCCCTAGACCTGCTTCAAACCAAACCAATTCTTTGAACAGGATATCTGAATGGCCAAAAGCTAATGTTGGACCTGTTAAGCAATCACATGGAGGTGTTTCTTCTGGCAGTATTCTTACTCAAGCTTCATCACATGTCCTTCAGGTATGATTTCTTGCATAATTAAGATAATATTTTGTGATGTTCCTTGTTCCTTGTAAAGAATGTAAGCTGTTAGAAAGTTGCATGTTCTGTCAAGTTTACTGTGCTAGGGCATCTCATGTTCGCATAGGCTAGATTGGTTTATAATGTGGATGCATTTTGGCGGTCCCTTTCATCAGTTATTAATTACGTCTTCAACTGACTGTTGTTGGATTTTGCTGAGAATTTTTCAAAATGTTTCTACTTTACAGGGTAGAAGTGCTTCTGGCCCAATGCATCCTATTGACAACATTTCAAATAGCAAAGTCCGATCTCATCAGAACCAATTAAAAGTCACTCTACCTGTCAGCAATGACTTTTCTAATTTTGGATCAAGTGCTTATGGCCGAACCTCAGTAGATAAGCTTCGATCTAAGTTTCATGCTGGCAGAACTCTCAGTGCTCTGAATGGAAATGTGGAGCTGTTGGGTGAGCAGAATCGTGGACCAAGGATCAACAATTTGAAAAACCAACCGGCTGTTAAAGCCTCCACAACCAAAGTGAGAGATAATAATGAGCTAGGCAACATTGTTATACAGACTGATCAGTACAACAAGGATGATTTCTCAACCAATTATGCAGATGCAAAGTTTTTTGTAATAAAATCGTATAGCGAGGATGATGTGCACAAGAGCATCAAATATAATGTGTGGTCATCTACACCTCATGGAAACAAAAAGCTGCACAGTGCATTTGAACATGCACAGAAACTAGATTTGGGAAGACCTAGAGGCTGCCCTATCTTTCTGTTTTTTTCTGTGAGTTCTATGTTAATGGATACCTCTTTGTTTTTTTAACAATAGTCACTCTTTTCAAACTGGAGAATGGAGGGGACCTATATTAATTGTGTGATGTCTTCTGCACCCATTGTTCCCCACTGATGCAATCTTGTCTTCATACAGGTTAATGCTAGTGGTCAATTTTGTGGTGTTGCAGAGATGGTTGGCCCTGTAGATTTCAATAGAGACATGGACTTTTGGCAACAAGATAAATGGAGCGGGAGTTTTCTTGTCAAGTGGCATATTATTAAAGATATACCAAACTCAAGCTTCAGGCACATCATATTGGAGAATAATGAGAATAAGCCAGTGACTAATAGCAGAGACACTCAAGAGGTATGATGTGTGGGTTTCTTTTTTGTTGTGGCTGGTTTTTCTGCACACCTTAGTAAGTGTTAGTCCCTGTCCAAACTGATACTAAAGCTCCTGCAGTTGGCTGTAGGATACTTTAATTCCTCTGTAATCCTTGTTATAGTGGCTTTGAGGGAACCAGCATGAATTTACTATTATATATGATATGAGAATCTCTGAATTATTACTTTGTAAAAGTTTTAACTCACTATCACGCCATCAAAAAAAGAAAGAAACAGAATCTAATTTTTATAGTCTGACTGTTATCTAATTTTTTTCTCCTTCTGGGTAATGATTTTTGTTTTGTTTACTGGGAACCCCTTTCCCCTTGGTTTATGTAAATGCATTTTGCTGGCTATTTCTTCTGATTGGATTTCTATTTCTCGCAGATAATGTATAAGCAAGGTTTAGAGATGCTGAAGATGTTCAAAAATCACCAACTGAAGACTTCTATACTTGATGACTTTGTGTACTATGAGAATCGTCAGAAAATAATGCAGGAAGAAAAGGCCAGGCGTATGTTTAAAAGCTTCCAGTCCCCATTGTTTGTACCAGCATTAAATCCTGCCCGTGAACTAAATGGTCTTGTGCAGCAGTCACTGAACAAAGATGATAGTATGACTGATCTTAACAGCTTGAAGAAAACTGAGGCAAACAAATATGAAAAGATTATGAATCCAAATTATCATAACATCTGGAAAAAAACCGAGACAAACAAAGATGAGAAGATTACGGATCAGAATGAATTTAACAGCTTGAAGAATGCTGGGACCTCTGCCACTAAGCAACTTTCTTCAGATTCAAATGTTACCATTTCAAGCAGGGATAAAGATTCCAGGCAAGATACAGCGGATGCAGATGATGATAACGGACCTGTGTTAAAGATCGGTTCACTTGATATAAACCCGACAGGGGTGGAATCTAAGTTCTCACCAAATGCTGCTATCAAATCTGCTGATATTGTCACAGTAGGATCAATGCCTGTTAAAGTTAACAGAATCGCTGAATCTTCTGGTTATCTAACAGTGGGTACTATCCCACTTGATCCTAAGTCTCTGAAAGTGGACAAAGGTGGTGCTTTGGGTAAACAGGGGTCTCAGTGCTGATGATATTGGAAGGTTTGCCATTGACTGGGTTTTCTTGTTGAGTTTTTTCTATAAAATAGTTTTGGCATAGCGGATCACTGTAAAAACGAGAACGGAATTATAGGGATTTGGGCTACAGAAGTTGGAAAATTCGAATTGGTTTGGTTGACTTTTGCTTTCTTTTGCTTCCTGCCCCCTTGATTTACTTTATTCGAAGCCCTTGTTTGGATCTACTAATTATATGTTTTGGATTAACTTGGGGTGGGAGGCGTTGCTTTAAAAGGAAAAATACCATGCAACCTTAGCTCCTTTCATCAAAGAAACAAAGAATTCTGTCGTGCAATGAACGTTTGATTAAATTTGAAATTTGTTTGTTGCTGCTGTGCCTTCTGCTTGAAATAAGATCTTTTGAATTTGAGGAAATGCCGCAGGTTCTCTCTTTTATGATATGGGCATAAAGTGAGGAAAATGTCAACGGAACCGATTTTGTAAATTTGTGCTTGAGAATAGAAAGTCCATAAACTATCAGAGTCAAAGCCCTGGAGTTTAATTATGGAATGGACAGATACAAGGGATGTTAATAGATTGAGATTTTGCGATCTGCTTTGCTTAATCTTTTACAACAAGACACGTTGATAACAATCATCATCAAGTATTCCATTGGTTTAGGTTAATACATCTCCATTCGTGTGGTTTTCTTCTCTTTAAATACTGTTCTGGTTGAACTTCAGGTCCTCAGCTAGCTATTCGCTTCAAACTTCCAAGATAAAGGTATGTCATACTCATTGTAATTTAATCAATAAAAAAGGCTGGCTATTTTCTAATGATTGGAAAATGCTGCACCATTGCGGGTTGAGAGCTGAAATATTTGCCCCTTTGATATATTTCAGAAAATTGCAGCTCTAACCAGCTTCATTCTGACTTGAGAACACAATTGAAGAGCAAAAACAAAAGAACTTGTACATGTTGATGTATAGTTTCATGATATTTGATTTTATCTGACTTTCATTATTTTCTGAATAAGTATAGGATATATAAAGATTTTTCCTTGGATCTTTATCGGTGAGTATCTTGTCTTACTTGTTATTGGAGATTCTCATGGAGTGTTCTCTAAGCAAGCACTAAATCAGTGGCATCTCTTTGGAGAATACCAAAGTTGTTTTTGACTCCATTGAAGAAGGTTTTGAAACCAGAGTGTCCATCCCTGATCTTTTGTGTTATTTGTTTAATTATTTATTAGCTTCTTTGCCAGATTCTCTGGATGGGTTGTTTTATGTATTTCAGGAGGACATTTTTCATGTTTTGTTCATCAATCAGTATTAATTCTCTCTTAAATTACAATGGTTATGAAGTAGCTGATGGTTTGTTCCCAAGCTATCTTTTCATCAAGTGCAAACGTATTGTTGTGATTTATGTCATTTTTACAAATAGGTGTTTGCTGGCAGCATCAAACAATCTGAATGGTGCCACCAGCATCGTGTTTTCACCCACGAAAAATAAAATAATTATTTTTGTCGATTTTTTTCACGAGATATCTCTTAAATCTTGGAAACTCTTCATGTTTTTTTTTTTACCCGTAGTGATCAATGCATTTTACTACCGTACTCATCTCTAATTATCTATAGATAGAGCTGTTATCTATCTCCGCAAGGTTGTAGCTGTTATCGTGTAGAAGGCTTTGGCTGTTAGTGATTGGATATGCAACAATTGTCTTTCTTTTATCGTTTGGTTCTTTCTGACCATGGGCGCCTAGTGTCAAACTCATATGGAGCATGTGGTGATTTGAACTTCTGAGATTCCAACTTGGGAGAAAGAAAAACCCTAGAAGTCGGCAGCTCAGGGAAGGAGTGGATCAGAGAGAGAGAGAGATGTAATTAATTTCACAAGTGACGCTGGGAGGTTAGATACACTTGACACTCGTCAAGGCCCGCGGAGGAGCATGCGTTTTAGCCTCTCAGATACAATGGCCACAGCTACCTACCAATAAAAGAAGGGCCTACTCTTCGACCTATTGCTTGATTCGGACAAAATGATACAGCCTTCTTGGATGATATGAGTTTGTCTTTTTCACCAGAAAGGCTTTGTCATGATTCAAAACCTTAAGTATTGAGTGAGGTTTAAGTTTTGTGAGAAACAAAAAAACCAAAGGATGGGACAAAATGTTCACTTCTAATGATTTCTGTTTTGGACAAATGCCCAACCAGTACTCCTCGGCTGACCTAATGCAAGAACATTAACACGGAATTGCTGTATTTGCTTTCTTTTACCGACTCGTTCTTCGGCAGTTATATTTGGTTTTTCATGTTTTTCCCCCTTGATTGGACCATGATTGTCATTATGGCTCAAGGGCTCAAATTCTGCAGGGGAGTGCGTTCTTGTAGGCCCGAGTTTGTGGACACAACGTTTTCAATACTTTTCCACTGTCTGAAATCGGAATCTAATCTCTTCCTTGGTAAAGTGAATGTCAGGATTAAGGTCCCCGAGTGAAGAGATGAAATGAACCTAACACGTCAAATTTTTATCAAATCATGTCCATTTTCAAATCATATCACCGCTATCAATCATCATGATCCCGCTAAGGATATACATTTTATTATCTTTTACAAGTCATGTTTCTTTTTGGATGTAGATGCAATGCCAGCCATACGGGAGTACAAGCACCAAAATTTATTCTTTAAACCTCTCCACTTCGAGTAAAATATTTTTTATATTTTTTTTGTTTAAATAAATGAAAAATGGGAGAAAAACAAGTAGATAATATGAAAAGATTGGTGAGAGGAAAAAAAATTGTCTGAAATAAAATACTACTAAGCTACGCTTGATCAACATTGGTTGAGAAATTATTTAATACTCTAGAGATAAGTTAATTTATTTTGATTAATACCAGGTACTAGATTATAATTAACTCGTGAAAAGTCAGGCGTAGCATCTTCCACTTCCACTTTGATTTGGCTTGATTAAAATAGTATTAAAAGATTTACATTCATATCCTTCGGCGAGTGAACATGTTTTTTTCTCCCTTGACTCGCTCTGGGTCAATTTTTGTATATCTAAATTAAATTTTAATCAGAATATTATATAATAATTTGGTGTGTTTAAAGAAACTTCTTGATAGCTATACTGCGAATCTATTCTTTTAGAAAAATATTTAGGTGGTGCACAGATTTAAAAAAATTAAGATAAATTCAATAAATCAGATTATACTTTTCACCAACTAAATAAGTTGATTTTATTTGAATTGTATGGAAAAGAAAGAGAAACAAAGATAGCAAATGAAAAAATATTTATATAAGAAAACCCGACCAACAAGGACCAAAACAAATAAAAAAAATATACTATCAATTTAAATTGATAGATAAAATTTTTAAAAAAACTATTATAAAAGAGTTGAAAAAAAAATTTACAAGAATAAGGATCAAATTAAAAACATCAATACATGATAAAAAAAAAACTTGAACATATAGATTTTTTCAACGCGTTTTTTTACATGAAAAATCATAAATGTCAATTGAAAAAATTATGTACATATCTAATTCAATAAATCGCAAACCATTGTGTAAACAAATGAAAAAAAGTAATTAACGATAAATAAAAATATAATTAGAAAAATCAAGAGACTAATATAAATCAAGATATTTAATATCACAACATGGATCATTTACCTAGTTATGTTTAATAAATTTGTTTGAAAAAAATCAATTTGCAATGGAGATTGACACACATAAAATTTATTGAAAAAATTAAAAGAAAAAAAATAATGCAAAGGTACACATGTTAAAAATATTATAAAAAATAAATATTCAATCTATATAAAACATACAAAAAAATTATTGATAAATCACACTAACCTATGAAAAAAATTAAACACGTCCAATATAATTAAAAAATAATTATTATTCAACAAAGGCTGAAAATCATTGAGAAGAAATATTAATTAAAATATTATTTTAAAATTATTTTAAAATATACATAAAAAAATCCATTAATATAAAAAAATAAAAAAATTTGAAAAACAAAGCAACAAGCCAGGCACCAAGAGGCTTGATAAGCCAAGCCTAGCTCTTGTTCATGTTAAGAAAGGCTCACACGCATGCTTTTTTTTAAAAAAAAGTTTAACAGGTTGGATAATATGTCGTCCGTCCTAGTTGATTGGAACAAAAAAGATGATATATCGTCTGAAAATCTTAGAATCCTACCGCTAGCGTGGCAAAAAAATATGGTTCTTTTTTTTCTTTACCACAAAAACCATTTTGAAGCTATTTTCGATCAAAAACACCTTTAGAAACCTTGTTAAATCAACTTATGACTTAAAAAACACAAATAACAGCCCACAACCTGAAATAAAAAATATTTTTGGAGTTAGATTTGTTTTTTAGGTGTTTTTAAGATAAAAAAACATATAATTTTAAATCTCCTTACCATATAGAACCTTTCAACACAAAAATTCATTGTTTTGGTGGCCAAAATCTTACTCAACTACAACTTTTTTTTTCTAAACTGGAATCTGATGACCACTCTTTTTTCTTCATCTAAAATTGATTTTTAAAAAATTATAAAACCTATTTAACCTAATAGTTAAAAAAAATAAAGGATTAAAATTAACATTTCAAACAGATTTATGATGACAACGTAATAAGCAAAACTCAAGTCTTATAATTATGAATTAACACCGCTTATCAGATGCTAGTGTGTATCCGACATGCATGCACAGAGAGTCAAAGTACAATTCATAAAAGATTATTGTACAGAGTCTTATTCGAGACATCCTATAAAAAAATAATGAAAATACTATTTAGGTTTAATTTTCTAGTGAATTAAACCACACCGCAATCTGTGCTCCAATAATGATACGAATATGCACAAGGATATATTTGTTTATTAATGCATGGATAAATTATTCTAATATGCTATCAGCTAAGCTCACAAAAATATACACACCCACACAAGGAAAAGCATAGAAAATGGACACCACCGTAGAGATCAGTGAAGCTACTTGGATGCTTCTTTGTAGCCAGCTTGTCATGGACTGGCAAACTCTCTTTCACAGTCACAGAAGCAGACATATAACAATACATGCATACAGACACATGAAAAAGCACCCCTTTATCGGCTCTCTCTCTCACATTGAAAGCCAAGCCAAAAGCTGCTTCTTCTTTTTTTCCCTTGCATTTTCATTTCTTTTGAGTTGGTAAATATTCCACATTGCATCTACTTTGGATCCCTTTAGTCTACATCAATCGCACTATTTATTTATCTGTAGAAAGTCTCTCCTTTTCGTAGGCTTGTTTATTATATACAAGTTCTATGTTTGTATTTTTGCTGCGTAGCAATGCCCTTTTCACTCCCTTTTGACCCACATTACTACCAGCATCAAATCCACAGTGTTCCCTTTTCAGGTCTTTATATTCAGAGCTTTCCTTCCTGCCCTTCTCCGTGTCCAAGATTCAACATTGTTTCAAGGTAAATATTTAGTTCTCATAAAATGGTTGTCTTATTTTTACCTAAGTTTTTAGTAAATGCCTATCATTTTAGATTCACGCATTTGTGGCTTGTTTGGCTACCTGGGCAACACATCTATACTCAGTTTTCATTGATGTAGTGCTGTTTTGTTTTTTGATTCTTGGTTGTGCTTCAAGTGCACAGATTTGACTGTCTTGTGTCGTAGTGATAGATTTGTTTGATTAAGATGAGCTACCACATTCATCTAACAACTTCGCAATGATCAAGTTGATTCCGCTTATTATTTTGTTTTTGGGTAAAAATCCTCAGGTTGTCTATAGGCCTACAAATCAAGCGAACATTATTTGCATCTGAAACACAACCGTAAAGGCAACTTCTTTGTCGAAAGCTTCGTGTTTCGGGCACATAGTTAAAACAAAAGGAGGTGATTTACTGCCTTGGTCATAGAAGAAGTCATGGAAGAGAGCTTCGTGCCATTTTGCGGAATCAAGAATGATCTTCAAGGGAGATTGAAGTGTTACAAGCAGGACTGGACTGGTGGTTTCAAGGCGGGCTTCAGGTATCTATTGGCATGAAGGATCAACTATAATATTCAAATCATACCGTAGGATTGTGCTTTAAACATGGTCCAGTGTGAAATTTCCTGGCTGTTTCAATTGCTAGTTTTTTCTTTTTGCTGGATTTTGTCTTAAAATAACGGTGCTAGCTCGGATTCTTACTCACATTTGTTTTAGGATTTTGGCTCCGACCACGTATATATTTTTCGCATCAGCAATTCCAGTCATTTCATTTGGAGAGCAGTTGGATAGAGATACAGGTAAACCATTATGCTCCAATTTTATAGCGAACTCTCTTCATACATCTGTCTGGTAGCGTATTTATCATGTTCTTACTTCCTTTTATTGACAGATGGGGTTCTCACAGCTGTTCAGACCTTGGCTTCAACTGCATTATGTGGAATTATTCACTCCATTATTGGGGGTCAGCCTTTGCTGATCCTCGGAGTGGCAGAGCCAACTGTAATTATGTATACATTTATGTTCAATTTTGCTAAAAACATACCTGATCTGGGATCAAAGCTCTTCCTAGCATGGAGTGGATGGTAATGTCTACACTCCTGGCTGCAGATTGAATCATTATTTTCTTCTCCTGAATCAACATTTGAGGCCTTTATTACTTTTTAGTGTGCCTGCCTTGTGTTAGCACTTAATGGTTACTCTGATGGGCAGGGTGTGTGTATGGACTGCTATCTTGCTCTTTCTGCTGTCTATCTTAGGAGCATGCTCGATTATTAGTAGATTTACTCGTGTAGCAGGGGAATTGTTTGGCCTTCTGATTGCCATGCTTTTCATGCAGGAAGCTGTAAAAGTAAGGAAACCAATCTTTTTTCTTTCTTTGTCCTTTTATGTTATCAGCTGAGCAACAGAATTGACTAAAATTTCTTTAATTCTAACGTGACTAAGAATTTAGTAAAACAATAACATAACTTGCAAAAGATTTAGTTTTTCAATTGTTGATTTATTTCGTTAGTTTCTGTTATTTATACAATGCCTCCTACCTTACAGTTTTGCTGAAGTTTTGATTTATATGTGGGTTTGTTAGGGACTTGTCAATGAGTTTGGTATACCTAGAAGAGAGAATCCAAAGTCAGTTGAGTTTCAACCTTCATGGAGATTTGCGAATGGGATGTTTGCTTTGGTACTATCATTTGGACTTCTGCTAGCTGGATTAAGGAGCAGAAAAGCTAGGTCTTGGCGCTATGGTTCTGGTAAGAACATTGAACTTCGAGTGAAACTTCCAGTCACCCAACTTCATGTCTGTAAATCCAACACAAAAATATCAAAATCACCGAGTCACTGAAATTATTACCGTTACTTTTTATAGGATGGCTTCGAGGCTTTATAGCAGATTATGGTGTGCCTTTGATGGTTTTGGTCTGGACTGCTGTTTCTTATATACCATCAGGAAGTGTTCCAAAAGGAATCCCAAGGCGTCTTTTTAGCCCCAATCCATGGTCACCAGGCGCATTTGAGAACTGGACTGTCATGAAGGCATGGCTAATCGATAGAATTTGCAGTTCTCCCATCTTCTAGACACAAATGTCGTATTAACATTCTATTTTGTCAACTTAACAGGATATGCTAAAGGTGCCAGTTCTTTATATAATTGGAGCTTTCATTCCAGCAACAATGATTGCAGTCCTGTATTATTTCGACCACAGTGTAGCATCTCAGCTTGCTCAACAGAGAGAATTTAATTTGAGAAAACCACCCTCTTTCCACTATGATCTACTTCTCTTGGGATTTATGGTACCTAAGAGTTCTGCTCTCCTGCACACCACCCCTTTTGATTTACTGCGCTTCTAGATGACATGGAATTGGTAAATATTGAAAATTTTGTGGCAGGTCATACTGTGTGGTCTTATCGGAATTCCTCCATCAAATGGTGTCATTCCACAATCTCCAATGCATACTAAGAGTTTAGCTACACTGAAGCACCAAGTATACATCTCCACTATGCAACTAACTGTATTATTCTGCATTTCCATTCCTCGGCCTCTAACTGATAATTCATGTTTGCCACCAGCATGAGCATCCCTAAAATTCCCAGAGATAAATAATGAAAAAATTGAAAATACTTGATCACATGGACATTCATATGCACCAATCCACTGACAAATGCTTAGTTTTTTCACACTAGTTCTTATATGTCAAATGCAGATACTTCGTAATCGACTTGTGGCAACAGCACGCAAATGTATGGGTAAGGATGCAAGTCTAGGGCAAGTGTATGACAGCATGCAAGAAGCTTATCAACATATGCAGACCCCATTAATTTACCAAGAACCTTCTGCTCGGGTATATTCACTTGTTTATTGTTGTGTAGATACTCCATACATCAAAAGATTACTGTTGATGATCAAATTGTGTCTCCAATTGTAAGTATCATAGTTGTGAATCCGGCAGCCTAGGAATTTAAGATGGCAAATAGCAACCAAAGGTTTAGGAAGTTTTGAGAAACTGAAATCAGATTGAGATAATTTATGCGTAACCTTTTTGCAGAAAAATAATCGTGGTTCTTAAATGTTTTTCTCTGAAATACGATTGATTAGTATGGACTCACTATTAAAATGCCTGCACTCGTTGGCATGTTGCATGGGCAGGGATTAAAGGAGTTGAAAGAGTCAACAATTCAGATGGCAGCAAGCATGGGAAATATTGATGCCCCAGTAGATGAGACAGTATTTGACATTGAGAAGGAGATTGATGATTTATTACCAGTTGAGGTGAAAGAACAGCGGCTCAGTAATCTGCTTCAAGCTATAATGGTAGGAGGATGTGTTGCGGCCATGCCTTTCATTAAGAAGATCCCAACCTCAGTACTATGGGGTTATTTTGCATTTATGGCCATTGAGAGCTTACCGGGTAATCAGTTCTGGGAGCGCATCTTACTGCTGTTCACTGCTCCAAGCCGGAGATACAAGTAGCCACCTGGCACCACTTTCTTCTCCCTTCTTTTTATCTCATCCATCACTCTGATTTTCTTGGCAAATAACTAAACTTTATTCTTTTGCCTCCTCGTTTTTTTACCTTTTCAGATTGCTGGAGGAGTACCATACCAGTTTTGTGGAAAGCGTACCTTTCAAGACAATTGCGATATTCACATTTTTTCAGACTGCTTATTTGCTCGTCTGTTTTGGCATTACGTGGATTCCAATTGCTGGAGTTCTTTTCCCTTTAATGATCATGCTTTTGGTTCCTGTGAGACAATACATTTTGCCCAAGTTTTTCAAAGCAGTGCACCTTCAGGATTTGGATGCAGCAGAATATGAAGAAATTCCCGCTTTATCATTCAGTCTAGCAACTGTAAGCTTTTTATTTTTCTCTCCTTACAAGCAGTTTAAGTCGGTAGCTTTTATCGCCTTCATATCTGATTCACGTTAATATTTGACAAAACAAAGAAAGCAATTATAGTGTTATTACATGAGTATATGTCGTTTGTGGATCATGTGCATTCAACTATACAGTCCTGTTGTATTTTTAATGTAACTGAAGTTTTTTACAGGCACAATCAGTTACGCATGGCAACTTATGTTTCTTGCATGTTTGATTGATTGTTTGATATCAGGAGGCAGAGATGAGCAGGGCAGCTTCATTTGCAGATGATGGAGAAATTTTAGATGGGATCATCACTCGAAGCAGAGGGGAGATAAAACGCATGTGCAGCCCCAGAGTGCCAAGTTCTGATGCGACAGCATCAAAGGAATTCAGGAGCATTCAGAGCCCACGGTTTTCCGATAAGGTGTATAGCCCTCGAGTTAGTGAAGTGCGAGGGGATTATAGTCCTCGATTAGGTGGTGCTGGAAGAGGACCATTTAGTCCGAGAATTGGAGAATCAAGATTATCAAATTTAGGAAAAAGTGGTTAGAATTTAAAAAAAAAATAAAAAATACAGGCGGGGATTTTGAGGGGGGGATCAGAATTCCATCAATTAAGAAGTCAATTGATGGAACTCAAAATTGTTTTGTTCAAATGAAGTGTTATTCTCTTGACCTCAAAAGGTAATAATCAGCAGCGATCATGTCCACATTTATCCATTAGGATGTCTGCAAGCAATTTGAAATGCAATAGTGCAGAAGCAACGAGCATTATCCTCAGGATCTTATTCTCTGGATACAAGAACGAATCTACCTAACTTCAGACTTTTCTCAGCTTGGGATGGATAGTACTATCCATTTGCTTTGCAGAAATAGACGCTTTACTAAACAAATCAAATTTAGCAGGCTACTACATCTTAGCTTGGAATGAATGTTTAAAGAGATTAACATTAGTCTGAACCATCCACGGGCCAGTAAGAGCGCGGCTTGCTTTGCCTTTTCAGCTTCGAGTCCCACACGATCCAAGGCTAAAGCCCAACATAACCCACCCCTCAATTCTGAGTTCTCGTGCCTTCCCTGCACGTTATCAAGGCATGTCGTTACTACTTAATGAAGTAACTAGGGGTGCATTTGTTCGGTGGAAAATGTTTTCCTGGCTATGGATTTTTTTTTTCGAAGTGAATAATTTTTTACTGTTTAGATATATCAAGAAAAATATTTTCCTATAATATGTATTAGTTCTCATTTATGATTTTTAAATAATGGTAATAAAATAAGAAAAATTGCAATGTTTATGATAAAGTGGATGGTAATGGTAGTTGTGAGATTATAACTGTTATATTTGTGATACTAATAGTATTAATAGTAATGATGGGAGTCACAAGATGATGGTTGTTATGGTAATGATAATAAGAACAATTAATGATGGAATGGTGGTTACTTTTTGTTCTTGTTTTAAGGATAGTGGTATTTAATAATTATGACAAGATGGGAATAAAATAATAATTATATTGATAATAAAATGGTTATAAAGCATTATGGTGGAATGACGTAAAATAATGGTTATATAGTGATTATATTTATAATATGAGTGGTTGTGTTAATATGGAAGTAGCTGATAGAACTTAGAAGCCTAGAAGGCGTGGTGTTGATGAATATTATGAAATAGTAGGGCAAAAAAAAAAATTCCCCTCTATATATATTATTTTATTTTATTTTTTATCCTACTAAAAATATATCATGAGTGTTCTTTCCTGCTTCATTATTTTATTTTTGTATCCTATTAAAAATATAATTCAACTATTGTACTATCATAGGCTTATAAATATCTTAGGGGCTTTGATAAGGATGGATGGATTATTTGCTGGTCTTTTTCCTAGTTTTACTTTTTTATTAAAAAGATATTCAATTAACTCTTAAATTAAAGCTTACGACATTTTAATTGATCTAAGTGAAAACAGTATATATATATATATATATATATAAACTGTTTTCACACACACACACACACACACACACACACATACATATGATATAAGAGAGTCATCTCACCTTTTCACTTTCACACATAGCATGCTTTGATTGGCTAATAGCTGTTTCCTTACTGGTGTGGCTATACCCATTTGTAAATATTGGATCTTTTCACTGTAGATTTCCATTTGAACTGCGAGTCTTTTACCATTTATTGTTTGTTTATGGGCAGCATCATCTTTAAAATTGCAAAGGTTGTTAAAAGGAAAGGAAAAAAAAAGAGAGAGAAAGAAAGAAAGTAAAGAAAGATATACGTATTAAGAAAACCGCATGCATAGCCAGCATGGAATCTTCCCATTTATGCAAATTCTATTAAGCATATGGTCCTCTAACACTCGGAATATTGATGACGACTAAGAAAGAAAAACCCCTCTCGTTATCTGATTGACAGCCTAAAACTTCATTTGACTCACCAACTGTATCCTGGGGCCCGTTCCTCTACTTAAGATTCTGAAGAAACATTAAATACTCTTGATCGTTCTACGACCAGACAGCCTCTCAGCTTCATACAGTATGTGATTTATAAGTCCCCTCGCTGCACTGCAATCACGGAGAAGACGTCAAACTCGTTCCCATAAAAAATAGAACAACAAACTACAAGTCAATGTGTATCCGACAATCCAGCTTGGTATTCGACCAAACAAATTAAACAAGGAGCTGTTTTGCACTTTAAATATAAAACAATGCAATTGGCATCTTGGTTGCCTAATCAAGTAATTTGCTTCTAGATACTCGACACATAGCAAGCGAAACCGTTCCTAAAACATGGACATATTACATGAAATGAAACAAACACAAGAAGAAGCTAAAAATTAACATTGTGGAAAACAAAGTGAATTTCAACTTACTCATCCTTCAACTTTTGAATTTTCTCTGGATCAGTCTCATGTTTGTTTCTTTTAAACTGCTGCCTTACCATATTGACAAGAAGCTCCGTGTTATGTTGCTGCCACGATAATTGAAACACAAATATCAACACACATCGACTAAAAATTAGTCATAGAAGCTAACTGAAACAAGATAAATACTGATGTTGCCCTTTTTTTTTTCCCTTTCATTCTTCTTTTAAGAAGCCAGTATTAGATTCTTTAAATTCCATTGCAGAGAAGTTACTGCAAGAACAGAAAATTACAAAAACCCACACAGGTGGAGTTACACACCAGATTACCAGGAAAGAAGAAAAAGACTAGATCTTAAAGCCTTAACATGCCACCTCTTATAGCTTGAACATGTCACCCAAGGAGGATGGAGTGTCAAACCAACGACCAGTAGCATTCTAGGTGATGCTGATGAGTGCCAACGTGGCTCATCTAACATAACTATACAACATACCAAAGTAAGAGTTGACTCCCAAAATCAGTACCCCAATTCCACATCAGAGTACCACCATTCAGGGCATCTTGGATGACCAAAAAACAAATTTTTGGTTGGCCTTTCATCAACAAACCTTGTAGTAGAGTATGCTCCAAACCCAACTGTTATCCAAAACACAAATTATAGCCTAACAACAAAACCAGATGATCTCTGAACCCCTTGCCTTGCTAACAAATCAGCCATGCTACTCCCTTCTAACAAAGTATGGAAAAAAACTACTTAATCACACGGCTTCCTAAAAGACTGAATTAACAAAACCGACATGGTATTTCCAAGGCTTATCCTCTGCTTTATTCAACCAACCACCAATGCTGAATCTGTTTCAACAACCAGTCTGTCACCAATCATCATATCTCTATTAATTGAGATCACAAGTGCTTTAAGTGCAGCTAGCAGTGGAACAAAATTAGAATTTATAAAACCAGCAAATATTGAGAACGAGAAACTATATTTCAAAACCCCACCAACACCAGCAAGCCCAACCTTGCCAAGCAACAAGCCATCTGTATTCAACTTCATCAATCCAGGAGAATTGCACACGTAATTTCCTATCTAATAATACCATCCGCAAATCAAACCAAGTCAGAAGAGCTATATGGAAAGCCATCCATGGTTACTTTAATTAATCCAGACACGTAACACCTTTGAGAAAACTAACTCATCTGAGCAAGCCAAATCGACCACAGTATAACATAGAACAACATATTTTCTCGGGAATTCTCTACAACTAGAAACACCCAGCCAATAGAGCATCCATAGATGGTGGACAACTCCATTGCATGCCTCATCAGAAACACAAACTGCTCCAAATCAGCCAATGATTTCGAAAATTAAAAATAATAAAACAGTCTCCACTTCACAGTTACTCTGACTTGCATGCATGGACAATACCTCCACTCTCAAGCTTAGAGGATGTCTAGTGTTAGCTCTAGAGGCCGCACAAAAATTAGCACCTAAGCAGGAGTTCCTCCGGCACAGTCTGACTTATCTAGCAGCTATGTCGAGTGTTGCTAATCTAATTAATGAGCTCAATTAATCAAAACATAAATAAGTAGAGAGAAATTATTTACTTGATGACCAATATATTTAGCTCGTCGAAGACATTCACGGTAAAGCTGCAATTAAAACCATGAAAATCAGGGATCTGAGTAATTACTACTAGTGTAGATTTAATTGAGGCAGAAATAAAATGATACTTAACTCTAATTACATTGTTGGCTAGTTCAGGAGGCAGCGCAGTTTGCAATGACGGCATCGTTTCTTGAGAGAGAGAGAGAGAGAGACGATTCAATTTGCTGTTGCAGCAAATGAAAACGAAACTGCTTGGTGGTGCGTTTCTGGTGCATGTTGTTGCATTTGTTGGGTTGTGTAAACTGGAAAATATAGGCCTACTTAGCCCATTTGTTGGTGGGCTTAGACTATTAGCTGGATTGTTTAGAGAGAAGCGTGTGTGTGCCTTTCGTCTCTTTCTCTGCTTCCCCTTCAGTGGCAACCCAACGGTGAAGGTGCAATAGGGCTAAGGGCGTGGTTAAAATAAAGTTGTTTCTTTATAGTATATTCCATGTAGATATCTATTTGCCTCTTCTTTTTTCGTTGATGAGTAATTTGATTGATGTCCTTGATTTGATATTGGAGATAAACATGCTGGTGGTAGTTTTATAGTTTGAACTTTAAATGTGATAGTTTGACTGTAAAGAAAAGCTATAAAAATCAAGGAGTCCACATACCCCAATCCATTAAACTTAATAACTCTCTACGATTAGATATTTTGAGTTCATTTCAAAGTAAAAAAAACTGTTGATTTTTTTTTTTTTTTTTTTTTTTTGGGGGGGGGGGGGTCGGTATATCTTCGTGGTGTGTTAATACCTAAATCTTCTTTCTCAAAAAAATAAAAATAAAAATAAAAACTCAAATCTTTTATAATAATAATGATGGTAAAATCCACTCTAATCTATTGCACCACTAAAAGAAAAAAGAAAAAAAAAAACAACAATCAATTACACAGTCGAAGGTAAGAAAAAACAGCCCGTATTCTACTACATCATCGCACAATAAGGGGGAAATACCCTAACAGGGATGGAGACTCCGTAATAATCAAGACCCAGAACAAGATACCAGTGGATCTTGGGTTCTGTAGTATACAGCATCCTATATGGTACAATAGTATTGGCAATAACCAAAACTACTAGTATGATTGCAATTATATCTCAGCAACCAGCAGAGGAGACCTCCCCTTGACTCTCAGGCTGTCCTTCTCTTAAGCAATTTATAGGAGGAATAGTCACTGTTTCTTGAGTTCCATAGGCATTCCAACAAAAGGGATCATCCATCAATTCACCTTCTTCAGGGAGAAGCTCAACCTCTGATAGAATTATATCGGTGCAGGCTACTGTGTCACTACAAGCAAAGTGTATTGGTGGGGTTCTAACATCATATGTGCCCTTAATGTTCCTGTATGTAACGCCTGTGACATAGACAGCTGAGGTCTCATTTAGACAAGCCTTCGATAGGCAGTAGTATTGGTCTATGTTCATGCAGTTCCTAACATTCTCCATTTGGATGTTTTCAAAGTTTATGTCGGATACGCAACCCGTGCCTCCTTGCCATGTCTTGATCCTCAGTCCATTGTCTGATTCTTTTATTACTGAATTTCGGACGGTTATGTTCCTTACACATGCCTGGGAATGGTGTACTCCCAGGCTTCCAATGCTGAAGAAAACAGAGGGAAAATGCAGAGTTTTAGAATCTTGAACCAGAGTTAACTTGGTGTCAATCCCATATAAGTAAATTCAACAAGAATATGAAAATCATTTGGAACTTCATATTTGTATTTCTATAAGAATAAGAAAAGGAAAAGGAAAAGGAAAACACATTCAATCAACAGGCCATGCATCAATAGATAGTTTTCTCTATAAATTTTTAGCAAAAATGCAAAATGGCATTTTGCTATGTGATGATCACGTCAAGGTGGAAATCAAGTTCTTGGCTAGTTTTCTTTCTTTCTTTCTTTCTAAATCAACTTTTTGAATTACTTTTTTTGTGATAAATGATAAATACTTTTGTGCGTCGACAAATGGTATTTATCAAACACTGAAAAACTGTCATATGGCCATCATGTTGTAGGGCCAAGCATGGCCTCAACTGTAATGAAAAGAGACCAAAAAATAGCTTCACACAGTGAACTGGTGGTTGGTAGTTAATACAACCATGATACCTATTTAATTGAAACAGAGAGAAGATTGTACGGTACCTAATCCCGTGACTGGGACCACAGGTGAGACCATCTATATCAACATTCGAGCATCCTGTCCCGATCGATATGCAATCGTCACCTGTTTAAGTTGAGGAATCCATTATTAGAAACGGCTTGATAGCAGATAATTAATCTGAAAATAGAGATTATAAATAAGAATGCGCTGTTGTTTTTTTTAGTTTGTCGTACCGTTGCTAATGGAAGAGTCGTATATGCCAACAGCCTTAGTGTTCTCTATGTGAATCCCATCAGTATTGGGGCTAAGTTTAGGGGAAGATATGGACAGTTTTTCTATCAAAACTCCTTCACAGCCATCAAATTTCATATGGAATTGGGGGCTGTTCTGGATTCTTAAGCCACTGACTGCCAAATTGGAGCTCATGAAAAAGCGAATTAACTGAAACAATTAACAAATTTGTAGCGGTTAAAGTATGGCGAAAGTATGTAGTGATTGATTCAATTTTTATCTAAATTACGTGGAGAATATTTTCACTTACAGCAGGGCTATCACACGGTCCTTTTGATGTCGATCCATTTGGGCTCTGGAATCATATCATATTGCGACAGAAAATGTTAATTTGGTTCGATTACAGAATTAATGAAATGCTGACTTCATTCAAGAAATATTACCCTGTGAGGTTTGCAGGGTAGATCCCACCACTTCTCTCCATTTCCTTCAATGGTTCCTTTTCCAGTGAGAGTCATACCGTCAAGTCGATAAAACACAAGCCATTGCTTTGTGCTATCTTTTTCTGGCCAGCAATCCGGTCCATCTGGCGGCATCAGGTACCCATCCACCTATTCACATTACAATTTTCTGTAAGCCACAGGAGACTAGACATGGCAAGGTTATACAAAAACAATCAGAAACATGGATATAAATGTTTTACCTGAAACACTAGTCCTGGCTTGCATGGACCTGTGAAAATAGTTGAGGTGATCATGAAAGAATGACCTGAAGGAGCCAGAATAACACCAGATTCCGCTCCACAAGCTTCTTTCCAAGCCTGCCTGAATGCATCGGTGTCGTCAGTGGAGCCATCACCAACTGCCCCATAATCCATTACATTGAAAATGCCGCCTGAACTGGTATTTCCAGGATCGTTCGGATAAGGGTCTGAAGGGATTGAAGGAGGATTAGAAGGGGATGAAGGGGCAACGGGGTTTTGAGGATCCGGGGTATCATCAGGGGGTGGAGAAACGGGGGACCCTATATTGTTGGAGCTCTTGTTCTTTGGCTTATGGTAATGGTACCTTCCTTCTACATTGCTTGAATTGTAAAGCAGAAGGGACACCCCAATGCAAATGGCAAAAAAACCACGAATGATCTCCATGAAAATGAAATGAAGGGTGGTAGTGTAGGCAGTGTGTTCTGTGAGAAATAAAAAGAAATCAAGAATTTTGTCAATGTAAAACAATGACAAGTACAGCTTCTCAAAGTTAATAAGTGAGAAACAGCACAAGAGAGAATTTTTTACAGCTGCTAGGGGCCTCAAGTGAAGTGGAAAGGGGGATTGATTTATACTCCTGTAAAAGGACATCCAAAAAATGGTTCTGATGTATATGGTCGGCACGTGTCATGTTCCTGTTGATTGAAATATTATTGTTTCTTTAATAACAGTTGGGAATTAAATTTGGAGGATTGGCCTTGTGTGGCAAATTTTGCAGAACGCGCTTGAAAGTTCAGTGGAAACCAATGTGTTCATCTAACCTTTCATTTCTGTTTGTCATGTTTTCTCACATTTTGTTTAGCTCTATTAAAACTTAGAGGGGAGAGAGTAAAATACTACTAGATCGCTTGGCTAGGACACAATTCGCCGTGCTCTCAACGATACGATTAGTTTCAAGTGCACTTGACGAGACATTAATTCTATCGTCTCAAGTAGTATAATTTCCCCTTCATTTGATATACAATACATGGTCGGTTTTCCTCTGTTGTTCTTTCCCCTTTCCAATAGAAAATCATTTGTTGTTTTTAGTTGCCTAATCAGGGAAAGGTAGGGCTGGGAAGGATTTGCATCTTCGACAGAGCTAGCTTGTGAACTGCTTTGAGGCCCATATTTTCTAGAGCAAAGTGCCAAAAACAGTTGTATTAGGCTTGTGTTGCGTGCAGGGCTTCTAAAACAACGAACAAGCATTCATACACAAATCCCTTTTTCTTCTTTTGGGAAAAATAAACAAGTTATGGAAGCAAGTCCTGTCCTCTACATGCATAGCCTATGGATCACACAGGAAACGTTTTATACTATCAGTGTGCATCCAGACTTTAAGTTGATTAGTTGTCATGGTCACTGAAATCGGAAGAGAGTTCCTCCTATAGCTATTTACAGGTAATGAGGAATTAGAATTAAGCGGACTGTTCCAGTTGAATAACTACATATATAGTCATTGTGCCTACGACTGAAGCCAGAAGATAAGATCCATGAGATGCGTATGAAAGGAATGCTAACAAAAGCAACCCAGCCTGATGCGTGGTGTTAACTAGAAATTGGCTCTACATAAAACAAAAGGGTGATTTTGACCATTCAATGTATGGCTTTAGCTTGTGTATTGCTGTACGCATACAAAACCCTGAAGAGAGGGCAACAACTTAAACAGAGTCTTGATTGATTGTGTTTTGTAAGTAGCAAGTTAACTACATCTGCCAAACCCTTACTATGACAGTTATTTTAGCCGTATCTTGAACACGGACAATCAACCTTCTTACGCATCGCAACGCTATTCTATTTTAGTTTATGATAAACTACTTGTTAGGTTTTTCTATAATTATATGACATCATTAAAGGACTTGTGTCCATCCTTTTCATGTTAAATTACGAGCCAATTTGTTTTTGTATTTGTAATTGTGTTTAAAAGTATTTTAAAAGTATGTTTAGCTTAAAAAAATATTAAATTAATAGATTTTTAGTACTCTCTCATGGTTTTAATATCAAGAACTTTTAAAAAAAATATTTTAATGTTTTTTCCCCGTAATATCAAATATATATATATATATATAACATCAAAATTTGATTGGAAAGGTCACATTCTCTCACAGAATTTAATTCCCACTTAAATTAGGGCAAATAAAGATATCACATTCATGAAGAAAATATATTACATCACAATACATGCATGATTTCATGTGATTCCATTTATTGTTGATCACCTGATCACTGCTCTTCCATTAGGTCAAAGAGAGAAACAGAAAGGGAGAAATTTCTTATGACACCAAAACATATTGTGGTAGCAATCTGGTAACATATGAATGTTTTGGCTTGAAGTGAAGCGAATCAGTACCGACACTCGTGACTCTTTATTGTTTTCTAGCTCTTTGTGGCCAGTAGAAGTAAGAAACATGTAGTAGGTCCACGACAACAGAATTAAACCATTCACGGGTGCATCCAAAACCTGTGGTTCAGAAAAAAAAAAAATTATGGTTGCATCCTCTCTCGCGAGTGGACAAATCGACTTTTAAAACTCGCGTGACCCATTTTTTAAACACACCTTGAGAGGTAATTATACTATTATAGATTCACCACGACTTATGTTCATCGCTCACGTCACCTCCACGTTGGCAGCTGGTAAGCGTGCGATTCCAAGTACTCTTGCAGCTCCAAATGTTAATCAAGTAGCAAGTTGATGACGTGCTCAATGAATGTGAATTGGAAGGTGGGTTTACGGCTTTTACGGAGGTTAATATTTGTCGGTGAAAATGGGAATTTATGGATTCAAGAACATCCGTGTTTGTCTTAATCTATCACGTGCGTGCTCTCACGGGACTAGATTAGAGGCTAAAAAGTCGAGATTCTGTGATTTAGAATTTGGGTGCACTTTTTGTACATGATCCCTCGAGCATTGATGCTTGAGTTTGTGGTTTAAAGTTATGACACGTAGCATGTCCTTTCTCTTTTTCTTTTAATAAAAAGAAAACTGTCCTTTCTCTATTTCACACCCCACGCTCGCTAAATTATTTGGCTCGGTGGGTTCAAGCAGGGAGCCTGTTTATGTGGGACTTCTCTTCAGCAATCATCATTCCATTTCATCAGTTTTTGCGGAAAAAGTTTAACGATTCGTTCACGGTTCGGTTTTATATATACTTAGAATTGAAAATAAATAGGGCAAATAATTTTATTTTTTATTTTTTTACTAGTCAACTTGTGTACATTTTAACTAATCTTTACAGTACTTTAAGTTAATAATTAGATAAGCCTCTGATAACTATCAATATTAATAATTACAGGACTTGAATCTGAAATTACATAGAAAAAAAACTCTTTAATTTCAATCTACCACTAAAGCAGTTACTTGACTGGGGGCAAATAAATTTTTTCAACCTGTCGTTGAGGATTTAAATCCGAGACAGTATATATGAGAGTTTTAATGAGATGTTGGCAAAAATAGCATTACATTCTTTCAATGTTTAAAGAATAATAGGTTTGTGACGCGCGACACTTTGAATCAAAAGCCATCGGTGATGTGTTTTTTTTTCTTTTTTTCTTTTCTGTAATGAAAGGTTATTTATGAAGCTTCAATGCAATTCACAGTTCCGCGATTCACGAGTTGGTTTTTTTTCCTCAGTGGACAGCTTACATGTGCATTGAATGTGTGTTATTTGCACTGTGTGTATATATATATATATATATATATATATACACATAACACCCAACTAATAAATGAATCATGTATCGCAGCAGCCTGCAGGTATTAAATATTAATAATTTTAAAAATACCACGCCTTTAATGTATAATCATGGAAAAAAATCTTTCAAAGTATAGAGACATGTTGATTTTCTTGACTAGAGATTAATTATCACTTGTTAGTTTATTCTGTATTGTGATTTTCTTTGTTCAACTTTTAGACAATGATTGCTTTCAATGAAACCAACCTTTACCTCCATGATGCTGCCTTTTGTGATTTTCCATGATGATGATGGTATGTTTTCCGTTGATTAGCTTTTGGTTCAAAGTATAGAGACATGTTTATTTTCTTGACTAGAGATTAATTATCACTTGTTAGTTTATATCAAAAATAAATAAAAAATATTTTTTCAATGTATTACTAATAAAAAAACATTTTAAAAAATAATTATTATCACATTAACAAACAAATTTGTATTTAAAAAAAAAAGAAACAGTGATGTGGTAATTGCTTGGATCGCTTAACAAACAAATTCACGCCCATGCTTGTTATGGACGGATTAAAAATAAATATAACATGATTGATGTCATAGCTCATAATAAACAAAATTGCAGTTGTATACTTTGCTCAATCCAACGTTAATTTTTCTAACTAGTGTTTTTATTTTTCATTTCCATTCACTTTTTTCTTCATAAAGCTGATAAATTATTTTGAGCGAGAAGATGAATTATTTTGGGCGAAAAAGTCTCTCATGCCTGACTTGCATCTGTTACTGTCATCTGCCACACACATGTTAAAACCAGCATGTTAGAAAAACAAATAAATACAGTTCTCCTTGATGAGCCCTTCCTCTGTGCGAGTTGGAAGGAGTAGATGGGTAGTATAGTTGATGGCATGTCGGGACTGGAGAAAATGTATCTCTGATCGTGAGTTATGACCCCTCATATAGTTCGTATTGCATCCTTCAACAGTAAAAGTGCCTGTGATTCTGTTTTTGGTACAAAACTTGCGCAGATAAAGATGCAGTGAGAGGCAAGATAAGGAGATGGCTGTTGTGGTTATAAAAAGAAAAAAGATAGTTGCTGTGCTTAGAGCGTGTGTGGAATTGTAGTGTATATTAATTTTTATAGTGTTTTTTTAAAATATATATATTAAAATAATATTTTTTATTTTTAATAGTAACATATCAAAATTAAAAAAACATTAAAAATAATAACTTAAAATTAAAAATTTTAAAAAACACGATCCGGACACCCAAAGAAACACTGCCTCGATCCTGGCAAGAACAAAATTGCGGGGGCTCAGATAGAATGGTTGCCAAACGAATCGTGATAATTTTATTTTTGTGAAGAGACTTTTATAAAGGCAATAACCTGTACAAGTAACAAACTCACCCAGCAAATACCAGTAAATACAGTAGTCGAGCGCAAGCTTACCTGAATATTTATGTTGATATATAAAAACAAACAAACTCACCCAGCAAACACGGTCAAAAATGGACAGATCCTATATTATTTATTAAATGATATATATTAGAAGAGCTTTGCTTTTTACCCTAACAATAAACATAAGAGTTTGGCTTTTCACAGTATTAATTAACAGTAAAAGGCAAAAAAAATTGCTTGTTTTCAAAATTTTCTTAGATTTTTTTATTAATTTTATAACTCAACATTAAGTTTATTAGATATTAAATTTCATAATTTATTTTGTTTTACTTTTTATATAATTATTCTGAGCTCATAACTCGGGTCGCAAGTTTTGAGAATTAGCCGTGTTGACTCGGATTATTTTTTTATTATATTTTTTATTTTAATTTCAACTTCATTCTTCTATATTGGGTTGGTTGAGAATTGAGATTCGAAAATATATTTTGATTTTTTTCTAGGGGATTATTATGGTCTTGTGACTTGGCTTGCGAATTTTATAGGTTAGTTATGTTGACTTTTTTTTTATTTATTTATTTTCAATTTTATAATTAAGTATTGGGTTGGTTAAGAATTAAACTTTATATTTTTTTATTTCTTGATTTAGTTTGACCCGAGTCATTTTTTTGTTTTTTTTATTTGATTTTTTTTTTCAATTTTATCTTTTAGCATTGGTTTGAGTGTGAATTAAGCTTTGTGTTTTTATTTTATTTTTTGCTTTCTATGGCGTTATCAATGTCTTGTGACCCGAGTCGCAAGTTAAGCCGATTAACTCTATTGTTTTCCTTTTTCTAGTTATTTATTTTAATTTCATTATTCAGTGTTGGTTTTATTGAGAATTAAGCTCTATAATTTGTTTTAGTTTATGTTTTGTGAGGCTATCCTAGTTTCATAACCAGATTCATGGGTTTGGTCAGTTGATTTTAATGGTTTTTTTGTGTTTATTTTTTAATTAATTTTTTAATTTCATTCTTCAATGCTAAATTGATTGAAAATTAAATTTTATAATTTATTTCGATCCGCTTTCTACATGGTTATTTCAGACTCATGATCCATGTTTGGCGAGTTTATTCAGGTTGACTTGGTTCATTATTTTAGTTGAATTTTGTTTATATTTCATCCTTTAATGCTATGGTGGTTGAGATTTTGGTTTAGCAATTTATTTATTTTTATTTGTTGGGTTATTAGATTTTCATGATTTTGATAATATATTTGACGGATTAAACCATATTGATACGAGTCAATTTAATATATTTTTATTTCAATACTTTAAAAAAATATGTTGTTTTGATTTTTTTTCAAGTTAAATCTTATTTTGATTGGTTACCCGAGTTATTTTTAGATATGACAAGTTAACTAGGTCAATAAATCAATTCTCATATAGTTAATTTTTTTATCTAAAAAACACATTAATAATATTTGAATATTTTTTGGTATTTTTTTTTTTAAAAAAAAACTGATCTAACCTAGTGGACACAATAATCTATTGCATACTAAACGGCTACTTATTCCGGGTCCTGCCCATCTTCCAGTTTTCAAAGTTCCAACATAAAAGTTTTTTTAAAAAAAGGAAAAAAAACATTTAACATGCAGCTGGCAATCTGATGATTTTCCTGAAATTCAAAGTGACACGTCGGGATGCGAAAGATTGGAGAAGAGACACGTGTCGGGCAGGAACTTAGGGGTATGTGTGTCACGGGTGATTGGCAGAAGATTATGGCACATACGTCATTGTAATTCAATGGCGTTTTATAAAAAATTTGAGTTTTTTTTTAGTTTTAAAATTTTTTTCTGTTTTAAAATTATTTTGATGTTTTAATATAAAAATTTTAAAAAATATTATTTTAATATATCTTAAAATAAAAAACATTTTAAAAAATAACTTTTATTATATCTCAAAACTGAAACTTATACACTGATTAGATTCTTGATGCAGGTTCTTAGATACCAAGTCCCACGTTTAGAAGACAGCAAAACAAGTTCAGAATGGAGACATGGCATGAAACAGAATCTAGGTGATGATTAAAGTCATTAGGAGACATTCGTTGAGGCCTGTACCCAGTTTGATTAAGGTATTATTTAGTGTGGTTGTTGAACTATCGTTTTGTTTATTTTTTATTTTTTATTTTAATTTTTAATTTTTTATAATGTTAACAATATCTTTTAAAAAATAAAATAAATTAAATTATTTTAATATGTTTATAAGTGAAAAGCATTTTTTATAAGTCAAAAACACCCCCTAATGGTTGAATTTTTAAATCTGATTTGTTCTGTTATTGACTTTTGTTACATGATCATCCTCTCTTGTGAAGGGAATCAACGAGGACAGGTCAGCAGTGTCCTAAAATCTTTCTACGTGGCTCTATGCTAGGGTCTTTAATTTTTCATATCCACGTCCGTTTTCTTGGAAATCCAGATAAAGAATTGGAAACTTTTAAGAAAATTCAACAATGGAACTCAACTTTCCGGGGAAATTAATACACTACAATAGAACAACAATTTTCCACCTACTTTTAACGTGGCAATCCTGCACACTTCGATGTAATTGTTTCCAGAACATTCCAATGAAATGTCATGGATACGAGACCTGTCACGGTGTCTGTATTTATTGTTATTATGAGTGTGTTGGCAGTGTGGTATTTTTTTATTAAAATGCATGTCAATAATTTTTTTATTTTTTAAAAATTATTTTTAATATTAGCACATCAAAACGATTCAAAATATACAAATCATATTAAATTTTAAAAAAATTAAATTAAATTTTATGTGAAACCACTTCCCAAACATTCTCTATATTATTATTATACTCACTTCAATCCAAGATGAAATGCTGATTTTACTTTTTAGTAGGCAAAGTAGGATGCATTGGGTATAGAGAGACGATGATAATTTTCGTAAAACACATTAGTTATTATTTAATAGAAAGGGGTTAGATGGTAATTTTGTTTTTTCTATAAAATTACTTAATTATTCTTGTAAGATAAAAAAATCAATTGGATCAGCAGCGTTTGCAGCACTATGACAGCTATTGTATTTTTTTCTTGTCTACTTGATTTTATTGTTGGAAAAAAATATCAAATCAACCCTTAAAATTTATTTTAATTAAGAATTCATCTATATTCTCCTTGTTACACTTTTTTTTTTCTGGTGGGGGTGGGGGGTTTGAAGAATAATTGTACAATTCAATTTCATCCATAATTAATATTTTTATTTATTAGATTTGATTCATGTTCTTTTGATTTATTATTTTTTTATTTTAGATGATCTTGACAATTGTTTTTTTTTAATTTTATAATTCTTTAAATTTTTCACTGTAAAATCTAATTCCTTTTTCATTGTTGTATTTTTTTGACCTTGCAAAATATTTATCTAGATTGATTATTATTATTATTATTTCATCTTTCAACATTTAATTAGCTGGGTGTTTAACTTCTTAGTTGAATCCAAATTTAAATTTAATGGTTTGCGGGTTGAGAGATTGACCTTGATTTACAAAGTTGACATAAGTTTATTTGGGGGGGTTTTTCCTTTGTTTTAGGTTTTTTTCCATCCTCAGCATTTTGTTATTTTTTAATTCATTTTCTATACTATTTTATAGTCAACACGGGTTGTCTCGGTTTTTTTTTTCCTGTCTTTGTTGAATTTAGGTTTTCTAAAGGAATTTTTTTTTAAATTGATTGATTTCATCCTTCAACTTTTAATTTTTTAAGTATTGAGCTCCTAGGTTGAGCCCATGTCAAGAATTTAACGGATTGCGGATTTGAAAGTTTATCTCAGATTTACAAAGTTTATCGGGACTTGCTTGTTTTTTTTTCTTCATATTTAATCTTCTAACATTCATTTTTGCTCTCTTTTCTATATGATTTATCTTTTTTAAAAAAAATAACAAGGGCTATTTTGAGTTTTTTTTTTCAATTTTTGTTAGATTTCACTTCTTTAAAATGGATTTTATTTTTTAATTAAATTAAATTTATTGATTTCATCATTGACATCTGATTTGAGGCAGTGCTGGAAGGAATTTTGTTTTTTTTTGAAAAATTAGTATTCTTTATTTTTTTACATTTTATTTGTATAGATTATTTCGGTATCATGCCTCGAATTATAAATTCAACAGGTTTATCATGTTTGACTTGTGTTTTTTACTGCCTTTTATTTTATTTTTTATCTCGAGTTAATGATCAAAATCTTATATTTTTTTTTGAAAAAATAAATTTACATCTTCTTGGTATTTTTTTTGTAATAAAAAAATAATAGATGTAATATTTTTAATTGATAATAGTTTATTAAATTAATAATTGTTTTTAATTTCATCAATAATTGATATTTTTATTTATTAGATTTGATTCATGTTCTTTTTATTTATTATTTTTTTATTTTGGTTGATCTTGACAATTTTTTTTTTCAATTTTATAATTCTTTAGATTTTCCCCTGTAAAATCTAATTCATTTTTCATTGTTGTATTTTTTTGACCTTGCAAGATATTTAACTATATTGATTATTATTGTTATTATTTTGTCTTTCAGCATTTAATTAGCTGGGTGTTTAACTTCTTAGTTGAATTCAGATTTAAATTTAATGGTTTGCGGGTTAAGAAATTGACCTTGATTTACAGAGTTGACATAGGTTTCTTTGGAAAGGTTTTTTTTTTGTTTTAGTTTTTTTTCCATCCTCGGCATTTTGTTATTTTTTAATTCACTTTCTATGCTATTTTCTAGTCAACACGGGTTGTTTTGGTTTTTTTTTTTCCTGTCTTTCATGAATTTAGGTTTTTTAAAGGAATTTTATTTTTAAATTGAATTAAATTGATTGATTTCATCATTCAACTTTGAATTTTTTAGGTATTGAGCTCCTAGGTTGAGCTCAGGTCAAGAATTTAACGGATTGCAGATTTAAAAGTTTATTTCAGATTTACAAAGTTCATCGGGACTTGCTTGTTTTTTTTTCTTCATATTTAATCTTCTAACATTCCTTTTTGCTCTCTTTTCTATATGATTTATTTTTCTTTTTGCTATTTTGAGTTTTTTTTCCAGTTTTTGTTAGATTTCACTTCTCTAAAATAGATTTTATTTTTTAATTAAATTAAATTCATTGATTTCATCATTGACATCTGATTTGAGGCAGTGCCGGAAGGAATTTTGTTTTTTTTGAAAAATTAATATTCTTTGTTTTTTTACATTTTATTTGTATAGATTATTCTGGTATCATATCTCGAATTATAAATTCATCAGGTTTACCATATTTAACTTGTGTTTTTTACTGCCTTTTATTTTATTTTTTATCTCGAGTTAATGATCAAAATCTTATATTTTTTTTGAAAAAATAAATTTACATCTTCTTGATATTTTTTTTGTAAAAAATAAATAATAGGCTTGCAACGTAACGCGTACCATCTATCTAATATTGGATGAAGCATATAAGTACATTTAAGCGGACAATTTAATTTCATAAATTAAAAAAAAAACATGGATCACTACATGAAGGAATCAATTAAACTACGCAGTCAACCATATCAGGAATAAATCGAGCATGCTGTTCAACCAAGGTTAATTTAAGCATCTTTATAATATTTTTCTAATTAATTATATGATGTCACATTTTTGTTTCACCTGGGTTAAAAAATAGAGGCCTGAAAGTGGTTGTGCGTAAAATAAATCCATTATAAGATTCATTAAATCCACCTACTTCTTCCATCAACGTGACTCAGAGTAGAGCAATTTCTATAGATACCTGGATGCATTATAATCTAGAGTGTTTCAAGTTGTGGACTATTAATTATTTTTATTTACTATGTCATAGTAATTTATCTCGATAACTTAAATCAATTATTCTGTAATTATGCTAATTACCAACAATATACCATAACTACGAGTTAAAAGACACGATATTATATTAGATTTTGTAACAACAGGTAACAACAGATTCTCAGGTAGATTCATCAATTGCTTTGTGAGAAATTATTTTAACTTTTCATGATTTAACCAATTGATTTATAATTATATTGATTACCGATAATTAAGTATAGTTTTATTAAAAAAAAATATTGTCACCTCAAAGAAGAAAAGAGTCCGTGAACTTCGTTTTTTTAAAAAAAACAATTTACAAACGTAAAAATTATCCACTTTGTAGATTTAAAGATATGGTAATCATAATTACTTAAAAACCAAAATACGTGGGGTGAATACTTGCAGACAACAATGTTCACCTTAACACAAGTGTTAAACACAGTGGATAACTCTATTTATTTTTTAAAAAATCATTTTCATCCTCAACTTTTTATTCTAAACGATTTAATTTTAATTAAAAACCAATTAATTTAGACTTTTTAGGTAATGGTGAAACTGGAATGATAGGGACCAAAATTTAAAAGACATTAAACATGGGTGACGTATCAAAAATTTCGAGAAAAAATACATTTTGGTATTTTAATTTTAGAAACAATACAAATTATATGATTTTGGTGTCTCAATTCTTTTAAATTTAATTTTGGTATAGACAGTTATTTGTTTTAGTCCATAGTTAAAAGAGAAGAGAGGTCACCAGATCTCGACAATAAAAAGAGAAAATATCATTGACATTAATTTATGCCATAAAAAATTATCTATATTTGTGTCAAATAATTTCATTTGATGAGAAAATTTCAAATTAAATGTTTTTTTTTCTTACTTTTAAAGTTCATGAAAAACATTTACGAGCCCAGTTTGATTTTTTTGGGTTAATTTTAATTTTTGGGATGCTTTTTTAATTTTTTAGGTTGTTAATAAGTTTACCATGGCTTTTAAGGTGTTTAGAGTCAAAAATAAGTTGAAGAACATGTTTTTTGATAAAAAAACACAAGCTCTGATCTTATGAACATCTTAGTTAGTGGAATCCGGGTAAATCATATTATGCATCATCTAATTTTTTTTCAAAACATTTGGGGCAAACTACATATTATCCACCTTGATTGCAATTAAAAAATTAAGGAACTAATTGAACGGGTCCTGATGAAATGGGCCACGTAGGCGAGCTAGGCTTGCCAAACCCCAACAACGTTTGATTTTTGTTTTTTTTTTCTAAATTATTTTTTATATGGTTATTTTTTAAAATTAATGCTTTTTACATGATTTTAAAAGAATATTTTCATATAATATTTTTAATACATGCAACCTTTTATAATGTTTTTTTTCTCTTTTATTTTATTTAGTGAATTTAACTCGTATCTCAATTTTTATTATCATTTGCTTAAATAAAACAATTATTTTAATAAAAAAATTAATAAATACAATCAGTCATGTCTTTACTTGTGATATTAAATATATTGATATATATTTGTTTTTAATTTTTAATTTTTTAATTTTTTAGTTATCATTTATCATTTTTTCATTTATTAACACAAATAATTATCAATTTATTTTATGATACACATACATGATTTATTTATTATTAAAACCATGTTGAAAAAATATGTATATATAATTTTTTTATTTTTAAAAAATATTTGAAGCGCGGCAGGGTCAAGTATGGGTCACAATTAATGCATGTTCACGTGACTATAACAATCACAGCCGATCAGTGAGCCGTTTCGCTTTTGAATTTTAAACAGGGATTTTGTGGCCCACGGTGTGAGCCGTGAGGGGTCATCTAACCCTCTGGGTATTCTACTACGAAGAATAAATTTTAAGCTTGAAGGAAAGCAAATTTGCAGAGAGTACTGAGTACATGTGCACCTCAAAATGGCCACAGATGCACTACTGTACACGAGTGTAAACAACACGCACGCCAAAAAGGCACGAGTGCTCAATTGTAAATTTTAATGCCTGACCACGATAAAGACGGGTTAATTGTACCATGGAATGGAGGTCTTCAATTATAAAATTGTCTTTTTTTAAAAAAAAGTATTTTTTTAAATGATTTTTTTTTCTTTAAATTAATTTTTGTTATGTGTACAAATCGTTTTGATATTCTTATAATTTTTAAAAAATAAAAAATATCATTTTAATAAATTTTCAAATCAAAAACATTTTAAAAAATAATTATTTCCACACTTCCAAACACTCCATGGTACCCTAGCCTTCTACAGTATGCAGACTAACTAGCTACAACGAACAGAAGCATTATTCAGCTAACCAACTTCTAAAATCTAAACAATATCCTTGATTTGATCAAGAGAAGAATTGCTAGAATTCATCACAGCTGCTAGACTTGTTTACTAACCCCTGATTCACGATGGGTGTTGAATGATAACCCTAATGTGGTAAATGGGCCTCCATGTATAAAATCTTAAGACAGGTTTGATTAGTGGGCCAGCTGCATAAATGTTCCTTTTAGGTACCGTACCAGCATGGATAAATGTCCGCCCACCTGGGATGAGGAAGGACAGCATAAGTTCGAGGCTTGACAATACTACGACATGGTTTGCTCTGGCATTTATTCGTTCTTATTCCAACATTCGATGTTTACGTCTGCTCGAGCCTAAATTTCTTCGAAGCTGATTCTTTAGGTCCACTAGTGCTAGATAGCTCAAACTGAAATGTGGTTGAAAAATAGAAAAAATTAATGCATGGCATCGAATAAAATATTGATAATTTACAAGTAGCAGTCAATGCTACTTGTGATCGATGCAATGGTAAATTATAACTGTAAAAAATGTTTTGATAGTCTACTTTCAAATGTTTTATGTCGGCTAGTGTACGTAAAGGCCAAAAAAAAATCATTTTGTAACTTCCTGTGTTTTGGCTCTCCGATGGATTTCTGAGCACTTGCTTTTGGAAAGAAAAAAAATATATCAAACATGGTTTTTCGTTACCTTATGGAAAAAATTCAAAAACTCAAATACACATTCACCCCGCCAAAAAAAAATAAAAAAAATCTGAGCACTTGTTTTAAAATAAAAAACAAACAAACATGGCTTTCTGTTACCTTATTGAAAAAATTCAAAAACTTTTTTAAAAATATATATTTTCAACCCCCTGTCTCATATTTGAGACAAAGAAGGGGATTCTTTTTAAAAGAATTTTTTAATTTAAAATATATTAAAATAATATTTTTTATTTTTAAAAATTATTTTTGATACCAGATATTAAAATAATTTAAAATTATAAAAAAATTAAAAAATCAAAACTTTGTGAGAGGGTGGCTGCAACACCCAACAACCCCCTAAAAAACCAACTTTTATGCAAAGTTTGATTGCTGTTCTTGTATAAAAATGAAGAAGATATTAGAGATAAAAATATGTTTGATTGAGGAGACAAAGAGAAATGCATAAAAATATTTTTTTCTTGAATAATTTTGAAGTAAATTTATGTATTTTTTAAAATAAGTGGTATATAAAAGACATGTTTTCATATATATTATTTTTTATCCTTAAAATATCATCGTGACAAACTTTCAACTCCAATAATGTTCAACTAAGACTTGTAAATATAAAATTTGTTATTATCATAATTTTAAAATCAAATTCGGGGATCAATCTGAGACAAGGTTTGGGTCACTGGTTGAATTGACCCGAATCGGCGTGAGAATAAAAATGGTTATACTCGTAATTTTAGAACTTGATTCGGGAGTTGATCCAGGATAAGACCGAAGTCACAAGTAGAGTTAACCATTGACTTGAGTCGACACAAGAACAACAGTAATTATTGACATAGTTTTGAAACCCGACTTGAGGGTCAACCTGAAGCAAAGTCAGGATGACATGTTAGACAGTCAACATAAAATAAAAGTTATTATTATCATAGTTTAAAAACTTAATTCAAGATTCAACCTGAGGCAAACCCTGGGTCATAGATCATGAGGGTCAACCCGGGTCATTGCAAGGATATAAATTATTATTATCATAATTTTAAAACTCGAACTTATGGGTCAACATAGGTTGACCTGAGTCGTTGTATGGATAAAAATAGTTATTATCATGGTTTTAAAACCTGAATCGTGAATAGACCCAGAGCAAGGTTCAAGTCTCGGGTTGAGAGGGTCAACCCATCAATTTAGTCATGGTTTTGCAATTAAGATTATTATAATATTGTTAATTTTAACACTTACTCTAATCTAAGTAAAAAATATGTACGTGTCTAGTTATTTTATAAAATATACAAGTTTGACAATGATACATATTAATGGTATAATATTTTTTTTCGTATTTTTTTATCTTGTTTGTCATAACTAAATAAAATATAAAAATAATTATTTTATCTAATATATCATTATCAAATATAATCTTATTTTTTTTAATTTATCTTTTCTATTTGTTTTTTATATCTCGGTATAATAACTAAATACTACCTTGAATAACCATAAAAAAATATTAAATGTCCCATTTCCATATTCGAAGAATAAATAACTCCAACGCAGTAACAGTGACTGCCATGGACATTGTTTTATTTTTTTTAACCATAAAAAATTGATTTCTTTTTTTTATTATTTGAAAAGCAACGGGCAAGTATAACAACACGAAAGGATATGGTTGAATGTTGTTGATACTGTTTTTTATAAAAAAACGTACGATCCTAGGCTGGTTGATTTCGTTTATTTTGATATCCTCTCATATTTAAGCTTTATATTGTAATCCAAAACAATGTCACAAAACCCAGTTTGATATAACATGTTAATTAGATGATTTATCAATCCAGAACTCAACTACAACCAAGTTTTATATTAAATTAAATAAAAGTTAAAATAATTAAATTTAGATGACTTAGTGGGTCAATTTATATAACCCGATTATACTTAATTTTATTTTTTTAAATAATATTATTTAACTTTAAAAAAACATCTTAAAAAATATGTTTTTATTGACTCAGTTAAACTTTAATTGACCTATTTAACCTCAACTTAAGACCTGGGTTGAATAATGAACCGAATGTATCTTACAACTATAATTTATAAAGATGAAAGTATCACTAATGATAGCAATATTTGATAATCATTTAGGTAGTGTCTTAGTGGTAAGAGTTTGGGACCAAGAGGTTTGCTTCCTCTGTGGTCTCAGGTTCGAGTCATGTAATTGCTCATATGATAGCCACTGGAAGCTTACATGGTCGTTAACTTCAGGGCTCGTGGAATTAGTCAAGGTGCGCGCAAATTGACCCGGACACCTATATTAAACTAAAAAAAAATTATTTGCTGACTCATTGGTGTTTTTTTAATGTATTTTTATTTTAAAAATAATGGACATTACAAAACATGTTTTGCCTTTTTTTTTCTATCAAAAGTATAAACATTTTTTTAATTACAATGTTTTTTTTTAAATGTCCTGGATCTTGCTTTTTATAAAAAAACAAAAAAAAAACATTCAAGGTAAACAAAACCTTAACTGAGCCTTTTTTAAACAAAAAAGATGAAAAGATGAAAACAGTTGTGTTAAAAATACCTCAATATCAAATATGATAAAGCATTGATGATTTTTTTATATAAAAGCCTCCGAGTATTGCAAGCTAGCAGATGTATGTTTACAAAGGATGGACAAAACCCTGAAACTTTTTTACATGACCCATCAAACGTGATTTAAAAAAAAACCATTCATTATCTTCGTGTATTTTTTATATGCGTGTGTGTGTATTTATTCAATTAAAAATTATTAAATTAAGTAGTTCAATGACAAATCATTTAAGCACTTCTCTGAGCTAAGATGGCAACTGATTTTTTATTATTAATTCACCTTCCTGGATTGTAATCTTAAAGGAAGCTTGGAGAAAATAATTTCATGACAAAATTGGATCAGGATGTTCATCATCTAAAATTTTAGGGAGTATCTGAGAGTGTTGTGTGGTTATTTTTCAAAATGATTTCAATTGGAAAAGTATTAAAATAATATATTTTTATTTTTTTAATTATTTTTAACATCAACACATAAAAATAACCTGAAAACACCAAAGAAATATTAATTTAAAGCAAAGAAAAAATATAAAAATAAAAACAAATTTTTTCAAAAGCACGCTTGAAACGCAAAAACAAATAAGATCAAATATAAAAAACTTAATTAAAAAATGGATTGGAGGAGATTCTAATGCATAATAGTGATTACTAGATTTTTCCGCTCACGTCGTGGGATAGATCAATTTTTTTATAATATAAAAAAGATATTCAAATGGTGATAATTCGAGTGAATCCAGGTTAACTTTACTAACCAGCGATCCAAGATAGCCTCAAAGGAATGAAAGAGAAAGAAAAAGAGAGAAAGTTCAAGGCTTAAATAGCACAATATCAAATAATAAAATTAACAAAAAAATTGAAGTTAAATCTAGCTAATATTCAAAATCAGCAACTCTAGCTATAAGATTGAGATGACCATGCAAAATATTAAAAAAAATCTTGAACAAAATTCCTAACCATCAAACAAATAATAAAAAAAAATAGTAATCAAAATAACAATGGCCAAACTTGATATAAAAACTAATGACAAAAATAATGAGGGACTCAATTGAAAAATAAAATAAAATAAAGCAATTAAAATAACAAGAACCAATTTAGACTAAAAAACAAATGAAATAAAATACCGACGGATAAAATTGAAAGAAAAAAACAAATTAAAAGAAGGATTTAAAAAGAAAAATTAAAAAAAAAGGGACTAAACATAGTAAAAAAGAGATAAATGAAATAAAATGTTGAAATAAAAAATTAAAAGAAAAAAACCAATAAAAAAATAAAAAAAACAGTAATAATGAGAATGAGTATCATATTTGATATATAAACAAAACAAAATCTAATGGAAATGGATGAAACTAAAAAATATATATAAAAAAAAGAATAAAAAAAAGACTAAGCAAAAGAAAGAGGATCGTAATTTAATCTTTTTTCTCTATTAAATTTTTTATATCAAAATAATATTATCTTTACTTTTTAATTGGATAAAAAATCAAGCGATTAGTTAAGGGAAAATCATGTTAACACCTTTTAGATTTTTGACCATTATTTATCTATCAAAATAATGTCATTTTTACTTCATGCATAGTTAAAAAATCCGATTGACCCTCGTAACTCCAATCATTTGACCCGACTCATAACATGATATATGTTGATTATTGGATCGGGTTTTTAAAGCATGATAAAAAAAATATACCAAATATGATATGAAAAATCAATTAAATTAAACAATAAGGGGTGAAATTGCAAAAAAAAAAACACAATTAATTAAGCAGAGAACTCAAGATAAAAGGAATTGTAATAATAAGAATTAGGATTAAATTCAATAAAAAAAGAATTAAAATAAAATGATCATAGATAAAATTAAAAAATCTAATCCGATTATAAAAAATAATTAAAAGCAAAATAAATAGGAATCAGAATAATGATGATCAATTTTGATTAAAAAAACATAAAGATGAAATCAAAAAACAACTAAATCAAATTCAAACAATTAAAATATTGAAAACTATTTTGTAATTTTGCAAGGTTAGCATATATTTTGAGAAGTAGGAGAGAGAAAAGAAGAGAAAGGAGAAAAATTATCGCATGAGTTATGTCATGTCCTTGTAGTTGATATGTGCTGACCCATCGTGTAAAGAGAGGCACCCCATTTTGGATGTCATCTTTAAAGGTGACCAACATGTATTGGGAGACGATGACGATCTGCCTGCGTGTATTTTGTACTTACTAATTATTTTTTTATTTATAAAAAACTTGACCCCACACGATATTGTAAAAAAACCAAGAATACACCTTTACATTAAAAAAAAAAATTTGATCCCAAGAATTAACGAGGTAATTGGATTGGACAGCAAATGTAAAAATTCGAAAAAGCTCATAAATATTAGCTATGTTTTTATTTTTTCAAGAACATAAAAGTAATTACAATGTACAATAAAAATTGGAAATATAAAATTACGTGTTTGTTTAACTATTTAATTTTTTTAAAAAGACATCACTTATTCTACACTGCACAATACAGAAGCAAAACACTAATTCATTTTAGTTTTATTTGTAATAATAACAATAATAACAAAGCAAAAATACATACCGGTGTGTGTCTATATATATATATATATTCCGCAGTTATTACTTTTTACGCGTCGAATATTTGCATAATGAACCGAGAAAGAGACACCTATAAATTATTTCCCTGTCCTCCATCTTTCTCATTTCGCATCCTTCTTCCAACCGTTCGTTTCTCCTGTTCTCTCTCCCTGTAGAGATCAAAATCGATATTAGGGTTTCTCCAACCCTCAAAAAAATTTCGAAATCTACACTCATAACTCACCTGCATCTTCAATGCCGATTACTCCACCTCGATCATCTCCAAACTGTTAAAAATTTCGCTTCTAACCTGATCACTCACCATGTTCGAAGCTCACGTATGTTACTTCTCTCCTCTCTCTGTTTTGTTCTTTTTTAATCGCAACTTTCGTTTATTTTTACAAAATCAGGGAGTAGATAAGTAAGTTTAGTGTGTACACTGAAATTTGGCGAGGATGATCAATATATGTTTAGTGTGATGTTTTGCGTGTTTAAATTACGGTCGAGTAAAATTAGGAATTGATTTTTATGATGATTACAAGTGACTAGGAATTTAACTAACATTTCAGTATTTTGTAACATTGTTAGGGCATTGTTAGCGGTTTTCCTGAATTTTACGTTAATGAACATTCCACGTTTGTAACATGCTTGGTTAGATAATCTCTTGATATACTGAAACAGCAGCGGTTAGTTTAAATTACCGTTTAGGTGTTTGAAGGAGAAAATGCTCTTTAATTACGTTGTTTATCCGCAAGTATGCTTCAAGTAGGCTACATTTTTTTTTTTTTGCAGGTTTTGCATTTGCTTCGAAGATACCTGGGCGAATATGTCCACGGGCTGTCAGTGGAGGCTTTAAGAATAAGTGTCTGGAAAGGTTTGTCCTCAAATCTCTGTGATTTGTGATCTTGCTGATCTTAGGCACTCAGTTCCTAATTCTTCTAGTTAATAAGTCAGTGAAATGACCGCTGGATGCAAAATTGTCTTGTTGGAAATTATGTTTTTGTTTTCCTATCATTTATTTGTTTTTCGTTATTTTTCTGATTAGCTCCTTCTATTTTTGCAGGCGATGTTGTCCTCAAAGATTTGAATTTGAAGGCTGACGCACTAAATTCACTAAAACTTCCAGTCACTGTCAAAGCTGGTTTTGTTGGTACTATTACATTAAAGGTAGCTAATGTTGTCACCTACAGCCAGCTGGCTGAATTCTTAGGATTTGCATTTGCTTATGGTTTGTATAGTTTAGGATTGCATAACAACAATTTTTTTTTGTTTCTGGGGAGGGCCTGTAGCTATCAAGCAGTCAAGAAATATGTAGAAAGTAAATCTGTGATCAATATTGTCATGTGAAGGCCCTTGTTGTTTGCGTGTTAAAAGGGTGGTCACATAGAACTAAGTTCAAATCCTGCCAATCAGAGCAAAGGAGTAAAGTGAAAAATGGCGCTTAAGATTTCTAGTTGGTTGTCATTGTTACTTGCTTCATGACCTGCTAAGCTGGCTGATGGCTTTGAACGGTTAAATTCGACTGTTGTGGAAAGGAAATCAATGTTTGGAACCAAGTAGGAATTTTATGAATGTTAGAATGATGAGGGAACTAGTTTGGGATTGAGGCGGAATGGCACAAAAGGATCATTATAGCCGAGCCAAACTAGTTTGTGATAGAACTTATTTGTTTAATGATGAGGGAAATACAACTTGTATTTGATTATGTTTCTACTTTTCTTATAGCTTCTCCATTCCAAATGATACTCATGTCCTAATTCTCTGGTTTTCATTCTTTACTCCCTTTTACTGTTCTTAACTTACAGGTTCCCTGGAAAAGTTTAGGAAAAGAACCTGTGGTTGTTCTTGTCGATCGCGTCTTCATTCTTGCTCATCCTGCCCCTGATAGCCGAACTCTCAAGGTAGAATGCTCTTTTGTCGACCTGAATAATTATTTTTATTGGATTATTTGACCATGATCTTTCTTTTCCACTTTGGTTCTTATCTTTTCTTGCTTGACTATTCATGCAGGAGGAGGACCGGAGAAAACTTTTTGAAACCAAACTTCAACAAATTGAGGTGGAAGCTCATATATGTGGCATTCATACATATGTTCTCCTGTGCACTAATTGTGCCTCTTAATTTGGCCTACTTTATGTTTCATGATGCATTTAAGCATTTAACTGCATTATGGGTGTATTGAATGTTACTCTCTCGACAACATGGTTTCTCATGTGAGATTTATTCATCCATCAGACTGGCAGCCCCTTTTGATCCATGATTCACCATAACTTTACCCCAAAGTTTTTCACACTGCCCTTCCATTACACCACTAGATAATTACCATGTTGTTTTTTTTTTTAATGATATGTCTTCATAAAAGTGTTCCAGATACATATTAATTACCTGTGTTTTTGCTCATCTCTGTGCATGAGATGCCTAAATAGCTTTTAAAATGTCAACTGTTTCTGTTTTAATGTTGTTCAAATGCACTTGATTTACATTGCATAAAGGGAGAAAACTTGGCTCTAACAAACTTGCTTATTAAAATTTTCTTCTCTCCCTGTGCAGGAAGCAGAATCTGCAACTCTTGAAGCAACTAGATCAAAGCTGGGAAGTGTATGGACTGCAGCTTTCTGCTCTCTGTTTTCATTGTGATTTAGTTGCTTGCTCCGTAAACCTTTGTATATACTGGATTAGGCTTGCTAAAGCTTTTAGCAATCTTTATTCAAATCATATGCTCATGGGCTGTGAAAAGCTTTATTTTTATTGATATTTGGAGGCAATTTGTCCCCTGCTAGTATTTTTAGACTGGCTGTTTGAACAGTTTAGGCTTTGAAGGGTAGAGAAAAAAAACTCTCTATTTCTGTTGGTATTTATTTGAAATGGACACACATAAAGCATGTGCATGCTTTGCATTATCAAAAAAATGTGGTGACTTCAGCATGGTAAGGAAATTTGATTGACATCTGATTCTTTTTCAGCCTCCTCCAGGAAATTCATGGCTGGGCTCTCTGATTGCCACTATTATTGGAAATCTTAAAATTTCAATTAGCAATGTGCATATCAGATACGAGGATTCAGTCAGGTTGGCTGAGAATTTTATTATTGATTTCTTTTATCTGTATTTATATACTATTCCACACACTAATTTAGTTTCTCATGTCACAATTCCATGAATAAGTTCATGTTCTCTACTTTTCTGTTGTCCATTACGGGTGCCCCTTGTTTATTTAAGCTACTAACTAATGATTTTGCAGTCATCCTGGGCATCCATTTTCTTGTGGTGTTACCCTAGCGAAGCTGGCAGCTGTCACAACAGATGAGCAGGGTATTGAAACATTTGATATCAGTGGTGCTTTGGATCGATTACGGAAGGTTAGCATGTCTTTTTACTTATTGTGATCTTTTGCTGAAATGGATGTTAGAAAACAGTGCATAGCATTTGAACCTTTTATGCAGTGAGAATAGTTAGATATAATATTACCTCTTTTGGAATGCTATGACTACATATGTGTGTGTTTACAGAATTTGCCTAATCCAAGTTTTGCACTCTCTTTTGTTGCTGATATGTCTTCTGTTAGGCAACAGATATAAAGAGAGGATTTACGTAAGCACCCAACCAGTTATCTCAGGTTTTTGTTGAACCTGTTTCGAGGTTAAAATTAGAGGTTCTAGTGCATGGTACTGGTATGTCTATTGTTAGGCAGCAGCGGATAGAAACAGATGATTTATGCAACCATCAAACCACTTCTCTGAATGTTTTGATTGAACATGTTTTAAGATTAACATTAGAGCTAGATTGTAATAAGAGCGGTTGTTAAGGGGGTAAAAACTCATGTTCGAGAATTATAGTAAAGTATAAGGTCTATATTGTTAGTGGCTGGAGAAAGACCCTTTTAAGAATTGGCAGTGGTAAGGGGGAGAGGGAAAAATATATATTTTTAAATTGTGCCTTTAGACGTAAAAAAGTAGAAAGAAGTAACGAATTATATCAAAATTCTTAGTGGTGTACTTTAACCTTCATCCCTTGCCCCTTAAGTGCTGGGAGTTGTTAATCCTGTGAATTCTCTTCCTTCCTTTAAAGGAACCATTCAAGGAAAGACAGGATGATCCAGCTCTTTCCTCTCAAATCAAGCGTACTATTACTTGAGTCTAGTTGTGCTGTATCTTTTGGTGATGTGATAGGAAAGAATTTATCATTCAAAATGATGGTGGTTCCTCTACATAATGGGACAACCTGACTATTATGATCACTATTTAAGTTGATTTAATAGGCCTTTTGATCTGTATTCCTATGTTCTTTGCTTTTCATTTATTATTTTTATCTTATAAAGCTTGCATCTCTTTGGACGGTGATCAAAATAATTCCTTTGCTTTTATTTATCAAGTTTGTCTTATGATGCTAGTGGTATTTACATGACCTTTAAATTATTTTGGCCTACACTTGTTTGCTTTAACAGTCATTACAACTCGAGAGGCTCGCTGTGTATCATGATTCTGATAACCTCCCTTGGAAGAAAGACAAAAAGTGGGAAGATTTAAGTCCTGAGGAATGGGTTGAGGTTGGTAGCTGTTTATGGAATTGTTAATCTCCATTATCAAGTAGTTACTTATCAAAATTTTGTTCTTCTCTTTGATGATTTGGCTGATCCCTAAGATATTTGAAGATGGTATAAATGAACCCTCTACTGGTCATGGTATGGTGTCTAAATGGGCTATGAATCGTAACTACTTGGTGTCACCAATCAATGGAGCCCTTAAATATCATCGTCTTGGAAAACAAGAAAGAAGTGATCCAGAGATTCCATTTGAGAAGGCTTCTCTTGTCCTAAGTGATGTCTCATTAACAATTACAGAGGTACTGCAAATTTTGTTTCCTATTGCTTCTATTCTGCTTTATCTCATCAGCATACTCCACTGTGCTTTTTGTTGTGGAGAATTGGAGGATATTGCTATTCTCTTTCATTTTTCCTTAGTAGGTGTATAGGGGATAAAAGCGTTTTTATTTAATTTAGTTCATTCCAGCCCAATACCCTAGGGTTCTCACACTGCTTGCCACCAATAAAACACAATCTAGTGAATTTTTCAAGCATCTCTTTTGTTTTCTTGGCTTTGAGTTCTCAAGTCAGGTACAACTCGGTTTTTCTCACAGGTGCAATATCATGATTGGATAAAACTTTTGGAAGCTGTTTCAAGATACAAGACATATGTTGAAATTTCCCATTTAAGACCTAAGATCCCTGTCTCTGACAATCCTTGTCTGTGGTGGCGATATGCTGCTCAAGCTGTTCTGCAGCAGCGAAAAATGTGGTACTGACATGTTATTATCCAGGCTTTTTCCAGGCTTTTCTGTTCATTGGGTATTTTAATAAGAGGATCGAATTGAAAATATGTTTAAAATGTTAGATATTCTTATTCTATTTGCTGTATCATATGTAGACAAAAGCTGTGCATTTATCATTCTAGTTAACATGCTCTATTCCTGAAATTGAAACTTACTAGATGATTTTCCACACTTTAGCTACCGATTCTCATGGGACCGCATTCAGCATCTCTGTCAGCTTCGTCGCCATTATGTTCAATTGTATGCGGCCATGCTGCAACAATCATCAAATGCTAGCACCTCGGAACTTAGAGAAATGGAGAAAGATCTTGATTCTAAAGTTATTCTCTTGTGGAGGTATACAGAACTTGTTTACTGGTTATTAAAAAAAACATTGTTTTCTAATGCTTCAAATATTTAGTATTGCACAATTTATATAAAGTTTTACAGGTTTGAGGCTCCTTTTACTGAATGCTGATAGTATTTGAAAATGCAATTCATATTTTTGGTTTGCTTGGTTTGTTTATCCATCTATGTGCATTATTTAGGTTACTTGCACATGCCAAGGCTGAATCATTGAAAACAAAGGAAGCTGCTGAGCAGAGGAGGCTAAAAAAGAAAGGCTGGTTTTCATTTGGATGGTTGGTGGCAACTCTATTTTCACATCCTGTTCCTTGAAATAAATTACCTTGCTTTTGGTTGTTTTTTCTGTTTATCTACTGTTATTTTGTGTTCAACCATCTGTATTAATGAAACTTACATTTGCTTATGGTTCCTGTTTCTGTGTGTTTGCCTTTATTTTGATTTACCCTTTGTCTCAGGCGTACGAATTCTGAAGATGCCTCTGATGGGGATGCTTCTGAAGCATCCCAGTTAAGAGAAGAAAAGCTGACTCAAGAGGAATGGCTTGCAATTAATAAATTGCTTAGTTACCAGTCAGACGAAGAGTTAATGCCACATTCAGGAAAGGACATGCAGAATATGATTCGGTATTTAGTGACTGTGTCTGTTGAGCAGGCTGCTGCCAGGATAATTGACATAAATCAGACTGAGATTGTCTGTGGTAGATTTGAGCAGCTTCAAGTCTCAACCAAATTAAAAAATCGCTCTACCCACTGTGACGTGTCCCTAAAATTATATGGTTTATCTGCACCAGAAGGTTCACTTGCACAGGTTTGTTCGCTATGGTGCAAGATTTGAGATAGTATGTGGTAAATTTTTGAGTTCATGATTAAGTGCTGATATGAAAGTAAATTGTAGAGCCTCATTTCAATATTGATCAATGTTTTTAGTTTTTGAAATCTTTCTGAATGAAATTTCTCATTTTGGTTGTCTGACTTGTGTTTATGGATTTTTATTCTGATTTTATTTGGAGTTAGGCTGTTGCTGCAACTAAAGTTGCTGTGACTAAAGGTTGATTTTTTCTCTCTAATTGCATTTTGCATTTTTTTTCCAGAGCGTTTCCAGTGAACAGAAGGTGAATGCATTATCTGCCAGTTTTGTACATTCCCCAGTGGGGGAGAATGTTGACTGGAGGTTGTCAGCCACAATTTCGCCTTGCCATGTTACGGTAATTTTGTAGTGTTTTGAGAGAGATGGGGAAGGAGGGTCACTTTTGCTTGCAGCATTTGCATGTAGTTGTTACTTATATCACTGGCTGTGCCTATAAAGAGTGGCTTCCAGTTTGTGTTGGTTTTTCAATTTGTTTTTGATCAACTATAAACATGCATTTCTTCAAGGAATAGAGAGGTGGTAGAGGCCTCCAATCTTGTCATTTACATTTGGAGATGTTCATAATGCTTCTTCATGATTATTCCCCCGTCTTATCCAACTTGAAACTTACGTGTAAATTTTTTAGTTAATTATATGGATACACTTACCTGCCAAGTTGCTCTTTCAAGGACTTCCAATGGATGTTCTTGGCAAAAGAATGTATTGAATTGATTTTTGATGTTTAAGAAAGTAGTAGATACTCTTTTCTTTAAAATTTATAAATTATATGGATACACTTACCTGGCAAGTTGCGCATTCAAGGACTTCCAATGGATGTTTTTGGCAACAGAACGGATTGAATTGATTTTTAAAGAAAGTAATGGATATTTTTTCTTGGTTGAGTTGGATGTCTCAGTGTCCTTTGGCACAAGATTTGATATGCTTGTGGTGGCATTTTACTATTTGCTTACTTGCTTACTTGCTCATATTTTTTCTCCTCTTTTTCCCCTTCCAATATTCACTGCGCATGCCATACAAAGCTTCATTTCTTATTTGGTTGCAGGTTTTAATGGAAAGTTTTGATCGCTTTTTTGAGTTTGTGAGGAGAAGTAATGCAGTTAGCCCTACTGTTGCATTAGAAACTGCAAATGCTTTGCAGGTATCCATGTCAATATCTTGAATACGAAACCACATGGTTAGTAAATTAACCCTCTATTCATTCAATGCCACATGCAGATGAAGATTGAGAAAGTGACTCGAAGAGCGCAAGAGCAATTTCAAATGGTATTAGAGGAACAAAGCAGGTCAATTAACGCTCACTTTGTTATTCATTTTTTGTTGCTCCATCTGTTTGTATAATTATTATTTTTGCACATGCTGTTGTTTGGGATTTCAATCCCCATGTATCGAATATTGTGCATATTGTCTATAAATTGGAAGGTTGGTAATGACTTTGAGATCAGTCATTATGGTGTAAAATGTTGAAGAGTCAGCAGATGCATGTAGAACGAGTCTAAGCAGTGGATGTGGATATGGTAGTTTATCTACATGGCGACAATATGTTGGTTCTATTAATACTAAGAGGCTGGGCTGCTAAAATCCTCTCATGTGCCAAATCAGTCGCTTAAATTTTTTTGTTCCATGATATTGAGTTGAGCTATATTAGGGTATTGTGATGGGGAAAAAAGTGGCATGGGTTCAGGTTTAACCAAAAAATTGACCTCATTTTATTGGTAAGTTTGTTTTGCTTTTTTTGGAGACAAATTCCTTGTACTTGTTGAAACTAAAAAGGTTTTTCCTATAATAACAGTTAAATAGATATAAAAATAACCTTTTCCGTTGGTTTTCTTAGATTGAAATAACTGAAAAATAGAGAAAGAAGAAGAAGAAAGGATGAAAGAAGAGGAAAGAAATAGGAATGGGAGATAAGTGTTGTGTGTCATACTCATGAGACCACACCACGCACGTGTATATTTATATAGAGTATGTAAGAAATTACAAAAACACCCTGACAATATTTCCCTTCATAAAATAATTGCTTTCTGCTTGAATGTTACTTGATGCATGTAAGCTTATGGAATGCAGTTGCTTTTGACGGTTTTGTAGAAGCTTAGGCTTCATGTTGTTGCTTTCATTTTGTCAGCCCTATCTTTTATTCAATCTGAGGAGGGAAGCAAATGATAAGTGGTTGATTCATTTATCTTCTTGGTTTTCCAGATTTGCCCTTGACATTGATCTGGATGCTCCAAAAGTTACAGTTCCTATGAGGACAGTCAGTTCTTCCAACTGTGATATGCATTTTCTTTTGGATTTTGGTCACTTCACATTACACACTATGGTGTGCTTCTTTTCATGACCTTTTTCAAGCAGTTCTTACCTTGGCTTTGCTTGACATAAATATTAATGTTGCAGGAAACACAGTCTGATGAAAAGAGGCAGAGTATATATTCTCGTTTCTACATATCTGGCAGAGATATCGCTGCTTTCTTTACGGACTGTGATTCTCACTGCTACAACTCCACAGTGGTTGTGCCAAATCATAATAGCCAGTCACTGACATCCCAGAAACCAGAAAAAGTTGACAATTACTTTTCTCTTATTGATAGGTGTGGAATGGCTGTAATTGTTGACCAGGTATAACATTTACTTTTTTCATTACCTGTTATCACGTTTAATGTAAAAGGAGTTGCTCTGGATTTAACCTTAAATGGTCATAGGTGTCGACCATAATACATATTTGCATTTACGTCTATTGCCCAGATATTGCAGATTCATGAAATTGTCAACCTGCTGTTTTAACATACATTAGCTTTCATTTTTTTTGTATTTTGTCGTGGATTGTCCTTGATGTAAAAGCTCTTCTTTTGTTGTTTGTTTACAAACTGTTTATTGAAGATCAAAGCACACCACCCTAGTTATCCTTCAACGCGGATTTCTGTTCAAGTACCAAATCTTGGCATTCACTTTTCACCAGCAAGATACTCTAGACTTATGGAATTGGTGAACATACTGTACAATACAGTTGACAACTATGGTCAGTCTACCGTCGATAATTTTCAAACCCAGATTGCTCCTTGGAGTTCTGCTGATCTCGCTACTGATTCTAGAATCCTTGTTTGGAGGGTATGCCCTTGTGTCTTTCATCTGGCTGGACATAGGGTTCAAGCATTTTAATCATTCATATAATATTTATATTGGCACAGGGGATTGGCAATTCTGTGGCTCATTGGCAACCCTGTTTTCTTGTGTTATCTGGACTATATCTTTATGTTATGGAATCTCAGAAGTCCCAAAGCTACCAGCGATACTTGAGGTTTGCCTTTTCAATCGTTTCTTTTCTGTTGTTATGGCTTTTTGATTTTTTCTTTGCTAGTAATCTTCTACTGTTATCACTTATAGTCTTTCCTGAAGTCTTGTTATCATTGATATGTTATTATCAAGTCTTTGTTTCATCATGTGATGACTTTCTGGTTTGTGATTGTTCTCCTCCTTGAGTTTGTTTAATTGCTGTGGGTTGGTGATACTTTTATTATAATATATTGCTCTTGGAGCTTGAGGTTCTTCACTTTTATAAAAATTCAATTTCTGCAGCATGGCTGGTAGACAGATAAATGAGGTTCCTCCATCAAGTGTTGGTGGTTCCCAATTCTGTGTTGCTGTGAGTTTCAGGGGAATGGACATTCAGCAAGTAAGTCATGTTTTTCTAAATTAATGCTGTGCTCTGAGATAGCTTCATCCCAATCTTTGTCTAGGTAATTGTTCATTTTTATCCTGTGACAATCATAGTTGTAGATTGATTTTAGTATTGACTGGTTTTCTGAAACAAACATCAGAGCAAAATAATTTGACAGTTGCATGTGGCATGGGACAAGGTGCAAGTCCATGGTCAACCAGAAGAATAAATTTTATCACACACTCAGTATTACGATAGTGGCTCAAACACCCTTTTGATTTTAACCCTAAGAAAGCTAAACATTTCCTATCTCTCTCTCCCATGCACACACCAGCACTGACATGCATGTGCAGACACCCTCATACCCATGTTTGATTGAAAATTTGTGAATTCTGGTCAATAGAAGAGGAATAAACCTGATCTCTTAAATTTCAACTTGCATATGAAGATTATGATAGTGGCTCAAGCCCTGCCTTTGTTCTAGCCCCATTAGAGCCAAAGTCATTCCCTTTGTATCTCTCACACACGGGAATAGATTTGCTCTTGAAATGATAAATTTTATGTGGAAAAATTTCACAGAGCTTTGAAGGCAAAGCTAATGAAAATGAAATTTGTATGACATGTGATTAATGCTTATGTTCTATTTGGTTTTCCGTTTCCTGCATTGAAATGGTGATTTACCATTTTTATGAGTTAATTCTTTATTTTTTCAGGCGTTGGAATCTTCTAGTACCTGGATTTTAGAGTTTCAGGATGATGAGGAGAAAACCTGTTGGTTGAAAGGACTTATACAGGCTACCTATCTAGCTTCTGTATGAAAACAATATTATACTGAATTACTAATTTTGCCTGTTTAAATTTTAGGAGTTCACTAATTCATAGTCATTCTTGATGAAGGCTCCTCCATCAATGGATGTGCTTGGAGAAACAAGTGGCATTGCATCGAACTTTGGAGAACCTGAAACACCAATTCTGAGAACAGCAGACCTTGTCATCAATGGGGCACTGGTGGAGGCAAAGTTATTCATATATGGAAAGGTTAGGGAATCATTTTTTAGGAAATCTATTTTTAACTGGTTGGGGTCTTTTATGTAATTATTGCAGTTCCCTGTCTTTTCTTGTTGCATCAAGTTTTATTAACTGAATATTTGAACATATATGCTATTATTGTGCAGAATGGGGATGAAGTTGATGGGGAACTTGGAGAGACTCTTATTATCGAGGTTCGTGCTGGCGGGGGAAAGGTTGGTGCAGCTTGTTTGTTCTCCACAACAATGATCTCTTGTTGGAAATGTGATTAAGATTGTTCACTATTTTTATCTGGCATGAATAATTCACATATTTCTTCAGTAGTTTGATAAACTCATTTTCCCCAATAATGGTTATAATTTGACTGGGTGTCTGATTCATTGTTAGGTTCTTTATATGCACTCACTATGCATGAGAGCATGCATGTGTTTGTGTGTGTGAGAAAATATTTGAAAGTGTGTACAGAAATGTCAGCATCTCACTGCTAGAACAGGATGTTATTTTTGGCTTGGTAAAATGTCAAGTTGTCTGATTTACTTTCGTCTTTTGTGAGACTTGTCTTTTCCTGATCAGCTACTCATGTTGGATATAATATCCTTGTATAGTACTTGGTTCTACATTTTTAAAGTGCATTATTTTGCAGGTGCACATGATTCGTGCAGAGGGTGATCTTAGAGTAAAGATGAAGCTTCATTCCCTAAAAATTAAAGATGAGCTTAAGAGCCGCCAATCTGCAAATCCACGGTATTTAGCCTGCTCGGTGCTAAAGAATGACAAGTTTCTTGTATCCTCTCACAATGTTGATCCTCTAGGGATGGGGATGCCCATAGTATCTCATGATGAGGAGGATACTTTTAAGGACGCTTTGCCAGATTTTTTTTCTCTAGCAGATGGTGGCATTTGGTCACCAAAAATGGACGCCTCTCATTTTGGAATTATGGGAGATGCCAATGACTCTTCAGAATTTGAGTCTCCTGAATCCTTTACTCTTGAGCAAGATCTGTTACAAGGAAAAACAATTCCTGATGAGATATTTTATGAGGCACACGGCAGTGATAGTTCTGATTTTGTGTCTGTTACTTTCTCGATGCAAAGTTCTTCTTCACCTGATTATGATGGTATAGATACACAGGTATCAAACTTGAATATTACAGATTTTTAGTTTTGCTTGTTAATTAATGCTTGAAATTGCTTTAATGATATATATCTTTGAAATTTTCAGATGAGCATTCGCATGTCCAAACTAGAATTCTTCTGCAATAGACCTACTCTTGTTGCTCTAATAGGTTTTGGCTTTGACCTCAGCTATGTGGATTCTTCTGAAAGTGGTACTAACATGACTGAAATCTCAGATGATAAGTCTTCCTTGAAAGAAATGACTGAAGTCACAGGTCGTATAAAAGGGCTGCTGGGGTATGGTAAAAATCGTGTGGTTTTCTATTTAAACATGAATGTTGACAGTGTCACTGTGTTTCTCAACAAGGAGGATGATTCTCAACTCGCTATGCTTGTGCAAGAAAGTTTTGTTCTGGATCTCAGGGTGAGGAGATTATGATCATTAATAACCTTTCTTATCTTAAATTTTGCTGCAAAATTACTGTAAGATTTAAAATGCTATCATGAATTTTAATTACCCGCTAGAAGATTCTAAGGACTGTCAAATTGTGTTTTCCAAGAGTTGTTCTATAGTTACTTTCGAGATCCTTACATCTGTGCTGTGATTCTGACTTCATTTGTTTGGTTATCAAGGTCCATCCTAGCTCTCTTTCTATTGAAGGCATGTTAGGAAATTTCAGGCTCTGTGATATGTCACCAGAAACTAATCAATGCTGGCGTTGGGTTTGTGACTTACGTAATCCGGGACTTGATTCCCTTATCAAGGTATTCACTTCCTTAACCTCAATGCAACCTTGAATATTATCATAGCTTCTAATAGTTTGTGGGTAAAATGGTTTTTTCTTCAGTTATGAATCTTTTGTATCTTTGAAAAAATAGGTAAATTGTTTTTTCTTTTCCAGTTCAATTTTAGCTCGTACAGTGCTGAAGATGATGATTATGAAGGATATGATTACAAGTTGAGTGGCCGACTTTCTGCTGCATGCATTATTTTCCTCTATAGGTTTGTCCAGGAGGTGAGTTGGAATACAACTGGCAATTATTTTGGTTCATGGCATGTGTGCTGGTATCTTCTTTACATGTCTATCTGTGTTTATTAATTTGAACTGCTAGTGCTTGTAGTGATTGAGCCTCTCATGGTCTGCCTTGTGATGTAGATGGGTTTTATTTGCTGGTTTCATTTTCTCTTCTTTTTCCTGAAAAAATTGGATGTTCTTACCTTACGGCTTTGGCTGTATGGATCACATGTTTCTGCAGATAACTGCATACTTTATGGAACTTGCGACCCCAAACACTGAAGAAGCAATAAAACTTGTCGATAAAGTAGGGGGGTTTGAGTGGCTAATCCAGAAGTATGAGATTGATGGAGCTACCGCATTAAAGTTGGACCTCTCACTTGACACTCCAATTATCATCGTTCCTAGGAATTCCATGAGCAAAGAGTACGTTTGATTAGCTATTTAGAAAATTTCTTGTTAATGGAAATTATATTCCTGAGAGATTGTGCTTGCAAAGAACTTCTTATTGGCGCAAGATATTGCGTGTGAAACTTCTGCAGCAGCAGTCTAGTCATTGAAAAGTTCAATTTGTTGATACAGTTTGCACTTGGCTGCTGTTCTGAATAATACATAAGCTTGGATTTAGTTGTTTGCTGCTAACATCAGTGGATTTAACGTGATAAAAACACTGCTTTACTACACAGTTACAGTATATGCTTTGCCATCTGTGATCTGGAATTCCCTGTCCTCATTTGTGCATGGGAGCTCGGATAAGTTTTTTTTCTAGGGTTTAAGGTTCATGTTTAATGGTATCCACTCCCCTCCCCTCCTTCCCACCCACCACCCCCCCACCCCCCCACCCCAAACAGACCAAACAAACCCCAAAATCTTTTATTACAATAGGCTCATTGATTCAAGGTTTTTTTTTTTTTTGGAAGTTTGTTGCTTTCAATATTTTGCAGTTCTTCTGTTGTTATTCCATAACCCTTGAAATATGTTTTCGAAAATTGCAGGTTCATTCAACTTGATTTGGGCCAGCTACAGGTGACAAATGAATTAAGTTGGCATGGATCTGCAGAGAAAGATCCTTCAGCTGTCCACATTGATGTTCTTCATGCCGAGGTAGATTTCCTTATTTTTACTGTCAATATTTAGAATTTCCATTTCTGAATTGTAGTTTAACCTGTCTTAAAATTTCAGATTCAGGGAATCAACATGTCTGTAGGAGTTGACGGTTGTTTAGGCAAGCCTATGATACAAGAAGGCCAAGGATTGGATATTTATGTGCGCCGTAGTTTGCGGGATGTCTTTAGAAAAGTCCCAACATTCTCTCTTGAAGTTAAGGTAACAATTGTTTCTGGAATGTTTGCATCCAGTATGACCTCTTTTTCTTCAAATATTGTCGTTGAAGTATTTTAGTTGCTCCTGTTTGGTAATTCTCGTGGAGTGGACAATGTTTTGAGCAGGTGGATTTCCTTCGTGGAGTCATATCTGATAAAGAATACAGCATTATTGTTGATTGCATGTGCTTGAATTTACTTGAAGAGCCAAGGATTCCACCAAGTTTTCGTGGCTGCAAATCTGATACGAAAGATGCAATTCGGCTGCTGGTAGATAAGGTCAACACAAATAGTCAAGTCCTCTCACAAACTGTCACTATAGTGGCAGTTGAGGTTAATTATGCACTGTTGGAGTTGTGTAATGGTGTTCATGAGTCACCTTTAGCACGTCTTGAGGCGAGTACCTTTGTTGATTAATACACATCTTCAAATTTGCACAGTTGTATTTGGGTGTGTTGTGTGTCATAGTTCATATTTTTACTTTGGAATGATTTAGATATTTGAACCCTTCACATGTCTGTGTTCACACATTGTTCTTATTTCCAGTTGTGTGGTTTGTACTAACCTGGTTTGATTGTTTGCATTTGCAGCTAGAAGGTCTTTGGGTATCATACAGGATGACTTCATTGCCTGAAACAGATCTTTATGTAACTATTTCAAAATTTTCTATCTTGGACATTCAGCCGGATACAAAACCTGAAATGCGTCTGATGCTTGGATCATCAACTGATGCTTCCAAACAAGTTTCTGGTGGAAACATCCCATACTCTCTAAATAGAAGTGGCTTTAGGAGAATGAACTCTGAATATGCCCTCGAGGCTGATGCACCAAATTCAACAATGTTTCTAATGGACTATAGATGGAGGCCTTCCTCCCAATCATTTGTAGTTCGCGTTCAGCAGCCACGTGTACTTGTTGTACCAGATTTCCTTCTAGCCGTGGGTGAGTATTTTGTGCCATCATTGGGAACTATAACTGGAAGGGAGGAATTGATTGATCCTAAGAAGGATCCCATTAGCAGAAGCAATAGCATAGTGCTTTCTGAATCTGTTTACAAACAGAGTGAGGATGTGGTTCACTTGTCTCCAAGTAGACAACTAGTAGCAGATGCCAAGACAGTTGATGAATATACATATGATGGTTGTGGAAAGATTATCTGTTTAAGTGAAGAAACAGACACAAAGGAATTCCATTCAGGGAGATCTCGACCAATTATAGTTATTGGACGTGGTAAGAGGTTGCGGTTTGTCAATGTTAAAATTGAGGTACCTCAGCTTACACTTTCCACCTCCTCTGAAAACTATCACACCTTTTATGACTGTTTTGTGTCTCTAGTTATTTACTGCAAAGCTTGCTCTCTGTTTTTTTAGGCATAATGTAGTGTTCTCAGAAAGAAGTTTCTCTTGACAACAGGTCCATGTATGATTTTGAAGAGAATTAAAAGTCAAACTTGAGAATAGGCTTGAGACTCTCATTTTTTCATGCTTGAACATGTTACATGTACTCATTTGTGTTGAACTTGTGAAATAAAATCCATTTATTAAAGCAAAACTAGTTATCTTTTTTACTTCTATTTCCTTTATTTTTGCTTTGTTGACATGTATCTAAGATGTTGCCTTTATTTGCAATAACATCCAGATGGACTACTGTCTTCATTATTATTTGACATGTTGTTTTTGCCCATCAGAATGGTTCCCTTTTGAGGAAATATGCATACTTGAGTAATGATAGCAGCTATTCGATCTCCATTGAAGATGGTGTTGACATTTCGTTGCTAGACAATTCTTCATCTGATGATGACAAGAAGATTTTGGATTACATGCATGAACAATCAGATGTCTTAAACTCTTCTGATTCTGAAAACGATTCAAATAGGCTGCAGAGTTTCACTTTTGAATCCCAGGTATTTTTATTTTATTTTATTGATGCTGTTTTATTAGCTTCTGTTCTCATAGTAATCTGCCATCTAGGCTTTAAATTCCCTTAACCTTTTCATGGTCCCTTTTTTTTTGGTTACTGGTTGTTTTACATGGAAAGAGAGGCATATGGTCTGTTGTTATATATTATGAATGCTGCCAGCAACTTCTTTTGTGTATTCTTCTGCACCATTACCCTCTGATTGACAAGTGAGGGTTTCTCCTTAGTTCAAAGAAAAATAGGACATCTAAGGGGTGGTTACACGATCTCCCTGAAATTTTTGCTAAACAAATTGTTTAGTGGAGTTTCTTGCTGTAATAGGATGATTATAAGGTGTAAGGTCTTCTGCATAGAATCATTTTGATGATGTTTCTTAGTAATAATGAATCAATTGTGGTTATCCAATTCTTTCTGTTGTGATCTGACCTATTTCATTTGCAATGTTTGTGTCCATGTTTAGGTTGTTTTTCCAGAGTTCACTTTCTATGATGGTACAAAATCTTCACTGGATGATTCTTCATATGGCGAAAAGCTCCTAAGAGCAAAAATGGATTTGAGCTTCATGTAAGAATGGCCTGTTTATTTCTTTGCAACCTTTTTTTGTATGTTTCAGTTTGTTTGGAAGCTAATTAATAAAACCAGTTTGCAAAAAAGCCTTGTTTCTTTTTTCTTAGATGCACTTCTTTTGTGTGTGTGTTTTGATGTCCATGCCTCAGGATTTCTTTTTTATGTTCTCCATCCTTTAGTGTTGAACTGGTGACCATTTTTGCTCCATGCTCCATACTTGTAAGCGAAGAAATCAGTCCCTTTTTGTTCAATTTCTGTTTTTCTAAAGCAATGTGGGTTAAGTATCGATTCGAAATTTAAAATCTCAACTGTTACATTGATATTCAGATAACTGTTTATAAAAGTACTCTTACTGATGATAGTTACAACTAGCAAATATATTTTAGCATGATAACAAATTCCTCCCCGCTTCTCCCCCCCTCCACCACTATGCTTTGTGATGGTAATCATATTGCGAAGCAATATGACTACTAACTGAGCTGTACTTTTTATGTATTGAATCTCTGTTTTTGTTAACAGGTATGCATCCAAAGAAAATGATATCTGGATTAGAGCCCTCGTGAAAGATCTGACTGTTGAGGCTGGTTCTGGTCTCATGATTCTTGATCCAGTGGATATTTCAGGAGGATATACCTCTGTTAAAGAGAAAACGAACATGTCTCTGATATCAACGGATATATGTGTGCATCTTTCATTGAGTGTCATTTCTCTTCTGCTTAACTTGCTGAATCAAGCTACTACAGCATTTCAATTTGGAAATGCGATTCCCCTGGCACCTTGCTCCAACTTTGACCGAGTTTGGGTCTCCCCTAGAGGTTGTCCTTGAACTATTGAAGTAGTTTGATTGTTTATATTCTGATATTACTGTTATAGCTTTTTCCATAGATAGTTTGATTATTTATCTTCTGATATCACTATTTTAGCTTTTTCCATGGAATTATAGTTCCTTTTTGTTCAAGACTTTGACTCTTTGATGCTCTTATCTACATTTGGGGTATATTTGTGCAGAAAATGGCCCTTATAATCACCTTACTTTTTGGAGGCCTCACCCTCCATCAAATTATGTTATACTGGGAGATTGTGTGACATCAAGGTAACATTAAGTGGCTTTTAAAGTTTTATTTTGTTTGTGTAGTCCAGTATGGCTGAATGTTCGTAGGATTCTAAGTTTTTCTTTTATTCCTTTTCTTTACATTATAGTGATTGACTACTAAGAAGAACATGTAATCTCAGTGGACTTGCGACTTGTATTTTCTCCATTACTGTTAGGATTTTCTTGGTAGGGTACATCCTATTTGCATGTATCATAGTTTTTTGTAGTTCTATTCCAAGTACTGCTGATTGAATTGTTAAGTTACTTGGAAGAATATTCCCCCCCTGTTGATTGGCTTTAACTGTTCAACTGGGTATATTTGAAATATGTCAAAAGCAAACATGTCACATAACTCCTGACTGTCAAGGATAAGCACAGGTTCTATGTTATGTTCTGGGGAATATTCCTTTTACATTTCTAAACTTCAACCTGTTGTCCTAAAACTCTGTTGCTAGAAAAATATGAATTTTTATCATATGTTTTCAAATGTCTTTCACCTGTTAAGTTAAAGATATTATACAATATGTCCAAAACCTGTAAAAATGTTACACAAATCAACCCATCAGTTCAGAAAACACTGAAGCATATCAGGGATTGCATCAGCTTTCATAATTATTTCTCTAAACTCCACAATAGTTGGCTAATTCATTTTTTCTGTGATGTTCTCATTTCAATCATCTTTTCCCTCCTTTTCACTAAGTTACTTTTGATACTTCTGATTTTACTGTCAACAACATGTTTTACTCCATGAAGATTCGCTATAGAATTTTACTATTGCTGATGACTACTGTAAATTTTCTATTTTACCTTTGACTTGGTATGAACTTGTACTTACACCCATCCCTCTAGTTTTGCCAAGCATTTCATTCACCTATCTTCAATAAGTATTTTTTTTCTAAAGAAGATTATAAAATGGTAACACTAATGCTTCATCATAATTTCTCCATTTTCTTCTAGTAATGTTTTTGATATGCCTGAACATAAACACTGTTCTTTTATATCATGTTTTCCTAATTTTGGTTATTTTCATGTATCAGGCCAATTCCTCCTTCACAGGCAGTCATGGCTGTGAGTAATGCATATGGCCGTGTGCAAAAACCTGTTGGGTTCAATTTCATTTCCTTATTACCTGGTATTCAAGGGTTTGGAGGTGAAAGCCATTCTGGTTTTGATTGTGATTGTTCTCTATGGGTGCCTGTTGCACCTCCTGGTTACACAGCATTGGGATGTGTAGCACATGTAGGATGCGAACCGCCACCGACTCACATTGTTTATTGCCTACGAACCGACCTTGTAGCATCTTCAACATATTCAGAATGCATTTTTAGTTCTGCACCAAATCCTCAGTCTGCATCTGGTTTGAGCATATGGCGTCTAGACAATGTCATTGCATCTTTTTATGTCCATTCTTCTACTGAATACCCTCCTAGAGATAGCGGTGGTGACCTGAATCATCTTCTTCTATGGAACTCAATCCGAAATCAATCGTTATCTAGAGATGCAGTATCAGATTTGGCTGATGAACATGACCATGGAAGTCAAACAAGTAACAATAGTGCTAATTCATCTGGATGGGACATTATTAGATCAATTTCAAAAGCAACTAACTCGTATGTGTCAACTCCAAACTTTGAGAGAATATGGTGGGACAAAGGTAGTGAGATCCGTCGACCTGTCTCAATATGGCGACCTATTGCATGTCCAGGTTATGCCATACTAGGAGATTGCATAACTGAAGGGTCAGACAATTTTTTATGCATTTCATTTGTCAAATTTCCTTGTCGATTGATCTCCGTTTTCATGAGTTTCCACTAATGAAATGGAGGAACTACCTTTTCTTTCTTCCAGCTCAGAACCTCCTGCCCTGGGCATAATATTCAAGATTGGCGATCCTGAAATCTCCTCAAAGCCTGTCCAGTTCACTAAAGTGGCCAATATTGTTGGGAAAGGATTTGATGAAGTCTTCTTCTGGTATCCAATTGCTCCTCCTGGTTATGCTTCACTAGGATGTGTTGTCACCAGAACAGATGAAGCACCACTCTTGAATTCATTTTGTTGCCCGAGGTTGGATATTGTGAACCAAGCTAATATTATTGAGGTGCCTATTTCAAGATATCCAAGCACAAAAGCATCTCAGTGCTGGAGCATTTGGAAAATCGAAAATCAGGTTAACTTGAAAGCAAAAATGACCTACTTGTCTAAATTTCTCATTTTCATGTGTGGATGTGGAGATCTTGGTGTTTTTCAACAAATTTTATGTCAAAATTTTGTGCTTAAAATTTCAGAATCCGTAGTCTTTCCAACTTATCGTTTTGATCCTTTTTAAACCTTTTCTAGTGTGAAGGAAATTATAATGTTTATCATTTCCCGTGTTTTTGTAGGCATGCACTTTCCTTGCCCGTATGGATCTTAAAAAGCCATCGAGCCGGTTGGCATTCACAATCGCTGATTCTGTGAAGCCAAAATCACGGGAAAATGTAACTGCTGATATCAAGCTAGGATGCTTCTCCATTACTGTTTTAGACAGCCTATGTGGAATGGTACATGAATTCTTCAAAATAAATTATGCTAGACATTGCTCTAAAGAATTTGTTTTTTTTTTTTTCATTTTAGTCTATTCTTATGATAAGTTTGGAATTTCCAGATGACACCTCTATTTGATGTTACCATAACCAATATCAAGCTTGCAACACATGGTCGTCTAGAGGCAATGAATGCTGTTCTAATTTCCTCTATTGCTGCTTCAACCTTCAATGCTCAGTTAGAAGCATGGGAGCCACTGGTGGAGCCATTTGATGGAATATTCAAGTAATCTTTTTATAGCTATTATTATCATGTAGTTTTGATTCACACTTGTTTTAGCTGATCTTGCCCTTCCTTTGATATTATCCCATTCTACTTTCAAGGTTGGAAACATATGATAACAATGTACATCCACCATCAAGAATTGCAAAGAAAGTACGGGTCGCTGCAACCAGTATCATGAACATAAATGTCAGTGCAGCAAATCTTGAAACTTTTATAGGGACCATGCTCTCTTGGAGAAAACAGTTAGAACTTGATCAGAAAGCAGTGAAGCTAATTGAGGTGCAAATGTTTTTCTTCTTTGATGTTTTTGTAGTGTCACGAGTTGATCATATTTTGATGCACAAACATATGCTTTCTAGATGGTATTAACTTGCTTTTTTCAGGAAGCTGGCTGTCATCTTAAACATGAAGAGGACCAAACTTTTTCTGCCTTGGATGAAGATGATTTTCAGACTGTAATAATCGAAAATAAACTAGGGTGTGATCTTTATCTGAAACAAATTGAGGACAATACAGATGCAGTCAGTCAACTACACAATGATGACTGTACTTTTGTGTGGATCCCACCTCCAACATTTTCAGACAATCTAAAGGTTGTGGATAGATCTAGGGAAGCACGCTGCTATGTTGCCATTCAAATACTTGAAGCCAAGGTTACAGTTGCTGAAATTTTTTTAGTTCATTCTACACTTTATGGTTGTATATTTTTATTACTGTTTTGGGGAAGTAAAGATGAGCCTTCCTACTTCTTGCAGGGTTTGCCCATTGTTGATGATGGTAACAGTCACAAATTCTTCTGTGCTGTGCGCCTTGTTGTTGATAGTCAGGCAACAGACCAGCAAAAGCTCTTTCCTCAGAGTGTGAGGACAAAATGTGTGAAGCCTTTGCTTCCAAGAGAACATGAAATCAGTAGTGCCACTGCAAAGTGGAATGAACTTTTCATATTTGAAATTCCTCGAAAGGTATATCATGGTTTGATTTGTTCATTCCATGCTTTTCAAATCTGTTCTTAAAGTCTGAAACACATGTTGCTATTGATCTGCCATTGTAGATGACTAACAGCCACCAGTTTGGGAATGGTGCAGAAAATAGTCATTTTGTAAGGTTTAGATTTATATGTTCTGAGCATCCATGGATTGTTTCTTCTATTTACTTAATGCTACAATTAGTGACAATCTTGGGATGAATTTTGGGCCCTAATACCTCAGCCTTGTTTTGTTTGTTGGTAAAGCAGCCGATTCCCACCCAACCCCCCATCCCTGCATGCAGTATCAGAGTTGAGTTATATCCTTTACTTTGGGACACCTTCTTTATAGGTGAATTAAATCAAGGGTTCTATCACAATTTAGGGTGTGTACGGTATGTGTGTAAGGGGTTAAATATTACAAGGGAAACTATTAATTTTGTTAGGTGCCAAATTTGTAGAAGGGAAATTCTTAAGGAGTTAAAAAACTATCCCCCAATCAGTGCAAAATGTAGAGTAAATTTATCCTTCATAAGGGAGGAGTGAAAGGTTCTTTTTCGGTTGGGTGGGGGAGGGGATTTGTCTTGCCTTTTTTCTCTTCCTTAAATTTATATCCCATCTTTTCTGTCTTTAACCTTGCAATTTCTCTCTTTCCTCAAATTCATAATTCACCCATTTTTAAAAGGGTACCAAACACAACCTTAGCTCTGCTTTTCTCACTCCTAATTATAAATGATTGCATTTTCCTTGAATCACTCTTTTTCACAGTGGCAGTTTTTTAGCATATTTATGATTATTGTTTGGAGCATTTGTGCTGATAGTTGAATTTTGTCAACCATTCTCACTTCATGATGTATTGTTGTTACTTAGAATAGAATGTCAAGGTGAAACAATTATAGATCTATCAACTTTCTTTTTTTCTTCTCTCATTTTTTGGCAATGTCGCAGTTTTGGCCCTTCATAGATTTGGGCTTGGTGAAATTCAAATAAATTTGTGATGAATAACTTTTACTTTTATTTGTGTCTGTTGAAAATTTACATGTGTGTGGGTCCAAGGCATTTGTATTTGTAAAGCTCATTTAGATTTGATACTGAAGGTGCATAAGCATTTGTATACTGACCAATACTCATCGAAGCACGGTCAAGTTTCTATAAGCTACACCCATCCTTCTTTTCCTTTGTGATAATATCAACCGGGGAGCGAGCTTTATTTATTCTTTGCTTGTTAATATTTCTTTTCTTTCTTTCTTTTTGGGTAGGGTTATCCAACATTATTCTTATCATGGATGTCAAACATTTATTTCCATTGCATCTCAAACCTTTTTTTTCTGTTACTACTATTCATGTACGTTATCGATGTTTCCCTTTTTCTTTGTATTTTTTCTGTTTTGAACTTTTCAACAGCTATGGAAGTTATTTTATGGAATTGTTTTGGTGAATGTAGCAGGGAGTGGCTAAGTTAGAAGTGGAGGTGACAAATCTTGCAGCAAAAGCTGGAAAGGGTATGTTTTGATGGCAGATTAACCTCTTAACTAGAGCTTTCTCCCCATAAGTTTATTATGCATGAAAGAATCTGATTCTTGTTTTGTGCTCATTGCTTGGGCTGCTGATTCGATTGCTCTGTTTATTTTGAAATAAAGGATAAGGCACTTGGAAAATTTTAACTTTCAGTTACTGGATGATCAATCCCATGGTTGTTTTCTCTGATTCATTTATCCTCTTAATCATTTGTCTCCTTAGACTCTTTCAGTGTACAGTGTTTTAATATGCCTTTGCTGTTTGTAGATTTGTTCTTTGTAATCCTGTATTTCTAGACATGTTTAATAATTGTGATGTTGTCCATACCAAGTGAATTATCTCTATTCTAGAATTCTTTGTGCAGTAAGCTACAGCGGTCAAGATTTCATTTCCTTCTGTCTTGTTTTATGCTTTTTGTCAAATGAAATTTTTGGTCAGCAGAAATGATTATGAACACTTATGATGCAGGTGAAGTTGTAGGTGCCCTCTCCCTTCCTGTTGGACAAGGAGCAGTCATGTTGAAGAAGGTGGCTTCTGCAAGAATGCTAAATCAACCACATGAATTTCAGAATGTTATGTCATGCCCATTAAGAAGAAGGGTGAGCTATGCTTATTCATAATTCTGTGTTTGGTACAGTTACATGTATACCTTCTATGTTGGTGGTTATTCTGTTTTCTTTTTGTCATTCTTTCAGGCTCCACATGATGATGTTGAACAAATGCTTGAAAGGGGTCATCTGTTAGTTTCTACTACATATTTTGAGAGGAATCTGGCAGCAAACTTTCAGAGAGATAAAGAAACTGAGCTATCTCGTAATAGAGATGTCGGTTTTTGGATCAGGCTTAACCCGGAAGGTGCATGGGAGAGTGTTCGGTCGTTACTTCCACTGTCTGTGGTACCCAAATTACTACATGATGAATTTCTTGCCATGGAGGTTGTCATAAAAAATGGCAAGAAACATGTAATTTTTAGGGGTCTTGCAATCGTAGTAAATGATTCTGATGTTAAATTGGATATTTCTATTTGCCATGTGTCTTTGGTTCATGGCCGTGATCCATCTCTAGGAACAAGTAAATTGAACATTGTGATAGAAGAGATATTCGAGAATCAAAGTTATCACCCAATTTCTGGTTGGGGTAACAAGTTGCCTGGTTTTCGAAGTACTGGCCCAGGGCGATGGAGCACCAGGGACTTCTCGTGTTCATCAAAGGTGTGTATGTTTGTTGAGTAACCATTTAATTTTGCCTATACAGTGTGCATGCTCATCCTTCGTTCTTTATTTTGAAGGATTTTTTTGAACCTCACCTTCCAACTGGATGGCAATGGACATCTACATGGATTATTGATAAATCTGTACCTGTTGATGATGATGGTTGGACATATGGTCCTGACTTCCATACATTGAAGTGGCCTCCAGCTTCAAAGTCATATAAATCTGCTCATAATGTCGTGCGCCGAAGGCGTTGGATTCGCAGGAGGCAACAATTAACTGGGGAAGGATCAAATAGCGTGAACAGTGATTTTATTTCCATAAATCCTGGATCATCATCTGTTTTACCATGGAGGAGCATATCCAAAAATTCTGATCTGTGTTTACTAGTACGTCCTTGTGCTGATCATTCTCAGCCTGAATATGTATGGGGCCAAGCAGTTGCTTTCGTTTCTGACTACATGTTTGAGAAGGATCAACCTTTCAGTGATCAAGGCTTGCTTGCAAGACAAAATACTTCAAAGCAGCAAAGAAAAATGCCAAATGCTTTTATGCTGAATCAGCTGGAGAAGAAGGATGTTCTTTTCCATTGTCGCCCAAGTAGTGGAAGTGCAGAATTTTGGCTCAGTGTGGGTGCTGATGCTTCAATCCTCCACACTGAATTAAATTCTCCTGTTTATGATTGGAGAATATCTATTAACTCCCCATTGAAGCTGGAAAACCAACTTCCTTGTGCAGCAGAATTTAAAGTTTGGGAAAAGGGAAAAGAAGGGAGTTGCATTGAGCGGCAACATGGTATAATCTCTTCACGCCAGAGCATACATGTATATTCAGCTGATATCCGTAAATCTGTCTATCTTACATTGCTTCTCCAGGGTGGTTGGGTTCTTGAAAAGGTATGTATCTGTCCACATAAGTGCACTCTTTGCATCTGAAACTCAGTTAAAAAAATATGTTGTTTAACCTTGTATTCTTTAGATTAAAAATTCTGTTATGTGAGATGTTTACAGTTCATATTCTTATTGGCAGGATCCTGCCCTCGTGCTGGATCTTGGTTCCAGTGGCCAAATCTCATCATTCTGGATGGTCCACCAACAAAGTAAAAGGTTTGTGATGTATTGCATTTGACTTGGTTTTTGTTTATAGTCATGCAGATTGGGTGGATGCAGTGTTGAAACGTTGTGCTGCATTTTATTTATAACCACTTGATCCATACATATTCAAGTTCCTATCATGCAATCCATACACTGTCAAGTTCTTATCATATAACAATTTTTTCTTTCACCGTTGGAAAAAGAATGCATGATTGAAAGTGTTGATATATTGTGCTAGATTTTATTTATAACCACTTCATTCATCCATTGTCGAGCTCCTATCATGTAACAAATTTTTGCTTTCACTGTGGGAAAAAGAATGCATGATTGAAATTAGTCTACTCTGATTAGTTTGAGTCAACGGTTCTACCTTTTGTTCTTTATTTGTTCTCTTCCAATCATTTCTAATTTTTAGACTGGTATATTAGTATATACTGGACTGTAATTTTGTAAAGTTATTTTGTTACCTTTTTTTCAATCAAGGTTCCATTCAAAAAAGGAGAACAGAAGAAAAAGATTCCTTGCACGTTTCTTTAGATTAAGTGACTATTTAAGGTCAACATGCATTTCATTTCTTAAAATATAGGATTCTATTAGAACAGTGTGTTAGATATGAAGCCTACATAACCAATTATTTCAAAGCTGCAATTGAACAAGTGTTCATGAATCTGGCCTTATTTATGTAACCACATGACATGTTGTTTGGAAACAAGGCAGGGTTGAACTGATCAATTTGTTGATGGGTTTGGGAATATCTTACATTCTGATGCTTTAACATTACTTTTAACACTTGTTATTGGTACATCCTTCTGGTGCAATCAGAACCTGTTATCCTGCCTTCCTCTCTTTATTTTGAAGAGCACATAAAATAATACTCCTATGAATTAGTAGAGAAACAAAAACTACCTTTCAATGTTGTCAGTTTTGTTTTTTGATGAATTGATGATATTTCCATGTTGTGCCTTGGCATGTTGTACTATAGCTTACAGAATATGGCTCTTCAATTATCATGATATTTTTGGCTTTTTCGATATTTCACATTTTCTATAATTGTTGTCGGTGCAGGAGACTGCGTGTGAGCATTGAACGAGACATGGGAGGAACCACTTCAGCTCCTAAAACAATTAGGTTATTTGTACCATATTGGATCGTAAATGATTCATCTCTACCATTATCATATCGAGTGGTAGAGATTGAGCCATTAGAGACAGTTAAGACTGTGAAAGCTGCCTTTAAAAATCCCACAAACTCCATGGAAAGGAGATTTGGCACAAAGAGAAATGTTCAAGTACTTGAAGTGATTGAGGATACCAGCCCGATACCGAGCATGCTTTCTCCTCAAGACACTGCTGGTCGGAGTGGGATTATGTTGTTTCCATCTCAAAAAGATGCATACCTGTCTCCACGTTTGGGCCTTGCAGTAGCTATCCATCATTCTGAGATCTATAGTCCTGGGATTTCTTTTCTCGAGCTGGAAAAGAAGGTGATTTAGGTCGACAGTTAAATTAACTTTATGATCAAGGATTCCTATTCATCTTCTGCTGCTTCAAATTTTTCTTAGTTTGTGATGCTATGTAGTCTCTTTCAGGAAAGGGTTGGCATAAAGGCATTTGGTTCTGATGGATCTTACTTCAAGCTTTCAGCATTACTGAAGACCTCAGACAGAACAAAGGTTGTCCTAGATTATGGCATTTGTTTTTTTAGCACTCAAAGATACATGTCATGCTTTTCGGTGTTAGTTGGCTTCTTTGAAAACAAGTCCATAAATTTGGAAAGTATTTTAGTATTAAGTAAAACCATGCCATCATTTATTTCTATTAAGATAGCCATGTTACAGTACATCCAGATCGCATTTCAGATTTAGATCATGAAATCTTTTGATAAGTTGATACAACATTATTGAGGGAACCTAGGTTCTACCTGTTGTTGTTCCCCAACATGCTAGGCCCCTTCATTTGTTTTGTTGTTTCCACATTGGATTGTTGTGCTTATACCCAGCACAGTTGCCAATGACATCCAGTGTTGGATTCAGATGTGTATTGGTATTGCCCGGGGGAGCATGCGTGACAGCAACTTTCCATCTATCTCTTAGAAGCAATCTTTTCCTGTACTCGAATTAGCAAATTTTTACTTGCAATCTAGGACCAAATATGAGCACCTGCTTGGTTTGATAAATGACCTTCCAATCTAGTCCTGCCTGGTTTGATAAATTACCTTCCAACATGGTCTGTAGCCTCCAGCTTTAGATGATCTGATAATCCTCAGAGGTAAATAAATAACTCACGCAAGTAAAGTTCTGATTGCATCTTCAAGGTTAAAAACCTGAGAACTACATAATGACAGCAAAAAAAGTGAAAATTTGCATTATCTTCAGGAACAAGAAGTTATGATAAACTGTTAATGTTTTCAGAAACGATGATTCAATTTTTAGTTAACAGCTCGTAATTGGGATGATACTCAGGTTCTTCATATTCAGCCACACACCTTGTTCATCAATAGGCTGGGTTTCAGTCTCTGCCTGCAGCAATGCGGTTCCCAGCTGGTGGAATGGATTCACCCCGCTGATGCTCCAAAACCCTTTGGATGGCACTCTTCTGCTGATGTTGAGCTGTTGAAGGTTTGTACAAAATAAAATATTGCTCTTCACTGGTAATGCAGATGTATAAAGTAATAAATCCTTGGATTTTTGTATTTCAGTTGCGAGTGGATGGATACAAATGGAGCACTCCATTTAGTATTTGTAATGAAGGAATGATGCGAATATCCTTGGAGAAAGATTCGGGAGATGATCAAATGCAGCTGAGGGTACAAGTAAGAAGTGGCACAAAGATATCACAATATGAAGTTATTTTCCGCCCAAATTCTTTGTCCAGTCCTTACAGGTTATTATATATACTCACATATTTCTCTTATCCAGCTTTTCCTGTCTGTTCTTGTTATTTTGAGGTTCTATAGCCTTGTAGAGTCCATGCAATTACTTGGATAATATAATTATTTGGAATGCCTTGGATTAGTTTGTTCTGGCAGAACTTTCCGAACAACTTTGCCTACTGATATGAAAATATGGAAAATTAGTGTTTTTGGTTATTAAAAGTGGTTTTTCTTTTAATATGGTTTGCCAAGAGTTATAATTCGTCAAGTTATAAAGATTTTTAATCATGTTAACAATCAAGTTCTTGTAACAGGATTGAAAATCATTCGTTCTTTTTACCCATTCGCTTTCGGCAAGCGGATGGTCCCAGTGAATCATGGAAGCTTCTTCTTCCAAATGCAGCTGCTTCTTTCTTATGGGAAGACTTTGGTAGACCAAGATTATTGGAACTTTTAGTTGATGGAACAGATTCATCAAAATCATTGAAATACAATATCGATGAGATTCTTGATCACCAGCCCAATCATGCAGAGGGTCAGCCTGTTAGACCATTACGGGTTACTGTTCTAAAAGAAGACAAAATGAATATTGTTAGGATCAGTGACTGGATGCCAGAAAATGAACTTCCAATTACTGGTAGAAGAGTCCAACCGCCATTATCACAACTTTGTGGAAATGACTCTCTACAACAGCAGTTGCCATCGTCCACAGGTTGTGAATTTCATGTTGTTCTTGAGCTTGCTGAGCTTGGAATATCTGTTATTGACCACACACCTGAGGAGATTTTATATCTTTCTGTCCAGAATCTTCTTTTAGCATATTCTACTGGTTTGGGGTCTGGGTTTAGTAGGTAAGACAGTCTTTGAATTGATTTTTTATTCTGTAGTCAGGTTGCCATTTTCAATGTAGTCTTACAAAGTAAAGCATCACGGGTTAACAAGAGCTTATATTCTTGTTTCAAGAAATTCTGAATGCATGCTTGGTTGTTTAGTTAACACTTCTCTCCCAAAGAATTTTCATTAGCATACATACCTAGTAGCAAAGTTATGAAATAGTGGTTGAGACATCAAAATGACTAAACTATTAGTCTGATTGTTGCCAGTAACTCTTTAGTTGTGCTCCCCTAAAGTACTGGTGGCATTTAATTGTTGATTCTTATTGTTGAATACACAATGGTTTTAGAGGTTCCTTTGTGATGTTCATGGACGTCCAAATGACTCCAGGTTTAGAGTGCCCTGAAGTGCATCTGTACTTGTTATGCAATTTTGTCGCATAATCTTTGACTAAAGGTTTTATTGCTTCTAGGATTGTGTAGATTATAAAGCTTGAACAGGGTATAACTATTTATATCCAAAAGCTCCAAGTGGATGCCTAGCTTAGTGATTTTTTGATGACATCATTGAAGTTTCTGAGAAATTTTTCCCTGTATACTTTCTTTATCATTAGTATTAGGAGTGTGTAGATTATGTACTTATTTTTCAACAATTAGAATTGAAAAGTTATGCTTTGGCATTATTAACATTTCTCAGAAATTTTTCCTGTGTATAGTTTCTGGTCACTAGCATTAGGAGTTTGTAGATTGTGTACTTATTTGTCAACAATTGGAATTGGAAAGTTGAAAGCATAGTTTATTCTTCTGGTGGTTTTAACATTTGTAAATATTTCTTGGCCAAATTAATTTCCAACTGATGGAGGGTAATGATTAAAATACCAACTGCTGTATTGTTTACTCTTATAGGTTGAATCTAAGAGTGCATGGAATACAAGTGGATAACCAGTTACCATTAACTCCAATGCCAGTTCTCTTCAGACCTCAGAAAGTTGGGGAGGATAGAGACTATGTATTGAAGTTTTCCATGACAATGCAATCAAATGGATCTTTAGATTTATGTCTCTATCCCTATATTGGTTTCTCTGTGAGTCTGCTTGACCTTAATTGTGTTAACTTTCACATTATTCTTTGTAGATATAGATAATGATTCACTCGCTGCTTTTAACAGGGACCTGAAAGTTCTGCTTTCATAATAAACATCCATGAACCTATCATTTGGCGCCTTCATGAGATGATCCAGCAGGTCAACCTCAGTAGGTTATATGATACAAAAACAACTGCTGTGTCGGTTGATCCAATTATTCATATTGGGTATGCAAAAACCTGTCTTGAAACTTAGCTTTTGCACAGACCAAACTTAATTTATCTAATATTCTTGCAAATACAGTGTTCTCAACATCTCAGAAGTTCGTTTCAAAGTTTCAATGGCCATGTCACCTAGTCAAAGGCCAAGAGGAGTACTCGGGTTCTGGTTATCCTTGATGACTGCTTTGGGCAACACTGAAAATATGCCTGTAAGTGATTCAATTGTTCCTCTATTTCTAAGTTCTGAGATCTTCTTTTAATGTTGACTGTTGAAGTCCCTGAATTTTGAATGCTGAATTAGTTTCATACTCGAGGTACTAGCATGTATGACTAGTACCTCGAGTACTGATCCAAGATTAGAATGCTGAATTAGTTTCAATGATCCAAATCTTGTTTCAAAATTCATAGCACAATTATTGATAGTTCAATCCATTTGTGCTTTACTGCTCTTGCTAAAATGGGCTCAGTTTTTTTGTGGTGGATTATTGTTGTGCCACTGCCTCGAATATATGGCACTGTGCCTGTCCATTAAGCTTAGCACTTGTGTTTGGAATATCCATCAAGGTGCTACTTTGTTCTGCTATCCATTCATGTCAATTTTTTGTTCTCAACATGAAAAATTAATTCTGTTTTGCATGCCTTTTTGCAGATTATTATGACTGAAATGCTGAATATGACTTGCTTTTTTGTGTTGATCAGGTGAGATTAAATCAAAGATTTAATGAGAATATGTGCATGAGACAGAGTACTATGATAGGTATTGCTGTCTCAAACATAAAAAAGGATCTACTTCGCCAACCTCTTCAACTGCTCTCTGGTGTTGATATATTGGGCAATGCAAGCAGTGCACTTGGACATATGAGTAAAGGTGTAGCTGCCTTATCGATGGATAAAAAATTCATCCAAAGTCGACAGAGACAGGTCTGCTATAAAATTTTGATTTCTCTTCTCTTGATTGTTCCGTTTGAGTTAAGAGGCATTTCCCTAGATCAAGAACATAATAAGGTTAATTATTAACACCATATTCTGAATGATTGGCACCATCTATGTTGTTTTTTCATGGATGAAGCGTCCATTTACTGGTCCATCTGATATGAATTTGAGTAGGAATCCCAAGCAATGTACAATATACATGGAAGAAACGGGCCATGTGAATCATGGTGTATATGGAGTTATTCTTCTTATTCCTTCATATTGCTTTTAGCATAACATAAAGTAATCAGGCTTCTCCAGCAAGTCTGCCATGGCACCTGCAAAGGAAGCTTCTGGGTTTTTTTTTATATCACTGATCTTCATTTATTTATTTTCTCATTAGATGGAGTGTGGTAAAGCATAGGGGTGGAGTGGATGGAGCATAGGGGTGAATTTTAAGAAAAAATTTATGCCCCCCTATCCTTGAGGCAGGGTGGGTGCCAGTGTATCAAAATTTGGCTGAGACTGAAGGCTTTCTCATACCCATCCTGATACTGTTCCTGTTTGCATGTTTTTGCTTTGTCCCGGCTGATATATCCTTGTACTATCTTTTAATTAAATTCTGGAATTTTGAAATTTACATTTGTCTTCCAGGAGAACAAAGGTGTAGAGGCTCTTGGTGATGTCATTAGGGAGGGAGGCGGAGCACTAGCAAAAGGCCTCTTTAGAGGAGTTACCGGTATTCTAACAAAGCCTCTTGAAGGTGCAAAAAATTCAGGTGTTGAGGGTTTTGTTCAGGGAGTTGGAAAAGGAATAATAGGTGCAGCTGCTCAGCCAGTCAGTGGGGTTTTGGATCTTTTGTCCAAAACCACGGAAGGGGCCAATGCTATGAGAATGAAGATAACATCAGCTATAACCTCAGAGGAACAACTGCTCCGCCAGAGGTTGCCTCGTGTTATCAGTGCTGATAATTTGCTTCGACCTTATAATGAGTACAAATCCCAAGGGCAGGTAGCCTTGCTTGTGTAATTTACAGATCATAGTTTGTCTTTTCTGGTCTTTTAATGGGTTGTCGTGATTCTGTTGGCCTAGGAATTTGACAAATTCTTTCATGGAGAACTGTAATTGTTTCCTTCATGTGCCCCTCTCTGCCCACAAATGCTACTCCTATCTTAAAGACATTCTCATCAGCTAGATATACAAACATTGACCAGACATCATATTGAGATCATATTTTGACTCTTATCCTGATATCTTCTTAAAACGCTTTACTTTAAAAAAAAAAAAAAAACTTTGGGTGCTTTTTTAACTGTTATTGTTCATAGATTTTTATAACGTTCTTTTCTTTTATTACATGTCATGTAAATATTACCACTACTCTGAATCCTTTCGCACATTTTTTCTTCCTGAAGGTTATATTGCAGCTGGCAGAGTCGGGTTCATTTTTTGGCCAGGTTGATCTATTTAAAGTGCGTGGGAAGTTTGCCTTATCAGATGCTTATGAAGATCACTTTATGCTCCCTAAAGGAAAGATCATTGTGGTAACACATCGAAGAGTCATGTTGCTGCAAGTAAGCTTCCTTGACAAGGAACATAAGTTGTTGTATTTCATTTCTTGTCCATTAATCATCATGGGCTTGCCTTGAGTGTGAAGCTTTATAATGTTATTTTCAGCAACCATCCAACATTTTAGCTCAGAGGAAGTTCAGCCCAGCAAGGGATCCATGTTCAGTATTGTGGGGTGTTTTATGGGTTGACTTGGTGACCATGGAATTGACGCATGGGAAGAAGGACCAACCAAAAGCTCCACCTTCACGACTCACTCTTTATTTACGGAGTAGATCAACAGAGTCAAAAGAACAATTTCGTGTGATAAAATGCAGCCGTGAGACAGATCAGGCCCTGAAGGTCTACTCTTCGATAGAGAGAGCAGTTAACACTTATGGACGCAACCTATCAAATGTTAGTTTCCAGTCCTACATCTTATTCCATTCTTGTGTGCTCAAGCTAGCCAAACTAGGAGTCTGATTTACAAGTAGAGATGCAACATCTGGCTAGTGCTTACAAGTTATAGTGAACTAGTAGCCCAGCATAACGCATCTCTAAGCATGAGATGTCAGCATTTTGGCTCAACTGTTGCAGGATTTTGTCTATTTTTAATGACTCCTCCCTTTGTTGTTCAGGAAATGCTCAAAAATCAAGTGACAAAACCATATGCACCGAGTGCAGATGTCTCCAGACTTGAAGGAATTTCAAAGGAAGGGGATTGTATCTGGTCGCCCCAACAGATGCCTGAGTCAGTTACTCAGAGTTCAACATTTGGCAACAGCTCCAATTGATTTTGGGAAAACTGCTCAATGGAGAATGTGGTTAATATTTTGCTGAAGTCGGGTCATACAACTTCTATGCTTTTGAATGTTAAAGATTTTAGGCCACATGCCTGTGCTGTTCAGAAGGTATAACGTTGGAATTGCATTATCTTTTTTAAGCTTCCAAGCGTTTTATAAATCAAGTAAAAAAACTACCTGACTAATTGCTTATGCATATTATTGGGAGGCAAAACCTGAATTTCTGCAATTGTGAATGCTGCTCATGTGATTAGATGCATATTCAGGTATGGACTAGGGAAGATGTTCTTAATGGAGGTTTTAGCATCCGCTATTTAAAGAAGCAACTGCAGAGACTATTGGAACAGGGTTGCTTGTCAGAAGTGCAATTTTACTTTGATACAAGGGGAATCACTATGGAGAGCACATCTTCATGTTTGGTAATTGAAGCTGTACAGAATACCTTCCACAACTTGATGTGGTTGCTAGAATGTACATGTTTTTTTTAACTCCCATACATATTTCTTCTGTGTTCTTTGTACATAGAATTTTTGCAGAAGGGGCAGTCATCTGGGCTGGCCACCGGAAAATTGGTCTCACTTGGAGACCCAAGTTTGTGTGTAAATAGAAAGCGATACACCTCCTGTCATCTCCGGTGCTTTTTTTTTTTTGACTGGGGAAGTTGCATTAGTGTTAAATCGAATACCTCTGGTGAATATTCGAGTGCAAAATAAGAATATAAAGGTCATTCACCAAACCACACCATGCTCTCCGCATAAAGAACCAGGCAATGCAATTTGCTCTTTGATCTGCTTGTCCCGAATTTCCTGGAAACAAATTTGTAATTGTCAAAGACACGGGAGAAAAGAAAAGGATTAGAATTTCAAATAGCGAACAATTTTCTTTAGTTTGGTTTTGTATGATAATTTATCCAAAGAAATTCTGTGGTTTGCAAACAAAATGCGAGAACATGAATATTTATTAAGATATATGATACTTGATATTTTATTATATTTCAAAAAAAAAGGGTGGGAGCGTATGTTTTCTTCATGGTGTTCTTGCTCGATAGTTATTAAATTTAATTCAAGAGTTGATTAAATTTAATCCAAGAGTTGATTCGGTTAAAAAATTGAGTTTTGAGTTATATTGATTGATTTGGGTTAATTTAGAAATTTTGTTAAAAAAATTTGAAGTTTTAAAAAATATTTTATTTTACACATTAAAAAAATATTTTTTTATTGTTATATATATATATATATATATATATATAAAAGGTTTTAAATTTTACGTTGAAAAAATAAAATATTTTTTTAGTATTTATATAATGAATTTTTTAAAAAAATTAATAATAAACAACTAAAAATTATATATATAAAAATATCTAACTAAGAAAAAAAATACATTTAAAAAAAAAACCTGCTGCAAGTCTTATGAAGTCCAGAAGTACCATCTACTCATCACAACCACACCAATTCCAAGATCCCACAACTTTGTCATTTACAATAATAGAAGAGATAATTGCTAATATTTGTAAGGAATAATTTACTATTTTGATTAATCTCAGTATTGAATTTAATTTTCGTGATGAAAGTGATCCGAGTTTATTTGTTTTAAAAATATTTTTTAAAAAATTATTATTATTATTATTTATGTTTTAAATTTAAAATCAGGATAACTCATGAGATAATGACCTCAAAAAATATAACCTTGCGACCTCACAAGAATATATGCAAGAAGTAACACGTTTTCTTGAGAAGGTTTAAGAAAAAGCACGTGTTTATACACACACACACACTCTCAATTGGTCAAGGTTTAGACAAACAATAATAATAGAAAGCCTTTATGCTCGAGGATTAGGATAAGATCCATTGTCTTCCCTTACGGATTAGACTTTTAGGTTCATTATTAATGCCAGAATTGCAAGAAGCATAATAAGGGTTTTTCACACGTTGAAAGCTCCAGAGTCTCTGGGTAATCACATGCTTGAAGAGGAAGTTTGCATCTCAGCAAAACCTTTTCCTTTAAAATGCGGGAAATGTTCACCGTAACGAAGGAATCCATCCAGTTATTCTGTTTAAGCCTCCGCGTACACAAACAAAACAAAAAATTAAAAAAAGTAAAAAAAAAGTAAAAAAAAAAAAAACTTCATAAAAGGACAGGGGAATCGTCCGTACTCTACTCAAACAATTTCGCGTGTGTATCTCGAGTTTCGTGCCCGTCTCAGTCTCTTCAAAGTCATGACCTCCACGTGTCGGTTACCCAACCCCCGAGCCCCAGATAAATTCAACAAAACCCATTTCCGAATCCACTCCGATTTCACCCCGAAAGCAAACAAGCAAGACAGACACCATTAGAAAAATTCTTTGATCCTGAAATTCAATTCAATTCCATTAAAAAACAAAACCCTATATCTCGTACCTTTTGAAAAGCTGAGAAAGAAGGTGAGTTTATGTTAGAAAAGCGACTGAGAAAATCTTTGTGAGTAGTAAAAAAATGAAGGAAACAACCGAGATAATGTGCAATGTTATTGATGTGCAGTATCAACTTTGCCTGGCTAAAGATCAGCAGAACATGGCTCCTTCAACTCCGGTTTTTGATTCGATTTCCACAGAAGTCTCGCGTTTTGAGACGGTACGTTCTTTAATTCTCAAGATTTATTATCAGTTTCTTTATTTTTTGCTTGAAGTTACTTTCTTTTTGTGGGTTTCAAGATTTTTCTTTTATTAGTTAATAGCAGCTTGTGATTCCCTTTTAAGGAAGAATCTAAATTGGGCGTTTGTTTTTTAACTTCTTTTTTTTTTTTGGGTTTCTCGAGATAATTGGACTGCCAATTTTTATTGATTCCTCGTGTGTTCTGGTGGAATTTCGGTCCCCAACTGAAAATTTACTGTTGTTTGTGTTTAGGAGGCAATTTGTTCGGTCCTGAATGGTGTCATAAGGCGATTGATTAGTCAAGGATTACAAGTTAGATACTTGCCTTTTACTTTATGGTTAAGGATAATAGGATTAGCTTTATTTCTTTTTGGTATAATTTGTGGGTTTTCAGCTATAAATCATGGGTTTTCCCTTGATTTATCAGATGTTGAATCCTAGCTCATGAAGTCAAAAGGGTTGTACAATTTAATATGCGGGGCTTAATGAAAACAGTGTTAGGGAGTTGGAATTTGCCTTGAAATCTCTACATCCTATTGTGCTTTATGTGTTAGTGAGTCATTTTGGGATTTGTTATCATCTTTTTTTCACATGCTTTCTTGTCCATAGTGCAGTTTATTTATTTTAAACGCTGTATCATTGTATGTTCTGCTTTTCAATTGATTTCTCCGAACATGTACTTACCTCTTTATCTCTTGCATTGTAGTTCGTGGAGTCTTCTGCTGCCAAGCTATTTCCTCGCATCCGTTCTGGTAGCTATGCAGATATTGGAACAAGGCCGTCTATGGATGATGAACACGTTAGGATTGATGATCTATCTGCCCATCTGGGTTCTTATTTCAAGTGTCCGAGCTCTTTTTATGCAGTTTTTGATGGTCATGGAGGGCCTGATGCAGCTGCTTATGTCAAGAGGAATGCTGTGAGGTTGTTTTTTGAAGATGTTCACTTGCCACAAACATCTGATGTTGATGATGTCTTCCTAAGAGCACTGTTAAATTCCCATAGGGAAGCGTTTTTACAGGCTGACTCTGCATTGGCTGATAAAAGCATTGTTAGCAGTTCATGTGGAACAACAGCGTTGACTGCCCTAGTTCTTGGAAGGCATTTAGTGGTTGCAAATGCTGGTGACTGTCGAGCTGTTCTCTGTAGGAAAGGGGTAGCCGTTGATGTGTCTCAAGATCACAAGCCTTCTTATTTGCCAGAACGCAGACGGGTTGAGGAGTTGGGTGGTCGTGTTGAAGGTGAATATCTTATTGGTCCTTCTTATTTGCCAGAATGCAGACGGGTTGAGGAGTTGGGTGGTCGTGTTGAAGGTGAACATCTTAATGGTCTTTCTGTTACTCGAGCCCTTGGAGATTGGGATTTTAAGCTTCCAGTTGGCTCCACATCACCTCTCACTGCTGAGCCAGAGGTTCAACAGTTTATGTTAACAGAGGCTGATGAATTCTTGATTATTGGTTGTGATGGTATCTGGGACGTTATGTCAAGCCAGCATGCTGTCAGCCTTGTCCGTCGTGGGCTTAGGCGGCATGATGACCCAGAACTTAGTGCCAGAGAACTAGTCATGGAAGCATCACGCCTCCATTCAGCTGATAATCTCACTGCTGTTGTTGTCTGCTTCACTTCACCTAATCCTGTTGAGTCACGCGAACCTCAGAGCCGAAGGTTGAGGTGCTTCTGTCTCTCTGAGGAGGCTCGGAGCAGGCTGAAGAGCTTGTTTGAAGGCAATTGAATGTGCATACAAATTATTTCACGTTATTTACTGATGTTTGGTATGGTAAAGGATTTTCATCTGCTGTGACTGTTTCGGATGTTTTAGAAAAACAGCCAGCGGTTTTGTAGGGTAGAGGAGCGGGCGGGGTTAGGGTAATACATCAAGTGAAATGCTGGTCTTTGTTGTTTACTGACAGTAGTGCAAGGTTATTTTGGTTTCATTGGGTTCCGCTCAATGCGATGGTCTGTTGTCTTTTTTCTTTGTTTTCTCTTGTACACATCATCTCTGTTTACGTGTCCATGGGGATAATGAAATGAGACTTCAACTTATGCGTCATGTGCCTCTTGAATGCAATCCTAGTTACAAGTCTAATTCTTGAGAATGTGAGCGATATTTAATAAAAGAAATTGTTTTAGAAGTAAGAACTATAGGAACCTTATTTACTTATGGATTTTTTATTTGTTTTCACTCGTCGGGAGGGCTTTGATAATCACGCGCAACCCCTTTTGAGAATTTGCCTCTCCTATTTTGTCCCAAAGCCAAAGGATATTTTTCATTTTCGCCATCCTTGTTGGTTTCCAGCATCCGAACCTCGTTCACAAAATCGATCAAATGGTTTCACGACAAATTTCGTTCGAGCTGGCTTTAGTAGTGGCACACAAAGGCCTCATCATCTTAGCAGGAATTGTTGTCTAAGCTCGCTACCCACCAGGCAAATATAAGAAAAGGGTAGTGCTAGGATTTCTAAGGCCACCATTTTCTAGAATTTCAATAAACAAAATCTACATTGATATTTTGTACTTGGCAGAGACAAGACCGTTTGATTTGTTATCTTCCTAACCCACCTAAGGAAAAGCTCATCTTGATCAATAGATCTCAACCGTTCCAAACCGTTGAATATACACCATCTCCAGGGGCAACACCCCCATTAGAAAACACTGTACATTTGGTAGGCATCAAAATCAAACCGGACTTCCGATTTTTTATGAATAGGAAATTAAGTACCTAAACTTTATATATTAGCCGATGGTTCGTGTTCAATGTTAAATCAAGGGCAGGCCTCACTTCAATCAAAGAATAGAAATGCCAACGTCTGCCATTACATCATAACCATAACAGTAAAGGAAAGAACAGCTCAGCCAGTTATAAAATAAGATACACTTGATTTCTACCCTAAGAAGAGTAAAAAGTAAAAAGCAAAAACCTTTTTTATAATATTCTATCATACCTCACCAGCTGTTAGATTACATATGATTTGTAGTTTTTTCTCCGTAGGGTATTGTTTATTTTAGTTTCAATTATCGTCCCACTTTCAAATTTAATAGATCATGAAGAACTTGCTAATGTTTATGAATATATATAACTTGCTAATGTTTATGAATATATATAGATGGTTTGTGTGAGACTCAATTGGAGATTGGAGATAAATTTAGCATTAGTAATTTAAAATAATAGTTCGAATATGTCTTGATTTTTTTTTGTGGTCCTTAAATAAATTTCTTACTCTATAGGGTTTCTCAATTGAGTTCTTCAACCACTTCTATTTTTTTCTTAATATTTTATAAAGTTCCAGATAAATAATGTCATTTTATAGTGTATTTTTATTTTCTCCCTAAAAATCTTGAAGATTTTAGACAAAAAGCTTAATTGAAAATATAAATCCTTTGAAGCTTAATTGAGACCAAAAAAAATCTTTGAGGATACCATTGAAATTATAGTTATGGTTTGGGGACCAATTTGAAATTTGTCGAAATATTCTAGCCTCCTTCGAGTTGTCAAAAGCCGCAGTCCCAAGGAGACCAAAAATAAAAAACTCGAATAGCATAGACAAAGAGCGACACCGATTCTACCAGATAATCAAAAATGGCGATGGCAAGTATTGCAAGGAGAAAGGCATGCTTTTTAACAAGAAACTTATCAAATTCTTCAAGTGCTGATGCTTTCAAGTTTTCTTATTCCCTCACTAAATTCTCTCGTGGGTTTGCTACCTCGGGATCTGAAGAGAACGATGTAGTTGTCATCGGCGGTGGACCAGGTGGCTATGTGGCTGCTATTAAAGCTGCCCAGTTGGGTCTCAAAACTACTTGTATTGAAAAACGTGGTACTCTTGGTGGCACTTGTCTTAATGTCGGCTGTATCCCTTCAAAGGTAATTCCCTTTTGTTTTGGTTTCTCTTTTTGATCTGTTTCTGTGTTAAAGTTGTTGGGTTGTGTTTGTTTATGTGAGATTTTATATTTTGTTTGCTTTCAGATCTGTTGGTATTGTTTGTTACCTGAATTTGATTGATGGGTTTTCCGTCGGAAATGGGATTTTCTGATTGCTTTTTTGATAGAGATTTCTTGTTATGTATTTTACTGTTTATCGAATTTTCGAACAAATTATGCTTTGGCTATTGGAGAGGTTTTTGACTGTTTAATGGAAGGAATAAAAACAGTAGAAGATTTTGTTTGTTATTGGATTCAACATTTTGATCTCCATCTGTGAAAGTTCATTTTGCAGTGTATAGAAGGCCCAAAGTATCCTGCAATTAATCCCTGTTAGGCAGTGGATTTAGGTTGGGAACTCTGATGAAACCGAATTTCCTAAAAATTCGGAAATTTTTCTTTGTTTTTTTACTTAAATTTTTTTTTTATGTTTTCAAATAATTTTGATGTACTAGTATCAAATATAATTTTTAAAAAATAAAAAAATATATTTTGATACGTTTTCGGGCATAAAACATTTTGAACCGCAACCGCTACCACACTCCCAAACACCTCTTTAGACTATCCAAATAGAACTTTTAAGTTGTCTGATTAGTTCTACTGATTGTATGTTTTGCATCTGTGGTTGACATGGTGATTTGTTTTGTAACCAGCTTGTGTATATTAGTTCGTCTAAAATGTTCTGGAATTCTACATATTATGAATTGTGTATTTGTGCCTTTGAAGTTAACAACCAGAAGTATTACTCCTGGATTGTCAACTCATTTATGTATTCTTTGTATTTAGTTATTTAACCTATCTTTTGTAGCTTTATTGTTCTTTCTTATAGCCAAACTCCTTGACAAGCATTGGGGAAAAATGTTTGCACGCGTAACATATTTCACATTTGGAATTTATCCAACCCTTCTTTTTTTCAGGCACTTCTTCACTCATCACACATGTTCCATGAAGCCCAACATTCATTTGCTAGCCATGGAGTGAAGTTCTCTTCTGTTGAGGTTGATTTACCTGCCATGATGGCCCAAAAAGACAAAGCTGTGTCTACCCTTACTCGAGGTATTGAAGGTTTATTCAAGAAGAACAAAGTCACCTATGTCAAAGGATATGGCAAGTTCATCTCCCCATCTGAGGTGTCAGTGGACACTATTGATGGTGCAAACACTGTTGTGAAAGGCAAGAATATCATAATTGCCACAGGTTCTGATGTAAAGTCTCTGCCTGGGATTACCATCGATGAAGAGAAAATCGTATCTTCTACTGGTGCTTTGGCTTTGAAAAAGATTCCAAAGAAACTTGTGGTCATTGGGGCAGGCTATATTGGACTTGAGATGGGCTCAGTGTGGCGCCGACTTGGTTCAGAAGTCACCGTCGTTGAGTTTGCTCCGGATATTGTCCCAAGCATGGATGGGGAAGTTCGCAAGCAATTTCAACGCATGCTTGAGAAGCAGAAGATGAAATTCATGCTCAAAACTAAGGTTGTAGGAGTTGATACTTCTGGAGATGGTGTGAAGTTGACACTTGAACCAGCATCTGGCGGTGACCAGACAACTCTTGAAGCTGATGTGGTTCTTGTCTCTGCTGGTAGGACTCCATTCACTGCTGGGCTTGGGCTGGACAAGATTGGTGTGGAAACTGACAAGGTTGGACGGATTCCTGTCAATGAAAGGTTTGCAACAAATGTTTCTGGTGTCTATGCTATTGGGGATGTGATTCCTGGCCCAATGTTAGCCCACAAGGCAGAAGAGGATGGAGTTGCTTGTGTGGAATTCATAGCAGGCAAGCACGGCCACGTAGACTATGATAAGGTCCCTGGAGTTGTATATACACATCCTGAGGTTGCATCTGTTGGTAAGACTGAAGAGCAGGTCAAGGCACTTGGTGTTGAGTACTGTGTTGGGAAGTTCCCTCTCTTGGCAAATAGTCGCGCCAAGGCAATTGACGATGCTGAAGGGCTAGTCAAGATAATTGCTGAGAAAGAGACAGACAAAATATTGGGAGTCCATATCATGGCACCTAATGCTGGAGAGCTCATTCACGAGGCCGCGCTGGCTCTTACTTATGATGCTTCTAGTGAGGACATAGCTCGTGTATGCCACGCTCATCCAACAATGAGTGAGGCATTGAAGGAAGCTGCCATGGCCACTCATGACAAGCCCATTCACATCTAAAAGGATTGATTATTACCTTTTTCATTTTTGCTGAAAGACCTTGCGAATGGCTTGGTAAAACTGCCTTCTGCTTTGCTCATCCTTTATTTGATAAGGTTTGAATAGAAATTTACTGTTCATTTCCTTGCATCTACATGAGAATAACTAAACACGGTCAACATTCGTGATGAGATGAGTGCATGCATTTTGAGTCAATGGCCATTACTAATGAGACCTTGTGTTCTCATGAATTGTCATTGCAGTTGTTTTTTTTGTTGTTCAAAAAATTGGCTTTGCAGCTGTTGGTATGTTGGGATCCTACCCAAATGATAGAATATGTAATTCATTTTAGTCGTGGAGCCGTTGGTTTTTTTTGTTTTTGTTAGTTTCTGTCACAAGTGAGCTGTGAAATGATCCATACTTATCTTCCGCCCAGTCACAAATGCGGGCCATCAATTACCTTTCGAAAAGTTAAGAATTAGCCTTTTGATTTGTGTGTTCCATAGTATCTAAATCGTCTTACCTAATGCTCAGAAGTCGGAATGTTCTCTGATCATTTTCCTTCCCCTAGAGATGTATAGAAGATATCTAAGAGGGCATATTGCGCCATGCAAGGACTAAGGTCACAAGTTCCTTCTCTTGAGCCTTCTCATGAATGGTTGCATGCCTCCATTACCGGCAATTTAAAACATCCAATTTTCAAACGGAAATGAGTTCATATGCTTGCGTGATTATCTCTAGATGGAGTCGAGAGTTGATATAATTTCACGGGCACGAGTAAGAGAACCAGTGAGCGGACGCTGCAACAAAGATCCCCTAGGAGCTCAGAGCAATACTATTGCCAAGAAGAGAAGTATATCGAACTGAAAAGACTATTTATTAGCCCTGCGAGGGAAATGGAGGTGCTGTATTGGATTTACTACAAGCCCTCTAATCCTCATGCCTCCGCAAAGGAAATGTAACGGGAGGTGGAACATGTATTGCATGATGAAAAGAGACAAAAAAATGGAAGGGCATGGAGAGATTTCATCCATCATGTTTACATCGGTAGCTGTTCTAAGCTCCCGGCAACCACAGACCAGAAAAACCATCTGCTAAAATTGGAAAGAGGACAAACATTGCTGCAGATAAGACATTTCTCTCCACATCTCCTCTTCACGAAGTAACCAAAGATTTCACAGGAAGTTCCTTGACCACTTAAAATACACCAATCCATCACTCTGCTCATCGAACAGAAATCCTTGACCGCACAACAAAAACAAGCCATCCCTTCTGCTGTAAGCAAAATCATGGGGCCTTCCCCATGTTCACTGCAAGTTCACGATAGTGGAGTTGCTAGGAAGTGTGATTACATCACAAATCCTCTCGCATATCTGTCAAATTTGAAAAAAAAGGAGTCAAATTATACAAAAGGAAAAAACATGTCAATTAAAATCATATACGTAAAGAAAAATAAAAAGAAATACATAAAAACAATGAAAATAAATACATTAATTATTTTCATAATTCTCGTAAAACAAAGAATTAATAATCAATATCAATTAACCAGCAAAAACACTACCCAAATACATCAAATCGTGTTAATAAAATTGCATTAGATATTTAACTTAAAATTCTTGAGAATTAAGGATAAAAGTTCGAGGAAAATGATAAAAAAGAAAATCAATCATAAGATAGATATCTTATGCATTACTTAAGAGGGTTTCATTAGTAAATCTCATAAATATAATTGTTGATATTTTTCGATAAATAAATTATATAATATTAGAATTACTTGTTTTGTTATTCTTTGTTGCAGCTTGCTTTTTTTACTTTTTGAGTTTCTTCATCAATTTAATGCCTTTTAATATATATATATATATGGTTTATTAAAAAAGAAGAAGAAGAGCTAACAACATGGGTGCCAATCAAAGAACTTCCAGAAGTATTTGCGGCCACCTAAGCGTTGATTCAACAACGGAAAAAATATTGATCAGACAAGAAAAATAAATGGCATATATGAATTATGTTTAATTGAATCACTATTCAAGTTGAAAGGAGGCCAATACTGTTGTAACGCTAGAGAATTGACCAGTCAAACAGTAGTTGGTTTAATAACTGGGCTGAAGGTTGCATTATAATCAAGAACAGGACGTTGATGAAAATCTTTAGCCACAAGATGTGTCTTATACCTTGTGATACTGCAATCAGGATTACGTTTGATTCTAAATATCCATTTGTTTCCCACAAGCCTCTGAGATGGATTAGGAGGAACAAGAGTCCAAGTGCCATGTCGAACAAGTGCAGTAAATTCATCAGACATGGCTTGTCTCCAATTAGGATCTTTAATGGCTTGAGACACACATGTGGGCTCAACAGAGGTAATTAGTAACAAGGTAAAGTTTCTTGGGGCGATGTATATTATTCATGGATCGTGTTGTCATTTGGTGTGTTCTTGTTGGAGGCACACTGTGAGACGCCAGTGAAGATGAGGCGCCGCGGGGGGGGGGGGGGGGGGGGGGGTGTGATCAGAGGATGCACGCTGTGGAGAAGAAGCTAAGGAATTATATCTGAACCTTGCGATACTGCCATCAGGATTACGTTTGATTCTAAATATCCATTTGTTTCCCACAAGATTCTGAGATGGATTAGGAAGAACAAGAGTCCAAGTGCCATGTCGAACAAGTGCAGTAAATTCATCAGATATGGCTTGTCTCCAATTAGGATCTTTAATGGCCTCAGACACACATGTGGGCTCAACAGAGGGAGAGACATGGTGCTTGGTAACAAGGTAAAGTTTCTTGGGGCGGTGTTTATTATTCATGGATCGTGCAGTCATTTGGTGTGTTCTTGTTGGAGGCACACTGTGAGACGCAAGTGAAGATGAGGCAGGGGGAGTAGATGAAGAGGAACTAACCTCGGGTGACTGATTGTGATCAGAGGATGCACGCTGTGGAGAAGAGGCTGCATTGGAAGGAATTATATCTGAACCTCGCACTGGATGAACTGGAGGAACAATAGGTACTTCAGTGTTGTGACATGGCATCTGCAAAGTTGGATGATCTGAAGGAGGGGCTGATGTGCTGAAGGGAAAGATTTCTTAAGTAAAGGCTTCGGCTTTCATGTCCCCAATTTTCTTGTTGTGGAGGCTTCTTTTAAATGCTTGTATCTATTCTGTGGTCTGCAAGCCCTCTTGTTTCACGTATGAGGATTTGTTTTAGATAGGCATCCACACTAAAAACCGTTCATTTTCATTTTAGCTGGTATTTGCCTCGCGTTAGCATGCGGCTTCTCTATTTACTCGCAAAACAACATTCCTTTATACTTAGATAACTAAAATTAATTGCATTAAACACCCAATAAATTGTATTGGAACCAATCTTATGTTAAAATTGATTTCAATTATTTAAATAGATCGGTCATAGAGTTCATTTATTTTGCTTAAAATCCTTCAAACACTATATTAGATAAATGATATTGAAATGATTTCATTTCTACTCCCTTCTTAAATTTCCATACAGTCGTCGTTCTTTAGTTCTCGATAGTTCTTTATTTCTTCCCTGTCGCATGTCATATCGGAAGAGTATAGAGTCAGCCATGGAAGCGCATGAATGGTGAGTGTCACACCAAGACAACGACATAAAATGAATAACAGAAAATACCAAAACTGAAATTAATCACAGCAGAAAATGGAAAAACAACAGCATTCATATATTAATTTTACTCAGAAACAATAAAGATAGAAACGAACTAGGATCGATCTCTGTCGAAACCCCATAATATCTCGCACGGGATAATTTAAGTTAGCCCCCATGGCTTTATTTCTTTCTTAGGAATAGCAGCACTCCCTTCGAACCAAGTAACAGAAACACAAGAAAGAACAAGCATTCAGAAGTCCAACGACAACATTTATTGCACACTACATGACTTCTTCCCGTGAAATGGCCCGGCCGGATTTATTACCCCGTGAAAATTTAGTAGAGAAAGTAGTTTATCACAAGACTGTGTGAAAATATAGATAAAGATTTTACGGATGTGATTTTTAAAGATGAGGTTTAATGTTTTTTTTTTAATTTGATATATTTTTTTATACTCTATTTTTAACTTTTATTTTGTTATTTATTTTGTTTAATTTTATTGGATTAGCTCTAAAAAAAATTATTTAACCCCTTATCATTTTTTAATTTATAAATAATTTATCATATTACAAATAATTTTTAATTTCATCGTCTATGATTTTTTAATTTTTCAATTTCAATTCTTATTCATTTAATTGTAATTTCTTTTATTCATAATCATTTTTTTTCAAATTTCATCATTATTGGGTTTTTTCCTATTAGATTTTAGCTTATTTCTTTCTTTCTTTTTGTTGTTCATTTCTTTTGTAAGTTTTTTTATTAATATTTTTTCAATAATTTTATCCTTTAAAATTAAATTGAATGACATTTAAGTTTCTTGATTAAACTCGGGTTCATGATTTAACAAGTTACAAGTTTTTTATTAAATTAAGTTTAAAAAATTCACCTAAATTTGTTTGGTTTTTCCTCTTTTTTTTTAAACCGGTGTTACATGCTCTTTTTTTTAAGTTTTACTTTTTGTTTTTGTTTTTCTTCAATCAGGTTAGGATTGAGTTCTTTGATAATCCAAATAAATTCAGCTGTTTTTTTTTCATTGTTTTTTTTTATAATTTATTTATTATTGTTGTTGTTTTTATTATTTAAATTATCACCTATATCAATGACTTGAAAATTAATTTTTTTCTAAACTATCATATTTTTATATATAAAAACAAATTTATTCACGAACAAAAAAAACATGAGCAACATATCTAGCTCTAAACTAATTTACAAGTAAACCGGTAAATCCATGGGCGTACCTTTTCTAGAACTAGCCTAATTTTCACTCTCAGTATTCATTTCCTTTCCTTTTCTTCTTCTTCCTTTTTTTTTTTTTTTGAGAATAACTTTCGATATACAGTTCTGAATTCATGTTCCTTGAGGATTGGGATAATTCACAATCGCAAGCTTAAATGATTATTCTTTGAAAAAAAACAACATGAAATTAGTATAAAAGAATTGCAAAACTCGTTTTGAGATTCAGGAGTTGAACTCTTTTTTTATTATTATTCAGGAGTTGAACTCTTTTTTAGTTTAATATGGGTGTTTTGGTTAGTTTGCATGTATTTCGACTAATTCCACGGGCCCTGAAGTTAACGATTATGTAAGTCTCTAGTAGCCATATGAGCAATCACAAGGCTTGAATCGGAAACTATAAAAAAAATAAATCTATTAATCTTAAATTTTTTATTACTAAATTACCACCTAAATAGTTTTAGGAGTTGAACTCTTATTACTCGTTTATGTGTTTATAATGTGAGGTACGTTCACGTTAGAATTGATGTATTAAAAAAACAAAAAAGAGATTTCATCACTTGTTTCTAGAACTTGGGCTTCCATACATGGAAATTCACCATTTGGGTCACCAGCCTGGATCTTTGGCCCATGTTTTAATATTATTCATTTAATAGGCCCAACATATTTCTTTTCCTGATAGCTTTGTTTTTTATTCTTTACATTTTACAACTCTTGGAAGAGGGAGACACGGGTCTCTTCGGCAAAAAACGAATTGAGTGGAATCTGGCCTTTTGCTCCTTTGGAATTTTAATGAATTTCTCTGGCTTATTCAAAGAGAGAGAGAGGGAGGGAGGGAGAATGTAGAAGAATATACGATCAAAAGAACAGAATGTTTAAGAACAATGAAAGGTAGAATTAAGGGGAAAAACAAGTAGAGATAATTTATCATAATATTCTCTTTATTCTTAGTTTTCCAACTTTATAGATGTCGAAGGTTTCATACATATATTCCACTTTCATCAGTTATCACAATCAAACTAAAAAAGCATATAGGGCTAGTAAATAAATGCCCTAATCCCTGTACTTAATAATTTATATATAGTATTTATATATTGGCTAAAAACTAATGCTCCAAACACACTAGCTAGCTAGAAATTAAGATTAAGCTGCAGATGGTAGATTCATGTGGTTACCCACCCCATCCTCAGTCAATGCCGCTATTAGGGGTCCAAGTTTTTCTTGAGCAACAGGCACAGTGGCATTCTTGAAATCCAGGGACTCATCCTCATATATTTCCCACCATTTTTCCACCAAAACCTTGATGTCCTCTCGATCCATGTTTTCTTCTTTTCCAGTATACCTCCATGGCTTTGCACCCTAGAAGTTTGAACAAAAATGAAAATCAATGAAAATATCTGTATAGATCAATATGTTGAAAGAACTTTACTTATAACAGTGAATTCTCTTACCGCAGCACAATAGTGGACAACCTTCACTTTGTCAAGGTCGAATTTATCGGGATGGCGCCACAGCATAGCCGAAACAAGGTTGTAGACAGGAGGGATAGGCTGGTATACATCCCTGAAGAACATGTTCAGAAAATCCTGCAAATCACAAGTACAAAAAATAAGGGTGATGATACATTAATTAAAAAATGAAAAATCTACCACTTCTTTTCTGGAATATCCGAAAAATAAGGGTGAATATATTATATAAGAAAGCCTTCCAAAAAATAATAATAATAAATATCCTAAACAGGCCAGATTAATTACCTGCTCAGCAAATGAGGTAGGGGTGGTGACTTTGAGGGTCTCCAAGAGATCAAAGTAAGTCTCGAGCTTAGGTTCAAAGAGACACATGCCAGCATTAAAGTATAGAGGAGGGGGAGAGCCCATCTCCAAAGGCCACTGAACTTTTTCAGGGCATTGCTGGCAGTATTTGATCTGATACTGAGGAGTGGTACTCCATGTCTTCTCACAAAAACAGTCCATCACAGCATAAAAATATCCAGTTGGCTTCTCGAAAAGATGATCAATATTGTCAAAGACTTGAATATCACCATCCAAGTATATCATCCTCCCATAGTCCACAAACTACAAACCACAAGGGAACCACATTAGATATATAGTGAATTAGAGGCCATCACATCAACATATAAATCCATCATGCAAAAAAAAAAAAAACTTTAGTAATTTTGATTAGGGATATGTCATGCGTGCTTCTCTAGAACACAAGTTGAGAGACTTGATAACAGCCCACGTTTAGACAATTGCATGGCTAATGCCTGATGGCCAACAATAATAGTAACATGTCAAGAAAAGAAGATGATTAGGGTTGATTAACTAATTACCTCCCAAATACGAAGTTTTGAGTAGTTAATCACATAATAAGCCATGGAAAACTGAGTCTGGTTCTCTGGTGGATACAGGGGCTCAATCTCACGGACGATACAGCCCTGAGATTCTAGAATCTCGCGGTGCTCCTCGGGCACATCAGGCAAAATAGCCACCACAAGAGGGTATGCAGATTTCACTTTTCTTAAACCCTTGGCTAAACCCACCACACCTTTCACATAATCACCGTTTCCGGCCAAGAACGTAACATATGCTCTCTTTTGCAAGTCCGTCGTAGGCTCGATTATGGAATTGGGAGACATTTTTTAAATAAGGTGATCAAGAAAGATGACCAGTAACAAAGAAAGCAAAGAAAACAAAGAAAGACTAATGGAAGTTTGGTGTGAGTTTTAGGGCATGGGCATGGAGTGTGCCTATATTTATATATATAAGCATCGAATGGTCGTGTGGTGAAAATGGCAAGGAGCTAATTTAGGGTAAGATGATATTTTGTGTACTATTTTCATAAATGTTCATTTAGATTCCAAAACGTGGCAAGTAAAGGTATGCTGTTAGATTTTTAGAGGTTGCACTTTCCAGTTTGAGCATTTGACGCCTTAAAACGGAAGGCGACGTTTTCCCTTTTTTGTTTCTTTATAGATTGATAACCAAAAAAAACGTTTCAAAGGTGAGCAAATAATATTCAGGGAAGTCTCGACTTCTTGAAGATGATTGTATCCGTCCACCACTATTAATGACATCCACACTTAAATGTATCGATATACAAATTCTCCTCTAATTTACATGAGATTTTAGGTATAACAAATTAATAATTCTAAATATATAGAAACATGATTTTAATTAATTCTTCTTAACCACTATACTAACTTTTTAAGTTTCTATTTTTAAGTATTTTAAATTTAAATTTCATACATGAGATTTGGCTAGAACAAACATGTCTTGCCAAGGTTTTTTTTTTTGATAATCTTCGAAAGTATATTGAAAAGGCCATAAAACCAATAGCCAAAGAGAAATACAAGCGATATGAAAAAAAATAAATTAATCTACTACAGCAAACAACAAAAAGACTACCTAAGATTTCTTATTACACCACAATTTAATGTCATCAGAAGATCTTAAGAGGTCATTTCCTGTATAAGTGAAGTTTGAATCCTGAGTATGCAACCAAATAGCAACCCGATAAAGGATGGTGGAGAAACAATCAAAGAAGTTTATAGTTCCCTCCTCAAAAACAATTTTGTTCCTTAGCAACCAAATACTCCAAATAGTACTACTTGAAATTACTCTCCAAGCTGATCTTTGGAATTTGCCATGTACCATTTCGGGCCACTGGAGAAGCAGCGAGTCAAGTGTTCTCGGTAAACAACATTGGATACCCCATCAATCCAAAACTTTCATCTAAACACTCCTAGAAAAGATACAATGTATAAAAAGATGCTCTGAGGTTTTCAAATCTGAGCTGTAAAAGACACATGAAGCTTGTGTGGCAGACAAAACAGTCCGTTGATGGAGAAAAGCTCTTGTACTAACTTTGTCCTATACTACCAACCAGAGAAACACCTGAACTTTCGGAGGGACCCCTTTAATCCAAACATTAGCTTCGAAAACTCTATCATTCGCAGAGGAGGTATTATCAATTAGGAAGCAACAGGATTTAACTGAGAAACTTCCATCAGAATTACATGGCCATATAAGTTTGTCAACTTTTCTTTGCCGCATTATCGTTGGCTCCAGCATTGAGAGCAAATGATGATATTGTTGCTCTTCATAAGATAAGAGGTTCCTATGCCAAATCAAATTCCATCGTCATTGATCATTCACCCATTGACCCATCTCATTAACCAAACCATTCTGAAAAGTATAATTTTGGTAAAACCTAGGGAAAATGCTACGTAAAGCATTTGATCCTATCCACACGTTAGACTAGAAGAGAATGGAGGATCCATCTCCAATCATGAATTTAATGTTCTCACGCAATACTAAGCCAATCACACTGTTTTGATCCAAGATTGACAAAACATCTTTTCAAAATGGGGAAATATGACCATGCAATTTTGGGATTCCATTCTCGAAAGTTGGGGAGTAAAAATGGGTTGTTACCTGTTTCCATAAGGCATGGTCTGGTGAGTTTAACCTCCATATCCATTTGAAAAGCATGGATATATTTTTAGACATTAAAGAGCCCAACCCGAGGCCTCCCTCTTGTCAAGCTTTCACAACAATACGCCTCTGTACCTTACAGATTTTCTTTTGCTTCGCCACTCCAGACCACAAAAATCTTTGTTGAATAGATGTTAGTATATTACAGACACCTTTCGGTATAAGAAAAGAAGACATAATATACTGGCAATGAACTCAAGACACTTTTGATTAGGCAAATACGCCCTGCCATACTAAGCATACGACCTCTCCACATGCTTAACTTTCTTTTGAAATTCTCAATAATAGGCTTCCATGTAGACAATCTTTTAGGATTAGATCCTAAAGGCATGCCCAGATAAGAGCAAGGCAAGGAATCAAATCTGCAAAAGACTGAATATGCCATACTAGCACAAGTATCTTTCCCAACATTTATGCCAATTAAAGAGCTTTTATGGAAGTTAATGTGCAAACCTGAACAAATAGCGAACCACAACAGGATCCTTTTAACTGTTTTGACCATATGAAGATTAGCAGGCATGAAGATCAAAGTGTCGTCTGCATATTGTAGGTGACTGAGGCAAAAGTTGTCTCTAAAAGTGATACCTTTGAAAAGATCATTTGAAGCGGCTCTTTGAAACAAAACAGATAATCCCTCTACTGCAATTAGAAAAAGAAATGGAGAAAGGGGGTCACCTTGGCGAATCTCACGGCCCATCAAGAATTCCTTAAAAGGAGATCCATTAATCAGCACTGATAATTTTGCAGTGGAGATACAAGTATTGATCCAATTAATCCATTTTTCACCAAAACCCATATGCCTCATAATCTGCTCTAAATAATCCCATTGCACACTATCGAAAGCTTTGTGAAAATCCACCTTAAACATAAGGCTTGACACTCTGTATCTTTTCAAGGAGTGAACTGCTTCATTGGCAACCAAAAACCCATCAATTATTTGCCTCCCTGCCAAGAAAGCTGTTTGATTCTCACTGATAAGGTCATGCATAACCGCTTTCAGATGGCTAGAAAGAACCTTAGTCATTATCTTGTAAATGTTGTGAATCAAACTAATAGGCCTGAAATCTTTGAAGCCAACTGGGGAAGCTGTCTTCGGAATTAGATGAACATAAGCATGATTGACTCCTTTTGGAAGCCTACCTGTTTTGAAGAAATTCTTGGCCATGTCTAATAGATCATCTACAATGAAATTCCAAGCAAGCCTGTAGAATTTGAAATTGAAACCATCTGGACCCGGACTCTTGCTCCCATCATAATCTCAAATGCCCTACTTTAATTCTTCCAACGTGATATCTCGCTCCAAGCTAGCTGAAGAAGAAGCCGAGAGTGTTTTAAAACCAACAGGCCCTAAACCAATTCAGAATCTATCAGGACTTCTGAATAATTTGGAGAAGAAGCTAACTGCCACATCTTTTATGACCGGTAAGCCTTCAACAACAGAACCATTATGAACCACTTTCAGGAGATGGTTTTTAGCCCTCCTGAAGTTAGCAACTAGATGGAAGAAACACGTGTTGCGATCACCTAGGCGACACCAAATTTGACGAGACATTTGACGCCACATGCTTTCTATATGCAAGTTACATTGCCACTGCTTCTTGATCAATGAATCAAGCAAGTTTTGTTCTGCAGTAGATAATTGCCCATACTCTGATTTCTGTTCTATAGCTGAAATATTGCTTTGGATCAATGCCAAAACAGTCTCCTGATGCCCAAACCCAACCCTATTCCACTGTCTGGGCTTTTTAATGTCTTGCCAAGGTTTAATGCTTTATTGTAAAAGAATGCCATAATATTTTGTCAGCTTTACAGTGATGGCCACTTTGATTTTCAATACGATTTTTTTCTATGTTTTACTAAGTACTCAATATCAATGCTAAACTCATTGCATGATGGATAAATTAAACATACGTATTAAAAGGAGATGATTTATTCGAATGGTAATTGACAAAATAAATAAATATGATAATGTAATTATAAATAGCTTGAGACAAAATAGGAAACTATTTATTGTCCGGAACTAAGATATATTTTTTTTATTAGGTTGCACATTTAGTTAATATCTCCAAATAGAAGGAACAAATATTAAAAAAAAAAGATAGAAATATGTTTGGTTAAAAAGATAGAGCCAAAAGTATAAGATAAATTTATCTCTAAAATAATTTTGGACCTTATTTGTTTGTTGGAAAGTAGTTTTTTTTTAGGAAGTAATTTCCATGGAAAGTGGACTATTGAAAAATAAAATATTTTTTTATATTTGGTAGTGTTATGAAAAATAAGTAAAAAAATATTTTTTTAATGTTTGACTATGTCATAAAAATAAGCTTAAAAATAACTTATTGGAGTTTTTATTTATTTTTTCAAGTTTATTAAAATATAGGGACCAAATTTGATAGAATAAAAGGTTGAAGAAGAATAAAATTGAAAAAAAAATTAATTTCATAGATTATTTCAAATAAAAAAAATATACTACTAAGTATTGGATCAATTCAAATTTTATAACCTAGTCTTTCAAACTCACATCTTGGATAATGGGCTATAATACGTGAGTGGGGTGATGGAATTAGCTTGTTTTAATAATTTTGTTATTTTTTAAATAATTTTTTGTTTACTACAAAAAAAAAGTAGATATTCGCAAATTTGTGCACCAACTAAATATAAAAACATTTATTTTAAATCGTGGTAAACCATATATATCAAACTAAAACAAATTACATAGTCCAATCCAAAACAAATAAAATATTAAATTATGAAATTAAAAAAATCAGCATGAAAAATAAGTGCAAATGAAAAAAATCAAAATATATATATATATATATATATATATAAAACCCAAAGCCTAGGCACGCAAGATTTGATTAATTATGCAAGATAAATGACAAAGAAGACCTAAATGAAACTTTCATCATAAAATGAGACACATTGATACCAGGAATACCAGGAATAACGGGTTTTGTCATTGAAAAATATTCATTTTAACATTTTTCTCTCCTCCATATGCTGGGCACTCTCTTTGCTCTTCCTCTTTTCTCTTAAGCCCACGGATCAAAATATAAAGAAAGTGAATTTTTAAATCAAAATGTAAAAAACTTATGAAAACAAGTTTAAAATCGAAATAAATTTAAAAAAAAAACTCAATTCGGTAAAAATATGCTAAAAACACGCCTTAGCTACAATAACCAAAAAAAAAACCTTGAACATTGTTAAATCATAAAATTTTGCTCTTGAATTTCAATTATTCCTAATAAAGAAAATCAAACTTGATTTTTCTAAATTGAGAACCAATTTAATGATTGGTTTTTTCCTAAATATCGTAAAATAACCGTGCAAGCTTAATTGGGACAAATCTCCAACCTAAACTTAAAAAAAAATCAAAATGATGAAATAAAAAAAATTAAGTGGCCAAAAAAATAGAGGATGAAAAAAAAAATCTCATGGCATTATTACAATTCATAATAATTTTGTGCTTGTGTGAATAATGATTTCTTAGATCGTTTAGAGTTTTATTTTTTATTTTTTATTTTTTATTTTTATTTTTAATGTAATTGTAGTTGTAGTTGTATATATAATACAACATATTAATTTTCCACATTAGCTTTTAAAATGAGAGTAAAAGTAGACAGGAGAGTTCTTGACTAGGTTTCAAGTGTAATTTTGTAATTTTAATCTCCTTGCCACTATCTTGATGGGATTCTCTTAATAGTATCCATGGCATGTCATGGTAAAAATAAAAATAAAAACATATTATTATTAACTATAAACTAAAAGAGAGAAGATTTTATTGTGCTCCATAAAATACTATAAAAATTATTATTAACTACAAACAAATTAAAATATTTTTTAAAAAAATCAAAATTTAAAAATAACAGCGTTAAAAAGAATCGGGAAATGCGTGTTTTCACTTGGAAAACACAAGGAAAAATAATAATGCACCTACGAAAGAAAACTAGAAAAGACACGTTTTCAGATTTCCAATTTATAAAAAAAACCCTATTTTTCTTTTCATTTTCTCGTTTTTCTAAGAAAATGGAACATCACTCCAGTACTGAGCACGCAGTTTTTTCTTAACTCCAGCAATGGAGATAATCCCGCATGTATAAAAGAAAGCCTTTTTACTTAGAAGTGGAGACGAGAAAGCCTTTTTAATAGCTGGAGTCATTTTTTCCTCAAAGCTTTAATGGAGAGGGGGGTGGCGGGGATCCACGTACGTAAAAAATTAGGTTTACATATATATTTTATATATGCACCATTGATTGTTATGAATCTAACGGTTAATATGTTGTAGCTACTTTCTCCATTTACTTACAGCCTCTTCCCTGATTATGTTTCCTTGATATATATTCTATTAATTTTGACCTAAAATATCTCCCTCGATTTTTATGAACTTGGCATTGATCAATGATGCAATTTTATGAGAGATTCAATCTAAAATGATAGAAGAGAGATTCCGTTTCTATAAATGAATTAACCCGATCGAGTACAAAGATACATTGATTGATTGTTACTTGATGCATTAACATTCTTTTTATTTTTCCTCGAATAAATAATTTATCATTCTTGAACTCAATTAAATATTGAATCTAGATATGTATGGTATGATGAATTATTTAGTTTATAATCAAAAATATTTTACTATGATAGATTAGAAATATTTTTATCATAACAAAACAGAGATATTTAATATGTATTTGAGCTCTTTTTTTTTCATACAATAAAAAATCTTAAAAGTTATAAAAAAAATCAATATAATCTCCACTTGTCATGTTTGATTTTTCTTTGCTAAGAAACGAGAGAGGGGAATTTTTATAGGTAATGAGCATAATTTATCAATTATTTTATTAAAAAAAATAAACTAAATTGCTAAAATTAAAAGATTAGAGCTCTTGTTTCAGACCTAAATTTGTCATTCAAGCTTAAGCCTATGAAATAAAATCGGATTTATTATCTTGTAATAGGTGTATATGTCGGAGAATAATGCTAATCTTTTTAAAAAAAAGAGTGGGTCATCCAATAACTCTATTAATGGGAGAGTTATTGGTGGATTCTGGATGAATTTAACGTCTCATAATAATTATTCACTCAGAATCCTTCTGACTCTATTGTGAGCAATTCTTGAAAAGGTGTGGGCTCTGTCTATCTCTGCTTCTATATAATAGAAGTCTGAAATCTGGGATGACTTCATGAAAGTTAAGGCGGTGGCTGGACTCTGATATCTTTTAGCATATTTGTATTCCTATTGTTCATGTTACGTGGAATATTAATAGGTATGTGGCGGAAATGCTTTATGTAGATGTAACAAAGATTTCTTTTTTCTTTTTTCTTTTTTCTCCTTCCTTCCATAGGGCAGCTGAAGAAGAGAAGAATAAAGCACAAGAGGAAATGATCAGGGAGAGAGAAGGGGGAAAACACTGTTCCATACGTTTCAAACACCGTATGTGTAAAAGATGCAAAGCTCATCATTACTATTATTTAGGCTCTCGAAGTAGTTCCATACGGTTCAAACACTGTATAGAAGACCAAGCTCGGCATTAAACTTTCAAAATTCTTCAGTGATATGCACAAAGACGAAGACTCACCATGTCCTTTACTACAGCTCACTACAGCACCATTGAGAAATGTCATTTTCAACCGTTGCGTACATCAATAGCATTTCTTTTAGGTCAAAATTTATAAATATATTAGATTATTGTTTAAATATGTCTAGTTTATCAGTTAAAAAGTAATTAGTATGAATTAGTATTTTATCAGCATAAAAACATGTTAAATGAAAAATATTTTAAAAAAAATTAGAGTTTGTACATATTTAAATCTATAAACTCAAGATAAACATGCTTAAATCAACTACTTCATTTAAAACAATAAAAATACATATTTATCAGTAATATAAATTGATAATTTATCATTTCTCGTAATTTATTTAATTAAAATAAATCTCCAACATTATTATCAAGAATGAGAACTTAAAGCTGGAAATCAATCCCCACGTTAATTGTTTTGGATCATAATGACTGAGACGTAACCCCAATTATCCTGGGTAGGCCTTAAACCTTGGAAAATCAATCCCCACGTTATGATTGAGGGACATGTAATCCTGTTAACCTACGTACTGATGAAAAAAAATAATAAAATACATACAAGATATTCCTCCAACCAGGAAATGATTTAGTAGGAATATTCATTATTAATGCAGGTCATTATATAACAACTAAATACACAACAGATCTAGTCATTGTCATTTTGCATTTCAAATGCTGATGATATGTGTCCATTAATGATATTGATACATCAAGGCAGTATTTGATTATTGATATAGTACATAAGAGAAAGACATAATAAATATAAAAATATATTTTATTGAAAAGATAAAAACATAAAAATAAATATTTATGTGACAATTCTAAAGTAAATTTATATACTTTCATCAAAACATAAAGCGCAAAAAGTACATATCTCTAGATACAATATTTATTATTATTTTATTTTTAAAATATCATTGTAAAGAACTATCATTTATAAAATTGTCTAATTAATACATGTAAGGATGAAAATAGTTGTTATTATAGTTTTCAAACCCAATTTGAGGGTCGAATTTAGGGCAAAGCTTGAGTTACTGGTCGAGACTTGAGTCACAGGTTGATCTAAGTCAATGTAAGAATAAAAATAACTATCATCATATAATTTTAAAACTCGGGTTACATGTCAGGAAGGAAACATAAAAATAAAAATGATTATTATCATAATTTTAAAATTCGATTCAGAAGTCAACTCGAGGCAAGGTTTGGGCCACAAATCATGAGAGTCAATCCAGACTGACTCGAGTCAATATAAGAGCAAAAATTATTATTATCATGGTCTTAAGACTAAACTTGAGGGTCGATTAAAGCAAAACCCAAGTCACAAGTCGGGGGGGTCAACACATGTTGACTCGATGCAACGTATGGATAAAAAAATTATTATCGTATATTTAAAATCTGACTTGAGAATTAATTTTAGGCAAGGTTCGAATCACAGGTCACGAGGGTTAACCTAGTTAACACAAACTTTTTTTTTTCAAAAAACATAATCAAAACAGTTTTGTTTTGACTATTTTTTAAAAAAATATCAACAAGTTTTTGACACGTATTTTATCTTGGGTTGACTCAGGTTTTTTGCTGGATCAGGTTAAATTAATCATTCCTCTTTTTTTTTTGAATTCGGACCAATCCATGTTTCAATTCCACCTGACAAGCCAGTTCTAGTTTTATATAATCAAAGTTATTATAATATTATTAATTTCAACACTTAATATAATTTACAGTAATAACAAATTAATATTTAATTATTTTTTAAAACATGTAAGTTTGACAACAATACATATTAAGAGTAAAATAATTTTTTTATATTTTATTTTACTTTATTTATTAAATAAGATAAAAAAATAATTATTTTATCTTGTATATTAGAATTAAATATAATTTTATCCTCTTTTCCTTTCACATCTTGTCTCTACTATTTTTTATTCATTTTTTATTCCAATACAGTAACAAAACGCTAGAAGTAGAATCCTCGAGGCTGTCCAAAAAAGGTATGGGTACATGAAAGAGAATAGGAAAGCATCAGTTGCTTGGAGGAATATTGTCGATTCCATTTTTATGCTTGAGATGATACCGATAATAATTGGACACGTGTATGCTACTTGTGTCGAGAAAACAAGGGCGCATCTTATCGCAAATATTTTGGAATCTAGCCAACTAATTTTGGAGTATCGGTCTTAAATAGGAAAAAGGCTTGGGGGAAGAAAAAGACACAAAAGCATGAATTACTCTTGTCTTTACACGTGGAGATATGTGTTTGCTTACTGCTTGACTATGATTGGGGTCCATGTGAGTGAATGAAGTGGGTTCTTCAGTTTGCTGCACCAAAACTACTTTCAGTTCAACCCAAGGAATACAAGCTACAAAGTGCACGATTCTCTGTGTGCACTTACTAAAACAGAATTTCAAACTTGTGAACCTCTCGAATGCCAAAAGAGTTGAAATATGTTTGGTATATTTGAAAGGAACCTTCAAAGCCTCTAGCCCGTAAGAAGGCGGACAACGAATAGAGGAAATTTGTTTTTATGTTAAAAAATTGTGTTTAAGGATGTTTTAAAATGTATTTTGATTTTAAAAAAATATTAAATCAATATTTTTATTGATTTTAATGTGTTCATTAAAAAATTATTTTAATATATTTAAAAAACATCGTACAATATAATAACAAACACACGAAACTCTTGGGCCGGGTTAAAAAATGATATGTCCCATAAGATTACAAGGATAAAACAATAAAATAAGACAATATGAAATGAGATGTCAATGATGAATTTGATTTATGTTCTATAAAATTTTGTCTTCATCTCCGGTTAATTATGAAAAATAGAACCGGAAAAAATACTGATAATTACGTGTGTTTTTGTGCATACTTGAGATACGGACAAAATAGATATATATATTTTTTTACTTATCCTATTTTTTAAAATTTTAATTATGAAAAAATACATAAATAAATTTATACTTTTGTTTTTACCGATTAATTTTCTTCAATATCGATTTATAACGTGATAGCGTAGGAATAAATTAAAATAAAAAATTTCATAAGAATAATTATTTTTTCTGTATTTGACTGGATGCATAATGTACATAAAAAATAGAAACTATTTTTTCTCAAAATAACATTAAAAAAAAAAAAGAAGAACCTTTGCTCGGAGTGAAGCCCAGACATATTTGGGCTTTGTCTAGGTAGACCTAAGCTAAGCTGTAGGCTCACGTGTTTTCTTACAAAATACAAATAATGACTCCGAGGCTTATCGGGAATTGGACAAACTTGTGGGAGGAGCTGGTTCTTGGATGACCATGGATCGAGACATATATTCTTTAACCCCCTTTCCCAGCCCATTTTTTTTTATCTAAAGACCAGCCGGATTTTTATTCTTCCTGATATTTTTTTTTTAAAATATATCCATGCTTATAAGAAAATAATTGTATTGCATGTAATAAAACATAATAAAAATCATTTTTTTTTTTTTTTTTTTGCAGATGGGTCAGAGAAAGTATCCAATCCACCGTCCTGAACCAGATGGCCATCTCTACTTCGGTTTCAAGAAGAAAGTTGACAGCTCGAACTCTAATCCAAAGCAGGCTTGAAGACCCAAGAAGCCCAAAATAAACGAGACGTACCGCAATACCACCACGTCCCATACACCACCTTAATTTTGGACCCTCCATTTTCCTGATCAAAAGTGATTATCCATTGGCTTTCAAACATTGGGCCCCACCTTCAACTCTCAAAAACACACTTGCTTTCTCTCTCAAACCTCAAGTCTCTCATCACCTTGCCTTATCTTTATAGCTTAAAAACTCGAGAAAAAGAAGAGACCAACAGTCCCAAAAAAAAAACAAGAAGAGAGAGATGGCATCACTGGCTCAGCAGTTCGCAGGCCTAAGATGCCCGCCAATATCAATTTCAAGACTGACAGAAAGAGCAGCGACATTTTCAAAGCCAAAAAGGGCTGCGAACTTCGTTGTAACAGCAAAAGCAGTGGCAATATCAAATGCACAAACCAAAGAGAGGGAAAAACTAAAACAACTCTTCGAAGAAGCTTATGAACGGTGCCGTACTGCTCCGATGGAAGGAGTTTCTTTTACTGTTGAAGATTTTCATTCTGCTCTTGATGCTTACGACTTCAATTCTGAGATTGGCACCAGAGTTAGTAGCATAACCTTACTTCTTCTTCTTGGGGATTTTGCCTTTTTAAAGATTGAATCTTTTGTTGGTTTTAATATGGATAATTGAAAATGGGATGTGTTTGTTAGGTGGCTTTGTGTTTCAATGAGGAAAGTTATGTGAATTATGTGGGATATGGAATTGTGGGCTGCAAGAAAAGTTGAAGCTTTCTTCTTTCAAATGAAGTGAAATTGGTTACAAGTTAGTTGTTTTGTTGCAATTGAGTGATTGATTTTATTGATGAATTAAGTCTTTGTTGGTTAACCTTTCTTTGTTTCTCTTGTTGGTTTCTACAAGCGTGTGCTTTTTCCTCTTAATAGTACGTGCAATATATATACTGTGTCTGTTCGAATATTCAACGGAAGTAAACATAATTATACGAGAACTTCCAAAAGAAATATGAAGTGAAAATTAGGCAGTTGTTGGGTGCATGAGGGATAGTATTTTGACTGTCATTCTGTATGTGTTTTTATAATCAGGTTAAGGGGACAGTTTTCATGACTGATAACAATGGGGCATTGGTTGACATTACTGCAAAATCTTCGGCATATTTACCGGTGCAAGAGGCAAGCATTCACAGAATAAAACGCCTGGAAGAAGCTGGTATAGTTCCTGGGATGAGAGAAGAGTTTGTAATCATTGGTGAAAATGAAGCTGATGATAGCTTAATCTTGAGCTTAAGGTCAATCCATTATGAACTTGCCTGGGAAAGGTGTAGGCAGCTTCAAGCTGAGGATGTCATTGTGAAAGGTAAGGTGGGTATATACTCTCCTGATATTAGTTATATCTATACTCGTACAAATACTGCATTTCCCCCATTTTCACAAGGAATGTTATCATTATTACGTGTCTGGTCCAGAACTTTAAATTGGGTGGTGGCGAGGTGCAAAAAATTGAGTTATCATTTAGTACTTGCTGGTTACTCAATTTTTTGTAACTTATTTGCAGTGTGATTGCATTGGTAACTGTTGAATCTTTTGTCATGAATCTATGTTTTCCAATGCCTGCTTTTAAGCCTTTCTTAATTGCATTAGGTGTTTAAATCACAGCTAAATTCTTCTATTTTCAAAACTTCGAATATTGGAATATGTATATAGGTTGTTGGCGGAAACAAAGGTGGATTAGTTGCAGTTGTTGAAGGCCTCAGAGGATTTGTCCCTTTCTCACAGATATCATCGGTTAGTTCTTGAACTGCTCTTCCATATTGTCCTCCTGTGCTTTCAGTCATTCCCAAATTCTCATCTTTCCCTGTTTTTGTATCAGAAATCAACTCCAGAAGAACTTCTTGATAAAGAGTTTCCACTAAAATTTGTTGATGTTGATGAGGAGCAGTCTAGACTAATCCTCAGTAACCGCAAGGCCATGGCTGACAGTCAAGCACAGCTAGGTATTGGATCAGTGGTCACTGGAACTGTTCAGAGCCTCAAACCATATGGTGCCTTCATTGATATTGGCGGAATCAATGGCCTTCTTCACGTCAGTCAGATTAGCCATGATCGTGTTTCTGATATTGCAACAGTTCTTCAACCTGGTGATACTCTCAAGGTTGGTTACTCAGTGCCATATTACAAAGAAGGCTTTCTCTGTCCTTTTCTATATATCTAAACCATAATATGTTATGCAGGTCATGATTCTAAGCCATGACCGTGAGAGAGGCCGAGTAAGTCTTTCTACCAAAAAATTGGAACCCACTCCTGGTGATATGATTCGCAATCCAAAGCTTGTCTTCGAAAAGGTAATTGTTGGATATGGTCACACACCTTTCTTCATCATCAAATGTTTTGGATAAATAGTATAAAGCTAGATGTTTATATTGTAGTATGATTTCCTTTTTGTCCTTTAAGAGGAGAGGTATAGAAGATGCTAAAAACCAGTTGATCCTTTCCCTGACATATGTTGTATTCATATCTTTGTACTGCATTAATAGGCTGAGGAGATGGCCCAGACATTCAGGCAGAGAATTGCCCAGGCAGAGGCTATGGCTCGTGCTGACATGCTAAGATTCCAGCCTGAGGTACTTCTTCAGTCATTTTCTCGAATAACATTTGAATTTAGTCCAAACTCTGAAACTAAAGGATAGCGTGAAGGCAAATAGAACATTGTGTTTTCTTTTCTCCCTGTCTTCTAAAATAAGATAGGAGCAAACCAGAAAATATTAACGTGCATTGGCATTTGTTTTGGATGATGAGCATTAATTCATTGAAACTAAAAGAACTTATAGAATAGATTTCATTTTCAAGTATAGAATAAGGTCAGTTAGTTGTGTTGATATGCATTAGACAAGACATATTTCCCCTTTCACATACCTGGTCTGCTGGTGCTTGATGGAACTTTATCCAAGGACAGTCGATGCCTGAAAAAGACATCCTAATTTATCAGTTTCCTTTTCTTCATTGGCATCTGAAGTGAAGTGACCTGAGATGTGTTTTTAATCTCTACTATTTGGGTTTCTAAACGTATCTGAATTATCTGGATTAATCTATTTGTATCGATTTCAACAGAGTGGGCTAACTCTCAGCTCTGATGGGATCTTGAGTCCGCTTAATTCAGACTTGCCTGCAGAAGGTTTAGACTTGAGTGATGTTCCCCCGGCCGATGACGAATCTGATGGCACTTCAGAGAAAGAGTCTGGTTGAGATTTAAGCTTTCTGCTTTTCTAATTGTTGCCTTTTTTTCTTGTTTTTGGGTGGGGGCGCGCGCGCGCATGTAAAATTGTTGTTCAAATGGCACCCCTTCTGCAAAGGAATTAGCGGCTACCCTTCTTTTCAATGTTTTTGTGTGCGAGTATTATGCGTTCTTGACAATGCGGGTAGCATTGGGATTTTGACTCGTCAGTTTAATAGAGCATAATTAGGCTGATTCCATAGAACTCTTCAGACAGTTCACTCTTTTTAAAATCTCATTCTCACTCATTTTTTAACCGATATCTGCCTTACCCTTTCCTGGAGGTAAGCATATGAACTTTAAAGATATTAAAACTTAAAAGTCGGCATATATCTTAACCAAAAAATAAAATCAAGTTAAAAACATTTCCAGGTAAAAGTTAGCACCCGGATGACACATGAACATCGAAAAAACACCTTGATACAAATGGAAATTTCCTCCCTGTAAAACTCATACCACGATCACGACGTCCTCTCACTAACATCATCTATGATAACTCTTTTTGTACAATCCTGGCACTGTAATGGCTATGCTACAAGGCATGAATTCCCCCCCGACAGATTTATAAAGGATATTGTCGTAGGCATATGGTCCTTGGCTTTTACAAACTCCCAGCCTGAGGCTAGCTTGCTAACTTTGACCTTTGTTGTTCTTCTTAACTTTCTTTTGCTTCTGCTTCAATTGTGTAAGTCCTGCAGCAGTGATCTTCACATTGCCAACAATTGCAGCTACTAGTTCAGGATCTGTACACGCTTTCATCAATTCTTTCTCTCTACTAGTTGCATCTGGCATGTGGCTAAATAAGTTCATGGCAGTTCTTGCAGCTAGAATGATACCAAATCCATGGATTAGTCAAATTTATACGAATAAAATGCAAAACCCACATACAATACAAATTGCACAGGGAGAAGGGAATGCACAAGCAAAGTTCACCCCAGACCCCCCCAAACGAGGGCAAACATAGCAACTACAATAGCTCCCCAATGACTGAGATAAATATGAGAAGAAAGAAAAGATACCTTTTCCTTTCTTTACAGTACCAGGAATAACCTTCACACGGTACTTGTATGACTGCACTGCACTGTATGGACCACAGACAGGCACTGCATATGAGAGAATATCAATAGGCAGTGGGTTCCCAGTCAAGTAATCCAAGTCATTCAACCTCTCTTTCTCGTCTTCGCCTATCTCATGAATATCTTCCTCCTCCATAGCCACCCTGTCCACCTCAGAGGTGGAATCAAACAAACTCACATGAGATTTATCTACAGCACCATCTGCATGACTATTCAAACTATCAGGATGTTCTGGGCAATCCCGAGATAGGTGACCTGCCTTTTTACATTTATAACATACTTTCAGAGCATCTTCAGTACCTGGCAGATTGAATCAGCAAAAAAAATCACAATTTAATATGTTTTCCCCAAGATGGGATTCTCAACAACCATGATTAGGAGATATTTTGTGGAAGCACAACTGATCGAGCACTTGGATGATTAATTTAGCATTAAACAGAGATAAATAAACATCAAAATAATCTGAAATTGTTTGACAATCACTGGAAGTTTAGAAACATACTGGTAATAGATATCTTCCCTTTGTCAGTAGCTTCATTTCCATTTTGAATCTCTTCATCATTCTTGCGTGTATTTCCAGCAGACTGCAAAATCATATATGTTGACAGTTTCAAAGTATTAGTTAATAAACAAAATGATCTTGACCAGATGAAAAATTGCCATTCATGAGAAGAAAATTATCGCACTGGACATTTTGATATCTCCAAAAGCAGGAGGTTCTCGTTAGATATGATCTTCTCATTAAGATTTTGGAGAAATGCATTTCTATAAATAAATCACAATTACATTCTAATGCATTTGAAACAACTCTGCTAATTTAGTAAAGATGGCGTGTCTAAATAACAGTGGATATGCAGAAAGTTTACTATGTTGTCTTTCAGTCTCTTTGACAATTCAATGGTATGGAGAGGTGGGTTCCAAAAGTATAATCTCCTCTTTGCAGGAGAAAGATAGCTACAAAATAGGCCATGCTTCAGCCCCAGAAAGGCTCAAGTCTTATATTATTTCTGGATCTTTTCAAAGATGCAGTAAGAAGTTTCTAACAGCAAAAACTGTTTAGAGAGAGAGAGATGTGCATGCCACGGCTGAAGATTATTTAAATTGGGTGCTAAATAATATAAGTAAAATAGTTATAGTTATTGTGCTCACAGCCAGTAAAGCCATCCGAATACTCCTCTCTTCCTCATCCTGATTGGCATACTTCTCCTTCATCTTCTTAAGCTTACTCCTCTGACCACGACTGATTTTCCCTCCGCCTTGCTTATTGTTTTGAACATGCTTTTCAGGTTGGTCAACAGAAACAACATTGTCTTTCAGTTCTTCCTTTTCCCGCTCAACTTCTGCATCTGTAGCACTACTTCTCTGACCTTTCTTGAGCTTCCTTCTCTCAGCTTTTGAAATATAAGGTTTATCTCTTGCTTCTTCATGATGTTCTTCCATCATGTCAACTTGTAATGGTTCAACTCCATAATTTTTACTGGACACAGCAGTAGGTCCAAGCCCAAGAGCTCTATCAATGAGATCCTCGAGTTGAGGGGTAACTGGAGCAACATCGTTTCCAACAACATCAGATAAATTTTCAATATTGACACCATTAAGGGAAGTCTCTTGGACAGAAGATTCATGTAAAATGGTATTGGAGACAGTCAAGTCATTAGAATGGCTTTCTGATTCTAACACAAGTTCTTTTCCAGCAACTTCCTCCTCCTCTGACTCAGAATCAGAAATTTCCTTGAGAGGCTGACTTTCTTCAACATCATTCACCCCATCCTCCTCACCTCTAACCCTCCTTTCATTTAAATGGGAGCCCAAAGAGCTCTCGTCTAAGCGAAACAACAACCCAAAGCCCATTATAAGAGGATGCGGAGGGAGAAAATTCTTTTTCCCACGGATCATGAAACTCCCAACAGTAAGATATTCTCCAGTAGGAGCAGTTTTACTGACCTGGTGAGGGTACACCCACCAAGCACTAGTGACAATCTTCGAATCCCATGCCTGACTGTGGCAAACCTACAACACAACATAATTTGAATGTGAAGTTGACTCATGCAGTAATATATACTTCAGTATGCAATGAAATAAAATAGATATGAACAGGATAGTGGAGATATGACTTACTGTAAAACATCCAGCTTGATTTAAAGTGAGAGGAGGTACAGGTTGTTCAGGCCTGTGATTTTTTATCACAGTACTGGAAGCTCCATGCAGATCTGCATGGACATACCTGTTCCATAGTTTCAATGAATGTCACTACAACATTTACTTGCAGATTTCATGTCAAAAAGACATCTTACTATCTGAATGTTACCGTGGATCAACTCAAAGTCCAAGAAAAGCACTAAAAATATTGTGTCAACAATCTGAATATTACAGTAAATGACTCACAAATCTCCTTTTGACATATAACGCTTGACAATCATCTCATTTTGCTGAGCATCACGTCCACTAATAACCAAATAGTTCTCGCTGCTGATGAACCAATTAAATTTCTCAAACCAGTGAACTTTACGCATGTGTGATATAGTGGCAACAGATTTTTCCTGCATTCACCACCAGCATAGGCATGTAAACGATAAAATTCAGAAGACGGAATGTCCCAGTTTATGATAACAATTAAATTACACGTAGCAGATTCTTAGACGATCAATGATAAATACACAAACCTTCTTTAAATTATGACATGGACACAAGCGCGCGCACACAGTATTCAGAAATAAATGGTCCTGTGTACACTAGGCCATCAATACATCCTACTAATGCTTGTATTAAATAATGTAAAGCTGTCAACTTTTACCCTGTGACATGATATCCATCAAAAGACATTTAAGCTGCCCAACCTAGTCAAATACATCACACTTCGTGCTAATACTAATGAATTTTTCAGTTTTTAAATACAAAAAAAGCAGATGCTTCTTGTAAGCACAAGACCTTTATTATTTAATAGTTAACAAACTAATATGCATAGCATGCCACAATCCTGTATTTCTGTATTAACAATTTAAAGATACCTGGGAAAGCTGGAGACGAGTTTTTTTCTCAGCAGCTTTAAAAGCTTTTTCATGTGCAGTAACAGTTTTTTCCTGCTTGCTCTCCTGCTTTTTCTTCAGTTCATACCACCTCCGTGCATTGGCATGTGCAGAAAGTGCTAAATCAACCTCTACCTGAAAGTTGAAATATGGCAACATTACATAAATAGATAAAGCAACAGCATGAGTGATAATGCTTGTATCTTATGCTATGTATCACACGCACAGACTTAAATCAAAAGACATAGCTTGAAACCAATAATGTCTAAATTAGAAAATCATGTGCATGAATTGACATTAGCAATAAAAAGTTGACAACACAAAAGACAGTTTCTTGATTCACTTTTACAAGGTGTGCTTAAATTACACTACTCATAATTTGGACTGAAGTAACACCTTATCCACCGGAAATGTCTTTTCATCATCATCCATTTCATCAAGATTATTGCTTAATAGCAATGTCATGCAGTTCTTTTCAAAATGGAGCTTGTCAATTAAGCCAGCGACAGGGTTTCCTGCCTTCTTCTCATCCTTCACCATACGAGCAAGATCCTCCCAACCCATTCCCTTTGCAAGAGCCACACGAACAGCTAAAATAGCAGAATTCACATCTTCTAAGTTGTATTCTATTAATTCTGCCATTTTGACACTGTGGTCAACTTCTTTCCTCAGCATTTCCACACGATTTTCCTACACGGAATTGGAATCCAAAGAATTAGGATATGATAAATATAGATAAAATTAAATCCAATACAGATAATCCATGAAAATTAATAGAAATAACATAAAGCCAATGAAACAACAATGAGTGTCCAAGTTTTTGTTCTGTACACACATCCAGAAATAATAGAAGGCCAACTCAACTAAATCCATAGCTTGCATCCATAAATAAGTGCAGTAAGCCATCCTTCTGTTTTATAATGCATACTGGATAGTTAACACAGACCTGGTCCAAGCGTATTTTATTTAGTTTCTGAATGGCAGAGCCCTCCTTTGCCTTCTGTTGCTGCTCTGACTTTTGACTTTCAATCTTGCTGTAAAACTCATCCAAAGCTGCATCAAACGCATCAAACTTCACATGTTCCCTCATTCTGAACTGGTTCAGCAACAAAGGGCAGAACTCATCGTAGATCTGCAGAGAAAACCACAACATGCTAAAAAAAATATCATGGAACTTAAATCTTACTATGCACCTTGGGTTATAATGGCGCAAGGGTTTGATGAGATTTAGTTAGGTCCAACATTCCAACTCTTCCTAATAAGAAATTCAGAGAGTGAAAGCAGAAACAAACTTTCCATCATATACTATTCAGAAATTATATGACTGTCAAACAAAAGACGACACAAGCATTCTCTAGATAAATGCAAGGAAAGAGAAGTTAGACAAGTAAGAGAATAACCTGGACAGAACTTCCGGAGTCAGATGGAGGGAAATCCTTGCCCAAATTTTTGTTCTGCATCAAAATGTAGCCTTCAGGGACTTCATCTCCCGAAATAATGTCCTGGAGCCAGTTCTCAAACTTTGCAACAGCTTTTACCAAAACCTGAATAGTCTCATCATCTAATTTGTTATCTTTAGAAAACTTTGTATTTGGTACCAAACCAGCATCCAATATAATGTGCTCAGAAAGCGCAGGACCATAGCCCAACACCTCCCCAAGAACAGTCTTCAATGTAGCTTGTTTGACACGATTCCCTTCATTGGTATTTTTACTAGGCACTGAAGATTTCCCACCCTTATTTTTCCCCTGTTTTTCTTTCATAGGTTTATCAGACACATTACTGTCACCACCATCAGCATCAACTTTCACAGGGTTACTATTTTCCAGTTCCTTAAGAGATGTTAGAGCCTTCTGCAACTTGTCAGCTGTCGATCGCTCAAAAACTCGGCAAATTTCGGTAGGATATCGATGCCTCGACATAATCGCAACCCCTTTATCATCATCCCTATCATTAATTAAACACATCCCATCGAGTAAACAATCAAGTACCCAAAACCACACAAGCAAAAGCATAAGAAACGACCAAACAAGAATCTTGCTAACCTGTGTGACCGAAGAAGAGTCAAAACCATAAACTCAGAATCAGCAAGTATAATATTGCCTTGCGCATACAACTCCAAGATAACATAATGTGCATTAGCTCCAAGTCCGAATTGAAACAGAACGATCTACAAATCAAATAGCACCTGATCAATAAATAAATCAGTCAATCAATCACAAAATGAATGAACAAATTTCATACCCTATCATATCCGAGCTGCCGCACATCTTCCAGTCTTCTAGCACGAATATGTTTTCGCAATTTTAAAGTAAAACCGGAGGGAGTATTACTTTTATCTCTACATTACGTAAACCATTAAAAAACAAAATAAACAAAATTCAATATTATTAACAATGAAAGGCAAAATTATAATCATAACAATAATAATAAAGTGAAAGGAAATGTTAAATAAATACCTGACATAAGCAGTGGTGTGCAAGCGAACACCGCTTTCCATTAATAATAAAACTTTCTCGCTTTCTCCTGATTCTGTAACTCCACTGCTATTCATTAGCTTGAACACATACGTCTGTTCATTTTCCGATTAATTAATTAAAAAAAATCCAAGTCGATTAATTAATTAATAACAAATGAAAAAAATTGATCGAGAAGACAAGGAAAAAGAGAGGACCTTGGGGGAGAGATCGTAGACATTGGAGCAACGCATGCCGATTAGACGACGCAGACATTTCACTTCAGCGGCCACATCGGCCGTATTCATCCGTACCTTCACCATAATACCTTCTTCTTCTTATACCTTTCAATAATCGCCTTCTCTTTCTGAGAGAGGATGAGGAAGAGTGTGATTTTGAGGACTCTGCTGCCACTAACGGGGAGGGAGGAGGTCTTTGGAATTTGGATGGAGAAAAGAAAGCAAGACGCGCGTGCCGTGCTCGTCTCGCAGGCTAGCTACTAGCTAGGGCCTTTCTTTGGGTCCCGTTTGGTTGCGGGTACTGTGATATCCCAACACCAGCTTTCATGTTATTAATTCGACACCACTTGCGGGATTATTTTTTTCTGCTAATATATATATAGAGAGAGAATGATACAGAGAAGAGAAGAAGAAAGAATAATAATTTATTTTCTCTGATACCTATTTTTTAAAGATTTTATAGAATAAGTAATTATTACTAGTTATTTTTTAAATGCTATAATATTTTTAAAAATACAATTATAAATGTTTGTTTTTAATACTTTTTTTAGTATTGTTTTATGAATAAAAGTGAAGAGGATAAATACTTGTGGTGGTGTGAAACTACAAGATTGTTCACATAATACCCATAACAAAATTATTTAATTTAACCCAAAGTATTTGGGTGTTATGTCCTCGCACACGTGACACAAGCAGGCAGCAAGTTTCCTAAGATTAAAATATAGGCATCACATTACAATTCATGGGCAACGGCTGGGGGTGATTGGATTGATAATGATTGCTATGCTGTTCCACTCTTCGTGTTTTATCAATGTGGCACCTGATTTTGAATCTGACAAATTGTTTTGCCTGGAACCCTTTCTGTGTTCCTTGCTGTCCAAGCGCAGATGCGAAAGGCTTGGCGTTTTATACGAGAAATCAATTGACAAATGCCAATTCCCTTTTCTTTTCTTTTTTCACCTGAGATATTTATTGACCACAGAGCTTTTGGTTTGGATGTGGTAACATTGGCATACGAGTTTGTTTCCCTGCAGTTGCTTAATGCAATCATTAGAGACCCTGCAATTTTCTCATAGAAGCAAGATTTCAAAATTAAAAATAAAAAAGGGAATGGTGCACGTCAGAAACGAAGTCTAATCTCGGAATGGTTAATGAAGTTTTTTAAGTATCACTTGCAGTCACATTGTCTTTCTTCGTTTTCTTCTCTCTCCTTTTCTTTTCTGGTGAAACGAATCAAAAGGGCACTGATTTTGGCGGGTGACTCGATCTGTCTCCTTCAAATTGACCGTACCCTTGACCAATTTGTGCAATAAGAACAGCACAAAGTGGTTTTGCGTTTTGCATCAAACACCATTTCCTTCCTGTTATGCAATCGCGGATTGATTTTTACCAAGATTCTGTAAATTAAATCAACATATATAAAGAGCTATTTTATTTAAATCAGACTTTCCTCGTCGAGAATTCGGAGCTTCTCTGAATTATGAGATTAAACACAACCACTTCGCCCCTGGTCATCTATACCTTATGTCCTTATCTACAGATAATTACACAAGTACAACTGGTAGAAACAGGTAAAAGAGCATTTTAAATCCGCCTCTAGACAGGAAAGATTTTGCTGGGACCTAGTCAAGAAAGAGTAAAAAAACAGCCCGTCTCGTTTACATCATGAGTTGCAATTCTTTCAACTTGCAGTCTAAAAATCGTATTCCTTGACAGGGCACCTGTGGAAGCTCCAGCATGTATAAACTTAACCAAACTTAATATATATACTGCAGATGTATCCACATATGTACACGTGAATCCAAATGGCGGATCTTCCATGGAAGCAATCTAAAGCCTATTCCATTCACATGTTTGCTGAAGCATCATCATATGGATTATGATGACATCACAAGTTCACAAGCCAAGTTTTCTCCCTTGGTGTTATAAGAACGCAATCCATCAGCTCAAATCAAAACCCGCATCAGCATTTATAGCATATAGCAATTTCGTTGCTAGCTGCTCTTTGCTGTGTCACAAACATGAGAAGGCTATTTAAGTCAGTAAACAATGGGCTGAATACCTGACAAAATCTTAATATATGCTCCAAGGCAGTAAAAATGAACAGAATGATCCAGACAGATGAAATCTCAATTCAAAAGAGTCTTCAAGCGAGTTTCAAAAAGATTTAAGTGCACTGCAAAATTATGTCCTGATAAACATATCCTACAGACTGAAGGGCCAAACAAACAAAAGCCATGCATGCCTAAAATTCAAAGCGATGTTATCCAATCTCATAGAGCCATATCCACCCAGTGGCTTTTGGTTCATGAAATATCACTTTTCCTTCCAGAATCACCCTCCCGGAAAGATTCTCGGGCAAATGGCTCCCAGAAAATTAGAATTTTTGTATTTGTTTAAAAATGCAAGATTCTGAGGAAAGTATCATTTGTGTTGTTTCCTTATAATTCTAAACAAGTTTGAAGTAAATTACTGTTTTATCCTTTATTATAGTCATTTTAGTAATTATTAATATTTAATTAATTGTCCTAATAAAAAAAAAATGTACTAGCTGATAAAAGGGATTTCTACTAACATAATAATATAATATTCAGATTTAGAAATTTAATACCATAAATAAATTTGATCCATTATAAAATAATTATTGGTTTATTTTCTTTTAAAATTTAGTTCCTGGTAGTAGTAGTGTTGGTTAAAGGAATGAATGTTTAAGAACTAGCATGTAAGTTAATTTAGGTTTTTTTTGACATATATTTTGAACAATTTAGAATATTTCGGTAGTGATATTAAATTTTACTTTTGTAGCACTTAGGAAAGTGAGATCGCTTAAGAAGGGAACCTAGGGAGTTTGTGAGCGTGAGACTCTCAGGAAAGATTCTACAGACCAAACATATAATGCTAGGAATCTGGGACAAACCTTCTATAAGGTGGAAGCTTTAGAAGATTCATGCAAGTAGCTGATGTCGGCAGCCGATCAAGAGCTTCCTCAGAGGCAGTGCCCCCAGCCCTGGAGAAAAAGTTAAACAATTGTCGAAATCAAGTTATTTTAAAGGAATGTGAAAGAAATCTTACCAAAACTTTGTCACAATTAAACTAAATGCCTCAAACTTTAAAATCTGCTATTTCTAATTACATTAAGTACAGCTCTTACCTTTGTATACAAAATAAGGGCTCAAGATATTTAAATCCAAGCAAAGGTCCCCGTGAACAACCAGTCACAAACCTAAAAAACAAATTCAGGTAATTATCATCTTGGTAGTGTGTTCTCACGCTGACTGAAAGCTAAGAAATAAGGTAGCACAAAAAAAGAAAAAAAAGAACTTAATGAGAATAAAATAACTCACTTCAAAATTTTCTTTTGATTTTCCATGGAAAAACCTTTCAGAACTTCCCAGAACATCTCAATAACATAATGCTCCTGAGAAAAAAAAAAAAAAAAAAAAAGCTATATCAAGTAGCTTTTAATTGCAAGAAAACAAACAAAGGTTGGCTTAATTATCCAGTTGGGTATAGTTGAAGTGCCTCAGTAGCCATGAAATTATCAGAACACAAATATATCTATGTAAAATGGCCATTCATTCCAAATATCCAGAGTACCACCTTACATAGGCAATTCAGAAGAAGATTCAGAATCTTAATAAATGCAAACAAGCTCCAAAGTAGTTTTCTAGGAAAACAGCAAAGAAATCATTTCTCCTTCATATGTAAACTGGACATGAAGGCAAAATATCATCGCAAGAACTGAAATTAACCAAAGCTGATTCTCAATAAACATAATTAACTCTAACAATTATATGCTGGAGCCCTAGGGGCGAGGGTCTCAGAACAAGGGATAAAGAAGGGTGCAGGTTGAGCTCTAGATTAAAGTCTCACATAAGAATAATACAAAGATTAAAAAGGAAACAAAAGGAGATGATTAGGTTTGGGGAGAAGATGGTGTGTTCGCAGGTGAGTAGGGAAGCAATTGAGTTAGGTAGGATAAGTTCCACCTTGTCTATTGCGGTTTTTGTTGTAAGGGAGAAATGTGAGTCATTTGATTGAATTTTTCTCATTATTTTTAAGAGTGCTGTGAAGTCTAAGGTTTTCTCCTTTTCTCTCTCCTCTTGCATACTTTAGTATGCTGCTTCTCTGTCCATAAATAAACAAAACAAATGCAATGAATTCTAATTACCACTAGTCACTACAAATAGGAAGCTGCAATTGAAAATTATGGATAGTCAAATATTTCTAACCAGAACCTTACAATTAAGACAGACAACATTAACTTACACTATGATAACCACCACCATAATTGCTATGAATGCGCAAGTCATCAATATCCAAGCCATCAAGCGAACCTGATATCAGAAGCTTCAAACAAATAGCAGCTACGTCAAACAAGAGTCGAGGTGGGGCAGTGAGTGTTAGCTAATTCACCACTTTTAAGTTTACACATAAGGCTAATGATTCTTTAGTGTATAAGGTTTCCTGCTGATGTTGGATATGAGTTTAGCAACACAAGGCATCATCTCATGCAAAGCTAGCATGATTTGTTCATAAAACTTTGAATAAGAATACCTGAAGTTCATGCTCGTCAAACATATCAATCCATTCTTTCTTTATAAGCTGCTGAAAGCCCCTCATGAAATGAGAACTTTGTAGACGTATCTGAAAGTGATATTACTAAGAAGATCAGATGACAGCATAGTGTAAACTTGATGAACTAAGAATGAAATGCTGGAATACCTGATAATTTAGACGATAATTGGATACAAGATGGGTAAAAGGAATGACATTGTCATTAGTGACACGCTGGTTTCTTCCTCCAGGACGCAGCTCCTCTTCTGTCAGCTCGCCATATTCATTATTTACAATGACAAAGTAGAGCTCCAAGTCAGAAATATCACCTTGATAACGCTGCAGTTAAGAGAAATGCAAGTAAAGGAAAAGGTGAGAACTCTAAAATCAAAAGAACCAATGAGAATGTGAAAGGATGCCATACAGATGGAGATTTGTCATTTTTATTTTCCATATCAATAGAAAGTTCCATTCTACCACCTATAGGACGATCAAAAAGGAAATATATACTTTAGCACCTACAGAAAAAGGAACTGGCATCACATAATCTTAAACCCTCTACATGGACATGCCTGCCTCTGAAAAAGATAAGGAAAAAAAATATACTTCACCCTCTCAGAAAATGGAACTAGCACCATATAATCTTAAACCCGACAGACAATGGAACTAGCAACATATAATCTTAAACCCTCTGGATGGGCATGCCTGCTTGCAAATGGCCTTCTGCAACAAAGCAAAAGCTATTTCTTTCTCGAAAACCATTATCCTTTATGGTCCCATTTCTGACACCAAAAGTACGAAAGTCAGGCGGTCAACTAATGGCAGCAACTGCTCTTTTTGGCAGCAGGAATAAAAGCTATAACAGCTGGTAACGGCTTATCAATAGCAAAAAGCAATTGCACTAAGACTTATCCAGCACAAGAAAATGAAACTACTCTTCTGTGTAATTTGTTAAGCAAATTCAAATGAATAAAACACCATTCCAATCCCTTAAAATGTATCCCATAGGCATCTAGAAGACAATATTATAATGGATTCCCTTATAATAGAATCAATTATATCTTTCTGCTTTAGTTGACTCAATGGCTCCATTTTTCCCAGCAGCTCATTTCAAGGAGATTCATTTGTACCTGAAACACGTAAATGAAGTACAAATTTCCTGCTTGCTAAAGAATCAGTGCAAACCAAAGTTTATTGTTTGGATGAGAAGACATAGCAGTTACTGAAGCATTTGTGGCTAGTGGGAAGACAATCACAGTACCTTTAGGAAAATAAGGTGGCGATATAATTCTGAATCCAATGAAGGCAAGTCATTCAAATAGTTGTACCTGACCAATAAAAAACAAATCATACATAAATACTACAATTGAGCCTGAGATAGTACATTGTAAAACATCAAATAGATGAAATTGTTAAAACTAATTTCTATTTCCAAAACTAAAAATAATATGAACATGCAGATAGTTCAAAATTAACTATTACTAAGGTATCTGCTTTGAGAAAAATATATGTATACATATCAGAGAATTCTGAGATAGTAGCCATGAAGTATAAGAAAGTGAAAAAACAGCTGGAATGGGGTAAAGCCTTGGAATTCTTACTTCTTCTTTAATTTGCTTAGGAAGAATGTTGCAAAAGGTATATCAACAAGAATACCTTCAAACATGGCCTGCACGGAGAAGAGTAACAAGGCACCAGTATAACTAAGAATCAGATAGCATGCAGGCCAATTAAACAATCAATATATAATTAAACTGTTATCATGTAAAGGCAATCAATCAGATAAGATACGTAATCAGGTCCTTCATATAGGGGAGACAAAGGACAGACTGATAGGAATTTCGATATTAAACCCTTGAAAGGCTCATTGTGTGCATTGGAAAGACATTGAACAGGAAATAAAACTAAGATGAGAGCAGTGAATTTTGCAATCGGTGGCATATCCAAATAAATGGCTTCAAGCTTTAAAGCATGATCAACATATATAATAGGAGGAAAGTCTTTGCTCCTCTGTACCAAAATGAGAGGGTTCAAAAGCTGTATGCAATAAAACTACAATGCCTGTGCATGATAACTCCAACTTCTTCTTTTTTGAAACAATAACTCCAACTTAAAATCCAAAATATGTCTATTCCACATAAATTAGCAAACATAGAAATACAAGCATCATGAATTAATAACAGAAGAATATTTAATTTTTTCACAACATGTAAATTTACAAAGGTCCCATCAGTAACTCAAAAGGCTCTGTTACAGTTATTTGGTGCTAACTATCAGAAAATATTTAGGTTATTCTTTCCCTTCTAGTACTAGGATCTTCTTTTCACATATATATATCTTACACCATTTTATAATGTCAAATACGACCATGACATTTGGCCGAAAAAAGCAAATAAAACAAAATCAGAACCACAATATTGTGGCAAATGATAAGATATAGTGATACAAAATCAATTGAAAAAAACACGTGGGCACAAAAACATGTGTATACTACATTAAAAATCTTGGTATTTTTCTTATTCATGATATATCAAATTCCATAACATAAAATGGGCAATCAAAGATTGGTCATGAACAAGTGCATGCCCATGTTGCTACAACATGCAAATCTTCAGATGCTAGTAATAAAAAACTTACATGTGCTGCTCAATAGGATTTTCATTGCATTAGAAGACAATGCAATTCACATTGAAGCTCTAAGAAATCATGCAACCAACACCACTAAACATTATCTGATGAAGGGGTTAGACAAGAGAGCAAATCAAACCTTTGCAAGAAGAGTTCCAAGAAAATGAAAAAATTGAAGATGTTGTTCATGTAGCATTCCTGATCCAGGATTGGGGTAGAGTAGGTGATCAGATGTTTCCTGAATGAACAATGCCAAGCAGAAAGTCATAAAACAGAAGGTAGAGGGTACAAAAGCATAAATCAAAGTGACAAAAGGAAGAGTAAGAAAAAGTTCTGCTGCTGATATGTAATACACAAGACATGCATGCATAGAAACACCAGCCATCAAAAGAATCAAATGTTGTAATATATCCCAATATAATGCAAGACACCTGATATAAAATTTATATATGTTTCAAGTCATAACACAGCTTTTTACATGGGCGAATCTCTGAGTCTAATCGGTTATGATTTGATTCAACTCAACCAAGTTCACATGGACTAGTTTTGCATTCAACTCGAAGAATGAGAATGCACGAATGTCACAGAACATAAATTTATGACCTTAAACAACCCATACTGCACATCGAAGGCAGCTCGAGTAATGTTTTCCATGAAATCTTTAAAAATGCCACCTCCATCAATGCCAGCTTCCTCAACTCCAAACTCATTGATAAATGATACACGAATCTGTAGGTGAGCAACCAATATTGATTACTCTAGCGTGTCATTTTCTGATTGAAAATAAAAAATTTAATTTGCAAAACAAATACATTACCAATCCTCGAAGGTCCTCCTCAGACAATGCACTCATCTGATTATAAGCATCTTCCAAAATATGATCTCTCCGTATTCTGTATCTGTTTCTTGTAAAAACACCATGGGACCCTTGTCTTTGCCTAACTGCCAATAATTGTGACTGGAAGACAGATTTATATAAATATCTACATAGACATTTATTCCTCAGAGCTTCACATATTCATCTAAATCCAAGGGCCACTTTGTTAAAGACTTACATTGAATATTTTAACTCTGCTTGTAAAAGGTACCAAGAAAGGAGCCTGTTTCATAATGTCATTTGCTTTGGTTCCATCTATTACAGCCTGAAAAGGAGAATGAGCAAATTCAGCATCATAACAGTTAGGTTCCTGGGATCTGAAGATTACATTTGAGATAAAATATTACCTGAGAAATAAATGAGTCATCAACACCATCAGCATGGAAATCATTGGGTGGTGCAAATTGTCGTCTGTTGTTCCAATCTTGCAACTACAATAATATTCTGTTAAAAAATAGAAAATAAAAAAAAAATGAACAAAATCTCCTACGTTTTGCTAGAACAGTCTAAGCAAAATATAAGCGGATATTCCATCTGACTAAGCCAAAAAAATTTACAGAATCTACAATGACTAGATAAGTGTATAAAAAACACTGATTGCAATAGAATGACCTGCAAGTGAGACTTGTGAAATTAGGATAACAAATTCAACAAATAGAGAATTACCTGAGAGAGGAGCTCAGAGGCTACAAGACTAACTCTCTGTTTAATACATTCAATAGGGTTCCCACTATAAGCAGAGGTGTTCTTGACGAGTTTAACTGAATTACTGTGCACTTTAGGATTCACCCATAGGAGCTGCCATAGGGCCTGCACCAAAAAGAAAATGCAAAAACAGAGGTTGAAGGAATAACACATTTAACATTAGAAAGCAGCAACACACATAAGAACAAGGTGGCCAAGCACTGAGAGCCTCCAGTTTAAGTCTTTATTTTACAGCTTGTTGATCTAAAATTCATCAATAATAAGCTACCTGTCTCAAAATAACAATTAGGCACCGGACATCCTTCAATGATAAAGGCTTCTCCTGTTCATAGAACTCCTCATTGTCAACTAACATAAGCATGTACCTGGTAAACCATGAAATTAATTAGAATCGAAATATTTGCTTCTTCAAGAAGCAAGAGGAAGGACAACAAATAACCAATCATCAGATGCAGCCACACGTTAATCTAGCATCAAAAGGGGATGCATAAAACCAAGATGAGAATAAACAAAGACAGAGAAAAGAACAAGAGATGTCAATACAAGAAGGAAATGAAACCACGAAAGGGAGAGAAGCTGACTTATATACAGGACAAAAAACAGCCAGAGGTAATAGCCAGCCAGGTGCATTTCCTGGTAGATATGATAACTGATCAGGCAAGGATGGCCACTTTTTATTCTCATGACACTGCTTCATAAAATTCCAAAGCACTTGAACAAGTTCAGTTCTAAAAGCTAGTACAGTCATCATTCGCTCAACTGGCAAAGTGTTGAAAGCTACATGCAAAAAAGCACAAGCAGCACCAATAGCTGCAACCTCTTTATCGTCCAGTCCATGGTTTGAACCACTGACCATTGTAATCTCCCCAAATAAAACACTCGTCTGCTTGAAAACAAAGTCAGTTGTTGCTTAGTTTCTTTAATTATAAAAGGTAGAGATTGCTTTAACTATTATAGATAGCCCAATTTAATGTAAACCCGATGAAGAGTGCATATGACATACCAATTGCAAGAGAAAGCGTGAATGCATAGCATGGACTATCTTGTGTTCCAAATCCTTGTTTAAGACTATTTCCATTTCATCAGGCAAAGCCATATCATCCTCATCCAGAGTGGAGCCTGAAGTTTAACAATTACATATATACACTCACATCAAGCAGCTCTAAAGACATTAATACAGCTTCCACGAGGTCAATGAATGAATATAAGGTTATGATCTAAGTAAGAAGTTTCCAAGCTAGAGGAAACCCACAACAGGCATGTATCAAGGAAAGAAATAAATTGATCTTTTATGGAGAGTGCATACTTGGTCTAATTTCTGGACTTGATGATTTTATAGGAGGAAGTGCCTCCAACAAGAATGTTGTCACGGCAGCAATATCTATAGCCTAATTGAAATAAATAAGAAAAAAATTAGTTTCAGAATCTACAAAAGCTGAATTAAAATGATGCAACACATTAAACAACTTAGATAAGAAAGATAAAACAATCATTCTTTTTTAATCATAAAAAAAAGAAAATGATGAGAAAGATCTAAAATGCCAATCAAGAAAAGGAGGTTACAGATTTTAAGGATTACCAAATCTTTAACTCCCAGATGTGTGAAACTAAACTAAGTCAATGTGGTCATCACTATTGATCATTTCCAGGGCTCGTAAAAGGAGCAAAAGAGAAAAGTTCACAACTCACAAATTTCAATGGTAAATAAAAGAGGGGGGGGGGAGCATTGGTCGCAAAGGAAGCAACAGGAGTCAAACCAGATTTTAAAACATACATGGAACTGCAGAGAAAGGATTAATCAAATGTTCAGGTGAGGTTTTCAAGGAAAAGTTTTAAACTTACTTAAAAGAAAATTTATGTATTGCATAACAGCTGGATCAAATCCACAAAGAGGGAAGTCATGGGCAGTGTGGTTATCCACTTTGATAAAACCAAGCGTTTAAGCACAAAATCAAGTTAATGATGCATCAATATGGTCTTGTTCTGTATTTCCAGTCATATCGTGATGTTAAAATGATAAGCCATAGGCTCTCAAGATCAAGTATGAAAGACTCCTTACAATAGTGATCCATCATTCTTCAGGAGTATTAGATTCATATAATTCTTGGTAGGTAAAAAGTCAACTTCTTTTCACAAAAAGTATCAAAATCATTTGCATAACTATCCCAATCCTAAAACATACAAACTATTGTTTTTTTGTACACCATCAAGTAGTTCTGCTTCTTGCGAAGAGGGAAAGCAATTATTTATCAACAATTTTCATTCAACAGATTTAGTATGAATGTTGAGGGAGAGCGCACATTTGTGTGTGTGTTTTTATAATAACAGAACTATCTATTATGATTTTCATGAATCCCTCACCATCTCAAATGAACAGTCAGCATGAGACAAAGCAGCTCCTGCGGTTTCTAACATATTTCCTAGAAGACAAGCGTGGCCAGGATATTCCACAGAAAGATCATTGGGCAGTACATAAGTATTATTCCGCATGCAACGTGCCATCTGATTAATGTAATGTTGGCTCAGCCCCTGAGTTGCAAAAACCTGGAAGGAAAAGGTCACTTATGCAACAATCCTAAGAAAAAATAAGCAGTCCAAACAATAATTACATGTTCAGCTCATAAAGAAAACAAGTAGCAAGAAAATTACATATTCTGTTCAATGAGATCAATAAAATCAAAAGAAACAGTCCAATGCATTTTTTTCCTGAAAGTAGCATGCCACAGTTGTGTATATTGCATAGAAATTTTACAAAAATTAAAAGCAATTAATTCCACCACAAGAAACATTTAAACACAATACCTCTTTTAAATTAGGAAAAAGTCGCCATAGTAAAGGAATTGTCAGCATCTGAGATGAGAAACTCCATTGCAGATCAATGGTGGGGCAAATACATGGCTTCTGACCAACATGAGATATCACAAGGGCAAGAATACGCTCCAATGGAGATGCATTTCTGATGGAACTGTCACTCCTCATATTCTCCTGCAGATTATTAAGGAAAACCAAATGCAGAAGTCTGTAACTGCTTCAGAATAGAGAAAGCATAATTATACGACAGATTTTGAGCAAGCATGCCAAAAATCAGAAATAAAAACAACCACAACTAACATGTTGATAGTCTGTCAAAGATAAAGTCTTATAAAGGTAGAGAAAAAGGCCCAAAAACATAGCTGGTATAACATTCAGAAGGAATGGATTAAAAAAGTGGGAAACGTCACAGCATTCTCTATTCACATTTTTCAGATGATTTATCTCACAGATTCAGACCCTCTCTAGCTATGAGAGTGGAATCATATTCCGGAAACTGGAGAAGTATCAAGTTTTGGACTTGGAGATGAGTTGTTTGAGTGAAGTCCAGAGATGGCGAGCATCGGTTGCATTGAAAGTATATGATCTCTTACCTTCTTTTATTTATTGTTTACAGTAATGTACAATGTGTGGTTTGTTGCTCTTGCTGAGTTTATTCAGGGTATACAGATATTCATTTTACCTTAAGAAACTGATGATCTTACTACTTTTGCCTAGTTGTAGAGTGTTTTTGAAAGATATGTATTCTTTATATGTGCTATTCAAATAGTGTTAATTTGGGAAGGTTTTTTAACTATAGTAGTTACAACACTACAACTCAAGGTTTCAAAGTTTCGGATATGGAATTGATTGAGCATGTTTGCATTCAGACAATTTTGAATAAGGGAGAATATATGGGAGTTTAGGATGGAAGATACTTGGAAACAGGCACATTATGCCGAATATACTTTCTAGAACAAAATCATAAAACAAGTCTAATAATTAGATGCATACCTTTCCTGTTAGAACAATCTCTCGAAATAGAGCAAACACATTCCTTTGCAAGAGATAACCAACGACCTTACAAGCCCATGGAAGTTTGGGATCGATCAGCAAAGCTACAGCTTCCAGCAAGAGAGTTGCTGTTATGCTTGAATCCCTGGGCATCATCACTAATTGATCCTTCAATTGTTGTCTGCTCGACAATCAAATGCCAAATAGGGAG